>NC_136067.1:1917795953-1918395953 GCF_964261635.1 Lissotriton helveticus | reverse complement strand
ACCACTGCATTTGCACAGGCATACAGTTTTACCGCATACTTACGATGAGTGGAAATGTCATAACTCGGTGTATTGAAGTTTTGATCGTATTCAGATATGTTTCCCACCACACATCAGTGTAACAAAAAAAACTTAAATTGTGCTTCCTAAATTCTGATCTAGTTTGAAATATCAGCACAGTTCATTTTTAGGTTTCGCCTGTCGAAAGCTGCGCAGAGCGAAATCTTATGTCTTACACTGTGTGGCTTTGTTCCGCCTCTCTGTTCCATTGGCTAGCTCCATAAATGGAGGCTAGCCATTGGAAGAGAGAACTGTCCGTCATTTCCCGAGGCGATTGGTGGGCGTTTCGCTGATTTTTTTCCCTTGCCGCCCCTTTGAAAACGTCATGCGGCGGTGGGCGGTTGGTAATTTTTTTATTTTTTTTTCTCGGCAATGCGGCCGCCATTTTATCGTGGAGCTGGGGCGGGCGGGTCGATCTCCATGGAAGTGGTCATTGTGTTTCCCCGATCTGTGCGCACTGCGAGCATGAGTAGCATGGGACGCTGGGGCCCATCCTCGTAGCATCCTCTAACCACATCCCTTGCTTTCCCGACAGTCCTCCTGGTCCAGCTCCGCCAGCCGGACGACGTCACGAAAACCACGCCGGTGGCGGCTGCTGCGGGTAATTCCTCTTGGAGCCTCTCCCAGGGAGGCCGGCTCGCTCTTAATATTGCCTTCGCCTCTTTCAATTGCTGTGTGCTCTTCTCCCATTTTGAGCCCTGGAGCGGAGGGAAATACACGTGTAATTTACACTCTCCGCCGCCCCTCTGAACACCCCATTGTGGGTTTTTCAGGTGAGTCGAAAGTGGGTCCGTTCTCGAAGTGCGTCTTCTAATGAACCCCTCTCGCCAATTGGAAATACACGTGTAATTTACACTTTCCGTCGCCCCTCTGAACACCCCATTGTATGTTTTTCAGGTGAGTCGGAAGTGTGGGTCCGTTCTCGAAGTGCGTCTTCTAATGAACCCCTCTCGCCAATTGGAAATACACGTGTAATTTACACTCTCCGCCGCCCCTCTGAACACCCCATTGTGTGTTTTTCAGGTGATGCGGAAGTGTGGGTCCGTTCTCGAAGTGGGCAAGGCTGGAATTTTCTGTAAGGAACATTAATACTCATAAGAACCCCAAACAGTTATATATGGCCAATGCACCCTGTGAGCACCTTATAGAACAAAGGTGCACGGAACGAACAGCCATCCTGTGATACTTGCTTCCAGGCTTGTGCGTGGGTTTATGCGCTAGTTGTCAATTGTTTTGTGTTTACCTGTGTGTCTGTATTTTTCAGTGTGTCGTATGTGTTTTTGTTTTTAAGTGGTCGCGCGTCTTGGTGTGTAACAATCTGTGAGCATGTTTTTTATGCGGGTGTGTTTTGTGTCTGTGTTTATCTGTGTGCTGTATGCACGTGATATATTTGTATGTCTGTGCGTCGTTGTGTGTTGTGTGTGGGAGGGGCCTACTTTGTATGATCTTTTTTCTGTGTGTGTGCGTGTTGGTGCGTGTGATTATCAGTTCGTGTTATTGTGTTTAATTTTAAGTGACTATCTTCGGTTTGTGTTTGCGCGTGCCTGTGTGCTTCCGCTTATGTGTGTGCCTGTGTGTAGTTGTGTATATGAGCTTGCACGTTTATCTAAGTGTATGTATGTCTTTGTGTCTGTATGTCTTTGTGTGTCGTATCCTTGCGTGTGTTTGCTCGTCTCATTTCTTTGAAGGTGCCTGTGTGTTTGTGTGTGTATTTGTGCGTGCGGAAGTCTCTGTCCGCATGTACCTAACCTAGCTGTGCGTGCTGTGCACTCACTGGTGACCGCACATGCCCCCCCCCCCCCCCCCCCCAAACACATGATGCAACCGTGGCAAACACGGTGTAATCCACACGACCACAGCGTGACAATCCAAGCAGCCTGGCAGATGCTTCAAGCACTAATGGGCAGTCTAGTGCCTCTCAAAATCTCACTCCATTGTAGGCGCTTTGCGAAGAAAAAGCCACGCTCAGAAGCAAGAATTGACGTCAAATTATACTGTGTGTGTTTATATTTACCCACGCAGGGGTGAGTATGTTTAATTATCTGCGTGTAAAATTGTAACTCTTTGCAGTCAGATTTTGGCAAATCGTGGTGCTTGCTTGATGGACAGTTGACTATCTAAACGCTATGACGCTGAGGAAAAAAGGTTCTTAGCAGTCTAGGGCCGCTGAGCCTGGCGACGAGGCCACGCAGCGCGGATCACACCTTGTTGCCTTTCAATAAATGAACTGTACATAATTGCAATCATTCCGAGTTAACCGAGGAACACTACAGTGTTTAACCCCTAGCAGCACAGCTGGTGAGGCAGCGCGAAACACAGGCAGACGTCACTGTGACGTAAGAGCAGAGAAGAATGATGAGCATGACGTCAACAGGAGAGAATGCAGTGGAATTTATAGCAATGCATTTCAAACTGTCACTTTCAGTGATAAATGGAGTTTCATCAATAATTCGGCGGAATAGGGACCATTTAATGTCGCAGATGGATATATTGGGGGGGGGCTCTCATCAGCATGGCCCCCACCTCCCTGCCGCGCGCGGGGGGGGGGGGGGGGTACCCTGAGACCTGTCGGCCACATCACACAGTGCGGTCTTTATTGCAGGAAGCACCCCAAATCTGCCTGGCTTCAGCCCGACGCCTGCGGCTCTCAATCCGTTCAAGCTGCTTAATGGGACCAGAATACCCCTTCCTGCCAGTCTGCTCTTCACTTCGTCACGAGAAAATACACTTTCTCTGACGCAATTACCTCTATTTACATCCAGCAGCAGGAGACTGAGCCCTGCGCTGAAGTGACCTCGAGTCCCTGCCACAAAAACATTATGTTAACGAACGTAAACAACACAACACCCTCGCTGGAGGCTATTTCTGCTCCCACAGTAAATAAAAACATCGCATCCTTCTGTTTCTGGGTTTCTGAAATGCCATCAGAATCATTTTCAATGCATTTTCAAAATAAAAGTTACTTTGCCGCTCTTAAAATGTCGATCCAGTGACGCACAATATGGGGCAATTTGTGTTTCACGTCCTCCCTTTTTAGGTTTTGCCTGGTTTTTGCCTTTCATGACCACTGGGAGTTTGGGATTGTTACTGCCCCTTCCCCTCTCGAAAAGACCTCCCTCTAAGCATCATCATTTAGAGTTGTTGGAGCTTGTGATTAGGTAGGCGCAATAAATCTACCAGCCCCCCCAAACATATACGGCACCTCAAGGAGCTTTGGGCTCGACAGCAATGCCCAGCAGGCTGCCCTTGTCCGCTTCTTCCGTGCCATCTTGCCTGGTCTCCAAAGAGTGCCGGCTCTCAACTCGGTAGACTCGCTCCTTGAAAAGCAGTACTTGTATATTTTGGTGTTTAACGCTTCTAGTGCAGCGCAGTATGCACGCTATAGGGGATTTGTGGTGTGCACTAACATAAGCCACAACCTACATACACACACATCTGGAACACAAAGGGCTTTAGTCTCTGCTGCTTAATGCGTTCTGGGTCTGCACAATACCCCCTGCCCCTCCTTCCACGAAGCTTGAATGCTGCCAGGCTGATGGCTGTGTGAATTGGCTGCATCGGTGACTGGCCCCCTGCTCCCATGATATGCATTTCAGACAATGGCACAACCTTATGTCTCCTCCCCCTGTCAGTACTATTGAATGTTTAAGGGGGCTGATTCCTTTGGTCTGGACAGCTCATTCTGCCAAAAGCGCATCCGTTACTTTAGTACAGATGGGGGATGTTTACCAATTTGCCCAAGATCAGACTTTGGTCGGGTAGGAGTAGCTGGGATTCTAACTCTAGACATTTATAGTTAGACCTCATCTCGTGACTATCGCATCCAGTTCCTTTCTGCCTCCGTCCTAAGGGGACTATTTTTCCATGAGGAAGCAGGAACTGTGTGTGTGTGTGCTCACACCACACGAAGGGGCATTTTTATTTCTGACGGTTCATGTAACATCTATGAAGTGTTTCTTTCCACTGTTTAATGATAATAGCAGATAAACTCCTTACTGTGGACTCGTCCAAAGCTGGTTGGAAATTAAGAACTCGTATTTTCCGATTTTTAACAGGAATAAGTGTAACGTTGAGACACCTAAGGTGATCGCGTCGTCTTCAGCCATCACTAAATTGTGTCAAGCCATCCGGCAAAACCACACAGCACGCCTTTTCACGGATATTGCATTTAAACGAATTAGGTATGGATTTTATCAATGGACCACTTCCGGGTGAAAGGCTGAGACGGCTCTGTCTGGATTTATGCCATCGACTTGTTATATTTAGATATTTAGCAATACACTCTGACATGCAAAGTCACTTTCAACATTTTAAGCAAATATCTCTACTTGGCAAGGTAGTTGGACATGGGCAATTTAACTTTGTCGTTTTGTAGGGGATCCGCGCTGTGTGGTTCAGGTGGTATTTGTCCCTCGCAGTTACAATTGCAGCCTCTCTCTTGTAGTCAGGACATAATGTTTCTACTTCTGAAGTTTCATTTAGCTATTTGAGGTATTCTGGGAGTTGTTTTCGTTTGAGTGGCAGGCCGGATACCAATGGTTTGTTCAGAATAGCCAAGCACTGGAAACATGGCTATGCTTGCTTCCCTGCCCCCTGGCTGTGCTTGCTTCCCTGCCCCCTGGCTGTGCTTGCTTCCCTGCCCCCTGGCTGTGCTTGCTTCCCTGCCCCCTGGCTGTGCTTGCTTCCCTGCCCGTGCTTGCTTCCCCGACCCCTGGCTGTGCTTGCTCCCCCGCCCCCTTGTTCCCCTTCCCCTGGCTGTGCTTGCTTCCCTGCCACCTGGCTGTGCTTGCTTCCCTGCCACCTGGCTGTGCTTGCTTCCCTGCCCCCTCGCTGTGCTTGCTTCCCTGCCCCCTCGCTGTGCTTGCTTCCCTGCCCCCTGGGTGTGTGTGTGTGGCTCTGGGTCGGTGTGGCTGGCTCTGGGTGTGTGTGTGTGGCTGGCTCTGGGTGGGTGTGTGTGGCTGGCGGTGGGTGTGTGTGTGGCTGGCTCTGGGTGTGTGTGTGTGGTAGTAATTGCTGTCTGCTGAGCTCGTCCGTAGGGTACAATAGGTCTCACATTTGCGAGAGATTAAGCTAATGGCAATGTAAATGACACTGCCATTTATTTATCCGTTTTCAAAACCAACACATAAATACAAATTTTGTCATTTACAATGCCAATAGCTCAAACTTTTCCAAAGGCGAAACCATTGCATTGTAAATGCTTGTTTGTGTATGCTAGTAAAAAGCCTATAGTTTCCCAGCAAGATTGTCGCATAAATTCTCTCACTTTGAAGTCGGAGAAGGAAAAGTAAACACCATGCTCTCTTGGAAGCCTGTACCTGACTTTTGTCCTCTGTCTTTGAATACACAACATATGTGATGAGATAAAAACAAGATTTAAAGGCCTGTTAACAGAAAACAAGCACTCTGAAAGATACAGTATGCGGGCAGTGCTCCACCTGACAGATGAACTCAAGCAGGACAACCTAAAACAAATAAAGCCAGCGAGTAGAAAGCAAGCTAATGCGAGATACCTACCACAAAACCAATGGTTGGCAATGGGCACAATGCATTTGCATGGAATCTTTCAAAATGCCCACTAGAAGTAGTTCGCAAACCAGACTACTGCTCTGCCTGGTAGGCTTCAACTTAAAAATGTGTGTTTTTGATTCCCTCTCACAGACTTGTTTGAAGTGTGAAGAGGTAGACTTTCAGATTTCAGCCTCTGCTGAAGGCACAACACCTGTTGATGTTACGTATATATTTTTACAAATGTTTAATTTTTGTTTATTTACTCAGAACCATATCCTAATTTCTGCAGTGAAAGAGACCAGGCAATAGTCTGTAATGAATCACAAAGTTCTAAACTCCTGCCTAGATTTCAGAGATTGCATGGCGCTCATGCTTTTGACTTCTGTCTGAGATACCTGATGTTATGGTAGAATCCGTTGAGGCCGTCATGTAATTAGGAAAAATCTCTACATGAAAAGGTGGCCATATAACCTTGCCTATCAGTATGTAAGTTTGACTAGTACACCGCAAGGAAAATTGAGTCTTTAGATTCTTTGTCATCTAGGGCCCAAGCTAGCCTAGTACAACACCTGTAATGGCCCCTGTCTTTTGTAGAACACCTACTTTATGATGCCAAATATGACACATTATGCCCTGTTTGTTGACTTCTGCATTTTGACAGGCCTATTCATTCCTTCTCAGTAAGCAATTTGCATTTACCTCTTTAATGCCAGACTTTTCATATATCACCTCAGTCTGCAATTAAAAACTTTCCATTTCTGTACTATTTCGATCCTTCCTGGTTTACAGTGCATAAGACTTAAAAACTGTTAATGCCTGTCTGTGTGTTGACATAAAACTTATTCTTTGCCAGAAGCTGCAAAAGTGGATTTGTCTTCAAACTTCCTCTTCATCCTTCAAGTTCTTGCGGCTCTTGGATTCTCTGCTGCCGCTCAGTCTGCTCCTTCCCTTAGGATACAAGCTCCTTAAGTGCGGCCAGAAATTTAGATTGACAACCATTTAGACCTTTGGTGATTCCAATTTTTATTGGGGAGTGGCTCTTAGGAAGATTAGAAGCAGGCACTGTTAAGGTGTTAACCCAATTTTGGGTGAAACTGTCTACCTCTGTCTCAACCAGAGCTACATTCTAGCGCTGACAGCACCCTTGGGTCCTAGGTCGGTTCCTCAGCCTTATTTTGAAGGGCTAGGAATGAAGGACGATCGGGAGGGGTCGCTGGACCCTTCACAATACCAGCATGGTCTGAGGAACTGGGTGAGGACAGTGGACTGGTTACCTGTCTAGAGTCTGGCCTGCTTACTTCCCTTATTGTTGCTACAGAGGAGGGAGCTTCATACGCTGTGGTGGTGATGAGGGCAGCCGAGGTCCTGGGCCTTCAGCTCCCTTTAGTGCAAGTCAAGGCGAACATCTTGACTGAGGTCCTGCAGCTAGGTGTCTCCCCGGAACACCATGTGCCTTTCAACGAGGCCTTGACTGATGTCATTCTGTCCTAGCCCAGCACAAGGGATCCTGTGAATAGGAAAACCACCTGCGGCTATCACACTGCACCGGGTGACCCAAAATTCCTCTCGAACCACACTACCCCTAGAGCTTGGTGGTCCAGCCTCTACCTCACAGTGCACGTTCAAAGGGTACCTTTCGGCCCCGTCTGCCTTTTTGAGGCTGCCAGATCAACCCTCTTTGTTTAAATTACCTGTTGTAAATGAGTTTCTTAAGGGGCTTGGATTTATGTTCCTACCTGCCTCTTTCATCATAACTGAATGAACCCCTCAATTTGGTTCTCACCTTCCTAATGTGTGCTCTGTTCGAACCCCTGTACAACTGCTTTCTCTGGCTGCTTACCATCAAAACAGCATTTTTAGTGGCAATAACATCTGCCAGGAGGGGGAGCAAATTGCAGGCTCTCTCATAAAAGCCTCCGTACCTGACCATCTTCCCTGATGAGTTGGTGCTTGGCATTAAGGGCTCTTTTTTGACTGAAAGGGGTAACACCTTTCGATGTTGAGCAATCTGTCACCTTGCCCACTTTCTATCCTCCTCCGCACACCTCCAAGGAAGTGAATCAACTCCACAGTCTGGATATAAAGAGAGCGTTATCGTTCTAACATCTCCCTCCTCCAGGGATCGTATTTCTTGGGTATCCATTCACCGGAATCTTCATCTAGATGTCTCTATCAGATGGACATGTTAGTTACCTTTGGTAGCACCTTATCTGGTAGATATGATCTAGCTGCAGATTTCTTACCGGCCAGCCCATCCTCCCTCACTGCGCATAGGTTGCTAGGGTTGGGGCTTGACCCCATTTTCAGGTCCCTAGTTGTTCAAAACACACCACTGTCCGTGCACTTCATGGCTCCAAGCTTCTGGCGCGAAAAGTGGTGAAAATAACTGACGTCAGCGTGCCAAATTGGCACCTATATAAGTGATGCACACGTCACAATGGTGGAGACCACGCCAACGTCACATAAAGCTGACCAACGCCACCTACCGGCACTCAAGGATATTGTTCAAGGGTAATACAACTTCTGGATCCAGCCTAACACCTGGGAAATTCACAGGTAAGGAATCTGCGGCTAGATCATGTCTCTTCCAGGTAAGGCGTAGGTAAGTAGCTTGTCCATATAGATCTTACTATTTCTGACATGGCATTGTTGTTCTTTTACAGTTATCTCCATGCTGTTCCAGGTCCCGGGCTTAATGTTTTATTTTTTGGTAGGTATTGTTGATTATTAGGATTAGTCTTAAGTTATAGGAATGCAGGGACATGCTGCATTAACACGTCAAGTACATGAGGTGGAGTCCGGATTACGCGAACAAATTGCTGACTGTAAAAATTGAAGCTACACATCCTCTTACTACAGCATTGTGAAGGTTTGGAGAACAGAAACAATCTCAGAAACAATATTCGTACTAGAGGAATTCCATGTGTGTGACATGTGCCTAACTGAGCCCAGGCCTGTGCTCTCTCTCAAAAGGCAGATCCACGCTAGGGGTCTGGCAAGAACAGACAAAACATGTGATGACCTTTTTAATTGCATGTGGACGTGTACCGCTCTCCAAGCTAATAATGGGGAACACTGTACGATGACCATTATTCAGAGTGTCTCTTTGGAAATATTATATAGTGAAGAATGGCTTGTGCGAAAGTATTCGTTTCTCATACGATTTTGTGTGATTGTGCAAATGCTGAAGCGTTGGTGCTGTGTTGTGTTTATACTGCATCTCAGTGAGTGGTCTATACCAGTACTTTTCTACAACCTGATAGTTCTGAGTAAATGAGCCGGTGTTGAACTTTATTTAAATGTGACATACCAATTGCAAGAAGTGCTGTTGTAGAGGCACCAGGCACTTTGACCTTTTGTTGAAAGACGAAAACTGGCACACAAAACCCAGTCTTTGGAAATTAAGTGCTAAAGAATATATTTTTAACACTTGTCCCACTCCTAATGCTACTGCTGCTATTACTATGATGTTCTGTCTAAGACAGCCTACTGGTATCTAATGCCTGTCTTGCTATCATTGATGATGGCTTGTTATTGTTGCCTAGTTTTGTACATAATGCATCACGTTTGTGTTGTAGTAGACGGCATACAGTCAACCTTTAATGAGTGGCCAATATTAAACTAATGGTTTTTCCAGCGTTATTTCTTATTTACTTGCAAAATAAATTCCATAACTCGTTCTAACTGTAATAACAGAAGAACTGAAAACTTCATTAATGTATTGCATTCTCTACTTGCCTTGAAAATCAACTTCTTAGTATATTGACTGATCTTTCTATTTCATGAGTGTTTGTAGTTAACGCCACCATCTCCAAACGCTTGTATCTTGCATAGTTAATTTTGTGTAATCTAGCATAGTGAGTCTTAATCTTTGGTTGTGGTCCTGCACTCCTGGGTGTCCACGACTCTTGAGAAAATTAAATATTTAGCAGATTAAAGAAGTCTATATACATAAAAAAAAATGTAAAATATTTTTTAAAAGCTGTGTGTTAAGGAGTTTATAATTGGAGGATAAAAATGCCCTTACCTTGACTTGTGGGAGCAGCACAAATACAGCAAAGGAATCAAAAATTGTTTGGTGGCTCAAGTTGGAGCACTGGTAAAAGCTGACAAACTGAGCGTGCATTTGGATCACTAGAGACAAAAATATATACTGGAGTCCAGCTTGTCAATTCATCTTTTAGAAATATAACTTGCATTTGGAATCCTCCAAACTGCTGATTAAAATGTCGATTTTTGCATATGTTTTTATTTGTGAATTAAATACACTATTGCATAATTTTTTATTTGATGTACTTGTTTTGGTATTTGTGTTCTTTGCTTTGTGGTTCAAATCATATCAATTGCACAGGTTTGGGTCCCCGGCTTCTGGTAGTGATTCAGCAGGGGGCTGATCTAGTGTATAACTTTACATGACTGTATGATGAGTAGTGAGAGCACTGGTATTTCAGCCAACTAGTGGCTTGCCAATAGAGTTTATTTTTGCAGGGGGGTTGGTGTGGAATTATATTTCTTGGGGATTACATCCAGATGTTTGCTGATGGCAAAGTGCTTTTTTCATTGGCAGTTTTATTTGTGAAGGTATCTTTTAGGTATGCAGAATTGTGTATGTCTCTTTTGTTCTGAAATGTTGTCCATGTTTTCTTACAGCATCTTGGCAAGCAGCAGGAGAATTTATCAGATAATGATTTTGAGAGCATGGAGTACGGTTTCTCAGAGGCCGCCCCAGACTCATCCATGAAGGACTATGCTACTCATACAAGCCAAGGTCAGGACAGTGGACACTCTCCGGATGGGCCACATTACAACTCCGCCCCGGAGAAGCCTTTTGGTGACCTCAGTGATGTGGAGCATGCTGTCCCACCTCATGCCTCTTCTGCTGGTGGAACAATATTCAAAGGTGTCACGAACTCTGGAGCTCCCTTTGCTGGACCGGGGCAGTACCGGGCCTTTCACCAGGATCATTCCTCAGTCGGTGGGCTAACTGCTGAAGACATTGACAAGGCCAGAGAGGCTAAAAATAACACTGAGAATAAACCGCACAAGCAGATGGTAAGTTAATCTCCAGTTTCTCCATTATTGTCAATGAGATTGAATTGGGATCCAGGAAAGTAACTGCTGGAAAGGTTCACTGTTAAGTGTCATTGCTTGATTGGTGGGTAGGGGAACACTTGCAAGAGGTTGAGATCAGACGCCTGTGGTCTCCAGTACAGAGCAGCTACATATTGGTGTTCTGGACCTTTGGGCCATCTCAGGCCCTAAATACCTTCCTACCATCAATCAAGGGGATGCTGATACAGGTGCTCATGGACAACATGGCCACCCTGTGGCGCCGCAAGAAGCAAAGCGGAGTGGGAACCTGGATTCTGTTTCTAGAGCCACCACACGTCTAGATGTAGCTGGACAAACAGAACATCTTCTGGTTGCCAACCATCTTGCAAGGTCTCTGCATTCCAGTGCAACAAATTGAGTAGTCGTTGTTCGGCGGTAATGAATGTAGTATTTTTTAGGCTGATTTTTTATTAATGTTAAGACTCTAAAACAGCGACTTAGCAAAATGTACAGTAATGTTTGAGTACAAATGAGGTTGAGGATTTTTTATTTTTTATAATCTGCTTACTCTCAAATAGATTAACATGGGAATAAGCAAACCTCGGTATGGAATAGATATTCTGGTGTGTCTGACAGCCCTAACTTGAAATGCATATTTTTAAGCCCATAATTTAACACGTCCCTTAACAAGATATGTGCGACTGCTGCAGAAGATGATGGAACGGATTGCAGGTTTAATATATAAATATATGAATTATCCTCCTCTGCCTGCTCTTGTAGCTGCAAACCTCTGCATGTCTATGGCCAATTGTTAATATTTGTTCTCTGTGGGGGACTTTGGCTGCTGTATTCCTAAACATTTGATCTGTGGATATCTGAATCGATCTGTGGGTAACTTGAATATAATTTAGACTGTATGAGAAAGATTCATGTCTCCCTCAGTATCAGAATACCACCAATCCCTCCATCACCATTAGACTGACTTAGTTTCTTTTGCGTATACTCTAGCCTTGAAATTGTCCAGTTACCAGCTACCTATCACACTTCTAACCTTTTTTCAGCTCTTGCTGATTTTTGTTTTCTGGCCACTTCCTCAAGCAATCTAATCATTGTTGGGAATTTGCATTGGGGTTGATTTACCCAACTTTTACCCAACTTACGAATTCTGTGATTTCATCTTGACACATGACCTCTCTAAAGGAACTATCCGGCCCTCACATTGAACATAGCTCATTCATTATATGCTTTAGAACCACATGAATTTCCTTCCTGAATGTTGTACATATATCCTGATGAGACTTCTAAGAGCAGCAGCAAAATCACTGAACACCACCCTGAATAAAAATTATTCAATTTTTAAGCTGAATTATTTCCCTGGTCTGCAATGATTGTTTTAAGCATTACCCTTTGTCATTTTCCACAGGACTGCTTTTGTGGCTTTTTAACCTCACAGATAAATGAATAATTGCATGTCCTTAGCTTCAATGTGTTATTCAAATTCTGAACACACTTTTCTACTGTGAAAAAATGAGTTCACCTGTTCTGCATAAAATATGCTTTCTTGGAATCTTTTTAACTCTCTCATAGACTGATGCACTGTAAATAAGTTATTAATCTTTACCACCTGCAGTCGCCACCAGGCCCAATCCTTTTAAATTTTCACTGATGTGAGGAACATGTCCAATCTCTCCCAAAAAAGCTTTGCATCAGCTGCCAGGTGCAAGAGGATGTTTTCCATGCTTCTCATATTAAAATGTAAAGACTTTCTCATTAATTTTTCATTGATGCCTCCATCTATTCTATAACAGTTTGTAACTCATTCAAACACCAATCAGAGACCCTCTTCCATGACTACCCCATAACCACCTCTATTTACTAGTGCTACTGCCAGTGTCTTCTGTAGCATTGCTTTAGCATGACACCTAAAAATGCACATTTGGCACGTGTGTGAATCAGGGGACTCTACTGGAACATCTCAGATGAGAACTTGATATCCGCGGCTTAAAGCCTCTCTATCCCTGTTTTCATAACTGGTTTGTTATGGGTGTTCTGTCAACAGGATGAAGGCGCTCACCCGCTTTGGAGGTGGCATGATTAAGCAAGCCCTTCCTTTCATCTGTCTCTTGGATCCAGGCGTGAGATGCAACCTAGGATAAGGGGATCCAGAGGTGTACTTTAAAAAAAACAAAAAAAAATGCAAAGCTTATGTTGGGTGCTCGAACGAATGAAAATAGCCATATGGTTGTTTGCTGCTTAGGGAGCAGAGAAGGATAGATAAAGTGATTTAAACTACCACTTCATGGACAAGAACAAATCTTCATGTGGGTCCCCGATGGGTGCGGTTAATTTTTACCCATATTGAGAGGTCAACACGTTTCTGCTCTGACTAACCTCTGAAGAGGGTTGTGACTTTTTTCATGGCCAGTGGTCTCTGTTGTCAGAGAAACTAAGAAGAAGAGTAAGAAAAAGGAGAAATCGACTACCGGTCAAAGTGCAGATCCGGGTACTGCTTCTTCTAGTAGTGAGCCAGATTAGTTTATCTACAATAGGGTTATTGTGTCTCATCTCGCTAGTGAGGCTGTTAGGAGCCGGGCTGCTCTGGCCCGATCCCTACCTATACTGCTCTATGAAATTTAAAAAATGCAGCTGGTGATCATTCAGCCAGATTCAAATCCAATTCCTCTGCCCCATAGTTGGTACCAGGAGAAGGTTCACGCTATTTCAGATGCCTCCTGTCTCCAGCAAAGTCAGCTATATATCGAGATTCTGGATGGTTGAGCGATTTTCTCTGGCCCTACATTCATTAAAAGAAGGGTGATGTAAGTCCTTATGGATAACGTGACCACCCTGTGGAACTGCAACTAGCAGGGCGGAGTGGGGTCCTGGATCCTGTGTCAAAAGAGCCACCACTCCCTTATAGGTAGCTGGACAAGCCAAATATCTTCTGGTTGCCAACCACCTGACAGGGTCTCCGAATGTCAGCAGTTCTGTATGCTGGAATATTTCCTCCAAAGAACTCGTATGAGGAAGCTTTTTTTGGGTGGGGGGCGGGCGGCGCTACTGGAATTTTAAACCCGAAGAAGGCTGTATAAAGCATTAGGGAACTTCTTATTTCATTTCAAAGGCTACCGTATTTATAGACTGC
The DNA here is from genome assembly GCF_964261635.1 of Lissotriton helveticus. Lineage (NCBI taxonomy): Eukaryota > Metazoa > Chordata > Amphibia > Caudata > Salamandridae > Lissotriton > Lissotriton helveticus. The sequence goes on along the minus strand of NC_136067.1, from coordinate 1,918,382,185 downwards.
CACCTTTGGCTCATAAGCAGTGGCAACATTATCCATTGGTGACCTGGCTATGGGGAAAGTTGTGTTCTAGGCGTGTGCTATAGATATTCATGCTTTGCATACTCCCGCCATCTAGTGTTGGGTCTGGATGTTTGCAAGTTGTTGTTCTTCGACTCCTCCTTTTGGTGATAAGGCGCATGGGCATCGACTCCGTTGTTAAATGATCTTTCCGCCATCTGGTTCGGATGTGTATTGCAGCGCTCTGATGCGAAACAGTCAATCTGGATCCCTTCGGTTTGCAATTCACTTACCTTCATCGGTATTGTTTTCGATCGCGTTTCCACCTTCTGCGTGTCTTTCTGAAAACTTTCAGTATCGAATCGAAAACTCCAACTGTGGCCTTTAGACCTAGTTTGTTTTCTTCTATCTACTTCCACTTGAAAATCCATCATTGAGTGTTCCGCCGATGGAACAGACGCTATTTCAATTCTGTCCTCTGTGCCATACCAAAAATGAATCCTGCTCAGTACGAGAGGAATCGCAGGTTCAGGCATTTGGTGTATGTGCTTGGCTGAGGAGCCAATGGGGCGAAGCTACCATCTGTGGGATTATAACTGAACGCCACTAAGTCAGAATCCCCCCCCCTAAACCGTAACGATACCGCAGTGCCGTGGAGCCTTGGTTGGCCTGGGATAGCCGGCCTCTTTCAGGGGGGGCGGTGCGTAGAGCCGCTCGCTTGGGGACCAGAGCGCGGACGGAAGGGGGCCCCCTCCATCGCCCTTGGTGCACCGCATGTTCGTGGGAACCCGGTGCTAAATCATTCGTAGACGACCTGATTCTGGGTCAGGGTTTCGTAAGTAGCAAAGCAGCTACCTTGCTGCGATCTATTGAAAGTCATCCTCTGAGCCAAGCTTTTTGTAAATACCTGTGCACTGACCTTCATAAGGTCTGTAACCTCTGTCTCTCCCCAGAACATAAAGAAGAAGACTGTGACACATGTCGGTAGTTCCGATCCAAAAAGACTGCAGGACCGTCTGTTTCGACGAAGAGCCATGCAGTGGCAGAATAGAGAGGACACCACTGATATCTTCGGAGCAATCAAGCAAGAAGAGATGGAAGCAGCGGAAGAGGAAGAGGCCATCCCTGTCCGGGACACCGTTTCCGAGTTAGAGATCAAATTAGAGTGCCACAATGTTCCAGCTGGACAGGGTGCAGTGAGTAACAAAGCCCCTTTGCCCACCAAACCCACTCCAACTAAACAAAAGGCTATTGGGCCACCACTTCCAATAGGCCATGGTAGGCACAGAGACTCTGATTCCAATGTCCTAACTTTCGGCTCAGCACTGAACCTGCAAGTCAAGCCTTCCAGCTCTGGCTTGAGTCGAGATGATACCCCTTAAGTTCTGAAACATTCTGGATCCAAAGGAAAAAGGACACATCCAGTTTGGCACCGAAAGTTTTGCCCCCAAAACAAAAAGAAGCTCCTTTAAAGACAACAAAACAAAAGCTGGATCCAAAGCAGAAGAAAATTCATATAAATCCTGACACTGGCCACATTACAACTAAGCCAACAGTACCACCTTCCAAAAGAAGAATAGACGCTGAATAGAAGATTCCCCTCAAAAAGAAAAAAGACATGTCTACTAGTCCTATTAACATTCCTCAAACACCACCACCTTCTTTACCAGTTTCTATTATACAGCTTCAGACCCTTTACACATCTCACCACCGGGTTCTCCAAATACAAATCCTAATACAGTAGATGATGATGACGCCTATAATCTGCCACCACCTGATCCATGGGATGACTACAATATATATCCACTGAAGACAGAGACCCAGATCTATATCCAGCTAAACCTTTCCCTCCTGATGATACTGCCTACGAGGAGTTGATTGCTAGGGCAGCCTCATACCATGGGGTGACTTTACACAAAGAAGCCCTATAAGAGGATGTCCTATATGAAACACACACAGAACATCACATTCCTTGCTTATGTTAAAAGATACGATGAGGCATGCTGACTATATTTTAAAGGATCCAGTTACAGCATGCATCCTAACACCTAGGGTCAGTTGCCTTTAGATTCTTTAGTAGTCTCTAACAGCCTTAAAAGTCCAAATTCACAAACATAAGGGGAGGCACCACGTCCTGATGAAGAATCAAAACTTATAGATACGGGTATGATAGGGCGCATTGGGATGAGATGGTAGAACTATTACAGTATCTCCCAGAAGAACAAAGGAAAAAGGGGCAGGAAATAGTGCAAGAAGGCAAACTTATCTCTAATTCATCCGACGTGTGTTAGATGCTGCAGATAATGCAACAAGGGGAGTCAATACCAGCATTCTACTCTGGGGACATGCATGGCTCAGAATGTATGGTTTCAAACCAGAAGGCCAACAAACTATTCTTAATCCACCATTTGATAAGGAACACCTCTTTGGGCCTCAGATAGACCCAATTGTTGGAGAAAATGAAAAAGGACGCAGAATTGGCAAAAATGAATGGGAGCACTTCAGTCTCATTCTACCAGAGGTTCCTTTTGTTGCTCCTTCTAAATAGGGGGCTCCAAGTCTAATACCACAGATGCCAGTGCATCTTTGTATAAAACACAAACACAATCTTCCCCCTCTAGAGGATTCTATAAAAATGTATATAGCGAGAACAGCTTTAAAAGAAGAGGTAGAGCTACACCAACATGCAACTCTCAATCCACTAACAAACAGTGACTCAATATCACTCCCCCCGATCATTCATCTCCTCTCGGGGGAAGATTGGAACAGTTTCTTCACATTTGGCAATCAATAACACCAGACACATGGGTGTTGGACATTATCCAACATGGTTATTGCCTGGAGCTCACAAGCAACCCTCCCAACATTCCACCTCGTATTCACAAACTGTCTTTAGAACACCAACATCTGCTCAAACAAGAAGTACAAGCTCTTCTAACAAAAGTAGCTAAAGAACCCGTCCCAGTAAATATGAACTCTGTTTTCTTGGAGGACTACGAAAAGGGGTCCAAATGTCTGCTATGAAAGGGGTAGCAATGAAGAACAAAATTTGTAACGACTCCAAAGCTTAAAGGTCACTATTACAACAGATAGCCTGGTAGGCATCTCGTTATTGCACTTTATGAGCACATCTCTAAATTATTGGTTGTGCTCAATAACCACTAAATTAATAATGAAAAATGAGAAATTTCCTAACCATCGTAATGAAAAGTTTGTTCTTCTATTAAGGACTCAGAGGCGAGGATTATGCTAAAAACTTTCTTCCTTTATAACAGCAGAGTTCAACTTTAAACTACCTTTCCCATCAAACCTTGGGAAAGGACCAGAAAGAAAGTTTGTCCAATCACAATAAAGGTCAGGTGCATAACATCGACTGCATCCTGGTCATCGCCCTCTTTCTTGAATGCGACTAACGATGCTCTAGTACTGAAATGTACTCTCCTTTTGGCTACTCGGAACCTGGGGAAAAGCAACAACTGTCATTGATTTATCCTGGGTATGAAAAACCTCCTTCTAATCTTCCACCTTACATTTGGACAGTTCATATATTGGGGTGGGGGGGAGGCAGCACAATAGAGGGTTTTGCATAAAAAACAAACCTTCTCAGATTTTTGCAGCTTTTAATTAAACGAGACTCTAAGACACAGATGTACTGAAAACGGCTCCTCAAACCCAGCAGTAAACAAGCTGCACAAAAAGTCCTACGCTGACAAACAAGCCTGAAAACACAAAACGCAGCGCGCTTTCAAACCTACAAAGCGCAAGCAGCTCATGGCATGTTCCTTCTTGCTGCTGGACACATAGCACTCCCGATGCCCAGACAGTGCAGGTACAATGCCTGCATTCCAGCCTCCTCCAAGGTGCATTGGATGTGGACCCTCACAACCACCCTGGGATAAAAAAAAGAACACACTGGGGAAGGGTTTGGGAGGGAAAGGAAGCAACAAGAGTGGAGATACAGGGCCTGAAAACACAAGCACTTGTATGGAGTGCTCAACCGCAAACAAAAAAAATGTAGCTCCCAAAACGGGAGCAGTGGATAGATCCTCTGGGGGACGGCTAAACACAAGATGGCCATGCATGCCAAGTACAAATGGGAACAAAGGGTACAAGTGCGACAATGGAGCAAGCAAATGGTAAGCCTGTGGCTGACCAGCCCACAAATTGAAAACATGTCTCTTAAGGACATGCTTAGCAGAGTCCTAAAAAGTGGCAAAAATCTCTACCCGGCCGGGGGGGGGGGGGGGGAGGGGGGGGAGGGGGGGGAAAGACAAAGATAAGAGTCAATATTGTTACATACTTTAGGTGCTTAAAGAGTAGTGGTTTAAAAATATAATTCTTGGAAATTATCATTCCCTTGAATTATAGATTTAATTCAGTGAGATGTACATAGTCTTAGTCTGATTTTTATTCTAAACAGATAATTGGTCTTTAAGGATGAACATGTATTTGGATAATGAACACATGGAAACACTCCTTGCCTTTACTGTTGCCCTTATTTTGAACCTCATTTTTTCCATAAAAGATTAGCAAGACTTCAATTTTTTTTCATATACACCACGTTTTAGGTGGACTTTGCAAAGAACAACCTCAAAAGTCGTCACTGCAAGGCAAAGCATGATTTTGAAATGGTATAAATGTAATTTATAAAACAAATAACACTACATTAATTTTTTATATTTGTATTAAAGAGGGCCACAAACAGTACTACAGTGTGTTTATCGTAATCTCTTAGCTTCAGTCTCCTGTGTCAGAAATCAAATGTTTTTTAAAGCACTCGATTACCCTGGGGTGTCTTGACACTAGCAGAAATATGAACACAATTTAATGAACCTGCATTAAATTTAGTTATTGAAAATCCAGGTTTTTGCTTGCTTTCATAAAGCAAGCAGTGTAGGAGCATCTTAAATATGTAGTGGAAGCAAGTTCTAGCCTCTGGTTGCTTGAAGGTTGAAGCTGCTTCCACCCCTCTTGGACTATTTGAATCTTGGAACTACCACATTTTTTGCTCCCTGAGATCATAGAATTCTACTGGGCTGGTACCACTTGAAGGATTGTCTTGAGAAAAGAGGACCTGTGTCATGAAGCACCTTGTAAACCAGACAGAGTGCCTTAAATGATGTCCGATTTCTAACCATTAACTATTGTAGATCTTTAATGGCCTGAGAAGCCTGGCAGCCGCATTTTGCAGTCTGCAATTTATTCTAGTATTGCTCTTGCAAACTCAGATACAGACCGACTTACAGTAATCCATTTTAGACAACACTAAGGTGGTAATATCCGTTTTCGTTGCACTAATTGGAATAAAACGCAACATTTTCTTGATCAGTTTTTAAGTAGTGAATGAAGATGAAATGCCTGAATTTAATTGACTAGAGTAAATCAATTTGTCGTCCATTAGAACTCCCAGACTTTTTGCCTTTTTAACTGTATCCGGGAGCGCATCCATCTCCTGTGGCCGGCAGGAAGGTGTCCAAACAGGTGATTGTTCTCAAACAAAATGACCTTGTTATTACCAGAGTTCAGTTTTCAGCAATGACTGCCCATCCAACAGTTGATTGCACTCCTGCAATCATGAAAGCTGCTCCGATGAAAGCTAGCTCCGATATTATGGATGTTATTAAATGCTGATAACACCATTTCTGTCTCATTTACCATTAGGAGGTGAGGGAAAATCCGAAGGAAATCATCAAGGATGCTAATTCTGTTAGCAGGAGATTGAATAGAGTAGGACTGAGCGAGGACCCTTGTGGGACCCCGCAAGGAGGGGAGAAAGGTTCTGATCCGAAGGAATCAAAGGCCACTGTTCGGTCTCTTCCTTCCAGAAATTATTTAAATAAGGCCAATACCTTACTCCTTACACCGAGGGTCAAAAGCAGCCGCAAGGTCGAGAAGAACAAGAGCTGCAGTTCCTCCACTCTCCCTTATCTTCTTGGTGGCATTGATTAGTGCCGTCTCAGTGCTGTGGCCTCGTCTGAACCCAAATTGTGTTGGGCCCAGAAGATGGTTATTTAGAATAAAGGACATCAGTTGTTTAATCATTTTTAGGTCTCGCCTTTTCCATTCCGAAGGAATGGGAAATGGCGAGAATTCAAGTGCTCGAAATTCTCGTGAAACCACCGCTTTTTTCGTGCGGTTTTCATCGAGTTCACGTGGCCACAGGCACACGCTTTTGGGCAATAAACTTTCCCCCTCCCCAGCCAGCTTTGCCAGCAGCATTTGCCTCATCAAAGGCTTCCGCTGCCCCGCCCCCCGCCCTCACTTATTGCAGGCCGTGACTTCAAAGGGTGCCCCCTGCTTCACGGCCATCTGTTCCCCAGCACCTCCCCTCTCTCTCCCCTAATTATTCACTGCTGGCCGGCCCGCACATCTGCCAACATACAAAAATAAAAACTGCATCCTCTTTACATGCCCTAAACATGAGTTCTTTGGTATGCTACTAATGCACATGGTGCGTAATTCGTTCAAGTACGTTAACAGCAAGAAATATCTACAATTTAGAGCTTGTTTTTGCTAATGTCAGAGAAGTTAATATAGAAAACATCACTGATGCGACTGTGAACTCACAAAAAATGACTTGAAAGCAAAGCAGCATCCCATTTGAAAGGTGTACTATGAATAAGGTTCCCAATTTTCAGATTTTACTGATTTTTACAGATAAATATAGACAGAAATCACTGTGCATATAGTTTCAAAAGTGGAAAAATACAGAAAATTGTGTATCTTTTGATTGACTCTCCAATCTGTTATTCATGAATTCCATGTCATTAGCTGTTCAGATTGCTACCATGGGGAGTTAAAAAACAAGCATTGGCATAGCCAATAGGTCTCGCTTTTTGGACCCTATAAGTATTTAGTTATGCAGCAGAATATCCTTGGTGCAACAACACCAACTGTTGCATGGCTAAACGCTTATAAGGTCCCAAATGCGAGACCTATTGGCTATGCCAATGCTTGTTTCTATTAATTTTGCCGGAAATTGCAAATGAGCTATGGGTCTTAGTTTGTGGAATCCTCAGCGTTCAGACTGGCCTTTTTTAGGAGGGGAAGGATTGAGGCCTCTTTCCACTGTGATGGAAAATGACCGGTTTCAAACATGGAGTTAAAGATGCCAGTAAGATTATTAGCAATAAATTCAGGGATCAGTTTTATCGCTGATGGTAAACCAGGATCTGTATTTAATCCAGATTTGGCATTACATATTAAGACCGCCTTCTGATCAGGTGTCGCTGGGACACACTTCAAAGAACTTGGCTGTTTAAGTTCGGTTTTGAAGGTTGTCTTCCTTAGTGTCCTGTGCACTTGTAATACTAATCCTGGAGTTTAGATTATTGCTATTAGCAACCTCCGTGTATATTAGATCGACTTTGTCGCTAAAATAGTGACCTAGTGAGTCTCAGATGACATGGTTACTGTTAGATTCTTTATCAGGGAGTTTACTAAGCTTGGTAATCACCTGGCACAATTCTTTAGAGGAGTTTTTGGTGTTGTCCTTCTGCTGGGTAAAATAGGTTGTTTTTCCCTTCATAAGTATGTTTTTATATTTGGACAAAGAGCATTTGTTAATTTCTTTCTCTATATCATATTGTGACGTACATTTCCTCTCGAGTCTTCTGCAATTTTGTTTTTCTGCCTCAGTGCCTCAGTAAACCAGGGTTTTTTTTCTACGGTCTTTGGATGTCCTTAAAGGGGCTACTTCAGAAACGGCTGTATTTAGGCATTCAGTGTATTCCATTGAGGCTGATTCTGCATTCTGTAGTGTTAGCGGCTCCCTATCTAACTTGTTCCAGTCTCGATAATAGCTATTGCTTTTAAAAGTTTTATTTGGTGGGGTAGTTTGAGGAAATCTGTAATTTGAAAAATGATCAGTCTAGGTTAAGGACAGGATTTCTTTAATTCTTATGAGTGGGTTGTTCGAAATAATGCCATCTAGCGTATGACCTGGGGGATGGGTACGTTCGTGTAGTAGCTGCGAAAGGCCTAGGATCTTCATGGTTTCTATGAGTTCCGAAATGTCCTTATCCTCCAATAACTTGAGCTAGAAATTGAAATCTCCATAGTTATGTCTTTTGTGCAAGCCCCAGCTTCAAGTTGGAAGCCCACGGTTTGCAGAAAGCAGCCCTTAGGGCCCAGAGGATGATAAATAAGGAGACCTGAGAAAGTTTGTTTGTGTTATTTCAAAGATGAGGATAGTGCTTCGAAATCTAAAGATGAGGCTGGCTCAAAGATAGCTCTGAGGGAGTCTTTTTTATATCTAAGCCCTTAACCCTCATCTCTTTTTAAGGGTCTATCCAGTCTATATAAAGAATAACCTGCAGGGGTATCTGCAAGATCAGGGCTAGAAGATGTTTGCCCAGGTTTCAGTCACAAAAGTTGGAACAATATGATGACTGTCGATAAGTTCAGGTAGATTGTGGCAGTGTTTGACTGCCGAACAGGCGTTTTATGAGCGCGCATCGCTGTTAGTGGATTGCGCGAAATGTTCGAGTTGTCTGAGTGCCTAGTTGGGCAGTTTGTGTACAGAATTGAAAGCCACAGTTCGGGCAAATGGTTTTGGAAACAGGATGGAATTCATCTAGGTTAATACTGACACACCTGTGATTTAAGTGATTAAAAGAATACAGTTCCTTATTGGAGTAACATATCCTTGTGGTCTGGAGAAAAACTGGCAGGGGTTCCGCCGCAGACGGGTTTGCCTTAGAACTACACCAAATTAAACCCAATGTATGAACGTTTCAATGTATTCTTTGAGTTCCAGCAATATCAAGCCAATGTTTGTTTGGCATTTATAAACCATTCTACCTTCAGCCATGGTATGTAAAATGGCTCCAGAGTTCTTTATGGAATTATTTGACTATAATAATGTGGTTTTGTACATCACTTTCTAACACAGAATAATAGTTTACCAAAGTATTACCTAACACAATGGTACTCAATTTATCATACTTGAATTAATCAAAAGTTGGGTCCGTCCTGTCAGCGGCAGATTACACACAGCCCTCAGTAGCTAACTTTTAACTCACTAAGCTACTTTCCTTTGGAAATGGATGGCAGCGGCTACAGTCTATTTCATAAATTCAAATGCTTAGCGCAAAAATGTTGCTAGACAGGCCATTTTATGCAGGGTTCACCTTCAACAATAGCAGTTGGATGTTTTTCGTCTTCTAAACAGCTAGGCGGCCACCTAGAAGGATACTCTCGCAGTGGGTATTGACAAATAAAAGGGTCCGATGGGCCCCCAAAGCAACGAGGGTACACAATGGCATTGGGGAACAAGGTGAACCTGTGAATCCGTGGCAGAGCAAGGATGCCAGCAGCCATACTTTCCCGTCGTCCCCGATCATTGGTTTAAATTTATCTATACCAGAAATTACTCATTATATCAGACTCCCTATTTGCTACTGAGAAGTGCTGGTACTTCTCAGCACTTTATCAATGCTGTAAATGGGGAAGTGATGGTACTGTCCCTATCACTTTAAAGAAATGCAGAATCAACTGTGTGTGCGGGTAAAATGATGAAAATAACTTTCTTGTAGCATAGTATAATGGCACAGTATAATTTGCACACCACAGTAAGAGCTGCAAATGTTTAAAACCTGCAAGATATGGTGCACTCTTCACTAAATTCACCAATAGTCTATTTTCCCCTCATTTAAAAAAAATGTTCTTGCTAGTTTTATTTACTTGCAAAATCAAATTTGCCCCAAAGTTGTATACCCCTCAGATTGTCCAAATGTCTGCAGAGACTCGCTGCCAGGAGTATATGCCTTCAGTTGAAGATGCTGTCCCACTTCACCCCACATGGAGTAAGATGAAAATGCAAGGAGACTGTCCGGCTTATCTTTTTGTTGTGTTCTAGTCCCCACCTTGGCCGCTGAGTTTGTGCTTCGGTGCCTTGCTACTGTGTGTTCGGCCGGCCTACAACAAAAGCAAGTGCCCTCACGCCTTGCAGCTACCTACCTGGGCTACTCCAAATAAAGAAGCAGAAAAGTCTAACCAAGACACACCTACATCTTCAGTATATCAGAACACCACGTCACTGTACTGAGTAACGCATCAACACTTATGTTCAAGGAACCAGGACCTCTGTAAGAGCATGTGCAAATTATGGTCTGTCCTGAGCCTTGAAACACTGACATGAATGCAGTGGGGGGGTAAAAGCCTTGCTTAGAGACTGAATCCATTACCCCCTCCACCCCCCGCCATCCCTAAATAATTTCTTTGCGGACAGGGGTTTTATATCAAGAAAACATATTGGAAAATTAATTTTCTAGTTGATACTGCGTGCACATTACCGCTTCTCACTGAATTTCTTTGCTTCAAATGCCTTTCACTGGTGGTGACAGTTACTTTTCTTTCTCTTTGCACGTTGATTTTTAAATTGGTTGTGCAATTTTTACACCGACATACTATAGTACGTAAATGAGGATATACTAAACCTAATGAATAGCTGCGAGTGATATGTTGGGGGGTATTTTTTCCTAACCCAAAACAATCCAGTGTTTCTTTCTTAGGAAATTGGTTTAGTGTACCTGAAAACAGTGTATACCTGAGAACATTTCTAAATTGCAGCATAGGAATTATTTTTTGGTTGTTCCACTACTTTGAAAAGTCACCAGCTGCCACTGTGTGCTGCTTTTTCCTTGCCGAGAGCATCTGGGAGATGCATTCCATCTGCAATTAGACACAGGTGCCTTACACATTCCGACCTTACCTATTTCGCTTCATGTTCTAATGAAAATCTGGGCAGACCTAGCTAGTCATTTTGATAGCCCTGGATTGGGACTGGACGATGTGATACTCCGATTGTTTCAGCCTGATCATCTGTCCTCCGGTCTGGCAATCTCTTCTGAACGGCCTCCTGTTTCTGCAACAGTGGAGTGTTCTACACCGTAATCTCTGCAACCTACATCCCCATGCATGGAGATTAAATAGTTAGGCTGAGTTCCTTTGATTTGCTTCTTTGAGATAGTGGTTCTCATCATTGAAGTCAGTTGTCCTTCAGTGAAATCCATTTATTCAAGATGCTGGGAGATGTTTGTGGTGTTGGACCCATCATCATGATGCTCTGCAGGTCTAACTTTCGGAAGTGTTTTTTTGTTTTAGGCTTAGCATGCTCTTAGTGTCCACAGCTGAAGGTTGCATGTTAGCCATCTCGACTTTGTATGCCAGATCAGCCTTTTCTTTTCAAGTCAACTGTTGTGATTAGCTTTCTGACATGTATGACTCGCTTGTTTCCTCCAAAACCTTTTGTCATGCCACAACGGGAACTCGGTGTGGTCTTCACATTTTTCATGTGCACATCATTTGAGCTGATGCACGACTGTTCCCTACAGCTTCCTGCTTTTCTCATTGCGAACACTTCTGTGTGTCGCACGAGTCAACTGCAGTGGCTGTCAGTGCAACTTTCTTACACCACTTCCTTTCCACACAATTGGTGCTGTGGACCAAAAGTACTGTTGCCCATTCTACAATCCTCCGCACCCCTTGAAAGTATAGAAGGTTCATCCACTTTACCCTAAATAAGTGAGCTTTTATATTAACCATTCAAAAGACTAAAGTACGGACGACCACCTCTTTATTGGTCTTGTTGGGACCAAGGAGAGCAGAGCGGTAAAGCAGTGGTTTCTGTTGCAATGGATAGTCCTTTGTGTAGAAATGTTATTTTTTTTGCCAGAAAAGAGCCCCAAGGGTCTGTGGGCCCATTCTACCAGGGCCGTAGCTGCAGCATCTGCACTGGCAGAAAGCCTGTCTTGGACATATCCTTGTTGGCGACATAGTCATCAGTGCATACATTCACAAAGCATACTGCTTTGACAGCCAGGGCCACAGTGCAAGGACCTGCAAGGCTTCTAGGTTTGAGTCCACTGCTCACACCGACCTCCGTTTGGGAGGAAAAGCTATGGTATCTCTTCTAAAGGTGGCAAATCTGTTGTTGGAAGTAACCATCAGAAGAACAAGTTACCTACTATCAGTAACTCTCTGTTTGCAGCATATGTAACTGCAGATACACATGATCTGCATACTCCTGCCATCTAGCGTTGGGCTCAGACGTGCACAACTTGTTGTTCTTCGAGCCTTTCGAGTCACAACCTAAAGTAACTCCTCCTATGATTGATAATGCACATGGGCATCGGCTCTATTGTTAAAGATGTTGACAGCGAGTACTGCGTCCTACTACTAAAAACTACTGGTCGAACACCGCCCCCTAATGGAGTTGTACTTTGAGTCCAGTAATAGCTCGGCAGTCTTCCGGACTTCCACTGCATCCCAACAATGGGCGGCACCCACATAAGTCTAGGGACCAACTAAGATCACTACGCTGAAACCGCAGCATAAGTCACAGCCTTCCTTGGTGCCGGCTGTGCCCTCTGCACCGGTGTAGATGATGGGCTCTTCGGAGCCGAAGCAAGATTCGACACTCACAAACCAGCTCCGTCATTCAAATAGCTGTCAGCGCCCACTCCATTAAAGGCACATCCCTCAGCATACTCTGAGTATTCTGATGCCCCATTCTGCAGCACCTTCAGGAGGAGGAAGACAGAAGAGAATATTCATTCACCCACAAACAGGCAAGATTTCTGCCAAAGTGCCACCGAAGATGGAGGAAACTCTTCGCAAAAGGAAGCCTACTTCGAGGAGCAGCTTGCACTGGAGCCTCTACCTCCCAAGGCGAAGAAGCACTGAGACAAGGATGCTAGCCCTATACCCTTGCTTTGCTCAATTCCTCCCCCTTCCCAATCAGACTACCCACCCTTCCAGCTAACGTCTCTACTCCTCCTCCACCACATAGGCTAAGTCTTTCATCCTTGCCAGAAGGATACCCACATTTGTCCTATGGGTAGGATAGTTCCCCCAGATCCATATAATGCCCTATATGACCTGGAGCCCCAGGATGATCCATGGGATGATTATGGTGTTGTAGCCGCAGGGGATAATGACCCCGACGTCTCCCCAACCAAGCCTTCTCCATCAGATGATACCCCCTCATATCATGAGGTCATTCTCTAGGATTCCACCTTTCACAAGGTGGACCTGCCTTCCACCACAGAGGAGGATCACTTCTTTTTTCTTAATCGTACATTTTTTAGCAGGTATTATACACCATAGTTCATTAAACATGCGCTGCAGGTATATTTGCAATAAAACATCTGCATTTGTATTCCATTGTATATGTATTCGAACCCATCAAAATCAAATCATTCCCCCCTTTAAGTATCGCATAAAGTATTGACCACTATGTCAACATTTAGCGAACCAGCAGTACAATTTCACCAGAAAAACCCATATGATGATAATCATGGGAAGCCAACTGAAATATGGAATTACATTACCAAACAAAAGTGGAAGGAGTGTAAAGTGCACATGCATTACCAAGATTGAGCAGTTTTAAAAGATATACATACCAGGCTAAAGCATCAGTCATTCCTACAAATAGCACAGGTGTAATGGTAAACGTTTATAAAAGTCATGATCATGAGGCACATAGTGCAAGTGTGTAATCACTTCACATGTTGCAGGTTTCACAAAATAAGTGGTAAGCAGCTATACATAGATAAAAGATGCAAAACTTAAAGATTCCTAAAAAAAAAGAACAGTAGTGGCACAACATATAAGCTTCAGTTTCATAAGATACACCAGCCATGGTAGCCCCCTTCTGTGCCATTGTAGATTGCAGCCAGCATAAAGTGCAAATGCATAATCTTAGACTGCGCCGTCAGACAAAATAAATGAACGCTGTATACCACATGTATACCAAACATGAGAAAAAAGTCACAGCTGATCATAGGAGGTAACCCATAGTTACCCACTAACTAATTGGAACCCCACACTGCAACAGAATTGGAGCAACAATTGTTATTTCCCTCGGGAATTCTGCTCTCATAATCTGAGGAGTACGAGGCTGAGATAACGCCAGTTCCCCCGATGGAGGGTTAAGAGGACAATAGAGTACCCTCTGCTCCAGAATTACATCCATAACTAATGCTCTGCATCTAGTTAGTTATGTGGGGACCAAATCATTCCCCCATGCCTCTGCGTCTTTTGACCTTCACATTCATATAGACTATTCTCCATGGTGTACATTGCTAAAAGCCGAGACCTCCATTCAAAGAAAGTTTGAGGGTTTGGGCTTAGCCAATTGGATGTTATATATGTGTGCCACCCCCATAGCCTCAAATATCAAAAAGTATTCTCTATTAGAGCATCTGATGCCTTCTGCAACCCCTAACCACATGATCTGAAGGGTAATTTGAATCTCCTCCTTTGAAATCATGCTGACAAAGGCCCCGATTTTCCTTAAAAAGGGAATTCGCGCTGGCACATATGCGTGCTTTCTGCCTGCTCCACCCCACATCAATGACGTTCCTATCCCATCTATATAGCTTAGCAGGAGTATAGTATAGATCTAACACAGTCTTGAAATGCTGGCTCATTAGCCCAGCCGTCAAGAGCACCCCACAGCCATTCTCCACTGACTTATGCTGCTCTATCAATGCATCTATCCCAAGACTTTCTTCCCATTTATATTTCTGATTCTGAGCCTCAAATCATCAGGTAATGCTTGTATAAGTAAATTGTAAATCTGCCCAATCCTGGCTCAATTCTGTCTAGCTTCTATCATTGGGATCATGCTTGTCGTTATGATTCCTACCCAATTTGCCAAAAACAATCCATGACCTACAGATTTTTGAAAAAATATTCTCGAGGCAATCCATAAATTTCCTCCATCTCACCAAATGAGTACAGTTGCCCATCCTCATAAAAGTCACAGCATAGTAACACCATTCTGAGCCTATCTCATGCCAAAGTTATCGTAAGATATAGAGGGCAAGGCGGGAGAGTTATATTTGGCTTTTCAAGATCTCCTCACCACTTGCCGGCATATCCTATACCCCCCTTCCCAATCTTAAAGCAGGTCATTTTATAGTAGCTATGTTAAGTTTTCTTTAAAAAAACAGCCTTTCGCCTCAGCGCCCAGTGTTAATTATTATATCGTTGGTGCTTCGGAATAACTTAAATCAGATGTCCTGCCCATGATCAAAAACCCCATATGCAGTAACACGCAGGACCATTAGTAAAATGTGAGCTGAGGAACTAGAACTGCCCATCCACATCCCACTCCCGTCACTTAGGAAGAATTATACACTTAGATTCTCTTTTTGGCTTCTTAACTTGCCATAAAAAAAAACATATACCCCTCAGGTTTAGTAAGCCATTGCTAGTTAATTTCCAAATTAACAACCCTAAACACATATAATTCCTTTGGTAAAACTGAAATCTTTAATCCATGCATCTCCCTATCAGCGAGAGATGCAGTTGGTTGATCCTGCTAAACTCCAGTTTAATCTTATGCAGCAGGGGTGTTAGATTCACTTCCAATAAGTGATCTAATGTTAAAGTTATCCTAACCCCCATATAGGTTGCGTCCTCAACCACCCGCTGGTCACGAAAGGCTATTCCTGCGGTGCAAAAGATCAGTGTCTTACCCTCATTCAAGAGGTAACCTGCCAGTGCCCCAAACTTCTTAGCGTCACTTGAAATTTCTTTTAAGACCTTCTGTGGATCTGTTGTTACCACAGTGATGTTGTCCTCTGTAATAAGCAAGCACATTACTCAACCTGGTTTACTACTACCAGCCTTATTCCAGACTATTTACAATAATGAAATAAAGGGATCAATATACAGTAAGAATAACCAGTGCGAGCATGTGTACCCTTGTCCTGTCCCTCTAGTGATTAAAATTCTATCATATTATATTCCCAAATCTGCAATCTTACATTAGGAGCCCGATATAAGGCCCTGATAGCTTTTATAAATCCTGGGCCAAAGCCCTTCCAATTCAAGACCGTCCACAAGTATCTGCAAGAAACCCGGTCAAAGGCGTTCTCTGAGTCTAATAGCACTGAGCCCATATGCGTTCTCGATGCCTCGGCCACATCAAATAGAGTAATAACCCTCCTAACCTGATCAACCGTGCCCTGACCCGGATGATGTCATGGTGGCGGGGTGAAACCAAAGTATCTATATATAACCTTACCCAAGTGGTTTGCAAGAACCTTAGCGTAGGTTATAACATCACTGATGTAATTCTGGAAATTGACCTATATGACCCTGGGTTTAAGTGAGGCTTACCTTTCTTCCTAACTACAATAATATTAGTTGATTCCGGAAAAGTAGGAATCTCCCACTCCCTCTGCACATTCAGAAAGGTCAAAATCATCTCTTGTCCAAGTTCTGAATAAAATGTTTTGTTCAACTCCAGGGGTAGCTTATCTGGCCTTGCAGCTTTCCCCGAGGCCAGTGACTGAACCGCCCCCATTAACTCCTCAGGAGTAATCCAAGATTCCAAAGCGGCTCGGTCTTCTGTTTTCAACCCGAGCCCCTTTACAGTACTCCAGAACGCAGCAAAGCTAACTGGGAGCGGGAGAAATTTCTTTTGTATATAGTCCAGTTGCGACCTATCCTCCTTGGCTAACCCCATAACCTCAAGTTCAAGCACCAATGCATTATGAACCAATAAGATCCTAGGATATCTCTCAATTCCCACCTGCCCACCAGGCGCAGCTGAGACTAGAAAATAATTGAGGTGAACTAACTTATGATGAGGAAAGAAAAAGATTGTTTACCTGGGGTCAGGGGCTTTTTATTTATTCCAAGCATCAATCAGCCCATGGTCTTATCAACCAATCGAGTGCTTTAAAAACCAGAGGTTTCCTGCCTGAGTATGGGTTAGGTCTCTGTGACTTCCCCATCACTCCTCAATGTATGTTGAATTCTCCACTTGCGATAGGGCCTGGGCGAGGGCGCACACTCCAGATCCAAATGATTAATGATCAAAAACATCAGTCTTCTGTAAGTTAGATCTGTACACCGAGCACAGAGTAAATTTTCCTTATTCCACTTGGCACTCCAAGATAACCCATCTCCCAAGTTTGTCTGTAGAGCTCCGTGTAACCGAGCAGCTAGTCTTGTTAGCAAGAATAGCTACACCCCTAGATGTTAGACCCTTTTTAGTACAGCCAAGCAGCTCAAACACCAGATCCGTCAACAGCTTCTTTTATGATAACTTTTAATCTAACAAGGTTCATCAGAAAGACTTGAACCTTGAAAATGTTGTATCATCTGCCTCAACTGTCATCGCCTCTCCACAGTGGCATGGCAGAAGTCCAGCCTCACAAAAAAATTCCATCCAGCCACAGTGTGTTTCTGATCTGGGTGAGCCAAGTTAAAAACAGCATCTTGAAGTAGGAAGTTGCCAAAGTATGCCAGAATTGCCCTTGGCTTTCCCCACCTGCAGATGACGCTGAAGTTGTTTAATCGGATGTCTGTGCCCACTTTGAAATTCCAAATCAGAGTTCCAATGAGCTAGCTATGGAACAGCATTCTTATATAGCCCATTTATGTATTTCAGGGCACCCGCACCGTCTGCACCTTCAGCCACACCCAGCACCCTAAGATTGTTGCACCTTAGCCTGTTCTGAAATTCTTGTAACTTCCACTGGGTGTCAACTAATCATGTCTCATGATCTTCGGTAACTTTCTTCTTGGCTAATGCATCATTTTTCAAGGGTAACCTCCTTGTTTTCCACCTCAACCATCCTTTCCGAGAATTCAGAGCATGCTTTAGTTTAGCCACTTTCCGCATTCTGCCTTGAAGTTTTCTGTTGGCAGTCAGCGCCTTGCAGCTATCTGCTCAGGTCTCTTGTGGATGAGCCATAATTCCTTGGTATATAGCCTCCAGGGAGGCAGTGTTGGAGTGTACCAAGCTCCCTTTGCCTACTGCATGGCCTGCTCCACTCTAGATTAGGTCTTGCAGAGTAGTCCCTTTTTCAGTCTGCACCTGCTCGGGCAGACCCTCCAAACTTGCTTTGCGGAATTATTTTCTTGGCAGTAAGCCAAGGATCCTCGCCCCTTCAGCAAGTGCGGTAGCCCCTCCCTCACTTGGTCCACTTGTGACCCTCGAAGTGCTGTCTTCCAACCCCTTTCAAGGACATTCCTCAAGGGATTCCTTATGCTCCTCTGTCCAATCAGACTGGTCGGAGAGAGAGAAAAAAATGTTCTGGTGTATCCGCTTCTGCCCTAGAGTAGTTCTCATTGCTATTGCCTTTATTTAATGCTGCTTTTTGGTGCCTGTCAGTCTTAACTGATAAAGCGCAACCAGATGTAGGGCTAGCTAACACCTCTAGTGTGGCTAGGGGCTCCACATTGCCCTGCAGTGCGTAGTTGCAGGGTCCTCCCGTGCTTCTCTAGTTATCCTCTAACTCCCGGGTCATCTCACCATATAGTATTTCCCTTGCATCAGAGCTGCTTTCAATCAGCATGCATAGTAGGCCTTCTTTTTCACCTAGTGGCTCCGGAGGGGGCAAATTGGACTGTGCTACAGAAATACCAGCTGAAGAGATACTAGTGTCCCCCCTTATTACTCACCGTGTCAGCCGCTCCACCATCAACCACAACGGGGTGTCTAGGTTTCCCAAGGAGTCAAAGGTTGGCTGTGCAGCGAAGGAGTGGCAGTATTGTCCAACACTGTCCGACCCGGTGCCCAGCCAACCTTTTTAAAGAAATGTGCTGTGGTCCCTGCATAAGTGCCAGGAGGGCCCCATGCTAGCTGAGCTGCCCCTCCCGTCGAGCCTTTTATTAGTAGATGCTTTGCTCAGTCACGGGCAGAGCTTCCCTCGCTCCGGCCCTTCTCCATTGTTGTTGGCTGTACAGGGCTTAACTGTCAACGCTGCCTTAGGGGTCATCCAGACCAGCGCTGCTACAGGAATGATTCTGTAACCTTTCCTCCCCCCTACCCCCCTCCGAGCACATGGGAGAGAAACCACCCAAACAGTACTTACGCAGAATGCTCGACCTTTGCAGTAGCCCCAGTACTCCCGTATCAGGTGACCTCTGGCAGCCTGATGCCGCATATCTCAGGGGCATCCCTGTAGTAAGGAGTGGGGTTAAGAGGTCCACTGTCCGGGTCGTCGCAAGCTGGGAGGAGGGCCCAGTTGACCGTCCTCACACGGTCGCCATCTTGCTCCTCAAAGGAGGATGACTTCCTAATGGAAACACTCTCATACACATAGCACTCAGCACAGTGCCTACCCATGCTTAAGGAAATGTTAAAATCAACTCTGGATATCTTTAATGTACTTAAGGCCCGAGTAGTTACACCCGGTAGAAGTCTGGTATGAAGGGGAGGCCTTATATCGGAGGACAACTCTCCATCAAATTATCTGATTGGCCATACCGCCTGCAAATGCACAGGGTACTGGAGACAAAAGGCCCTCTGAAAAAGTAAAAAAGATAGATGCAGTGGGCAAACAGGTGACCACTTAATCTGCCACACATAAATGCATCACCAACTCTGTCTGTCTAATCTCGAGGTAGAACCAAGCTCAGTATCATGAGATGGGACCCCTGATCAATAACTCCTGGATCAGTACAGGCAAGGAGCTTATGAGCTCATACCGCAGGGCCAGACAATCGCTAACGTTATCATTAGGTGTGCTCTGGACACAGCTGACACTACCAGAAGGGGTATTAACTCTAGCATTCTCCTCCACCGACATGCCTGGCTCTGTGTCCCTCACTTTGGGCCACAAGTCCAGCAGCATCTGATCAACTTGATGGAACACCTGCAGCACCTTTTCATGCCTCAAGTTGATCAGTTGCTGGAGAAAATCCAGAAGGACATGGCCATGGTAATGGAGGCTCTTTAGTCCCCATTGCCCTGTGGCTTCTTAGTCACTCACTTACGTGGTGGTGCCAAGGTGACGACAATGGAGGAGGTGCTGAGGCAAAGGGAGCCGCTCTCTCCAAGCAGTGACTCCCTTTCCATTGCCCCCCGACCACATTACACTTGTTGGGGAACCCTTGCTGCAGTTCCCGGTACAAAGGCAAAACACCACCTCAGACCAGTGGGTTCTGTACATTGTTGAACAGAGTTAGTGGCTGGAACTCACTGCTCCACTCACCCAAATCTACTCCCCACACTCCCTGCAAACAATCCCTTTCCACAGGATGAGGTGGACGCGCTATTATACAAAGGCACCATAGAGACTGTTCTGCTGAAACAATGTGTAAACGGGTGTACTTTTGTATCCTCAAGAAAGCTGCGTCCCTCAGGCCCATACTTTACCTCAGACCGCTCAACAAATGCATCCTGTCAGAACACTTCCAACTGATCGCTCTCCAGGATGTCATTCCTCTGTTGCAACAAGGCGACTTCATGACTGCTATTGACCTGATGAAGGCAATTTCCACACCCTGATCTACCTGGCTTATCTCCGGATCCAGGTAAACGGTCAGCACTTTCAATTCAAGGTTCTGTGCTATAGGTTAACTACAACTCCCAGTCTCTTTACCAAATGCCTTGCAGTGGTAGTCTCTCGTCTCGGGAGGAGGGACATCCACATATTCCAATACTTCGACGACTGGCTGATGAAGTGTGCAGGCTGACAGTAGTTTTTGGCCCACACCCACATCACCCTAGATCATCTTCACAATCTCTTGTTCATAATCAATGCGGGCAAGTCCCACCTCCAACCCCTTCAAATACAGCCCTTCCAAGGGGCAATTCTAGACAGTCACTGGGAAGGCGTATCCCAGTTCTGAATAGGTTCAAGCTTTCCAGCTTCTGCAGCGTCTTTTCCAGCCAGATCATCAGCTAAGAGTCAGGACAGTAATGCGCCTCCTCTGCATGATGGCCTCCTGCATCACCATCGTTCCCCACCCCTGCTTACACATGCATCCACTTTAAGAGGGCTTAGCAGCACAGTGGTCACAAGCGGAGGGACTGCTGGAGGATCTAGTGTTGATTTGGGCCAACACTCAAAGGTCTCTGTTGTGGTGGAATAACAACAACCTGTTGCAGGGCAGGCCCTTCCTAGACCTGGTTTCCCAAGTGGCCATCGCCACTGACATCTCTCTCACAGGGGTAGGGAGGGCACATTTCAAAGATTTGACCATTCAAAGAATGTGGATACCCCCTCAACATACTTTCTTTCACAGCAATTGTCTGGAACTACTGGCAGTCCAGCTGGCTTTCAAAGCTTTTTCTGGCATGTCCATCGCAAAACAGTTCTGATCAAATCCGAGAACATGGCTGAAATGTCGTTCATTTGGAAACAAGTGTGCATGCTTTCTTGTCTGCTTCCAGAGCTGGTGCAGAACATTTGGCTTTCGGTGATCCATCACAAAATACATCTACTAGCTAAGTACCTTCCGGGAGCAGTCAGCGACTTTGCAGACTTGCTCGCTTAACAGGATGTGGCAACAAGTCCAGTGGGAACTCCATCCCAAGGCATGATCCCTGTACTAGTTCTGTCGTTGGGGATTCCCCAATTAGATCTGTTCGCAACTGCTGAAAATGCCAACTGCCCAAGATTTACTTCAAGATTTCCACACCCATGGTCCACGGGCAATGCACTTTGGGTAAACTGGTCAGGGGTATTTGCCTATGCTTTTCTGCCTCTCACTTCTTCCATACGTGTTCCGGGGGCTACAGCAGATGTCCCTCTCCCTCATCGGGTGGCTCCCATGTGGGCCATACAACCCTGGTTCAGAACCCTTCTTGAGCTGCCTGTAGTCTGGCCGAATCTTCTCACTCAACACCAGGGCACAGTTGGGCACCCCGATCTCAAGTAGCTCACCCTAGTGATTTGGCTCCTGAGGTCTTCGGAGTTAGGCAACCTCAGTATGCCCGTTGTGTGCATGTCCATGCTTGTAGTCTTGCCATCCCACTACTCGAGCTTGATATGTGGCAAAGTGGAAAAGGTTTGCCCACTACTGCCTTCCCAAACTCCTAGATCCACTCAAGCCAGCAGTACGAGACATTGTCTGCTACCTTTTTCACTTGCAACTTTCTGGTCTCGTTTACACTTCCATTTGTTTGCATTTGGCTGCAGTGGCACCATATCTACAGAACAGGGAGCACTCTTCGTTATTCAAAGTCCCCATCATTAAGACTGTTCTTGCTCCCAACCTATATTCTCAATGTGATTTCACTAGGCTCACGTGCCTCCCTTTTGAGCCGCTCTACAAGTGCCCTCTCCAGTTTCTCTCATAGAAGGTTGCTTTTCTTTTTTTAAAACCTTTTTATTAATTTTACTTCGCAAACAGAAGAAAAACATTATAGAGCATTTCCATTTCTCACATTGCAATAGGTTAAAACCAACAGTTAATATTACACATTTACAAATGCACACCATTGGTACATGTTTCAAATCGCCTGAGTCCCAATTCTTGTTCCGTCTTCCTGAGTTCTCAATCTCCCTCTGAGTCTGAGTCACTATCTTCTGAACCTGATGGGGGATCACAAATTTCTCCCCTGTACGTATTCCATGCACCCCACACTTTTTCCCACTTTTTGGGGCACCTTCTGTTATGGTATACTGCCCTCTCAGCTACCATTGCTGCGTCCATATCCTTACTCCACTGCGCTAGAGTCGGTACCCCCGCGGCACCCCAGTTCTGCGCTAGAAGGTTGCTTTTCTAGTTGCAATCACTTGTGCCAGGCGTGTATGTGACACCCAAGCTCTCACTTTTTGTTTTTTTATTTAAAAAAGGCCTACACTGCCAGAGTAGTACTTGGAGCTAACCCAAAGTTTCTGCCCAAGGTAATCACCCCTTTCTACCTAGTCCAGCCAATTAAACTCCTTGTGCTGTTCCCACACTCGGACTCTGTGGCAGAGAAAGCCCTTCACACTTTACTTATCAAAGGGGTTCTCCTATACTACATCTATAGGAAGAAATAATTTCCTAAAACGCAACTTATTTGTTGCCTACACTAAACCGCTCACTAGCTAGTCCAGTGCATTCAGACCTGCTGTTCCTAAGCCAAAACACCTGACCCTGCTGCTCCTATGCCACATTTTACACCCAAAAAAGCGGTCTTCATGGTCTTTTAGGGGCAACATCCCTATAGCTGACATTTATAAGGCTGCTACCTGATTCACTTCACACATGTTTACTAAACACTACTGTGTGGATGCACGAAAATGTTAACAATCTCAAGTGAGCCATGGTGTACTACTTACACTTTTTTCAGTCCTCTGCAACTTTTCTGGATATTCGCTGCTTAGGGGTGAACTGCTTCACAGTGTATTCAGATCATGTGCATCTACAGATCACATGCTGCGAACTGAAAATATTACTTACCCTGTTTACATCGGTTTGTGGCATGTAGTACTGTAGATTCACATATGACCACCCACCTCCCCTGAAGCCATCAGCTGTTACAGATGCTTTACTTTTCACATTCACTCGCCTGGCCATCTTCTGTTCCTTCTGTATTCCTTCTCCATCCATCCTCACCCGCTGGGCAGGAAAACAATCTAACACTGGGGCTGATGACCATGCGCATTGCCGGTCTTGGGAGGAGTCCCTATACCTCATGACTCGAAAGACTTCGAAGAAAGACAAGTTTTACATGTGTGAGCTCAACTCTAGATGGCAGGAGTATGCAGAGCATGTGAATCTACAGCGCTACATTTCACGAACAGATGCCTGTAGGGTAATTAACATTTTCCTTCTGATTGATAATTGAACTGCGGCTTTCTCACTGCCCGCCCGCCCTCCCTCTCCAATTTGTGGAGTGCACATTTGCACCGCGTAATAAGGTCTTAAATTAGATTTCAAAAACTACAGTTTGTTTACAATGATCCACGTCCGTAGAATGAGAGCCTGTAAGTGGCGTTGCTCTGTTACTTATGGGGTGGTATGAAATTGGGGAAGAGCCTTGTAGCACCACCTGTTGATGCTCAGCAGGCTTGACTGGGAGAATTTTCTCAATCCAGTCTAGCACCTGGGATATTCCAAAGGTGAAGAATTTGTGGTTAGATACAGTATTCACAAGAAATAGCATTACTGAAGGTAAGTAACAACTACTTCTCCTTTTAAAAAATTACAAATGGCGGTTATAGAAGATGTTGCCATGTTTAAGAGCACGTGCATTTATAGGAGGGTCTGGTTTATTTGATGGAAGTGAATATACACAGCATTTATGAAACGATTGAACTTGATTTAGTTGAAACTTTCAAACACTTGTTCTAATTTTTCTTGCAGCTTAGTGAGAGAGCACGTGAGCGAAAGGTGCCCGTCACTCGGATTGGAAGATTAGCTAATTTTGGAGGTAACTTTCTATGCATATCTCACTTATTTCTTTCAATATTCGTTAACAATTTGTGTTTGTTTACAAAGACCAATTGTGTTCCCTGTGTATGAATAGACACTTGGCACAAACCTCGTGCTTTTTAGGACATTTGTCGCATTTTTATCTGCTATTTGTCTTCCTTTTATGTGGTTATTGGACTGTTGATATTACCTTAGTGTGATAGATATAAGTTGTCTATATGGTTTAAACAGGACAGGCTGTAACTTAAACAGTGCATGCCTACTGCCACGATGGTCCATTTCTGTAAGTCATCAACCCCTTGCCCAACCTTTTAGTTTAACAGGCATGGTTTATTGTGTCCTACCGTATGAGATCGGTTTTCCCTGTAGTTTTGCTATCTGGATGCAAGTTGAATGCGAGTGGAGTCTGTAATCGTGCCTGATTTTACATTTTATGTCTATACTGCTATGCCCATGTGACTAAGACATTGAAAATACTCTCTCTGGCTTATTGACATTGTTCGTTGCTCCAATAATTGCACTGGCCAGCCTAAGTATCAAATCAAGAGACTTTATTTCGGTTATATTTCAAACCATAAAAGTGTACATATATACAACAGTTAAAAAGCATTACACACATTATTGCCATATATAAAGTCATTATGCAATACAAATTTCCTTTGTCCCAATATCAGTATACATACAGGATAGTTATAAAGTGCAGACAGTGCTTAATGAAGTGCAAAAAGCGTAATTTAAAAAGAAGTCCAATGAATTTGGCAGTTAGACAGAAAAAGTATATAGGGTCATTGATCCAAACAGGTTCTCATTCTAACGGTTAATTTTAAAAACGATATTATTTGCAGAACACTGTCCTGATGCAGAAGCTGTAGGTAAATAAGAGCTGGTCTGATTTGATTAAAACCAAGTTTTCTTAGTAGGGCAACAAGATAACGTCGGCGGGGATATTCATAAAACCTACATAAAAACATAAAATGCAGCATATCCTGTGGAGACTTCCCGTCGCAGCCACAGGGAGCTGCACATTTGCTAAAAGTATCCGACTTGGGTCTAATTAAAAGGTGATGAAAGATGTTAAATCTAAACCTAGACAACAGAAATTTTTCATGCGAACTGAATGATCCTGCCAGGTAGGGTTCTATGCTAACACATGTCTTTAACATAGCATATTTCCTAACACTTGGCTTTAACAGTTCCACACTCTCTCTATCGGCCAACTGATACTTACAAAAAGCAGTTTTAATTGCTGTTACATCCCCCTTTACAATCCCACCGGGGCGAGTAAACAGATCTGAACGCCCCAGCTTTGCAAAACAGTTTTTCAAGTATTTTAGCCAGGGGATGCACATGGAGTTATCCTGAGATACAAGATCTCTCACAGTCTGATGTGTAAGAGGTATTTCCTCATTTAACCAGAGGTTAACCCAACAAATCAGTGGCCTTAGAGCAAAGTTGTCACGTAGGTACTGTGTCCCTAGTTCCTCATGAACTACAAAGTGCCTGAATCACCTATCTGCAAAACATAATGATAGTTACCAGTTACTGTGATACTTTTTTCAGACCATCTCAACATCTCGAAGAAATGTGCTCCTATCACACAACATGCGAATTGCTTAACATACTATACTGCATCATCATGCCTTAAACCAGTGCTGCTACGTGGGCACAGACCCTGCCTTCCTGCCTGATGAATATCAGGTCTGTCCTCGAGCAAGCCCATTACATACATTACTTTCTTGCAGACAGCAACCAAGGCCAGTCTGCTCTCTACCAAAACCTAGTTCACTCCCTCCTTTAATACATAATACGTTTTTATAAGCAACCTGGTAGATAGTTCATTTGGCAAGCACATTTGGCATGAACCAGCTTACTAGTTATGGGCTGAGGAAACACGCACATTATGACCCATGCTTCTCCCTCAGCTTACCCGAAGATAAAGTTTGTTAGGCGCCCGACAATGTCAAACTGTTGGGCATATTTCTTTTGAATTCTGGCAAACTTTTGCCACAAACATGGGTACATGAGAAATCTTAATTGTTATTTTTAAAGATTGCTTGGAAGCAAATTTTAGTGCAGAATAAATCAAATAAAATGATTTGCAGAAATCAATAGTAACAATAGTATTAAAAGAAATCTAAATGGCCAACAAATTGTATGGAGTGCATTTTTAATAATCCCAGTATGCCTAGGCTCTTAAGCATCAAAAGTATTGCCATAATGAGGGTCTGTATTGCAACAGAAACAATCCACATTCATACCTCTACTACATTTTATTTTTAAAATATTTTGTATTTTGACTTTCAAACATTTCATAACATTGTACCATAATAGTCAGTTTTCATTTGCACAGTGTGTAGTTATCTTTGTGTCTACATGTGATACGACTATTAACATGTATTGATTAGCGTAGGAGAAATCCCTTAATCTGTTGTCATTGGAATACAAAGAATGAATAACATCCCTCTACCAAATCTCCCCCCCCCCCCGCCCCCCCAAGGGAGTCTGTTTCTGTTTGTGCGTACATCAACCAGTCTTCAGGGTGGCCATTATTCCCCCTAGTAGTTGTGGGGATAGGAATAGCGCCTACATCTGGTGCATTTTGTTGGGGTAATATGTGGAGGAGTGTGGCTCAATGGTTAGTGCGGCAGACCCTGATGCAGAGTTCTGGCCAGGGACCAGGGTTCGATTCCCGCCTCGGCAGGGTCTCGGGCTCAATTTCCTCGGACCTGATAATTCTCGCCTCGGTGCCTATTCTAACCATGGGTCCCACGCTGCGACTCTGGGCAATAGCTTGCTTAGCCTCCACACCGGCCCCAACAGCGCTAAGGATGCCTGGCTTCACCCTGGGGGTGCCCAGGAGTGGACACTTCACAGGGAAAGCCAGGAGGGGTTCCACAGCGGTATGAGTATCAACGCCAGGAAGCCGAATAGGCGACACCGCAAGGTGACCGTCTGGCGACAGTGCGCTCTATAAGTACCATGACATATGTAAGTTATGTTATGTTATGTTATTTATTATTTATTAAGCGCACATACGCCCGGGGGCTTCTTGGCGCTGGTGAGAGAGTCAACATAACAGTACATAAAAGAAATACAATCACTGTTTACCATAAGCCTGAGAGAAAAGAAAAGTTTTAAATGCCTTCCTGAAAGCAAGAAGATCCTTACTATGTCGCAGAGTCAGAGGGAGGGAGTTCCACAATGAAGCGGCTAAAAATTGAAAACTGCTACCTCCCTGACGTTTCTTTTTGAAACGAGGGACCTCAAGAAGGTCTTTGTGGATGGATCTCAAACTGCGCAAGGGTTTGTATTTGCGCAGTAACAATCTAAGGAACATAGGACCCTTACCTTCCAGAGCCTTAAACACAATACAGCCCACCTTAAATGTGGCTCTCTGTTCCACAGGCAGCCAGTGCAAAATCTCTAGTCCGTGTCTAATTGATTCCCACTTAGGGACTTTGCAAATAAGTCTTGCAGCTTGATTTTGCAAGTATTGCAGTCTTTTGAGTTGGCCGATAGGCGCCCCCAGGTAGAGGCCATTTGAGAAATCAATATGAGACAGGACTAGGGCACTAACTGTTTGAATTAAGGCCAAACCTGTGAGGAGATGTGCGATTTTTTTAATCTTCCTCAGCTGAAAGAACCCCGAGGAAACCACAGTTCCGATTTGACTTGCCAAGGTGAGATCCTCGCTAAGAGTCACTCCCAAACTTTTTACCGTGCGGGATTTTTTTGGGGGAGAGCCCATATCCGACGGCCAAAAGCTGGGACTCCAACTGATCTCACTCTTCCCAGGTAAGATAAGCTCTGTTTTTCCCGGGTTTAACTTGAGGTGGTTTAGGGACATCCACCTCTGGATAAGAGACATAGTTGCTCGGAATTCCTCAGCAGCATTGTGAGAGTTTAGTACAAAAACCAACTGCAGGTCGTCTGCATAATTATATACATCAACCTTAAACTCTCGTAAAGAGAACAGCAAAGGCCGCATATACAAATTAAATAATAAGGGAGACAAGGAGGATCCTTGAGGAACCCCACAAAAAGAAATTTTTTTTGGGGCTGTAAAAGAACCCAGTCGAACCGATTGGGTACGTCCTGAAATAAAGGACTTGAGCCAAGCCAAGGCCAAGTCCCGAAGGCCGGCCTGTTCGACACGGTTGACCAAGATGTTGTAGTCAACCGTGTCGAACGCAGCAGACAGATCCAATAACACCAGTGCCTGGTGCAGGTCCCTGTCTGCGTTAGACCTTAAGGTGTTCTGAACAGCCAGTATCACTGCCTCAGTCGAGTGACCAGGCCGGAACCCTGCCTGGTTAGGTTGTAAATAGCCAGAGGCTTCCACAAAACTTGATAGGCAGTTGGTTACGTGCGCCTCCAATATTTTAGATAAATAGGGCAGTAACGATATTGGCCTGTAGTTAGAGAGGTCTGAGGAATCAATACCAGGTTTCTTTTTTAAAGGGATCAGTAAGGCCTGTTTAAAGCTATTAGGAACATTCCCTGACTTAAGGGAGTTATTAAGCAATGGAATCAGGCTACTTGGGAGTGCCCGACCTATTTCTCTCATTACTTGGGGAGGGCAGGCATCCTGAGGAGATCCTGATTTAACTCTCGTGAGCAAATCTTGAAAGGTTTGATCAGTGATTAAAGGAAAAGAATGCAAAGTAAGAGGGTTAAAAAAGGTGTCGTCTATCGGGACACAAACTGGCAGCTTGGATAGAGTATCCTTGATCAACACTATTTTATCATTAAAATAGTCGTTCAATGAGTTGCAGAGCAGTTGTGAGGGGACAACCGGGGGGGAAGTTCTCTCATCATTGCACAACTCATTCACAATCCTGAAAATTTCTTTCGACTTGTTAGTCGCATTAAGTATTTTAGAAGAGAAATAAGCAGTTTTGTGAGTGTGCAATGTCTTTTGGTAGGCTTTACGAGCTAGACAGTATGCTATCCTTGCTTCGGGACAGTAGTTGGTACGCCATGTTCTCTCTTGCTGCCTCACTTCAAGTTTTAATTTTCTCAACTCCGGTGTGAACCACTTATGCGCATCCGCGCCGCGTGAGTTGTCAAAGCGAGTGAGGGGAACACAGACATTAATGGCTGAGGTTAGCCAATCTTGAAGCCTACAATCGGCTATCTCCACATCTAAACTCTGCTCTGGCAAAGTAGACTTTAACAAATTTAAAAAAACTGACATGTCCAACGAGGACCATTTCCGAGTCAGACTGGTAGCCTTCAGCTTAAATTGAGGAGCTTTCGCAACACAAAATGAGAAACTAATAAAAAAATGGTCAGACCAGCTGCAGGGTTTAATATCAGTAACATTAATAGTCAAATTCAATGACCAAAGTTGATCGAGACTATGGCCCTTTTGATGGGTCTGAGTATGTATATGTTGTATAAGATTCAGATCACTCAGAAGGTCCCTCGTCTCACCAGCTTGGGGGTCTAATGGTATACTATCAAACCAGAGATTTAAATCCCCAATCAGGAGTAGTTTAGAATTATTGGTGGCTAGCATGGCCAGTTGCTCCGCAAGAATAGCAGGAAACGTGGTCATAATTTGGGGAGGGCGGTATAGTAGAACCACCACGAGTGTCCCATTGACAGTGTCCAGCTTAGCAACAATATTCTCCACATTAGGAATATCTAAGGAGGGAAGTTGTCTGAGTTGATGTTTCTTATTGGAGATAATGGCCACCCCGCCGCCAATTTTACCTCCCGGTCGTAAAACAGAGATAATGTAATAATCAGCAGGCAAGGCAGCTAGGATGTCCGGTAATGAATCCGGTGTAAGCCATGTTTCGCTCAACAGGAGTAAATCCGGTTTAGTATCAGATAGTAACAAAAAGATGTCTGTCTGATGTTTGGTCATAGAGCGGGTGTTTAAATAAACACATTTAAAATTACAAATAGTACCTGAAGAGCTTTCGGAAACCGCGTAACTCGAGGCAGGGTCCGTAGTTAAAGTAATAGGATTGGCAATGCCTAGGCGAGATGTCCGTTTCACCGTGTTAAGGGGAATGGGGGGGCACATCATGATGGAAGGCCGCAGCGCTAGTAAATCAGCGGAAGTGTACATTAAAGGACAGACAGAGTCCTTAGCCCCTAGCCCCGGACGCTCGCGGACGAGCGCAGACGAGCTTGACTCTAGCGCGACTCCGGCGCGCCTCCGTCGCGCCCGCTGCGCACGTCCGCTGCGCTCCCTCCAGCACATTGCGTTTTATGTGAGGGAGCCTCGAGCGACTGGACCGCTGCCACAGGTCCCTGCGCTCTCTGGCTCCTCCCAATATGGCGCCCGTTCCCACCACCAGACCGGCACTAGGGGCCGCGGTAGGTGAGCCGCCCTCCACACAATCGGCAAAAGCCGCGATGGACCAAGGCAGAGGGGCCGCTGTTTCAGGTAAGAATGCGAGTAGCGCTATAAATCAGCCGCCCTGCACGCAAACAGATATAGAAACACTCGCCAGCTATTCCGCAAGCAATTATAATTAAATCGCCGCTTGCACACAGTGACAGTTTAAAACACAGTATAGCAAGGTTAAAATGCAGTTAAAATGTTAAGTGCGCAATTGCAATCAAGTCTGCCGTGATGCAGAGTCTCTCGGTAAATGGCGCCGGGCTGCTACCACCAACCCGGAATCCACGAGTGAGAGAGGACTCCCTAACGTTTTATGGGAGGGAGCCTCGAGCGACTGGACCGCTGCCACAGGTCCCTGCGCTCTCTGGCTCCTCCCAATATGGCGCCCGTTCCCACCACCAGACCGGCACTAGGGGCCGCGGTAGGTGAGCCGCCCTCCACACAATCGGCAAAAGCCGCGATGGACCAAGGCAGAGGGGCCGCTGTTTCAGGTAAGAATGCGAGTAGCGCTATAAATCAGCCGCCCTGCACGCAAACAGATATAGAAACACTCGCCAGCTATTCCGCAAGCAATTATAATTAAATCGCCGCTTGCACACAGTGACAGTTTAAAACACAGTATAGCAAGGTTAAAATGCAGTTAAAATGTTAAGTGCGCAATTGCAATCAAGTCTGCCGTGATGCAGAGTCTCTCGGTAAATGGCGCCGGGCTGCTACCACCAACCCGGAATCCACGAGTGAGAGAGGACTCCCTAACGTTTTATGGGAGGGAGCCTCGAGCGACTGGACCGCTGCCACAGGTCCCTGCGCTCTCTGGCTCCTCCCAATATGGCGCCCGTTCCCACCACCAGACCGGCACTAGGGGCCGCGGTAGGTGAGCCGCCCTCCACACAATCGGCAAAAGCCGCGATGGACCAAGGCAGAGGGGCCGCTGTTTCAGGTAAGAATGCGAGTAGCGCTATAAATCAGCCGCCCTGCACGCAAACAGATATAGAAACACTCGCCAGCTATTCCGCAAGCAATTATAATTAAATCGCCGCTTGCACACAGTGACAGTTTAAAACACAGTATAGCAAGGTTAAAATGCAGTTAAAATGTTAAGTGCGCAATTGCAATCAAGTCTGCCGTGATGCAGAGTCTCTCGGTAAATGGCGCCGGGCTGCTACCACCAACCCGGAATCCGTAAGTGAAAGGCTTGAGCATTTCATCCTGTGACTATCGGGCTGCAAGATATCCTGAGCGTGGGTCCTGCATAGGCTTATGTTCCTGTCAAATCTGGGGCTGTGGCACTTTCTCCTGATGGAGTACTCAGACTACTCTGGGAATGTTCGCCAAAGCCTTGTATAGGGGGCATGGTGTAATCCCTATCCGCTTCCACTAATCCCTGCATAATGGTTCCCCAGCGATCTGAGATTTTTATTTTTGTTTCAATTTTTTTTATGCCATCTTCTGTTCTTTCCACGTTAGTGCCCTATATTCTAAATTTGCCCAATGCCCCATGTATTTTTTTACGTTGTTCCGCTCAGTGGGTCTGGGTGACTTCCATCTCATGGTAATTTCTTTTTTTTCCAAGAGTGATGAAAAGATTTTTGGCTGCTTTCAGCCTTGGATAAATGCCTAGTAAGTAGCCTTCTATGGAGTGGCGGTTCTCTTGACCTGTTACCCGGTGTTCTCTGCTAGAACTTGCTGTCGAGAAGCCATGAATTTGTGGTAAAGTCCACAGCATATGCTGGAAGTGAGCCTGTTCTGCATGGTACCAGGGACAGCTGGCAGAAGAGGTCGTACATGCACTTCATTTAGATTTGCAGGCCTGTGTGCAAGACCAGTGAGTTATGTCTGTGTGAAGAAATGTTCTGGGACAAAAAACCTAGTTGTCCTTGGGAGACTCAACTCGGAGCTGGGAAACAGTGAGCTGAAACTTGATATCTGATTTTGGAGTTTGAGGAGATTTGCATTTGATTGTTTTGTAAGAATGGAAAGTGGGGCCAGTTTCATTATTTCATTTGTATAAGGGCATGCTCCATTGAATTGTACCCCTTTTTGGGCTGGGAGCCAGTGTAACTGCTGCATATATGGTCACTTTACTTTTAAGTTAAAAACCAATTAGTTAGTGCATTTTTTATGTAAATCAAATGGCTGATTGAAATCTACTTATTTGTATCCAATCCAAACTGTCAGTCTAAAGGATAGGCTAATCTTTTAAAAAACAGGCGTCATCAGCATAAAAATATATCCTAATACCAAATGTTAGTAATATGTGCACTACAGGGCACAAATACAAATTAAACAAAAGGGGGAAAGAAATTATGCTTGCAATATTTCCCACCTTACTGAGCTTTTTTGCGAGGTAAATTGTTGCATTATCACCTAAAAAGATCTTCCATGTAAAAAGGAAATAATCTAATTTGACTGTCCCACCTATGGACAAGCCTTTTGGACCACATAAAAGAATAGAGTGGTCTATGGTGTTGAAGGCAGTGGAGAGGTCTAAAAGGATCTGTATCCCCTCCACGCATCTGTCTCCCAATTTGTAAATCGCAGAGACTGCAGTTATTTCTGTACTCGTTCTGGTCTGAAGCCCAGTTGTCTAGAGCTAAGAAGTTTTTTCAATTTGATAAAACTTTGAAACTGGTAGTTAATCTTTCTCCAGTAGTTTGGATAAACTGGGCAAGAGGGGATTAGGCCTAAAAGTGTCTGGACCACTAGGATCTGGTGAAGATTTTTGAAAATTGGTTGTAGAATGTTTGAAACTTTTAGAAATCTTTCTACTCTTTAAATGGCATCAACGATTTGGAAGATTGTTGTTTAGTACTTTCCAGAAATGTGCTTGGATATTGTCATTAGTTGCTTCAGGAGGAATAGCAATTGATATTAATTTTTTCATAATTGTTGATTGAGGAGTTTAAATGCAAGCTATTGAAAGATTATGAAATCGCACAGGCCAGTGCTCCTCTAAGTTTAGAAGTAGCTCCACTCCCAAGTAGGAAGCCATTGCATGACAGCAGTGCTGCTCAGTTGAATACTTCAAATTCACGTCTGAGCAGAATGATTAAGAAAACCATACCTGTGAAAAAGGGGAATCTGTCAAACCGGTGCAAAAACAGCGAGGCCAAATTTGAAGACATTTAATAGTCCAGCGCCTGCATTCATGAACCGTTGCTATGCCAGTGGTGTTCAAGGCATGGAAGACAGCACCAAACATTGACAAATGAGTCCAGATGGAAAAAATGGACACCAACATGTCTCAGATTGGGTATTTAAAATGCCTGTCTCTGTCACAGACTGTGCTGACTGAAGATCAAAAGCCTGCAATGCAGAAGTTAAAACAACTTCTCTGTATTTATATTGCTAGAGCCTTATTCACTTTATCAAAGTGTGTAGGATTTAGAATTAACCCTGAGAACTGGAATATCAGACACCTTTTCTGGAGTAGGATAGAATGTTAAATCACAGCATTTGACATACCATTTTACAGTAAACTGATAAATGTAGTCTTGAGCCAGCTCCCAATATGAGGCATTCATTTTTAAAAGCCGAACTACCATTGTTAAGAAGCACGTAGTAAGAAGGAATAACCGCAGTGCAGGAAGAAATTTAGAAATGATGCCATGCTGCCCTTTGATGGTCTCATACTAGAGTGTCCAAATGAGATAATGCATGAAGAGTAAAGGGTAGGACCATCATTCCTTAACTGATGAAATTGAAACTGAAGTTCCAAGTGATGTAGGAGGCATTCATTATGACATTTTTTTTCTTTTTACACCCCAAAGAAGTTAATCGCACGCAGCCGTAGAATTGAAAACTTATTACGGACAGTGAAATAGTCCCATGTATTAACCATATTATATTAGGATCATTAGCAGGGAAAAATGGTAATGCTTCTGCGTTTTGAAAAGACAAAAGTTTGTAATATGCATCCCAAGTGCTACTTTGTGTTCATCTAGACTAGACCCATATAGATAGTGTGCAGAAACTATTATCCATAGCAGGAAAGCTATACTGCAACCCCTCTTCATCAGTGCCCTTCATACGGGTATCCTCCTCTTTTCTCTTGTATTAAGCCGTGAATTAAAATAGGAAGAAAACATTTTTCCCCTCACAGGAATAGGACATAAAAGAAATTCAGTCAAATTTATATCATGCACTTTAATCATGTGCTTTTTCCCCCATTGAGGTTGAATTTTGATAACCATTGTTGGAACAAATTTAAAATACTGTAGGCGGTAACAGTAGAATTTCCTACTGTCGGGCATGTTAAAAATTGACCCTGGGTTTTTAACAAAAATCTTTTGTACACTTTGTGTGTACAGGTCGAAATGCCACTCATTTTGAGGCCTATAATTACGAAGTCTACTATTTTTAATTAATGTATTGATCTGATCATTGGGTAAAGCACTTCCCATGTCCAGGCTGTGCAACTAGCCTGTGGAGTGACTGGAATTTTCAAATATTCATGTGAAGCAAATCCCAGTCAAGTTGTTTGGTATACCATTTCAAAGAGAAAAATGATATATCTTGGATACAAACAAGAAGGTTACAGCGTGCCTAAGCCCTTAATAAGCTTTGGCTCTGTACCCAAGTACTTTTTCGTTGGAAGGGTTTAATGCTAATATGTGTAGTCTTGTTCTGAAAAAGAGTATAACATTTGAGAAAAATAAATAGCTTTATGTTGTGTAAACGGAATCTATGGCAGTAAATCAAGATCTTCCAACTACAAATAAGCAGATGAATCGGATCTTCTATTGAAATCAAAATAAACACATTTTTGCTGATAGTCCCTCCAGCGGTGAGGACACGGAGTCTCACAATGCTCCTATTGAGTGAAACTTTACAATTCTCATTGGCCAGTCGATTGATGAATGTAATGGCGTCCATAGTGATGAAAACAAAATGTTTCTTCATAATTGCCCATTTCAATAAATTATCTAATGAAGAGTAAGTGTTCAAATCGATTAGTAGTTGCTGGTCTGCAGATCTGAAAGCGACCCGTTAGTTATAGATTCCTTACCTTAGAATATTCCCCAAGCGTCAGACTGGATCCGGAAAGTTTTCTGCTTAGCAGTACCCCTGCGCACCGGTAGGTGGCATCGTGCGGCACGGCGTCCGACACTGGCGTCGCAAGCGCCGAGATGACGTCACGGAGACTACTTAGGCGCCAGCCATGCGCGCGCGGATGTCCGTTCTTTCTTTTTCCACACCGAAAACGCAGATCCGGATTGAGCACGTACCTCGGTCATTTTTTGACCACTTTTTTGAGACTTTTTGTCTCCTTCTCTTGTCTCCTGGTGCACATAGGGATAACCGGCTTTAAGTCTTGTGGGTTGTGCCACAGTAATATGTCGGCGGAGACCCCCATGATGTCTGCCTCTACTGCCTGGAGAACGTCCATGACTCCCGGGATTGTCGCACTGCCGTGCCATGGCCCGGAAGGTATTACGGAACCGGCGCCAGAAGTTGCTGGAGGTCCGGCACTCCTCTGACCGCCGCTCCGGGTCTAGGGGACGTTCGCGGTACAGGAGCCGTCGCTCCTCAGACTCTAAGTCTTCAACCTCAGATTCCGGTAAGCGACGCCATAAGAAGTCGTCGAAGAAGCGTGTTTGCTCTCCGCCGCTCCCCGGAGGCTGATGTGGGGGAGAGGGGCTTTGCCCCTGTGGCTCCTCCGGCGCCTGGGAGTCCCGTGGCCTACCTGCTATACCCGGGTCCGTCGGCGACTCCCAAACAGGTGCAAGAGTTTCTTGGTACCCGTTTAGGCCTCGAGTTCCCGCAGGCGCACCTGCAGACCCCGCGGTCCCGTGTCCAGATCCTGTTGGCCCGGCGGCACCTCCTCTGAGCCACTGGATCCAGCGCCCTCGGCTCTGGCTCCACAAGGTGCAGCACTGCTGGCTCCGGCGCTGCCCTTGGCTCCGGCCCCAGCGCCGCCCCATGCTTCGCTACAGGCGCCGCTACCATGTTTATTCCGCCCCTGCCCCGGTTCCCGGTCCATTTAGTTCCGACCTGGTATCCTCATTGGGCTCCGGTTCGGCCCCGGCTGGCGCTGCTTGCCCCCTCTCCGACCCTGCTACCGCGGCCGGCTTCTTCTACTCCGGAGCCAGATGAGGATTGGGAGGGCTCCAAGGACCCCCTTGCATGGCAGTGTAACTCCGAGCAGGATTGGGTGGATGACCTTCAAGATGCGGGTGAACTTGATGTGTCTTCTGACCTGAGGTTTGCCTCGCCTCTGCCTACTATGGACGAAGGTGCTTCCTACCCTATGGTGCTGCGTTGCGCCGCGGAGGCTCTCCATCTCGACCTCCCTACGGTGGAGAAGTGTGGCTCAATGGTTAGAGCGGCAGACCCTGATGCAGAGGTCTAGCCCGGGACCAGGGTTCAATTCCCCGCCTCGGTGGGTCTTGGGCTCAAAATTCCACGGACCTGATCATTCTCGCCTCGGTGCCTGTTCCAATCGTGGAGTCCCACTCTGCAACTCTGGGCAATACCTTGCTTAATCTCCACAACGGCCCCCACAACGCTAAGGATGCCTGGCCTCCACCTTGGGGGTGCCCAGAAGTGGACACCTCACAGGGAAAGCCAGGATGGGTTCCACAGCGGTATTCGTACAAGCGCCTTGAGACCCTTGCGGGTGAGTAGTGCGCTATACAAGTATCAATTTACAATTTACATTTACGGTGGCCCTTAAGACCAACCTTCTTACAGAGGTGCTCCAGACGGAGTCTACGTCGTCTGAGCCGCTGCTCCCTTTTATTGAGTCCCTTACCGTAGTGCTCTTGGGTACTTGGTTGCAGCCGGCCTCGGAGGCACTGGTGAATAAGAATGTCTCTAGGCATCATCGCCCGGCGCCTGGTGATCCCGTCTTCTTGACCACTCACCCCACGCCTGAGAGCCTGTTCATTCAGGCCTCGACATCGCAGAGTGCCTTTCCCTCGGCTCCGCCGGATAAGGACTCTAAGAGGCTGGACCAATATGGCAAGAGGCTGTTCTCCTCAGCCAGTTTGGGGTTGAGGTCGGTTAATACCGCCTGCTTATTGGGCCGTTACTCCCACGCAGTGTGGAATTCGGTGGCAGGGGTTCTGCCTCAGTGCTCTGAGGAGGTCAAGGCTGTCCTTTCCCAAGAGATTGCTGAGGGCAGGGATGCAGCGAAGTTTGCCATCAGGTGTGGTTTGGACACCGCTGATTCATTGGGCAGGGCGATTTCCACGACAGTGGCGTTGCGGCGCCACGCCTGATTGCGATCCACTGGGTTCTCACCCGATGTCCAGAGCTCGCTCATGGACATGCCTTTCGATGGCTCCCGCCTCTTTGATGATAAGGCTGACAATGCCCTGGAGCGCTTTAAAGACTCTCCTGCTACGGCCAAGTCTTTGGGTCTTTCCTCGAAAAACCCTGCCACGCCTGGGTTTCATTCCTTTCGTGGGCAGGGGTACTCAGGTGCGCTCTTCCAGCAAGCCTGTGCAGAACCAGCCTCAGTGAGGCTGTGGATGTGGGTTCCGCAGGGGCGGGTCTGGTAACCAGCGTGTGGGTCAGTCCACTTCCACCCTGCTGCTTCCGTCTCAAAACCTTCCTAATCCAAGCTTCAGGGTGCACCCCATGCCAGTGGGTGGCAGGGCTCACCTCCACCTCCACCACTAGCGCGAGATCACCTCGTATCACCTAGTGGGTGCTGCAGATAATCTGTCAAGGTTACTCGCTCCCTTTTCTGTCCTCCCCTTCAGCCATGCCACCTCGGTACCACCGCATGTCGGGGGATCATTTGGCTCTTCTCCGTCAGGAAGTGTCTGTCCTCCTGGCCAAGGTGGCCAACGAGTACGTTCCCAATCAGGAAGTAGGGCGTGGTTGTTATTCCCACTACTTTCTGGTGCCCCATCTTGGACCTCCGGGACTTCAATCGCTTCCTCCGGAAGGAGAAGTTCAAGATGGAAACTCTGGCTCAGGTCCTGACTGCCCTGGAGACTGGATGGTAGCGTTGGACTTGCAGAACGCTTATTTTCACATCCCTGTCCTGCCGGCCCACCAGTGTTA
The DNA here is from genome assembly GCF_964261635.1 of Lissotriton helveticus. Classification (NCBI taxonomy): domain Eukaryota; kingdom Metazoa; phylum Chordata; class Amphibia; order Caudata; family Salamandridae; genus Lissotriton; species Lissotriton helveticus. Next base: position 1,918,343,688 of record NC_136067.1, on the reverse strand, counting down.
CCTGCGGTTCATGGTAGACCAGGAGCGTTTTCAGTTTGCCGTGCTCCTCTTTAGCCTTACCAGCGCCCCTCTGGTGTTCACGAAGGTGATGGCGGTGGTCGCAGCTCATCTGCGCAGGTCTGGGGTGTCGGTCTTCTCCTACCTCGACGACTGGCTTTTGAAGGCGGGCTTGCCCCAGGCAGTCGTCTCCCACCTCCAGACTACAGCCGACCTCCTGCATTTGCTGGGGTTTTCCATCAATGTTCGAAGTCCCACCTGAGCCCCTCTCAGGAGCTCCCTCGGAGTGGTTCTGGATTCAACGCTGTTTGGGGTTTATCCTCCCGAGCAGCGAGTCCGGGATATTCATTCGATGATTCCGATCTTTCAGCCTCTATCCCGGAATTCGGTCAAATTGACCCTCTGGCTGCTGGGCCTGATGGCCTCCTGCATCCTACTGGTGACGCATGCCAGATGGCATATGCGGGCTCTGCAGTGGGCCCTGAAGTTCCAGTGGGCACAGCATCAGGGCAACCTGTCCGATCACTTCCAGATCTCGGAGGGCTCTGCACGACAGTTGCAGTGGTGGCTCACGAACTGCGATTGGGTCAGTGGCAGATCCCTCTCCCTTCCCCAACCGGAGCATACAGTGATGACGGATGCGTCCCTCCTGGGATGGGGTGTCAGGCAGCTACGTCTGCCTTGCTGGACACTTTTACAAAGCACTTCTGCCTTGACAGTCTGGTCCGGAGAGACGGCTTCTTTGGCCGTTCTGTGCTCCGTGACTTTTTGGTGTAATCCTGTTCGCAGACCCACCTCCGGGGTTGGTATTGCTGGGGTATCTATTCTAAGGTAAGGAATCCATCACTAACGTGTCTCTTGCAGATGCACAAGTTACTACTTGTGTAACGATATATCTGTAAGAGACATTAGTGATAGATTCCTTACCGCCCCACCCATTTACCCCGTTCTGCGAACTGATTAATAGGATTAAGGTCATCCCCTTTTTTAAGGCCCTAGTTGTATGCACCAGTGGTCAGTTTCTTGCATTCTTCACCGTTTCGGGCGCATAAGTAGTCTCCGTGACGTCATCTCTTAGCTCGCGACTCCAGTGACGGACCCGGAGCCGCACAACACCACTTACCGGTGCGCAGTGGTACTGCTAAGCAGAAAACATTCCGGATACAGTCTGACGCCTGGGGAATCTATCACTAAGTAATGTCTCTTACAGATATCGTTACTCAAGTAGTAATTTGTGTTTAAACTTATTGCTATGCCAGGTTATTTTGCAAGTCTATGTTATCCAGTGAAATATGCAGAATGTGGGGTAACTGTACCATCTTCCTTGGCCTCAACATCTGAAATGGAACCTGTTCCCAAAAATATATCTGCTTTGTAGTTCCTTACTACTTGATGTGAAGTTGAATGTGGCTGCTGCTGTTGTAGAATAGGCGCCAATGGAGAATACTCCGAAAGATGGTTTCCATGCACGATTCTCAAAATAATAATCTGCAAATAGAAGACCATGATGGATGGATGTACCCACTACTATGCCAGCAACAGTCGTTCATTCATATAGATTACCGCCTGCTGGCTTCAGATGTCACCTTTACTTGAGAAATAAAGAAGAAAAACGTCTGTTACTGCAGGTTCAGGAAGATCTTTTGATAATACATCCTCTTCAAAAGGAATCTAATCTTTCACTGGTGATTCTTGTGATGGCGCTGCAGATGCAGTTCATGTTGAAGACGGTTCCTTTGCTGTGTGCATCAAATTATTATTAGTTGTAATTGTCAGCTTGAAGCCAACATTAAGTTGGAGACTCTGGAGTCCCTCCGATAGGGGTGGGCATCGCAAACTTTGCTGATGTCTTCTTGGGCCTACCTCCAGAATAGGGAAAGGATGTATTAATGTAATCTGGAGACACTTTTGCATCCGTGGGGGACCCGCTAAACAAAATCTGCCACATGATACTTCTTGATATGTTCAATTGACACCTTCCAGGATTTTTTTTAATGTATTTTTTTTTTAAGCGCCAGGCAATGGTGGCAGGATTACTATGAGAGTGCTTTCTAGCCCAAGAAATGGAACAGGATATTTATATGTTGTCAAACACTTTCAGAGGGCCTCTAGGCAAGCAGACTCTCCCCCGTGCCCCCCTTGGCATACTGGGTCACCAGTCCTACTTAGCACTACTGCTCCGCACAGGGCAATAGCCTGATCAGCATAGCTAACTTAACAGCTGCACTCTCTGGCATACAGGATCGCCAACTTACCTTACATACAGCACATGGGTGATGACCCGATAAGCACACTTAATGTCATGGTGGCCCCCTTTGGCATATGAGGTTGCCGACCGACATGCCCCACACAGGCAACGGCCCGTCGATACAGTTGTCCTCTCCTCACACCTCCCTAGAAGAATCCACTCGCCAGGATTCCCCACTGGACCTCACTCCCCACAGCGATCTCCTGTTCCTCACAGGGCACACTAGTCTTTGCAAGCGGGCAGGCACTGGTGCTCCAGGGGCAGATGATCTTGAATTTTCTCTGGGTGATGTCCATCTATGCAGGTGCAAGACTGGGAGTCCTTAACCTTCTCAGTCCTGGTCAAATCAGAAGTCTTACAGATCTTCTCTTACTCGCACAGCTGGATTGCAGCTTGGCAATTGACTGTTTTTGGGGGCCTCGATTCCTTTCTTATAGTCCATTTCCAGACACCAAATGTGATTTAGGGTCCGAGTCATTGAAGTTTTTTGTTGGGGGTCTGCTTCCTTTTGAAGTGCCCTCCTCTGCCCTGCCCTTCCTCCAGAAAGAAGTCTGTCGCTGCAGGATTGACTCCAAATATAATAGCCCCACAACACAGACCATGGGAGTGACTACAGGTTCACACTTGGATGTCAGCCACAACGATGTGTATCAGTAGGTTACCCCAGTGCCTCAGTCCTAGTCTTTGATTCTCTTGTAAGCCCCCGTATCCTTTCTGACGTCCCCAGGCCCTTTCCAATGACTTCTCCAATGTATGTACCCCCTGCTCACAAGAATGCAACAATCGACAAATATGTCTTGAGGGATTACTCTACCTTGTAATGCTCCTCCAGTCAGCCCTGGGTATCCCAGAGGGCAACCCAGAATATTCAATGTATTGTACCATTCACAGGCATACGTCCACCCAGCACATGCATACAACACACTGCACTGCGCCACATATTCACTTGATGTAGGTCATGGACGAGTTAAGTACACAGCAGCTGAACTTTAAATGGGGGTGCCTGTAGACCTCACTACAGTGACACAGGCAAAAAGGGCTGTACACTACTACTGATTGCTAGATGATATGCTGCCACCACTGCACTCCTGCTCATTAACTTTTGGCAGAGGCAGTAGCTTTTCACCACTATGAGGGTAGCTCTTTGGGCACCCCTCTGTCTAACGACCGCAATACGTGAGACCGGCCTATGCCATGGTGCACACGCATGATCCTTGTTTGTCTGTGACAACAAAAACTCAGCACCAGGGATTCAGACCTCGTTGCAGTTGGGGCCCTCCGGGCAGAGGTACACATCCGTCACCAGGCGAGGCAATCCTACCGTCTCTACATATGTGAATGTTCAAAAAAGTGCTTTCTCCGAATTCCTTTCTTGGACTAATTCCCATATTCAGCAGCTTTACCTTTGATGGTGGAGGAGTTTAAAGAACTCCTTCTTGTTAGCGAGTTTTCCTCTCCTCCAATCTTGGAGATTCTGACTCAAATTGACAGGTGAGTAAGGTGATAATTTTGCATCTCTGCCAAGCAAGGGAGGAGCAAATCTGGTGTTTGCATCAGTATCTCAAAGACGTTGGTATAGTGTGAGACCATCACTTACAGCCCTCTGCAAATTGAGTTGTGCCTGATATAGATTCTTGTACCGTAACAATCTTGTGTCCAGCACCTCAGTCTTGTGGCCATACTCACAGGAATCTTCAGCATGGATGGACTGCAACCATGATGTACTTGTAATGGACGACAGTTGGTAACAAGCCAATACGATGTAGATAGAGTGCGCCGAAAGGTCAAACGGATATCGTCAATGGAGTAGTGTTTGGCCGCGCAGCAGTAGAAAATTTCATTTTCTGACAAAAGTACATTCAATCAATCAGGGAATTTTCAAGCGCACTACTCACCCATGTGGGTCTCAAGGCCCTGGGAGGAGGCGGAGGGGGGTGTGGCTTAAGAAGCTTCGGTCAGTTCTTGTCGAGGGATGCCGAGTACGAGTCTGGCTGCAGTGTTCTGTATGATCTGGAGGTTGCAGAGCAGAGACTTGTTGCTTCTGGCGTAGAGGGCGTTCCCATAGTCCAGTCTGCTGGTTATGAGTGCGTGGGTGCCGGTCTTTCATGGGTGGTGATCTATTTGAAGGTGTTAAAGCAGGTGGAGGCTACGGCGTTGACCTGTCTCCTCATGGAGAGGGAGGAGTGAAATACAATGCTGAGGTTCTGGGCATTGTCCGTGGGGGTGAGTGGGCTGCTGAGGGCAGTTGGCCACCAGGTGTTGTCCCATGTGGTGGGGGAGGGTCAGAGGATGAGGACCTCTGTCTTGTCCGAGTTGAGCTTAAGGCAGCTGCTGCTCAACCAGGATGCAACGTCCTTCATTCTTTCCTGGAAGCTGAGTCTGGTGGTGACCGGATCCTTGGTGAGGGAGAGGATGAGCGTCGTTGGCGTAGGAGACTGTTGAGTCTGTGCTGTCTGAAGATGACGGCGGGAGGGCATGTAGATGTTGAAGAGTGTAGGACTGAGTGACGATCCTGTGGGATAGGAGAGGAAGGGTGTCAGTCTGATTCTTTGGGTTCTGCCAGTGAGGAAGGAGCTGAGCCATTTGAGGGCGATTCCCTGTATGCCAGCGTCGTGGAGTCTGGTGGTGGTCAGTGTGCGGCGGGAGTGGGTGTTGAAGGCTGCGGAGAGGTCTAGTAGGATCTGGGCCGTGGGTGGCTTTGGTCGAGTAGGGTGCGGATGTCTTCTTTGTCAGCGGTTAGAGCGGTCTCTGTGCTGAGGTTGCTGCGGATTCCGGATTGGTAGGGGAAGAGGATGGAGTTCTCTTCGATGAATTTTGTTAGTTTGGCGTTGACTGTCTTATCAGTGACTTTGGCCGCGAAGGGGAGGAGGGAGATGGGTCGGTACTTTTTGAGATCTGAACGATCTGCTGTGGGCTTCTTGAGGATGTGCTTCAATTCTGCGCGTTTCCAGTTGTAGCAAAAATGCCGGGTTTTGAAGGTGGTGTTGATGGTGTGGCGTAGTTCCGGTGCGATGGCGGCAGCTCTGTGGAAGATGTGCGGAGGGCAGGGGGCCGTGGGTGCTTCTGAGTGGATGCCTTTTATGGTTGATTTGATGTCTTCGATGGTGGCTGGGGTCTAGGCGGAGATGGTGGGTTGGCTGGTGGTGTTGGAGGAGGGAGTGGTTTCGGAGTCCGGTGTCCGTTCGTTGAAGTTGTCGTAGAGGGACTTGATTTTCAGATGGAAGTGGGAGGTTGGTAAAGGCAAACATTGCTTAAGTATTTGTCTGATGTAGAAACTTGGGCTGCTAGAATTTCAGATTTATTGATTAAGGGCAAGTCACTAGAATGAGCTGAAAAATGAAATTAGACTGAAATGTTGTCTTCATTGTGGTAAAGATGGTCAACATGGAAGACTTTGTATATTAGTCAGATATGGGGGCTCGGTTGTCAGGAGCGGACTACTATTTAAGCCAAGTTTTCAGTAGCAAGAAAATAATTCAGGCTTGATGTCTTTTGCAGCAGTGCTTGGGATGTGACGGACTTTCATTAGAACCCCATGGAGTGAGCAAGGTGTTTCCAGGTGGGGGTAGGGTGTTAATTTATTCCTGGTGGTTGGAGAATCTGAGTTCTGAAGTGGTGTTAACCCTGAAAAGAGACTATACAAAAGGTAAAAAACCTTTCCGCCTGTAATCAAGCATTCGGGCAAAGTCTGATATTACACACTCTCTCTGCCGGAGCACTTCCCATTTGAAAGGCGGCTGGGTCTGAAGGTGAACTTTGGTTAAGACCAAATAAAGTAAAATGTGTAAACACCAGGACTGAAATAGAATAATCAGTTAATGCAAGTTAATGTTTAATTATAAACATCACAAAAACAGGTAGTTCCTTGCGGTGCCACATACTGCTTATGCGTTGTTCGTTTTCTTTAAAAGAAAACAAGGGCAATTCAATCAGACCTTGGTGAAGGAGAACATGTTGTGGCATATCAGGGGAGGAAATAGCAGATAGCAATGTTGTCAATTTCGCAATGGAATCACAAATTAGTGTTCTTACTCCCCTTGTTGTATGCCTTATTCAAAATGTTAATTATTCAGCCTTCTCCCGTGACACCACAAAAACGCACGAATCACCGGTCTCCTGGATCATTTGTGTATTCCATTGCAGTTCCTGCTTCGGTGTTGGGTGTGCACACCCGCCTACTCGAGCGCACCCGCCTACTCGAGCACACCCGCCTACTCGAGCACACCCGCCTACTCTCTTGGATTTCGATCTCCAAAAAAAGTGCCACATCAGTCAATAATATGCTCCCTCCACCCCAAGTCTTGACACACCTTCTTAAATGTGCTCTTTTTTTCAAAGTAACACTCCACTCCTGCCAAGATTTAACAACTATATCTTGAAAAATACGACTCCTGACCATCTTTTTCAACAACCTTTTTATATAGTCCTAGGTGTATAAGACCACAAAAAAGGCAAAGCCCCACAATTATAGGTTGTTTGTTACATCTCTCTATCCCTGGAGGATGTTTTGAGGGTAATTGTGTTGAAAATATTTTGAAGGAGAAACGCAACAATCTTCTGGATTTAGGCATTCTACCTCTGAGTAGGAGCGTTGGGATCACCGGTAGCAAATGGTGGGCTGCCGTATGATATTGGACTGTGCTGAGTTAAGCGGGTCATCGGTGCATGTACTTTAAATGGGAAATTGACCAAATAAGGTCCCCTGATTAAAGTTAGCCAGTTCAAGACAACGTGTTAGGAGTTGGAAATAGGAAACCCAGGCAAAAAAACAAATGCTATGCATAACATGGTTTGAGTTTATATCATTGTGGGATCCTTTCACTGGCTACCAAACATTTTAAAATTGTTAAAATATAAATGCTGCTTTGGAGAACTAGAGTGTTTATGCACAGTGAATCTATTATGCCATAACAGAGGTCAGTTATTTTGTTTAGAGGACTGGTGTACTTTAGGGTAATTCTTTATTCCAAAGTAATTAAGGGTTAAAGAGGTGGGAATGGAAATTGACTTGGAAGAGTTACTGGAGATTATAATGTTAGACTTTGAATTTAGCCTTTTGATATCAAGGGTGGCTCCATTTATGAAAAAAGTTTGTGATAAGGCTATGTATAATTTCCAAGGTGAAGCAAGACCGGTGCAGTGAGTAGTTGGAAAGCCCAATCATTGTACCTGTTGTGTAGTAGTGTCGCCATGAGAGAACTATTAGTGACAACATAATCTTTTACAGTTCTTTAAGAAGCATGCCACTTGTAAATGATAAAAAAAAAAGATTTTAAGTATTGTCAGTGCAATGTACAAAAGTACAGAGGGCTGTCAACACATGCAAAAAATTCACTTTGGACATTTTCGGTGAAAATGTGCTTATCCCATGGGGACTAAATGCAAACTGTACATTGAGGGGTGATTGAGCAACTGCCCAGACTATTGAGTCAAATCATAAGATGAACATTTGTGCTGGGGCACAAAGTTCACATTCAGTGGTCTGTACGGTGAATCCATTTAACTAACTCCAGGCCTCAAATATAGGAGTGGAACCCAAACTTTGAGACCTCGATCTGCAAATATAAGTTCATAAGGGTGTCCACAGGTTGCCATATTTTTCATGTCCCTCACCATAGCTGTTACTTAATTTCTCTGCACATATATAATCTGAAGTTTTGACCACCGTACACAAATCTTGTAGTGACATAAAAAAATCCAAGAACATCCGTTGTGAACACCGCACCCATTGTATTTAATATCATGGAGGCTCCCTCTATGCATGTTTTTATGTGTACAAGATCACCGTGCACCGTTCTGCCTTAAATCAGAAAGGGGTGACGTACAAACTTATGGTGATTTTATTGGAATTTTCTTTTTGCTGTGGACATAGACACATAGTTTGTAGATGTTCAAAACCACCCAGTAGCACACACACCTTCTGGAATCTCTAGCTTTATTTCCTCCTTCCAACTCTTCATGAAACTGTTTGCAAGGCTTACTCAAGTTTACCCACAACTTGTATGGATTCTACTTTCCCTCCTTCAGGTTAGTTACATATTATGCTTTGATTCCTTCTGGGTAACCTTTTGTATGTTGATCACAAAAAGCTGAACAGTGCAGGAGAAGACCATTGAGGGCACCAGTCCTTCAGTTAGAGCCTCTGTGTGATAAGACAATGAATTGCCTAATGTGTCTTTTCTGTTCTTTTTTTTTTTTTAGGTCTTGCTGTTGGGCTAGGTATTGGGGCATTAGCAGAAGTTGCAAAGAAAAGCCTTCGGTCAGATGACTCTAAAGGTTAGTGAAAAGTGATGATGTGCTGAAATAATTTGGACCTTTGACAGGAGGGGAAAGAAGCATATTTTTAAAACAATTTTCATTGTTCAATTATTTTTTACTATTTTTTTTTCTGTGAAATTATACAGTCTAATAGCAGGATAATAGACAGTGTATGTGCATGTTGTGATTATTGTGGCTGTAGAGGTAACGTTTGTTTCATTTCATCCCTTCGTGCTCACATGCACCCTTCTTCCCACCGAAGGCAGTCAGTAGGTGGCCACATCATTCCCAAAGCACCCTAGACTTACCTGAGTGGCTGTAAAGAAAGAATGCTGGAGTGTTTGTCATTCCCAGTCAGATGAGCTGCTACAAGAATTCCTAGGAGCTTTGTGACGTTTTTTGGGCATGCCTTTTGAGACTTGATATCATACCCACTCCAGAGAAGATAATGTGATTAGTGGTTTAGTAAAATCTTAGTTCATTTTACTTGAAGGGTTTCCACCATCCCTTTTATGGGTGAAGTTACTTTTCCATTTGTAATTCTATCAATTATTGACTAAACAGGCAAAGTGATTCACCATGCTCGCTTCCACTTGGATACTTGTAAATTGTGCACCTCTTTCTTGTTTGGTTTTTGGGTCACATTCTTGCTTTTGGAGTGTTTGCAGGAGTGCAGGCAGTTACTTGGATTTGCATGGTTTTTGCTTTCCACATAATTTGAAACTTAAAGGGCTTAACTTCCTGTGACTGATGTTTCCAAACACTTTGTACTGTTTTGCATCGCCCTTGATAGGCACTGATTGGGGCGGATTATTAATTAGAGAGATCTTTCCTGCTGAAATACCCATCCCGCTTTTGGATAATGGTGAAAAGTAATGGGCACGGCCACTGGAGGGTCTTGTTACATTCATGCCAGAAAGCCCACATCCCTTGTTCTCCATACCATACGCTGTAGACTTGGAAGGTGCTGCATTTTCTCTGAACCACTTGCCTTTTGGCAAGTTACTCCAGACGTTCATTCTTGCCAAGCTTTCTAATTATTGCCAAAATGTATGCCTTTCTATTTATATTATAATAACATCATTTCCTTTCTTGTGCTTTTACATAGACTGCCTCCTTGTATACAGCGTGAGAATGAACTATAAGCTATGTTTAAAAAAAAAAATAATAATTCATGGTTCATTGAAACCAGCCTCATACCGGGGCCCTTTGTTGGTGTCTCACTACCTTGGAGGCTTTGACCAGTTCCTGCCCAATCACCAAAAAGTTCCTAGTTCTTCAATCCCAATTAGTACAATGTCTCACTAACTGCTTATATGGCTTTCCAGAGGTGGCTCTTTGTTGAACTCTGTCTTCACGCACATGCCATGTCTTTCGTGAACTTTTTGCATCTCTGTGTTCTATCCTGGTTTTATCTTGCTTTTTAGCCCTCCTGTTTTTCCCCCAAGTTTGTCTGCAAAAGGTAAGTGAACCCTTTATTCCCCAAACTGTTCCAGTGCTATGGACATGGATCAGGGGTTTAGAATTTGCTTCCAAAGGTGTCCCTGGTTAATGTTTTCAAGGCAGGTGATTTAGCAAAATAGCCTTGGTCTCTCCACTTTGAGGAATCAACAGCTGGTCTTTTCTCACTGTGGGGCACGGCCCAGTGCATATTCCTCATGCACTGATACAGGTCCAGCCAACTGTGCGTAAAGAAGACTGAAGATGTTCTGTTCATTAATGTTTTGTTTTAGTGTCATTTACCTTTACGCTGACATTAACCGACAAATAATTCAGTGCAATACCACGGGAACTTCTCTTGAAATGCGGTATAAACATCAGTAATTTGAAAACTTAGAATTGAACTGCATCTTTACAGTTCACATTTGAAGCGGTTTAAAGACTTGTGTAGCTGACATATTGGAATTGTGGTGCAAGGTGTTGCAAGATATAAGGGCTGTAAGCAGTGGCATGTGGTGTAGTTGTATACTTAGGTGATGTACCGTGTTTGTAATTTATGCTATAGGTGGTGGTGATGTATGTTCCGTTGTGGTCTATGGAGTTAGTGATGCTTAGTGTAGTGTCAGACGTATGTAGGTGGTGGAATAGGAGATGGTCACAGATGCAGGTTGTGGTTTGTGAATCACAGGAGGAAGGAGCATCCTACACTAATTCAGCATGGTGGATGGCGATTAACCACCTATGTTTGGTGCTTTTGGGAATGAGAAAAGAATCTAGGGTTCACATGATGGTCGTAGTGAACGTGCTGCAGCGAGTGGGTGATGGTGTAGTCTGAGTGTAAGCGTGGTTTATGCAGGGGTTGAAGTTGGTGGGTCTGTATTTAAGAGGCCATGCCTTGCATTGCTGTTACATTTTGGATCTGCATCTTTAAATTACTCTTTCTACAGTAAGGTAGTCCTTATCGTTGCTATTGTAGTTGCGTTTTTTTTTGTTTTTTTGTTTTTTACAAGGCTTGCTCCTTGTTAGAAATTGGGTTCCTGGTACGCAGAGGTATGCACCCTGTCCAAGCAGGAACCACAATCCTAATCGGGGTAAGCGTAGTACACACTAAATATTTACCTGTGCTCGCCCTCTGGTAGCTTGGCACAGAGCAGTCAGGCTAAACTAAAGAGGTAATGTGTAAAGTATTTGTGTGCGCACACACACACACACTAACACAATAAAAACACCACAAAAGTACTCCACACTATTTTAGTCAATACTTTAATTACAATGCTAAAGTCAATATTTATCTGAGTAAAACAAGACCAAAACATCAAAAATCCAACATACACCAGTCAAGATATGAATTTTGCAAGATTAACTCAAAATGCAGTGCTTAGACTCATGCAGCAGTGGTGACTTGGAGGCGCTGTGTCGGCAAAGTCGGGGTTGCGTTGCAAGGAGACTACAGCTTTGGTGCAGGCAGCGTCGATGCATCGATATCGCAGAGAATGAGCAAGTTCCAAATGACGCCTGTGTCATTGCGTTGGTTTCTTGGGTTGAAGTAGCAAACAATCCTTCCGAGGACAGGATTTGGCACCACTTGACAGAGCAGGACTCGCAGCAGAGGAGCCCAGGTGCTGGTAGCAAGATGCAGGTGTAGTCTTTGATATCCCCAAGACGTCTGAAACAGAAGGGAAGCCCAACAAGCCCTTGGAGAACCTGTCGAAGATAAAGATCATGTATATCCGTTTTCTGGGCCTAGACTTCAATCCGGCATGGGCTAACCAGGACAATGGAGGTGCCTGTAGGTTATGTAATTACAAACACGAATCATGGCTGCACCTCCTTTGCTGTTGCCCTGCCATGATCAAAGAACGAGTTTTACTCAGGCAGACATTTCAGAGACAATGGGTCCGGTCTGGCGTTGAGGCATCAGCAGTGTGTTTCTCACAATCTGCGATCTCAACCCTCGCCCGTTGCGGCAGATTTGTAAAAAAGCTTAGTGACACTATATACTCTCGTCCTGAACCCTTGCAACGCCGGCACAGTGTCCCGAAACATATAACTGACTACTACACGAAGAAAATGGGAGTACAATAGCCCCGCCTGTTGCACCTGCCTTTTCAGGGAAAGACTCAAGCGCCTGAGAAATGCCCATGTGTAAATTTGCTGTTGCCCCCCCTGTGATCCCAATGACAGGCCCTCCAGTCCCTCTAGGCAACCAGTCATCTTTTAAAGACTGTGTTCACTATCAAGCTTAGATGTCATAAAACTAGAAAGCATTAATGCACTTAAACTTTTGTTCTGAAATTAGGGTGTCTAGCAGGCACTAGCACTTTATAATGCTCCTCAAACTTTTATCATGTTTTACGAGGTGAAATCTATTTCTCTTAAATGAAGTAGAGTACATCTTTGTTAAAGTGGTTAACGCGGAAATCAACGGCGGTATAAATTGTATCTATATGCTGGTGTGAATTAATTTGCTGCTTTTAACGTTTTTTTATCCTTTTGTAATGTTTTTAAGTAACTGATACAAATGAAGAATACATATATTGTATAATATTAGTGAGTTATTTGCATTGAGCTTCTCTCGTCCCTTCTTTTTGACTAAACCTATCAAGGGAACTCTTGTCTATTTGTGGCGTTATTTTTTATTCCTTCCTCTGCTGCTGCATTCTCTCCCTCTGACATTCAACACCAGGTAGGTTTCATGAGCACTGATACTCTGTACAAGTTAACATTAGCAGACTTATGCTTGTGCTGTCGTCATACCTCTTGAACTCCTGCATCCTCTAGGACTGTAACCCAAAGTCCTCAAAAACTATGCTTTTCATTTTTCCATGCTACAGGTTTTCATTTTAGTTCTCTTTTAAACCAGGTCACGCTCTTGCCATTCATTTTCATTAATTGGAAACTCCCTGGTTGTGCTGTCTGTAGAGGGCGCATCTCTGGCTTTACTGCATCACCTCCTTCCTAGTTTGTCCTATTGACCTGCACATTGGATCCCCTTTAAAATTGCTGTTGTCTTTTGTTTTTGGAGAGTTTTTATGCCCACATGCCAGATACCGCTCCAGTACTTCTACCGCCATTGTCAGTTCACTATTGGGACCCCATTGAATTGCCAGACATTTCTTACCCGCGCTCCTACCACTGGATTGATTCCACTTCAGTGGGACCATGCACTTTTTATTCTTGCCCCCATGGTGAATCCCCCTTCAGGTACTGCCCGCTGAGCTGCTTACGTATTTTCTTTTACACTCTTCTTAACCTGGATATTTTCTAGTTTCCACTGTGTTTTTGGCTGTTCCAAGTACTGCCTTTGTTGTGGATCCTGCTCTTGCCTGCTAGCGCATTTGATTCATGGCCCCTTGTGCACCATTTTGGGCCTACTTCTCAGTTCAATTAACTGTCCACTGGATTCAGATTCAATGAGACTCCACATTGTCCTCCTCCACATATGAACCTCACTTTATTTTGAGAGACATTTTGTCCCCAAGAATGCTGTGTGCCTTTATGGCCGTCGCATCCCTTGAGAACTGCACTTTGAACATTTGCATAAGGATTCAGTATGTATTACCCCAAGAGAGATAAGATAAATTGACTCTTGTGTGTGCTCAGTTCATTGTTTTCGTCTTGAAGATGAGCCTATAAACTGTGGAGCAGTTGAAAAGACGTTAATGTTCACGGCTACACGACATTTTGGAACAGTATTATAATGCACAACATAGCGAATTGATTCAGACATTATAGATATTTGCATGCTCTGCAAATATTTTGTGCATAGTATGTCGCCCCATTTCTTGATTGATCACTCTTTTTGGCTATTACATCATTCACCAGCACAGAGTGGTCACTTCTCACCCAGAGCACGTTTAAGTTTATTTATTCTTTAAATATTGACTCTTGGCTCTTGGTACACTATCATAAAAGGTGCCTATTGATTTATGATCGTCTCCATAGTCTTTATTGTATATCTCTTGAATCATTTAATGTTTTGTGACATATCGATTATATTACACAGTTTTTTTATATCATCCTGTGAAAAGATGCCTTAATGGAAACCCAGGGGCTATTGGCTGCTACTGTGGTTATTTTGTTATTTGCTCCATGTTTCTACGATCTGAGCATTTTTTTAGTCCCATCTTGATATGTCAGCAGGCCTTGGGACTCTTGCAGGACTGCCATCACGCTCCATGTCTGGAGTAAACAATGTTTGAAGCCCAGACCTTTGTTACAAATAGTTACCTGGTGTGGTTGTCCTGTTGGTCCAGTGAGACTGTGTGAAGACAACCGCTCCCAATATACAAGGTTATCAATTAAAAGCCCACAACTGGTAATTTATTATTATTTATTTATTTAACTTATAGAGCGCACTACCACCAAAAAAGGCATCCTGGCGCTGTAATTCTGCCCTGCTGAGATGTAGCTGGGTGGAAACTCAAGTATTTCTGTATTTTCCCCCTCTTCAGGGTAATCTTTCTCCTTTCAAAGCAGAAGACCTGCCTTGGTGTCGGCTCCATCAATACCTCAGGATTGGAACGATGCACAATTGGGTCCACCTCTTGATCGTCTCAATTCTGCCTGCTATTATAGCTCAGAATCTTGATATGACCAAGCGAGAGAAGGATAGGAAGGGAACAGCGGGGAAGGAGATCTGGAAAAAAGAACACTTAATTAGTACCATACTAACTCCTAAGACTGATAACTTAACATTGCATCATCCTTATCCTCCTAGTTCTCCCCTGTACCTGTAAAAGAATACAAAAGAACCAATCTTCCAAGAATTGCTGGAATCCCTGGAAAAGGTTGGGAACATATCCTGTGTTCCAAGTCAGTATGCAGCTATCGATCATATCAGTGGATCTAACCAACAAAAGACAGGATATTACCTCAAGTTCTATACAAATGTTTCAGACAATTCTTCCTTACCCCTAATTACCCACCAATTATGCCTGTCCTTTCATCACAGGTGATGGAACCATCACTCCTTTGAAGATCCCCTGTTAGCAACAAGGTATGAAACAACATAGAATAAGAAAACGTAATATGAAAAACTTGTCGCGTTTAACAAAGGTAATGACTGAATATGCCACAATCTGACTCCACAAACAAATCTACACGTTTAAGACTCTTCAATAATGAGTCATCCAAAATAAGCACAAGTGTAAAGTTCTGTTTGCTATTGCTCTGGTAATCCTCTTATTATACTCAGGCTGTTAACTCCATGGCCAAAGTCTACATTTCTACTCCACAATGAGCTTTTGGTAATGACTCGGGAATCATCAAGGATGAGTCAATTACGCAAAAGTTCCTCTTTCCCGCCTGCCGAAGATCCTTGCTGGCCTCAAGGAGGGGGAGGGAGAATTGCCTAAAGCGGGCCATCCGAACCCGAATTTACAGATGATAAAACTCAAGGAACCGCAATCCACGAATAGTTGGTGCGGTAGCACCTTTACCGAACTGAAGGAGACTGCCCGTTCGGGTCCGTCTTCATCCAACCAAATGTAGAATAATCTGCAACAGCCAGCTGCACCAGCTTCCATTAAATCTTCGCCCACACCAGAAGTTAATGTCCATTACCTCTAAACCTGGAAGTGATTCGAGTATTATGGGAAACGTAGTTTATTTATCGAAATGATCCTGCTTGAACCCTACCGCTTTCTACATAGGATGCGAGTTCGTAACACTTGGCCATTTAACACATTGAACACAAAACTTCCTAGCTTCTTCATGTAGCTCTAGTTAAAGGCAAGTTTCAGCAGTACAAGAGGTGGTGTTTCTAATATCAGGTGGAGCAGGAACTTATTGACATTTCTTGATCAAGATGAATTCTTTCTTCAGGGTCTCTATTTACGTATGCATTATTTTTTTACATTACGCTTCCTCAGCTTTAGCAAACTAAATATTCTCTGCAGCTTTGTCAGACATTCTGGCACCACAGGTGCAGAACGAAGGGGAAGGCTGGGATATTTTGTTCCTTACTAACCACACAGCATAAAAATGATTAGTGATGATAGGGTGGAAACTGGTCCTTGAGTGGAGACAACTTTGTTTTTATTGGCTTCAGTTTAACAGAGAGTCTGAGAACTCGCTGTAGAAAGGCCTAACTCAACAGCTTTATTGCCTGCAACTACTTGGTTCTTCTGGTTAAATATGTGGACATTTTTCTCCATTCCTAATACAATACATTTCTTATTGCAAACGTTGGTGCAGTATGTTTAGTATGCAGGTGTGCACATAGGATTCCCTTACATTTGGTAGGTTATGTGCGCTTTTCTAAAGCACTGTTCTCCAGTATTAGGGTGTCTTTCATAGATTCACATGCTTGAATATTCCCTGTCGTCGAAGTGGGAGTCCCACGGTAAATAAAATAGCAATAACATACTAATAACATATGTATGTAAATACATAACACATAAAATATACACTAGAAAAAGTAGTAAATACCCAAACACAATTCCTATATAGGAATACATGGTAGAGAGAGAAAACACTAGTAACATATTCCTGTCATTATGCTAGTCCAAACTACAGCCAATCAGGCGCCAGCACCCCTCCAGAACCTTCTCCTCAGAGCTCAATCCCTCAGATTTTCTACCGCACGTCGTGTGAAGGGAGTCTCCCTGAGCTCTGCTCAGTTTTTCTCAACTCTTCAAGTTTTCCTGTGAATTCCAGCATGTCTTCAAGTAAGAAGTCTTTATTTAGACCTTGTTCTTCTTGTGGGAAACTACGTCTTTACACTGAGGACCCCCACAAGAAGTGCATTTATTGTCTTTATCCCAACCATGAGGTTGGTAAATGCAAATTTTGCAGAACCTTCTCTACAAAGACCTTTAAGGACAGAGAAGTCTGTCACCTATGGCTTCAAAGACTTAAGGATAAGGATTCGGCACTTTCCGACGCAGAAAGCCTTGTGTCTGGACCTTTTTGAAAAGCAGCCTCCAAACGTAGCAGTGTGCAGGATTTGCCCTCTCCATTCCTGAAAAAGAAGAAACTTTCCCCATCTGTGGCTCCTGCGGTGTCCTCACCACCTCCTGCTACGTCCACGCCCACGAGTCCTGGCTCTCAGGCGTCTCCTGCTGCTTCCCATCATGTTTCTGCTCCGAAACATGTTTCTTCATCGACGGGAGTGTCGACGATCGTCCCGTCTGTTGTCTGTCGTCTCCGGATCGTCGACCGCAACAGTGACGAAGACATCAGCCTCCGGATAGTCGACGAAGGCAACATCGACGTCATCCATGTCAACGAAGGTATCACTCAGCTTTCAGACTGTTCTGTCGACGATACTTATTGCTTCATCGTTGACGAAGAAATCTATTTCGTCGTCAGCTAAATCATCGTCGACGAAAGTTCTCAAGAAATCTTCGTCGACGGTCCCGCCGACGACTGCTCTGCCGACTGCGGCTTCATCGACGACTACTTCGTCGACGGGAGTGTCGACGTTGGTACCGTCGACGGCGGCCCCGTCGACGGTGGATCCTTCTGCAGCGACTCAGTCGACGCCAATGCCATCAACGTCGTCTACACCGTCTACTACATCGTCGACGACGATTCCATCTTCTTTTGCTTCTTTGCCTTTGGTGCCGTTTTCTTCCTCCGGGTCAGGCTCTTCCACCGTCGACCCTTGCACCAACGTCGCAAGCGGCCAGTTGACCAGCTGTCCGTCCCAAGTGATCCACAGCTTCCCTCGCCCTTGTTTGCCACGGGTTCTGAGCAGGACTGATTCTGACAATGATGTGGATGATTCCTTCAGAGTGGCACGCAGTCCTTCAGATTTAATTATCAAATGCCAGGACTATGGTGAAGATGATGACGACCAATATTCTCAGGCAGAGGAACATTCTATGCAGATTCCAACTGCGACACTGCCTCTGTTGCTCATCTCCAATCTCCAGCATATGTTAGAGGACTACAACCGGCGTTTCCCGCCCTCTCAAAAGGTTTCGCCCATGCCACATGCGCCTGCGGCTCCTGCTGCTGTTCCACTATCGCAGCCACAAACGCCTTCTCCTCAGGTTCAGATGTCAGTTAAAATACACACTACGGTGTACGCTGATGACTATGACGACGTCCTTCCAGAACGTGAAGATGGAGAAGTTCACGATGACGATGCCGCCACTCACATGGCTGAGTGGGACGACTATCAAATTCAGACACCATCCCCTCCTCCGGTGACGCTGGGGATTCTCCTCCGGTGGACATTGCAAGTTTCCATCAACTGATGGATAGTGTGGCTCAACGCTTTCAACTGCCCAGAGTCTAGAGGGAGGTGGACTGTTTCCTCAACGAAAAATCAACCGTTCAAGCAAGTCCATACCATACCCATCATAGATTTCATTTTGAATTAAGGAGTGAAATTAATGCAAACTCCAAATTCAATACCGGCGCAACTGCCTCGCCTTGAGAAAAAATATAAGGCGCCCTTTGGATCTCCAGCGTGCCTTGTTGCACAGCCAAAGCCTGACTCGGTGGTCACCCAGGCTACACAACATCGTGCACGAAATCCGACTTTTCCTATTACTGCTCCTCCAGATCGGGAGGGTCGTCGCCTGGACGCTATTGGACACAAGTTTTCCACAATGGCCTCCACTACAGTGAGGGCGGCTAATGCTTTAGCCATTTTAGGCCGCTACAAACGCCAGATGTGGTCAGACATATCTGCCCTGGAGGCCCTCATCCCAACACTTCCAAGGCGGAAGCCTTAAAAATTCTTCAGGAAGAAGAGAGGACATCGGAGGAAATTATTGACTGCGCGGTTGACATTGCTTGTACTGGCTTTCGTCAGCTTGCTGGGGCAGCGGTCTTGCAGAGGCAGGGTTGGTTACGGTCCACCTCTTTCCGCCAGGAGGTACAGGCTAAAATCCTTGATATGCAGTATGACGGCGAGTTGCTTTTTGGGGTGCATTTCGATGAGGCATTACAGTCCATCAAGAAGGACACTGATACTGCTCGCTCATTGGGGGCTTTACAGTTTCGAAAGCAGCCTTTTCAAGGTGCACGCGGACGCGGCACCTCTTCCACTTTTCGCGGAGGAAGCACTCAATATCGCTCCGACTACCACGGTAATCAACGTTACACCTCCAACCAGCATCAGTCCACTCTGCAGCAGTCTTCGAAATCCTACAGGGGAAAGTCTTCATATAAAGGATCCACTGCCAAACGACAATGACTTGTTTTTCCACCCAAGTGTTGGAGGTCGAAACTCCCTGTTCTCTTCTCAGTGGTCCTCCATCACCTCGGACCGCTGGGTTCTGGACATTGTAGCGAAGGGCCATGTTCTAGAGTTCGTCAAGATTCCTCCTCCCACTCCACCGTCAGGCCCGCCTCCACCCCACCTCAAGGAGCTTTTCCATCAAGTTCGTCTACTAATCCAAAAAGGCGCCGTCGAAGTGGTTCCCAAGTCTCAAAGGGGAAAGGGATTCTATTCCAGTTTTTTCCTAATATTCAAGAAGACAGGAGACTGGCGACTGATCCTGGATTTGCAAACTCTCAACCGGTATCTCAAAAGCCAATCCTTCCGCATGCTTACACTTATAGAGATCTTGCATCTTCTCTCCATGGGCGACTTCATGACCACCATCGACCTCCAGGATGCTTACTTCCATGTTCCAATTCTTCCATGGCATCGGAAGTACTTACGCTTCCGGGTGGGACGGAGAGACTTTCAGTTCAAGGTGTTGCCTTTCGGCCTCCGATCCGCCCCTCGTGTCTTCACAAAAGTATTGGCTCCAGTGGTGGCTTACCTGCGCCTCCAGGGCCTCCAAATATTTCCATACCTGGACGACTGCCTCCTCAAATCAGTCTGGCAACCAGCTGCTCCAAGACACTCACCTTTGTTAGGACGTTTTTCGCTCACTCGGCCTCTCAGTCAATGCCGACAAGTCCCAGGTCGACCCAGCTTCCTGCAGGAACTTTCTTGGAGCCACTTTAGACACAACGCTTGCCAAGGCATTCGTGTCACTAGAGCGTCAACAAAAGATCCTCCGCTTGGTGTCTCTGATTAGTGCAAAACAGTCCGTTTCAGTCCGGATGTTAAAGTCATTTCTGGGGATGGCATCGTCATGCATTGTGCTGATCCCAAATTTCAGGCTGCGGACTCACCCCATTCAAGAGGAATTGGATGTACAGTGGCGTCAGGTCACCGGTTCCTTCAACAACCTAGTCAGTGTAACCGCTCGCATGAGAGCAGCTCTCCAGTGGTAGGCGCAGCCATCCAACCTTGCAACAGGGACTTCTTTCCTCTCCACCACTCCAGAACTCACTCTAACAACGGACGCCTCCTTAGAAGGCAGGGGTGCTCACCTTAAAGACCTCTCCATCAAAGGCAAATGGACTCTGCTTCAATGTTCTTGGCACATCAACAGGCTGGAGTTGATGGGCATTTTTCTGGCACTCAAGTCGTTCCATCCTGTGATTCAGGGGGAGTCGGTGCTCATTCATACGGACAATACCACCAGTATGCACTATGTCAGCAAGCAGGGCGAACCAGGTCTCCACTCTTGTCTCGGCTGGCTCAGTCGATTTGGGATTGGGCAATCCGACACCAGGTTAACCTGACCGCAGTACATCTACCAGGCATCTCCAACATCCTAGCGGATTCCCTCAGCAGATCGACGTCGTCGACCCACGAGTGGGAGTTACATCAACCAACTCTCGACCTCATTTTTCAACGGTGGGGTCGTCCGTCTCTGGATCTCTTTGCAACCCCGGAGAACCGGAAATGCCCATCTTACGCAAGTTGGCATCCCCACCACGGGTCGTGCGGGAATGCCCTTTTGATGAACTGGTGCGATCTATTCGCCTACGCTTTTTCTCCGATTCCGCTGGTGCCTCGCGTGCTGTGGAAGATGCGGAGACAGCCGTGCCACATTCTATCGCCCCCAGATGGTCCCGACAAGCGTGGTCCTCGAAGCTGCTTCTTCTGTCCCAGTGCGAGCCCATCCTCCTCCATCCTCGAGCGGATCTCCTCACGATGGACAAGGGTCAGATTTGCCATCCGATCCCCTCCTCTCTGCAATTGTCGGCCTGGAACCTGAGCACCTTGAATTTGCCCATTTGAATATTTCACCGGAATGCAGAGACATTCTCGCTCACAGCTCCATCTACCATTAAGACCTACAAGCTCAAATGGAAGAGGTTCTGTCATTGGTGCGCGGCTGCTAATATCCATCCTATTCATTCCACTCCGGATCAGCTACTCCCGTTCTTTTTGCAACTGGCTCAATCAGGGCTTTCCCATTCTATTTTGAGAGTTTTCTTGGCGGCAATCTCTCGTTTCCGGCAGGATGGCTCCTCCTCTCTCTGCTCTTCCAGAGTTATTCGTCAGTTTTTCAAAGGACTGTTCCGGAAGTTCCCACCTATTCGGCATCCTCCTCCTACTTGGCACCTCAATGTTGTTTTGGCCCAACTGATGAAGGCGCCTTTCGAGCCTATCCACAGGGCGGACTTAAAGTTTCTGACCTGGAAGGTAGCCCTTCTCCTTGCTCTGACATCATCACGTCGCGTGAGTGATATTCACGCTTTCACCATTAAACCTCCTTTTCTCCAATTCAAATCTGACTGTGTAGTTTTTCGCACCAACCCAACCTTTTTACCTAAGGTGCCTACAGATTTCCATCTTAATGAACCTGTTTTCTTAAAAAACTTCTTTGCCGATCCTCAGTCTCTGGCAGAGCAATGATTGCACTCTTTGGACATTAAAAGATGCCTTAAATTTTACATCAACAGGACGGCCCCCTTTCGCAGGTCCGATCAACTGTTCATTGCCTATGGAAGCAAGTGTAAAGGGCGTCCGGTTACCAAGCCAACTATTGCACGTTGGATTTCTTCAGCCATTATCTTCTGCCATCGGAAAGCCGGCAAGCCGCTACAACCTACAGTGAGGCCTCATTCCACCAGGGCGATGTCATACTCTGTAGCCCTGTTTGCTGGTGTGCCGATTCATCAGGCACACGTTCACGAAACACTACTGCCTGGATGCCATCAACAAGGCAGATACAGCAGTGGGACAGGCAGTGCTTCGCAATCTTTTTAACTAAGGTGAGCCTCTGTCTTCCCTCCTCCATTATGGTTTTTAGGGGCTTGGCCTACGCCCACGAAGTGGGAGGAGTTTCGAGCAACTAATGTTAAAGGAAAAAAAAGTATCTCTAGGGCTATGGCCAGACACATTCCAGACACATTCCTTAGTTTTCTGGCATCTGCCTAGTGATTCGTCTTCGCTGTGCTGTGTATTTTGTAGCGTGTATGTGATAGGCTGTAAGTAATTTACGCGTGCCCGATGTGGCATAATGTGTGCGAGAACGAGCACGGCAGAGTCATTAATCTTAATTAGGAGCTGTCAGAGTGCCCGTGTAATGCAATCCAGATGGTGTGTGCGCGTTCACCATCTAGCAGTGCGTTTGTAGATTAGCTGAGTCAGACCGTCTTCACATAGTTTCTAAAAACGTTAGACAAATGTGGGCTTATATACCAGCGACGTGCATCATTCCTTTGGGACGTAAATACACTCTAAAAGCGCCTGTGGTCCAGCGGACACCCACAGCAAATATACGGCTGACTACAGATGAAGACAAGACGTCTAAAGCCAGCTTGTTTGTTTTGTTTTCAAGGAGGGTTTTACAGGGTATGCAGGGAGTCTCTGATTAATTGATATGCCCAGACAGCCAAGACAGCCGCTAGTCCTGGCTCCGTGCCTAGAACACGCAGATAAACCCCCCCCCCCCCGCTCTCACCTTCCACTTGCCCACCCGCCCACAGACTGCTGCTCCCTTACTCTCCCTCCAGCCCCCCCCCCCGCTCACCGTGTAGCTGTCTCAGTACAGCCGTGTTGCTGAGAGGTCGAGGCCAGGCCAGACTGCAAGACCGGCCACAGTTCGGATCAGCAGCGGGAGAGCTGCGGGAGAGCAGGCGGAGGTGGTGGCTGTTTTTTTGAGCACCTCGCCCTCGCACTCACACTCGCACCTATGTTCGGTGCGGTCCAGTCCGACCGATGGTGTGTGGTACTTAAGTCCTTTAACGGACCTACGGGTGCGATTACGGAGCAGGCTGCAGCCTCCTTGCAACTGTAAAGATGGGGTCTGGCGTCTCGAACAACAAAAGTTCTGTGAGACTAAAGGCGCCTCCGAGGTACCGAGCTGCCGGTAATGCTGTGCTGATAGTGCCGGTTTGTTGCTTTGTTGGCTCGAGGTATTTAAATCGGCAGATGGAGATGAGCGGAGAGCCGGCGGCCGACCGGCAGCCTGCTTTCCTTCTCCTTTCTCGCTACGGTGGCTATTCCGCTTCCCTCTGTGGCAGCAGCACCGCAATCTCCTCGAGGCAATGGCGTTTCTGGCGTGCTGTCGATTTCTGCTCTCTGGCTCCCTGTATCGATTCACTCTCAATCTGGCATCCATCCAGGGCCGAGTACTGGTGTCATGCTAGTATTTGTTATAAAAGTCCTGGCAACGTCCCAAAATAACATCGTCATCTTCAGCACAAACAAATGCCCTTGAATCCCATATGTTTCAGCAAACACATTTGCTCAATCGTTTCTTACACGCATTCTCGTTTTGTGAAGCCCACCTAAATCATGTGTATCGTAATATTAGCTAAAACAATTAATTACCATAACAGCATCAGTCATCCGAGATATAAAAAGCACAACGTGATTAGAAGCATTCGGTGTAACAGCCTTATAGACCAGTTATTCTTAGCCTGTGGTCAGCAGGCCCCTGGAGGTTTAAAAACATACGTTTGAGAGTCCGCAGCTCTTTAAAAAATGAAATAACCGCAAAAAAAATGAAGTATAAGTAAATACAAAAGGAAAATTGAATATGCTAACACGCTCAGTAAACGCGGAGGAATCTGATGATGCTAAAAATGAAGTTGGTATCCGTATCTTGATTGTGGGAGCAGCGCAGGTACAGCAGCACATGGAATCTACTATGGCCGCCGGGTGACTCAAAGGAAGCACTATCAGATGACCACAAAAAGAGAGGACGCATTGGAGCACAAACAGCAAAATGTTATGCTAAGGAACAACAGATTGTTTGCTCTTTTAGAAACTAAACTTGTCAGGCATTCCAACCTTCCGATTCAAATTCCGAGTTATGCATGTTTTGGTTTGTGAATTACATCAGATTACAAATGTGTGTATTTGTTTGATGCAGCCTTGCGTCTGTGTTTTGTCTATTGTTCTGACGTTCGTATCAGTGAAAACTCTTAGGTCGAAGCCCCTGGCTAAGAGTAGTGATTCACTGGGGGCCCACGGAAGACAACAGTATAAGAACCGCTGTAGACTATTGTTCAACGTGCTGATTCTAGGCAGTTAGAACCACTGTTGGAATTCAAAACCCGCTCCAAGTCAGACCAAGCAGCAGACTATCACAGCAACAAAAGATTTGAAGAAAAGTTGTTTTCTCCACCGTTACAAAGAACAGATTCCTCTTGCCTTGCAGGGGCGATGCCCGCAGCACAACCGCACTAACAAAGTATATATACAGCATGAAGCTCTGACAAAAATGTGAACTTAATACTTCAGTACCAAGAGTAGGAGCACTGAAAATCGGCAATAATGACCAAACTTGCACGTTATTTCAAACTAAAATAGTGAGAGTGACAGCATGAGAGACAGCAGAGTGAGAGTGACAGCATGAGAGACAGCAGAGTGAGCGTGACAGCATGAGAGACAGCAGAGTGAGCGTGACAGCATGAGTGAGCGTGACAGCATGAGTGAGCGTGACAGCATGAGTGAGCGTGACAGCATGAGTGAGCGTGACAGCATGAGTGAGCGTGACAGCATGAGTGAGCGTGACAGCATGAGTGAGCGTGACAGCATGAGTGAGAGTGACAGCATGAGTGAGAGTGACAGCATGAGTGAGAGTGACAGCATGAGTGAGAGTGACAGCATGAGTGAGAGTGACAGCATGAGTGAGAGTGACAGCATGAGTGAGAGTGACAGCATGAGTGAGAGTGACAGCATGAGTGAGAGTGACAGCATGAGTGAGAGTGACAGCAGAGTATGAGTGACAGCATGAGAGGCAGCAGAGTGAGAGAGACAGCATGAGTGAGAGTGCCAGCTTGAGACAGCAGAGTGAGAGTGACAGCATGAGTGACAGCATGAGTGAGAGTGACAGCATGAGTGAGAGTGACAGCATGAGTGAGAGTGACAGCATGAGAGGCATGAGTGACAGCATGAGTGGGAGTGACAGCATGAGTGGGAGTGACAGCATGAGTGGGAGTGACAGCATGAGTGGGAGTGACAGCATGAGTGGGAGTGACAGCATGAGTGACAGCATGAGTGACAGCATGAGTGACAGCAGAGTGAGAGTGACAGCATGAGACAGGAGAGAGAGTGACAGCATGAGAGGCAGCAGAGTGAGAGTGACAGCATGAGTGAGAGTGACAGCATGAGTGAGAGTGACAGCATGAGTGAGAGTGCCAGCTTGAGACAGCAGAGTGAGAGTGACAGCATGAGTGAGAGTGCCAGCTTGAGACAGCAGAGTGAGAGTGACAGCATGTGTGACAGCAGAGTGAGAGTGACAGCATGAGTGAGAGTGACAGCATGAGTGGGAGTGACAGCATGAGTGGGAGTGACAGCATGAGTGGGAGTGACAGCATGAGTGGGAGTGACAGCATGAGTGGGAGTGACAGCATGAGTGACAGCATGAGTGACAGCAGAGTGAGAGTGACAGCAGAGTGAGAGTGACAGCAGAGTGAGAGTGACAGCATGAGACAGGAGAGAGAGTGACAGCATGAGAGGCAGCAGAGTGAGAGTGACAGCATGAGTGAGAGTGACAGCATGAGTGAGAGTGACAGCATGAGTGAGAGTGACAGCATGAGTGAGAGTGACAGCATGAGTGAGTGACAGCATGAGAGGCATGAGTGACAGCAGAGTGAGAGTGACAGCATGAGAGGCATGAGTGACAGCAGAGTGAGAGTGACAGCAGAGTGAGAGTGACAGCATGAGTGAGAGTGACAGCATGAGTGAGAGTGACAGCATGAGTGAGAGTGACAGCATGAGTGAGAGTGACAGCATGAGTGAGAGTGACAGCATGAGTGAGAGTGACAGCATGAGTGAGAGACAGCATGAGTGAGAGTGACAGCATGAGTGAGAGACAGCATGAGAGGCATGAGTGACAGCAGAGTGAGAGTGACAGCATGAGAGGCATGAGTGACAGCAGAGTGAGAGTGACAGCAGAGTGAGAGTGACAGCAGAGTGAGAGTGACAGCAGAGTGAGAGTGACAGCAGAGTGAGAGTGACAGCAGAGTGAGAGTGACAGCAGAGTGAGAGTGACAGCAGAGTGAGAGTATGAGTGAGAGTGCCAGCTTGAGACAGCAGAGTGAGAGTGACAGCATGAGAGGCATGAGTGACAGCAGAGTGAGAGTGACAGCATGAGAGGCATGAGTGACAGCAGAGTGAGAGTGACAGCAGAGTGAGAGTGACAGCATGAGTGAGAGTGACAGCATGAGTGAGAGTGACAGCATGAGTGAGAGTGACAGCATGAGTGAGAGTGACAGCATGAGTGAGAGACAGCATGAGAGGCATGAGTGACAGCAGAGTGAGAGTGACAGCATGAGAGGCATGAGTGACAGCAGAGTGAGAGTGACAGCAGAGTGAGAGTGACAGCATGAGTGAGAGTGACAGCATGAGTGAGAGTGACAGCATGAGTGAGAGACAGCATGAGAGGCATGAGTGACAGCAGAGTGAGAGTGACAGCATGAGAGGCATGAGTGACAGCAGAGTGAGAGTGACAGCAGAGTGAGAGTGACAGCAGAGTGAGAGTGACAGCAGAGTGAGAGTGACAGCAGAGTGAGAGTGACAGCAGAGTGAGAGTATGAGTGAGAGTGCCAGCTTGAGACAGCAGAGTGAGAGTGACAGCAGAGTGAGAGTGACAGCAGAGTGAGAGTGACAGCAGAGTGAGAGTGACAGCATGAGTGAGAGTGACAGCATGAGTGAGAGTGACAGCATGAGTGAGAGTGACAGCATGAGTGAGAGTGACAGCATGAGTGAGAGTGACAGCATGAGTGAGAGTGACAGCATGAGTGAGAGTGACAGCATGAGTGAGAGACAGCATGAGAGGCATGAGTGACAGCAGAGTGAGAGTGACAGCATGAGAGGCATGAGTGACAGCAGAGTGAGAGTGACAGCAGAGTGAGAGTGACAGCAGAGTGAGAGTGACAGCAGAGTGAGAGTGACAGCAGAGTGAGAGTGACAGCAGAGTGAGAGTGACAGCAGAGTGAGAGTGACAGCAGAGTGAGAGTGACAGCAGAGTGAGAGTGACAGCAGAGTGAGAGTGACAGCAGAGTGAGAGTATGAGTGAGAGTGCCAGCTTGAGACAGCAGAGTGAGAGTGACAGCAGAGTGAGAGTGACAGCAGAGTGAGAGTGACAGCAGAGTGAGAGTGACAGCAGAGTGAGAGTGACAGCAGAGTGAGAGTGACAGCAGAGTGAGAGTGACAGCAGAGTGAGAGTGACAGCAGAGTGAGAGTGACAGCAGAGTGAGAGTGACAGCAGAGTGAGAGTGACAGCAGAGTGAGAGTGACAGCAGAGTGAGAGTGACAGCAGAGTGAGAGTGACAGCAGAGTGAGAGTGACAGCAGAGTGAGAGTGACAGCAGAGTGAGAGTGACAGCAGAGTGAGAGTGACAGCAGAGTGAGAGTGACAGCAGAGTGAGAGTGACAGCAGAGTGAGAGTGACAGCAGAGTGAGAGTGACAGCAGAGTGAGAGTGACAGCAGAGTGAGAGTGACAGCAGAGTGAGAGTGACAGCAGAGTGAGAGTGACAGCAGAGTGAGAGTGACAGCAGAGTGAGAGTGACAGCAGAGTGAGAGTGACAGCAGAGTGAGAGTGACAGCAGAGTGAGAGTGACAGCAGAGTGAGAGTGACAGCAGAGTGAGAGTGACAGCAGAGTGAGAGTGACAGCATGGGTGAGAGTGACAGCATGGGTGAGAGTGACAGCATGGGTGAGAGTGACAGCATGAGTGAGAGTGACAGCATGAGTGAGAGTGACAGCATGAGTGAGAGTGACAGCATGAGTGAGAGTGAGAGCATGAGTGGGAGTGAGAGCATGAGTGGGAGTGAGAGCATGAGTGGGAGTGAGAGCATGAGTGGGAGTGAGAGCATGAGTGAGAGTGAGAGCATGAGTGGGAGTGAGAGCATGAGTGGGAGTGAGAGCATGAGTGAGAGTGAGAGCATGAGTGAGAGTGAGAGCATGAGTGAGAGTGAGAGCATGAGTGAGAGTGACAGCAGAGTGAGAGTGACAGCATGAGACAGGAGAGAGAGTGACAGCGTGAGAGGCAGCAGAGTGAGAGTGACAGCATGAGTGACAGCATGAGTGACAGCATGAGTGACAGCATGAGTGACAGCATGAGTGACAGCATGAGTGACAGCATGAGTGACAGCATGAGTGACAGCATGAGTGACAGCATGAGTGACAGCATGAGTGACAGCATGAGTGACAGCATGAGTGAGAGTGACAGCATGAGTGAGAGTGACAGCAGAGTGAGAGTGACAGCAGAGTGAGAGTGACAGCAGAGTGAGAGTGACAGCAGAGTGAGAGTGACAGCAGAGTGAGAGTGAGAGCAGAGTGAGAGTGAGAGCAGAGTGAGAGTGAGAGCAGAGTGAGAGTGAGAGCAGAGTGAGAGTGACAGCAGAGTGAGAGTGACAGCAGAGTGAGAGTGACAGCAGAGTGAGAGTGACAGCAGAGTGAGAGTGACAGCATGAGACAGGAGAGAGAGTGACAGCGTGAGAGGCAGCAGAGTGAGAGTGACAGCATGAGTGACAGCATGAGTGACAGCATGAGTGACAGCATGAGTGACAGCATGA
This sequence comes from Lissotriton helveticus, assembly GCF_964261635.1. Taxonomy (NCBI): domain Eukaryota; kingdom Metazoa; phylum Chordata; class Amphibia; order Caudata; family Salamandridae; genus Lissotriton; species Lissotriton helveticus. Next base: position 1,918,314,960 of record NC_136067.1, on the reverse strand, counting down.
GTGACAGCATGAGTGAGAGTGACAGCAGAGTGAGAGTGACAGCAGAGTGAGAGTGACAGCAGAGTGAGAGTGACAGCAGAGTGAGAGTGACAGCAGAGTGAGAGTGACAGCAGAGTGAGAGTGACAGCAGAGTGAGAGTGAGAGCAGAGTGAGAGTGAGAGCAGAGTGAGAGTGAGAGCAGAGTGAGAGCGAGAGCAGAGTGAGTGCGAGAGCAGAGTGAGTGCGAGAGCAGAGTGAGTGCGAGAGCAGAGTGAGTGCGAGAGCAGAGTGAGTGCGAGAGCAGAGTGAGAGCGAGAGCAGAGTGAGTGCGAGAGCAGAGTGAGTGCGAGAGCAGAGTGAGTGCGAGAGCAGAGTGAGTGCGAGAGCAGAGTGAGTGCGAGAGCAGAGTGAGTGCGAGAGCAGAGTGAGTGCGAGAGCAGAGTGAGTGCGAGAGCAGAGTGAGTGCGAGAGCAGAGTGAGTGCGAGAGCAGAGTGAGTGCGAGAGCAGAGTGAGTGCGAGAGCAGAGTGAGTGCGAGAGCAGAGTGAGTGCGAGAGCAGAGTGAGTGCGAGAGCAGAGTGAGTGCGAGAGCAGAGTGAGTGCGAGAGCAGAGTGAGTGCGAGAGCAGAGTGAGTGCGAGAGCAGAGTGAGTGCGAGAGCAGAGTGAGTGCGAGAGCAGAGTGAGTGCGAGAGCAGAGTGAGTGCGAGAGCAGAGTGAGTGCGAGAGCAGAGTGAGTGCGAGAGCAGAGTGAGTGCGAGAGCAGAGTGAGTGCGAGAGCAGAGTGAGTGCGAGAGCAGAGTGAGTGCGAGAGCAGAGTGAGTGCGAGAGCAGAGTGAGTGCGAGAGCAGAGTGAGTGCGAGAGCAGAGTGAGTGCGAGAGCAGAGTGAGTGCGAGAGCAGAGTGAGTGCGAGAGCAGAGTGAGTGCGAGAGCAGAGTGAGTGCGAGAGCAGAGTGAGTGCGAGAGCAGAGTGAGTGCGAGAGCAGAGTGAGTGCGAGAGCAGAGTGAGTGCGAGAGCAGAGTGAGTGCGAGAGCAGAGTGAGTGCGAGAGCAGAGTGAGTGCGAGAGCAGAGTGAGTGCGAGAGCAGAGTGAGTGCGAGAGCAGAGTGAGTGCGAGAGCAGAGTGAGTGCGAGAGCAGAGTGAGTGCGAGAGCAGAGTGAGTGCGAGAGCAGAGTGAGTGCGAGAGCAGAGTGAGTGCGAGAGCAGAGTGAGTGCGAGAGCAGAGTGAGTGCGAGAGCAGAGTGAGTGCGAGAGCAGAGTGAGTGCGAGAGCAGAGTGAGTGCGAGAGCAGAGTGAGTGCGAGAGCAGAGTGAGTGCGAGAGCAGAGTGAGTGCGAGAGCAGAGTGAGTGCGAGAGCAGAGTGAGTGCGAGAGCAGAGTGAGTGCGAGAGCAGAGTGAGTGCGAGAGCAGAGTGAGTGCGAGAGCAGAGTGAGTGCGAGAGCAGAGTGAGTGCGAGAGCAGAGTGAGTGCGAGAGCAGAGTGAGTGCGAGAGCAGAGTGAGTGCGAGAGCAGAGTGAGTGCGAGAGCAGAGTGAGTGCGAGAGCAGAGTGAGTGCGAGAGCAGAGTGAGTGCGAGAGCAGAGTGAGTGCGAGAGCAGAGTGAGTGCGAGAGCAGAGTGAGTGCGAGAGCAGAGTGAGTGCGAGAGCAGAGTGAGTGCGAGAGCAGAGTGAGTGCGAGAGCAGAGTGAGTGCGAGAGCAGAGTGAGTGCGAGAGCAGAGTGAGTGCGAGAGCAGAGTGAGTGCGAGAGCAGAGTGAGTGCGAGAGCAGAGTGAGTGCGAGAGCAGAGTGAGTGCGAGAGCAGAGTGAGTGCGAGAGCAGAGTGAGTGCGAGAGCAGAGTGAGTGCGAGAGCAGAGTGAGTGCGAGAGCAGAGTGAGTGCGAGAGCAGAGTGAGTGCGAGAGCAGAGTGAGTGCGAGAGCAGAGTGAGTGCGAGAGCAGAGTGAGTGCGAGAGCAGAGTGAGTGCGAGAGCAGAGTGAGTGCGAGAGCAGAGTGAGTGCGAGAGCAGAGTGAGTGCGAGAGCAGAGTGAGTGCGAGAGCAGAGTGAGTGCGAGAGCAGAGTGAGTGCGAGAGCAGAGTGAGTGCGAGAGCAGAGTGAGTGCGAGAGCAGAGTGAGTGCGAGAGCAGAGTGAGTGCGAGAGCAGAGTGAGTGCGAGAGCAGAGTGAGTGCGAGAGCAGAGTGAGTGCGAGAGCAGAGTGAGTGCGAGAGCAGAGTGAGTGCGAGAGCAGAGTGAGTGCGAGAGCAGAGTGAGTGCGAGAGCAGAGTGAGTGCGAGAGCAGAGTGAGTGCGAGAGCAGAGTGAGTGCGAGAGCAGAGTGAGTGCGAGAGCAGAGTGAGTGCGAGAGCAGAGTGAGTGCGAGAGCAGAGTGAGTGCGAGAGCAGAGTGAGTGCGAGAGCAGAGTGAGTGCGAGAGCAGAGTGAGTGCGAGAGCAGAGTGAGTGCGAGAGCAGAGTGAGTGCGAGAGCAGAGTGAGTGCGAGAGCAGAGTGAGTGCGAGAGCAGAGTGAGTGCGAGAGCAGAGTGAGTGCGAGAGCAGAGTGAGTGCGAGAGCAGAGTGAGTGCGAGAGCAGAGTGAGTGCGAGAGCAGAGTGAGTGCGAGAGCAGAGTGAGTGCGAGAGCAGAGTGAGTGCGAGAGCAGAGTGAGTGCGAGAGCAGAGTGAGTGCGAGAGCAGAGTGAGTGCGAGAGCAGAGTGAGTGCGAGAGCAGAGTGAGTGCGACAGCAGAGTGAGTGCGACAGCAGAGTGAGTGCGAGAGCAGAGTGAGTGCGAGAGCAGAGTGAGTGCGACAGCGTGAGAGACAGCAGAGTGAGTGCGACAGCGTGAGAGACAGCAGAGTGAGTGCGACAGCGTGAGAGACAGCAGAGTGAGTGCGACAGCGTGAGAGACAGCAGAGTGAGAGCGACAGCGTGAGAGACAGCAGAGTGAGAGCGACAGCATGAGAGACAGCAGAGTGAGAGCGACAGCATGAGACATCCAATCCAACCCACATAATTCCACTACACACCACATGCATACACTCCATAACACATGGCTAAAAGACATTGCCATTTACAATGCCATTAGCTCAAACTCAAATAAATCCGAGCCCGATTGCATTTCTAATGCTTGTTATATGATTGCTATCATTACTTGCATGACTGTATTATTGTCTCATTGACTTTCTTCCATGCTGTTGCATGGCAATTCGAGCCTTTATCGGCTATTACTGCTCTATATACTATTCAAGCATGTGAATCTATGAAAGACTCCTTAATACTGGAGAAGAACAATTGTTATTTACCTGTAAACAGGTGGTTCTCCAGTATTGGTGTCTTTCATAGATTCACAAGAGATCCACCCACCTCCCCTCAGAGGCTCGCTTCTCCTCATAGACTCTTTTGTCACTCTTGTGCTACGAAAATCTGAGCGATTGAGCTCTGAGGAGAAGGATCTGGAGGGGTGCTGGCGCCTGATTGGCTGTAGTTTGGACTAGCATAATGACAGGAATATGTTACAAGTGTTTTCTCTCTCTACCATGTATTCCTATGTAGGAATTGTGTTTGGGTATTTACTACTTTTTCTAGTTTATATTTTGTGTTATGTATTTACAAACATATGTTATTAGTATGTTATTGCTATTTTATTTACCTTGGGACTCCTACTTCGACGACTGGGAATATTCAAGCATGTGAATCTATGAAAGACACCAATACTGGAGAACCACCTGTTTACAGGTAAGTAACAATTGTTCTTCACTGTTCCCGTGACTGCTAGAAGCTGTCAGGTGATTAGGAATAGCAGGATGCCACAACGACTTGGAAACACTTGTGCTTTAAGGGATCCTTTACATGTTTGAGTTCCAGTTGTGCAAAAAGTGTTGCATCTTTTTGCTTAGTATTCTGGCTCTTTACACAACATGCTCTACTGCTTTCTCTCCCCAGTAATACAGGCACTAGCAAAAACATCTCCTTTACTGGTCTGAAACATTTAGATATAGACCTGCTTGTTCTAATCTTGGCCTGTATAGTGCTTGATGTTTAAGTCGTGTAACTTTCAAATCCATTCTTTGCCATATGGTTAGCAAGGGTAACGCCTGAAGGCTGGTGTCAGATGCTTGTTTCTCCTAGCACCTGTCATAATTATGAGCGGGTGGGTGCGGGCCAAGGTTGAGGTACATTTGAAGATTTTACTTGCATTTCCACATAGGCTTAGGTGGCAGTCGCTCAGGAGGAGAATTTTTATTGATCTCTATTTTTGGGGGTTTGTGCTTATATGTCTTGCTATTTGTCCAACTCTCAGTAGCCAGCAAGCGTCTTGCAGACTTATTTTTAGCAAAACAAATATGTACATCTGTGTGTTATTTGTATAATTAGAGGAAAAGTGTGTTCAAGTAACGTTAAAACATCCTGTCAAGGGACCAACATTAAAGTCTGATGAATGAGGTGAAAGTAAACTGGCCAAGTAGCTAACCACAGTGGAGGGCCCAAGAGCTTTGGGTCTCTTTGATCTTACCTTACCTTACTCCAGCCAACAAGAAAAAATCTAGAAATCCTCCGCATAACCTAACGAGGAAGAGGGTCCAGGGTAGGCTAGGAACTAACATGCCCTGAAGCTCTGCAAGAACGTGGTCATGAAGTAAGCTCTGGTAGTTGAACAATAAGTGGTGGTGTTACTTTTTTCACTCTAAATTAGTTTAGCAGTAGAGTAGCTACATCGGAGAAGAGGTCGTTCGGGGCGGCTCCTCCGCTTAGTCATTCCACTGCTATCAGACCATGAAAAATAAAATGATAACCTCGTCATTATCATTTTATTTTTTGCTACAGTGCTGGGTTAGAGCAGGTGGGACTGGTGTACCAGGGTGAGGCGTGGTGAAACACTCTAAGTGCGCATTGCGGATTGGCCAGCTGTCTTGGGCTGGCCAAACAGTCATGCGCACTTTGCATGTTCTCTACTTGGCTGTAATGCACAGCCTGATGGGGAACATGCACAGGCTCCGTGTCCCTGTCTGAGCACTAAACCACGGCGCTCAGACCAATCACAGCGCTGTATTGCAGCATTGTGATTGGCTTAGGAGAGCCTGTGTGCTTCCAGGACCGAAGCTGTGGAGAAGCGACCATGAAAAGGTATGTTTTTTTGAATTTTTTGTCCCGATCTCCCGCCCTGCCACCCCGTTCCCTGCCATCCGCCACTGAAGGCCAACCACGTTGGACAAGACTGTGAAGGATTTGGACCTAAGCCGCAAGGGCACACTACTGCACTTTTTCAGCCACTGACAATAGGATGGATCCTATCATGAAGGAAAATTGAATCCTGACCTATAGAACAGAGCTGATGGGAAATACTGTTATTAACAAAGAAGTTTCTTTGGTAGGAGCCCTAATAAGGGAATCCAGTACAGTTTCAGCTAAAATATCAAGAAATCTTGCACCCTAGAGTTCTTGATAAAGTCCATCATCCTCAATGCATGCACACGTTTTCAGCCTCTTCCCTGTCTCCGCGAGTTTGGTAAATTCCCTGTACATCTGAGACTGAGTTAAATAAGGCCTTGAGGCACCAGTGCTGATGCAAAGTCACTGCCGGAGGATGCTACAGCACTACTGGCTGAACCTTGACCTGGATGTAGCTTAAATCTACTCTGGATCTGAGATTGCTGCCTAGGTTGGATCTGAGCTGGAGGCGGAGCTTTTGCCGTAGGGACTAGTTTGGCCTTCGGCAAAGGAGTGGAAACGCGGCCTGATCCCGGCAAGAGGGAGCCAGCGTGGGGTCAGTCCGCACCTGGCATGGGCTTGCTGGTGGGAGTTCGGGCTGTCGGTCCTGGCTGTTCCGTGAGGCCCGAAGTGTGTATGTGGGACCAGGAATCGTCCAGAAGATTTGCAGCATTGGCTACTTATATTCTTTTTTTTTTCTTTTCTGTGGAGTTACAATTTGCCTTGGAAATTCTGGGCCAATTGGCTACAACTGCCGACTGGGGTTGAAATTGTATGATCTGCGTGAAGTCAGACCGTTAGAGAATCAACAGTGCATCTCTTTCTGTAGTTAGATCGGCCTCCCATGTGGACTTCTTGTGTTTCCATCAGGAGTTGTTCTTAGACTTCACCTTCAATGTACCTGTGGATGGAACACATGGAGCATGATCCGGCCCGCTTCTTGAGTTCTGCGACGTAAAGCTTCGCCTCACTCCTGGATGACCTTCGGATGCATCAGGAAGCACTTGCCACACAACATTGCATCGTGCTTGGATCCAGTACACAGAAGGCAGGCGTATGGACATCTAGTTACTGCAGTTATAGCACAGCCTGACACCTGTAGTCTTCAGGGGCGATGTCCATAGCACACTGTTATCTGAAACAAAAAATCATTTTGGAGGTTCGTAATGCTCCGACAGAGTTCGGGAGTGGAGCTCCTGATCCATGTCAAAGGGTACCAAAGAAAAGAAACTGACCTTTGCGCGCGAGGGGGGTACCTATTTAGGGCACTGCACCATCACTTCGAGGCGAGACGAAGCTGCCACAGACTGTTGTGGCGCCACCTATCTGCATGCAGGAGCAATTGCTGAAGAAAGCTTCTAGATCCTGTATTTTGCATGGAGGAGTTAAAAGGGCGATGAATCTGCAATTATCCTGGTCTATCAGACCTGATAAAATAATGGCACCACAACGTGTGAGCATTGCAGGAATTAGTTATATGAGTAAAGAAACCAAAGGTTAAATGCAGTTGTACCATGCGCTTAATTAGCATTAGGTGTATCCTATGCAGTGCCTTGGAATGCTCTTTTAGTGACCCTAGGCTGCAGTCTAAACTTCTCCATATTGCACCGGGCAGCCCCACCAGGGTTTTTAAGGTCCTTGCATGATGCTCGGCTCCAGTCCAGGTTTTATCTTCGAATTCTGGGACTTGTAGTCTTGTTTGTTTCATTAGAAAACAGAACTACAAATTCGAGAATTCAAGGAAAAAAAATTAGTAGCACATCACGCGTGAAACTTGGCAGCTGTGACCTGGTCGTTTATCTTTAACGCTGAAGAAGTACAACCTGTACACATTGCGCAAACTGATCTCATCAACAGTTGTGTTTTTTCTCCTTTATAAATTATATCCCAGCCTCATTCTTGGCCTGCCTGCTTTGGGTGAAGTTTGTGTGCTTGCCTAAGAATGCCAATTTCTGCTGTGTCAGTGGCCGGGACGTGCTTTTGGGAAGCAAATGCCACGTTAGCAAAATTGGTAAAACACCAGTGATAAAATCAAGGATAAAGGGTAGTTGACGCAGCATTACAGAACATTCCTTGCAAAAAAAAAAAAAACATCTAATGTATAAAGTCGCATTTGTACAAAATGTGGTTCAATCGAAACTGCACATTTGGGGGATTTTCTATAGTGAACTGCCTTTTGCAAACCTGGTCCCCGCAGGTGACTGCCGCCATATCCTTTTCTCAAAAACTCCAGTGGGGCTTTGTTTTCATTATTTTGGTCTGTAATTTGTTAGCTCAGTGGATAAGGCTGCCCGCCTATATTTTTTTGTATTGTTGGTTCTGGCCCCACCTCTCTTTCTGGCAATGCCAACACTAGCTTTGTGTGCAAATGTTTTTCTCCTTCTGTTCGGCCTGTATCGCTGTAACAGGGCATTCACGTTAAGTACACAGTGTTAGTCTGTGCCAAGCAGCCAGGCGATCCCTGACTTTTTCAGCAGGGCGATTTCTTTCACACAATGACTCTTTGTCCTTGTATCAGGCGATCAGTACACTAAAGTTTAACCGCAAGTACAGATTTGTCATTGACTGATCCTTGAAGGATTGGAGAAGCGAAAAGTGACCTTGATTTACCTCTTACACTGCATTGTAAAATGATAAGGCTGTTTGCGTTAGCTTCATTCCTGGTGACTGCTGCATTCCTTGGGTTGCCCTTCAATGGAATTTGTGAGCTAGTATGCTTGTAATAAAGGCATTACATGCTGTGGTTTACTTCCATTCTGAACCTGCCTGAGAAAAACAGTGAAGTAGTGGTGAGAGGGCTAGAGCGGTCCACCTCGGACCAGGAGAACCGGGTTCGAGTCTTGGCAACTACGCTTAGCATCCTGTGATTCTGGACAAATCACTTAATCTCCCCGTGCCTAACAAAAATGAATGTGTCCAGTTGTAACGAAACTGATGCTCATTGTCTCGGTTCTAGTTCACGATATACAAGATTCTTAAAAAAAAAAAAAAAAAGTACTAAGCATGTCTGCATGTATTGTATTGTAATTGCATTTATATAGCGCTTACTACCCATGACGAGGTGTCAAAGCGCTTTGGCACGCTACTCCGGAACCCATACTGGATTGGTGGTGAATTAGGATAGTGAAATATGAAAGTGAGTTGAGTGGTAGCTATGTTCGACAGTTCTTTGGATTGAGAATGTGGGTCCAGGAACAGGTTACAATACATTCTTTTATCCAAAGGCTTTTGGGCCTCCGTGGCTTGTAATCATGCTGGCAGGGTGGCTGTCCATTACTAGCTGTTGGCTTTCCCAGCTTTGGGCAACAAATGAGCAAAAAGCTGTGTTGCCATTGTACTCTGTCTTTTTGGGTGATATTATTACTACAACCTCGTCAGTGAGTGACATTTAAAGCGGTGGCCAACTTCTGTGGTGTAACTACAGCGCTTTGAGCGCCTGTGTATTTTCTCATTATTGTATTTTATTGCACTGATAAAACCCACCTGCAAATGTGTTGTTGGGTGCTGTATGTCGGTAGTATTTCTAAAACAAAAGAAAGACCTGCACCTGTCGATAACTAAACGTCAGATTGCGACCCCTTTGGTGAGCATAGCAAGATCCCTCCTTGTGCATGGCATGTGCCCCTCCTTACTAGTTTTGAAAATCATCCACACAGTTTGTAAGTCCGAATGATTTCACTGGCTTGAAAAACAGTGGTCTGGACAGGCGTTGTAGGTGTTTTTTAAAAAAAAAATTTATACTTGGCTGATAGGCTGGATTTTTTTTATTTCAAAAAGTTTTTATTGAATTGAATAGATTTTAATGGGCATTTGTGTTTTATGTGAGTGTAGGCGCTGCTGTCATCAATAATGTTTGCTCTGGCCTCAAATACTGGGTGGACGCCAGTCATGAGGTTACATGCATGCAGTTTTGAAAGTCATTTCACTAATACTGAAAGCCGCTGGGATTTGTAAGAGCCCCATTGCCTGCAGAAGAAATGGAGTCAGCGTTCTGGTTACGTCATAGGTAAAGAAAAATAATTTCTTAGAGTAAAGCACCATTAGAGGATCTACAACGAAATCATCCATTTAAGATCATGCTCTTTATACGAAACTGGATTATTTATTATTTAGATTGGGTGACTGCTCACCTCAAGGAATAATAGCAGCATTTGTCCGGGTGAACACTCAAAGTCACAAAAATAAACTGAGCTCAACCCCCTGGCAGCTGTGGCACTGATGAGACCGGTTTAACTTGGGGCATTATGTAAATTATTTATGCAATACAAAACTGTTGGGCTTGACCCTTTCTGGAGGGTCTTCCCCCAAACTATTTGCCTTTACATTCATGTTTTTGTTGGCTTTTAGGCTTCTGGACACTTAACCTTTGCTAACCACTGATCAGGTGCTTGTGCTCCCTCCTTTAAACCTTGTGAAATTTGACTTACACCCAAATGGCCCATTTAATTTACTAAGTGCCTTGTAAAGTGGTTCTACTTGTACCATGGGACTGCAAATGAAATGCTACTAGTGGGCCTGCAGCACTGATTGTGCCACCCATCTAAGTAACCCTTTGAAATCTTTCACATGCCTGCCATTGCCGCCTCTGTGTGCAGTTTTAAACTGCCATCTCGACCTGGCAAAATAAACCTTTTGCCAGGCCTGCATCCTCTTTTTTGATGCATATAATTCACCTCTAATGATGGCCCCTAAGCAGCTCATAGGGCAGGGTGCAGTGCATTTAAAAAGTTTGATATTACATTTTTAGTTTTACTTGTTATGGTAGTGAAAAGCTCTCAAATGTATTTTTCACTACTGTGAGGACTGTTAATCCCATTGAATAACATTAGGTTAACGTTTTACATTTAATAACTAACATTACTACTTGCTCCCAATTAAAAGTTGTTTGTCTAAAGAATTGTAATTTAGAACTCTTTTTAATTGTAAAATTTAATTTTGAGTCTCAATTCTCAAAATGCCACTCGTAGAAAGTTGTAAAAAGAATAATTGGTGGACGGAATGCAGAACAATGTCATACATTCACCCCGGTACATCTGGGACTAAATCCCTTGTTTTTTTACTCCCCTTGCCATTCCAGATAGAACCAAGCCATATGCAAATCAGTCTTGCCCTGTGCCTAATGGGAACAGTCGAGCCAGAACTGCCAGGCCAGGTCCTCCCTGGATTGGAAACCAGCATCCTAGGACCGGTTTTGGGGTTTCACCACTCATTAGCCAGGATAGCTTGACTCCAGTGGCATGGAGAGCATGGGACCCACGTCTGGGCATACCCATCCCACTCCACAAGCACGCCACAGAAATGTGGGACCTACTATACGACGCCACTCCTATCGCCTTTTTCACGGCCAACCCAAGTTGTGTGGACTGGACCTCGCCATGCCCGAGGACTACAAAATCACCTGCAAGGACCGCACCGACCAGGAGGCGGCATCACCATCGTCCACATAGCCCACTCTGACTGACCACACAATCAAACGACTCAACAACAACCATGGAACACCTCCACTTCCAGATCCAGTTCAACCCCAAAACCTCCCTCCGCAGCACCCTTGTCTGTAGCCCACCCTTCACCGATGCCATTGTAGACCTAATCGCACCCCAGGCTCTTGCATTCACCAAATACATCCTACTCTGAGTCCTGAACTTCCACCTGGACAACCCAAGTGACCAGGACACCACCTCCCTAACTAAAGAACCGTGCCAACATTGGACACAAGCAGCTAGTGACCACACCGACCCATTCAGCTGGAATCGCACTCGACCCCTTGTCTCTGCCAGCAGGAAGTTCACCTACAGCCACACCACCAAACTCATCTGGACCGACCACCACTGTGTGCACCTTGCTTTCACTATGCTCAACGCACACAGCTGACCTCATCGCCCGCCCCCCAATTTGTCTAGCTAGTCCCATTCCCAAGATGCAGTATTATGATTTTAATCTGTACTCTGGTTTTCTCTATGGACTTATCAACCTTCCGAAAGTGAAAATAGCTTTTAGGTTCTAGTCACTCTAAGGACATATTAACATTACATTTCAGCAGGTCCTGCTTATAAATATCATGCACCTATGCAACAAGGCCTACATAAGGGTGACTTACTATTATTTAAAGGATATTTGACCTGTGAAGAGGATCTATTTTGACAGTTCGAATTGCAGTTTTTACACTGATCCGTGCAGGCTACACTAATAGTCTTTAAGCCATGTTGTACACTGTCACTGTAGTGAATGGCACCATCTGTGCTGCAGTCCACTAGTAACTTTTAAATTGCAGGCCATGGGTACATTTTGTACTATATACTAGGGACTTGCGTACAAGTTAAATATATCAGTTGGGAATCTTCCAATTCGTCCATATTCAAAGCGCAAGTGCAGGGACTTTAGCACTGGTTAGCAAGGTTAAAGTGCACAGAGATCTAAAGCCAGTACAAATACAGGGTCCAGCAAAAGGCGAAAAATATGAGGAAGACTTTGCAGAAAAGGCAGACTTTGTTTACAGTCTATGCCAGTATGATTTCCATGTTCACTTTGATCACAGGTTTTCTGGACTAAAGAGCCCCGGCGGTTTAACCTGAAGCATTACTGGTCTCATCCTTGTTAGTGGTAACCGTATATACCCCTCACCTGCTTTGGATTCATTTGTATTGTGTACTTCAATTTTGTAGTATTTTTATTCAAACATTTTGCAATGTAAACAATCCATTGTTCATCGCTATCTCATTCTTGCTTGATGCTGTTTATTCCGTCAGTTTGCTGTGCTGCTTCCTTTTTTTTGTTTTATATTCTCGGTGGTTCTAGCTTGGCATGTTCTCTGAATACTTATCATTGTACCCTTTTTCTGACCAGTCTGCTAGTTCATACAGCGGTGGCACTCTAACCTATTACTCTAGTGTGTCTTGCTCCCTTTCAGCAAATATTCCCTAAAAACTGAGTTTTTATCCTGAATCTGTTTTGAGAAATGTACACTGTTATAGATACAGGTTTATCTGTGCCTTTTTTTCCATAATGTACTTATGGTTTTAACTGTTTGTACATTTGATATGTGGTTCACATGGTGTTCAATTTCCGGGTCATGGGCCTGGCAGTTTCCTTCTTGGTTTAGGGCCTTTACCTGCTCTTTAACCCCTTCGATGCTCATGACGGAACGGTTCCGTCATGAGCGACGGTTGAGCTGTGCTCATGACGGAACCGTTCCGTCACGACCACACCCGTTTCTTAGAACGCTCAGCACAGCGCGAAAATTCGCGCCGCGCTGAAGCGGTTAAGAAAAGGGTGTGGCCTCACTGCCTTTCAAACTCTCTGCTTCTAAGGGTTCAATTGGAACTCCAGTCTGACCTTGTGCTTGACCAGTATAGATCATGCTTCTGGATACCCTCACGGTTGATTAGGCGTGCTCTACAAATTCACTTAACATGCATCGGTTTTCTTGCTGTTCCTCTCAGATATTAATATCTTTCAGGCTGGATTGTCCTTTTGGAGCAAGACCAAGGCTGGTTGTCACTTGGACTGGATTATGTGCCAGAGATGTTCGCAAAGACTAATACGAATTCGAACAATTCACACACCACTTGCTTGTTTTCCTCACCACAACAAACCTGTGCCAGAGGACTCTAGCCTTCCTGTTCTGACAAATCCCAAATAACCCAAAACAGGTTTGTGGTTGGTTTTGCACTGTTCAGAGGGGGCCTGGCAGTTCAAGTTGGACTCAAACTGGTTGGCCTGCCAACATGTAGGTTTTCATTTTTAGGATGCTACTGTAGGGGCTTAAGGTTTTTATTTTTATGGAAGTTGAAGCTCATGTAATGAAAAACTTAAACTAGGTTTATTTCGAATTTCTCCTTTAATCTACTTGTTAGTGAATAGATTAAACTTAATTTGGTATACCTGATGTCTGGGGTGTAATTTTGTGGACAAAGATTTAAAAATAAATTATTATACAAGGAAAGATTGTTGACACTAAAGAAATCTAAATATATCTGCTGGACACGGTTTTAAAGTAACATTCTGCTGTGATGTGAGTGAATGACCAGCTACTCAGTGCCTGCCAAGCTACCAGACTAAAAATAGTTCCGAGTTAACATTTGCCCTTGGTCTGTCGACTCAGATTTTTGTGTGGAAATCTACCATAGCAATTGGACACGCTGTAATATCCAGAGGTGTATTTATATCCCTGAACTCATGCAGGCAGTATCGCCAGTGAGTGGACAAGACTAAAATACAGAGGGGGACTCTCTGATTGTGAGTCAAAGCTTTATCTAAGTAAACACAGTCTTCTGGAAGAGTCTGAATGTCCATTTTCCTGAAGGGTGAATTTCCTTTTATTATTAGCGGAATAACTTTCCTCGCATCTCCTCAAAGTGCCAACAGCTAGTGACTTAAGAGGTTTGATTCTTTTAATGCGAAGTCTCTTTTCTTTAAGTGCTAAAACCACTTTTTCAATAAACAGTCATTGACCTCTACGTGCGGAGTAATGTTCATAGTCCAATAAGTAAGCTAGTCGCATATTTGTTTTATATTTGTCAACGCATGCACATCTTTCTTTACGCGATGGCGACTCTGTTCTTCTGTTTTATTTAGTCGTTTTTCAAGTCCTAGTAAATCTTGTGGTTGCTACTCACTTCTACCTGGGTGCAAAGGTTGCTTCTTCTTTCTCTGTGTAACCCAGCGCTAGTCCGAGTCTCACTCTGCCTTCCAGAAACATTGGACAATGACCATGCTAGCCAGTCATGAGTGTCTACCTGCTCGCCTTTCGACAGCATGATGCTCCCAGGTGAAGAATTCCTCCTTGGTCTCTTGTGTGATGGCACCAAAACAATGCCTTGTTTGCAGGTTCTCTGATCATATTTGATCTGGGTGAGGCTTCTGGCAGAGCACAGACCTCTCTCGACCATGCCTTATTTATCTACATATTCAGGAGTGCTGCCAAATTTATGTCCTGTAGTTTAGACACCGGATAGCATATTTTCAGGGTTTTTTTTCATCCCTCACCACCATCACATCCTTCAATCTATCACAACTTTGAAAGTTTTTTTGGGTCCTTCTTCTACTGCTAGCTGACTAAATGTATCAACATGGTTTCTTTTATGAGATATGCTTTTCGGTATATAATAATTTTTGTAAGCCCATTTTCCACCAGTGGTAATTCTAAACTAGTATTCAGCCTGATGATATCCTTGTATCTGAACCACCAGTCCCCTGGTTTGACCTTTTATGAGACCTTTTTGAAATTGTTCATGCTATACAAATTGCTACCTTTTGGGCTGAGAGTTTTCAGGCTTTGTTTCAACCGAAGAACATGTCCTCGTTTAACATGCAGCCTAAAGCTTTTTTTCAGTGAGAATATCCCCATTTTTAGGTCGAGCCTGGGCAGCACTAGAGCTGCTCTGCGAGGCATGGACTTGATTCTCCGCCCATATTTTCATTGGCTTGTGTCATAGTCCACTGTAATAGGCTTTTTATTGGTCAATAGTCTAGTAGTCCCTCCCTGGTACCACCTTGTCTCATTTTGTAACCTTCTTGAGGACACCCCCTGTTACGTGTGTTGTTAATTCTTAGGCTTTAATGACCTCCGCCAAGCTCTATATTCTCAAATAGCTTTGTCCTGCCTTCTGTTGTAGGCAGGACACGCTCTCTCCTAACACTAAAAAAAAAAAAAAAAAAAAAATTATAGCACGTGCGCCAAACGCAATAGGTCTTGCATTTGCGAAAATGTAAGCTATTGGCATTGTAAATGACAATGACTTATATTTGTTTTAAAAACAACACATAAATAAAAGGCATTGTTATTTACAATGCCAATAGCTCAAACTCTCGTTAATGCGAGACCTATTGCATTGCAAATGCTTGTTGTCAGATTGTAACAGTTTCTTTCAACTGTATATAAAAACAGCCTGCAGCTTACGCTGATATTCTTTCGGAGATTTCAAAAGCATATATTTGGTAAAAGCTTTCTCCTTTTGTTTTCAAACATACCCTACTTGAAATGGACATGCCATGTCTGTCACTGCTACAAATATTTTTGGTACAGGTCATGTGGATGCAGACACGTTACTGCTTTTGCGAACAGGGGTACGGTTTGCTAAAATTACTTTCTCAGGGAGAAGTCTACACACGGTCTTTTCAGGCAGGCTGTGTTTTCTTTTGAACGCAGCTGAAATGACCTATCAATTTTTAAAATGTTTGTAGTTACAGCTTTTTTTGTGTATTCCTCGCATCACTAGGTACAAAGGCTGTTGTATTAAGCTGAAGGTGTAATTTTTCTATTTTGAGATATGGGTGGCGGTCACTACTTATGTGAACCGGATTACAGATGTAGTAAAATTGATCTTGTTTTGAGATCATGGATTGAGCGTTGTGCTTGTAGGTTTCCCTTGTTGTCTGACACAAGCGCCCATGTTATCGTTTGGTTAGCTAGGCTGTTTGCTCTCAGTTGGCTGTTGTCCTCGCGCTTTTCCTTTAGTAATAACATCGGGCACCGGGAAGGTCCGCCTCTGTTTGAAGGAGTAGCCAAGAGGACACTTGGAAACAAAAGGTTATCTTTCTGAATTGTTATGTTTGGACATGTATAGACTGAATACACCTTCATTGGAGATACACTTGAGGTACAATTGTAATGAGCACCCCAGTGCTTCTAGAGCCTTTTGTTTATCTCATGGCACAATGCCGCGGGATATTTGCAGAGCATATTTGACAAACTCAAGGGCCATGTTGAAAGATGTCATGTGCCTGGCTTGTTCCATCGGCTTTGGATGCAAACCTTATTTACACCTAAAGTTTTACCAGGCGTTAATTTGACATGTAAATTGGTATTCTGTGCAGGTCCAACCCAGATAATCTTCTACTTAACGGGCTCGGTTTTAGCAAAGTAACTCGAGAGCATCAATGAGGGTGTGTAACGGGTAACGTGTCCTGTTTCTTCATTTGTGATCCTGGGGATAGACCGGGAAAAGGAGCATGAGCGTTTGGACTCCGCACAGAGTGGGTTGTGGGCATCTCCTGCTTCCTTGGGTTGTCTGGCTTGTCCCTGTATCCCTTGCACATACTATGATTTCTAAGTTTCATCCTTTTAGGGGAATCACACAGATGACCTCAAGATGACTACCTTTGTCCTGGCATACAGCTTTATTAGAAAAAATATTTTGTTTACAATTTGATTGATTTGATTTTGATATTTGTATAGCGCAACAGTCACACGAGGGCATCATGGAGCTTCAATTCATCTTCATCATTTTAACCTGTGTATCCCTCCTTTCCTCTCTCTCTCTTTCCAACTCTAATACATGGCGCTTGGAAATGGCAGCGCTGACCGAGATGTCGAACGATGTCTAAGCTTTCTAAAAATAATGTGTTAATTGTTCAGGAGACTGCCTGTGATAAATAATAGGTTTTTAATAAGTATTTAGAAACCCTAGACAAACATATTGGCCTCAGGAGGGGCAGGGCAGTCAACATTAAAATACAGCTGACTCACCCTTGTCCATCCTTGTTCTTGCTCATTATGGTGCGTCTCTTCTTCTGTTCTCTTCTGTGCAATAGTGACCTGTTTTTGTATGTATTTTTTTTACCTCCTTGCTCATTCCTCTCCATTAGTAATGAAGTCACATTGAATGAAATGAAAGTAACATTTGTATAGCGCATGGTTACCCGAGGGCATCCCAGCACTAGTGGTTAACAATCTGACACTTCAAGCCGAATTTAAGGAAAAGATGAGTTTTTAGTTGTTTGCGAAACGTCATGTAGTTCTGTTCCAGGCAAATGTGGAGGGGGAGATGATTCCACAACTTTGCGGCATTGTATGAAAAGAGACAACCTCCACTTCGTACTCTTCTAATTTTCGGGACTATGACCAGTTTTTTTTTTTTCAGATCTTAGGGCTCTGTTAGGATGATATGGCTGAATAAGACGCAGTATATGTGCGCCTTTACCTGAGAGCGCTTTATGTGCAATGCACATAGCTTTAAACTGAATCTCTCATAGATTGGGAGCCAGTGGAGGTTTAGCCAAAAGACGCTTGGGGATATTCATCAGCAGACGGGCTGCACAATTCTGGACCGTCTGGGGTCGCTTGAACCTAGAGGCTAGAGCTCCGAGGTAAAGAGCGTTGCCTTTGTTTCTCGTGCTCCACCACCTATGTTTTTGAGCCTGTGTAGCTTAGATGTAACCTTCGGGCAGCCAGACTAGCTTCCTTGGAAGCACCTCCAGGATGTATTAGATCTCCTGTTTAAGTGATCCTCGCTGTTTCCATTAGCATTAGAATGCCCTAGAGGACAGGGATGAGCAGGGTCATGAACAGTTTACCCTATTTCTCTGGCCCTGCTGGTTATCGCTTTATGTGATCAACAGAGAAGTATGCTGTGGAGTTGTAAGAGCAGGGTATCCAAGACCTATATGGGCCAGTGTAGACTGCTCATGAAAGCGGGGCCTCTGTGAAAGGTGTGTGCAGAATATGGAGCGCACCAGGTTCTGTAAGCCGGATCAACTAGGTTTAGCACCCGGGTGACAGCTGAACCAAGGTGTAGCCCCAAGAGAGACATTAGAAGATCTCCCTAATTCAAGCACACATGGAGACTGCAAGTGAGCTTTAGTTAATGTGATCTGGTGGAAAGTTGTTATTAGTGCTCAAAGAGACGGACTATTTTGCTTCCTAGACAACCCTACACAATTGCGCCAGCATTGCTTCACTCATTGCTCCACTTTTCTACCAATAGTGGCTTCCAACCTTTCAGTTCAACGCTACTCTCTACCACCCTTCAGGTTTGCTTGCTCCAGCCAGGCACTGAGGAGCTTTGAGTTGCTGGTGTCTGAGGGTGCTAGTGTTCGCTGTCAGGCTGTGTGCACTGGAAAAAGTAGCACTATGGCATACGTCAAAGGGCTCACCATGATGAGCATCCAAGGTATTTGTTTCTGCGGCCAGCTTCTGAAGCCAAATGTCCTGGGCCAGATAGGCAGCTGATCAGATGTTCCATAAACACAAGTGCACAAATAACACTTTTTATCTGAATCAGGAGGTTCTCAGGTATTAGATTTGTCTTGTGCAATTGAAGACTGGGAATCTGCAACAGTGTCTTGAAATATTTGAAGTTGGAGTATTTCTTTTTTTTCAGTTCAACAGAATTTTATTAAGAGAAGAAAGGTGCCAACATACAATGCATACATTCAAGCACGGATCACATTACAAAGAAGGGCTAAAAGAAATATATGATTTGGAATAGTATACAATAAAAATAAAAAAGGTGAAAAAAGAAATACAATTAATTTCAAAATAAAACAGTGGAATGTTCAAGGGAATCATGGTGGTTTGAGAACTTCCTGTTGAGCTGGCAATAGCAGAAGAGGTGGAGTTGGAGTATTTCTAATTTGCGTCTTCCCAACTGCTTTGCCTGAGCAAATCAACCATAGGGCTTAGCTTAACATTAGTTTCCACTGTCCTCCCTTTTCATTTTTTGTTTATATGAAATGTTTTTCATTGAGTTTCTATTGACATTTTGATCCAGGGATATTTTTCTTTTTGTCAGAAATTCAAAAATTCCGGTTACAATTTCTTTTTGTGAATTTAAGGGATAAAGGTTAATGAAAAATATACAAAACGCAGGGTGAGTTACTTAAACAGGGCAGAAAACATTTGCCTCCCCGTTTATTTTAACATATGCTTTAAAATAACTCCGCTAAGGCAAGTTGATGCGAGAAGTTTATTGGTAGAGAAACCTAAAGGAATTAAAGGAGAGGAAAATCAAGGGGGCACAGGAATGCTATATCAAGAATGAATTGGGAATTACATTTAATAACCTGCTTGCCAACGAGTAGGGCGATGTACTTGGACATCCTTAGACCCCTGTGAATACAACACAGTTCCATCCTCCACCCCACCCTCATCTGAGGAAGGAACGAGCCACATTGTCCAACTGTCTAATGTGAGTTTCACCTGAACGTTCTATGGAAAAGGTAGAACAATAAGAGGAAGAAAAAGGGGGGGGGGGGGCGGGTGGAGAGGGAAGGACAAGGAATATACAATTTGCCTAGATTACAACAATATGCAATATCTGCTACTTCTAGTGGGAAATATACTTTTATAGAGACAACCATATAAGCCTACTTTACTTCCTCACACCCACCCTTTCATACCTGGAATGCTTTCTAGGTTTCATCTATTAGGCGGTGCATGTGCTGTGTGTTGTGAGACCTATTGTTAGCTCACAATGGGTTAAGAGCCTGTCTGTTTTCATAATTTTCTTGTTTTTGTCCCGCCCCTGGAGCATGGACGCATTACTGTGTCCTTAAACTGATTGCTTTTTCAGGCTTGCATTTTCTCTCTTTGTTTAGGCACTCCATGAGACTGCATGTGTTATCCAGCTGTCTCCCAAGCATGCTGCTCTTCACCTTTCCGTGCTTCTCTCTCTCATCCATGTAATCCCCCCCCTGAACTCCTCTATGAGGCGGTTGCCCTCTTGCGCCCCCTGCCTTTGTTGCTTTCCATGCGCTTCTCCCAGCTCGCTCTCCCTCCATTTTGCTTGCCACCCCCTCCATGTTTCCGGCCCTTCATATCGCATACTTGTCCCCATTGTCCTTATCTTTAACCCTCATCCCAACTCTATTTTGCCCTGTGTTCATTTCATGGCTCCCCTATCCATGGTGCTTCCTTCATCAGCTTTACAAACAAAACATAAGCATGCTTTTTTCCCTTTTTATTTGCTGTTTCAATTTGGATTGGCAAAATAAGAAAAAACATGGTGGTGTAATTTTGTAGTCACGCGCATGCATGGAGTGTCCATCTACCTAACGACCATAGAGAATATTTCTTATTTAGCCATGCAGCTCAGCATCTGGTATGCTGTACAGCATGGCTAAATGGTATTTGCAAAACCAATTTCTCCCAAAGGTGCAACCTATTGGCTCTGGCAGTGCTTGTTTTTCTTTTCCCTTTCCAAACCCGTTCCCAAGACCCTTTAGATTACCAGCCTTCTTTTCAAATAGAAGAACAGATAGCAAGTCGTGCTTCATAGAAAAATGGAAAGAAAATACCTTCAAGTCAGACCTCTTCACTGGATTAGGACTTTCTTATTAAGGTCACCTTTGCAAGCATATGGTTTCAGTGGATACATTGTACTGTCCAGCTATTTTACATATTTAAGTGCTACAACAGACTATATATCTCAAAAGATATGAGGTAAATTCTAAGTTGCCTTACAGTGTTATTTAGATGTTCTTCTCCAAGATATTCTGAAGAGAAAATAATTGTGTCTACATGTTTCTGGTTGAAAGTACCTCTTCCTGTAACCTACTGTTAGTCTTTAGGTTGTTGTGTTTTTTTAACCAGGCTTGGTCACAGTGCTTGGCTAGTTGTGATGTGCTCTCCAACCTCCATTCATCTTCTCATCTGTGTCCTCATTGTGAACACTTGCAGAATTTCTGTTCTCTCTCTGAGCACTCCTTCCCAATATTCAGTTTAGCACCATTTCATCTGCATTCACCTCTTGGTGCATACCACAGGGCATGCTGCTGCCTCCTGGATGATTTGTCCTTTCCCTAATACCTTCTGGAGTACCTTGTAGAGCTTACCAGACTTGTGTTCCAGTTGCCCATATTTGAGGTTCTGTGTCACTCTTCTGCTATGCTAGTTTGTCTTGCATGGAGCATATGTGTCTGTTAAAAGGCGTGAGTCACCTTTGAGCAGATGGCTCCCATTGCTGAGATTCTCGTGGTGCAAATATGGATCAGAAGAACTTGCATCATTGGGCGAGCCAACTTTTTCTTCTGAGGGATTAGTATTTTTACTTCATGCGCATGACTGCTTAGCGCGTGGGCATTTTTGGTCAAAGTGCTGTTTTAGCAACAAGAAAAAATATTCTGATGTGCCTTTGACCTGTCTTCATTCCTGCTCAATGATGAGTATGCTTTACAAAAGACTCAAAAATAGATCTTAGTATGCTGACCAATTTTTATGTCGGTGTAATCCATGAATCCGCTTCCCTGAAACTGGTATCCAAACCAGCTATTTAACATCTAGTTAATCACACACTGTTCTGCAACACAAACTGGCTCTTTGTGCAATGCTGTGCCGATTTGAGCTGTATGTAGTCTTTTAGGGTTGCTTGTTACTGGCGGTGAAGTGAAACTGATGTTTTAATTCCTAACATTATCAACATCTTTTCCCATCTCCTATATTTAAATGAGCCATTCGGCGTAGCGGAAAAAATCCTTTCCCAGAGTCCTGTTTTACTAACCATCACTAGTCATAGGCTTTCTAGAATATTGCTTTGTTTTAGGAAGTCTGTGTGGGTTTTGAGATGCTTTAGGACATTTTTCACCGAATGGCCCCCTGTAAGGTTTGTTGGCCCAAAGATATCTTCAGTTGTGTTTGTAGCCTATGTTTCAGGCATGTTCTGTGTGGATGGATGAATGGATGGATGGGTAAAGTAGTGTCATTTCTTTTTTGAGGAGTCGGTTACAGAAATGTTTCCGTCTTTCTTACAGAGATGCTACAGTGGATTTCTTTAGTCAACTAAAGTAAACAGTTTGCACATTAACCCCTTGGGCGTGGCCGCGATTCTGCGTCTGTGCGGCCGTTTTGAAGAGTGGGCGGGTTCATGACGGCCTCCAGCCGTCATCAGCACACGCCCACCGTGATGCATGACGGCCGGGGGCCGTCACCAGCATGGAAGGGGTTAATCAAATCTGATAAAAAATTGTATTTACTGTTTCCTCAAGCTTGTTAGAAATTGTGTTCAATATTCCACAAGCTACCATTTCTTGCCCGACATGTTCCTGTCCTAAAGTGCACTTGTCATGTGTTTATATAGGATGCAGGATCGTGTACCACTGTATTGATGTGTTTATACTTTTGGTTTTGAAATTTTTGAATGATTAATGTGACTGTCCAGCTGGACACTCTTAATGTAGCACTGATTGGAGTCTATATTTATCCTGATGACCATACTGTTCTTTTTAAGGACCATTGTTCTAATACTAAACTGTTACCCAAGGTCCTTATGTACCTTTCGGGTTCCCTTGTGTTTTTGAAAATACAGTGGATTTCTTTGTCAGAGCTAGGGTGGGGACTCATGGTTTTCCAAAAACTTTTTTTGTAAGTGCTATTAAATTTACAGTACGGATTCAAGTCTGAGCTTGCTATGAAGGGTTCTTGGCAGGAATTGAGTATTGTACAATAGCCTTAAAAGGAGGACTAAAGAACTAACTTTTTTTTTGTGCTCTTTTCCTTGCACTTTAGGGAAGAAAGCCGTTCTGGACTCGAGCCCATTCCTGTCTGAAGCGAATGCGGAGAGAATCGTTCGCACCTTGTGCAAGGTGCGTGGCGCCGCCCTGAAACTGGGTCAGATGCTGAGCATTCAAGGTAGGTGCATATCTCCTTTGCTCACAGCGATTAGTGACCACTTGGCCACCAGTTTACTTGCTGCTCAGCCCTTGCAAGAAGGGTCACTCCAGTTCCTCGACTACCCTCCTTACTACTACTGGTGAAGTCTAGTGCGTCACTGTATTCAATAAATGACTGGTTGTCTAATTTGTCTTGCTCGTGTTGCGAGGAATGCTTACCGATGTGCTTTTGACTATAATTGGATTACAGAGACTTAAAACTAATTTTACAACAGCTCTGATGACGTCGCCAAACTCTGTGCCCCAGCAGCACTGGATTAAATGTGATGAGTTGCCTAGGTTATGTGCATTCCCTTCACAGGCGTGATAACTGGCAGGAGAGATGGGGAGGGAGAGACCGGCCTGGCTATATCATTGCCTGTTTCAGGTCTTTTCCCCCCAGATTCTATTAGTTTTTTAAGTTCGAAAGTTAAATAAAATGACAATTTCTTAATAAGATAACAGTATTAACTCCAATCGCCTGCTGCATGTGATAAATACATATAGTATTCAGATTAGGCATTCTGGAGTAGGCCATTAGTAGGAAGGTGAGGGGTGCAGACTGAAATTTTGGACCACGAGGTATTCTGAAATATGTTGTGTGTGATAGTTATAGAGCTGTCTTGATGCACTGTTTTGGGTGGCCCCACAGGCAGCAGATGGATGTACTGAGAAGCACTGTGTTCTAAACGTTTTAGCCCATGAAGGTTTTTGAAAAGGCAAGGAATAGGGTATGCTACTGTGCCTTTTTCAGAGCACATATATTGCTGGATATTAAGCATTTCCTCGTTTTTCTTTGCAGGCACTATGATCATGATTTGAATGGTGCAACAGGTGCAGTGACACAGAGGCCAAAAGGTTTAGGAAATGCACTGATGATTGCAATATTTTACTACCAAACAAGCAGTCACACGTGCAATTAGCTTGCAGACACTAGGGTTGGTGATTTCAATGGTGCAGTGGCACAGCAGCCAAAAGCCCTAGGGAACACACTGAACACTGTTTATTGCTATAATTTACCACTAACCAAGCAGTCACAAATGCATTTAACTTGCAGGCACTAGCTTTGATTTGAGTGGGGCAGCAGGTGCAATGACACAGGCCAGAAGGTCTATGAAACCCACTGATTATTGCTATATTTTACTGCTAAACAAGCAGTCACAAGTACAGTTACCTTACCAGCACTAGAGCCATGATTTAAATGGTGAACCAGGTGCAATGGCACAGGGGCCACGGTAAAGGGATAGGGTTTTAAAAAGGAGAGGTTGTGATCTATGAATTGCGGTATCAGTCAGTTGCAGAACTACAATAAGAAGGAATTAGTCAGACAGGCATGAGACTGAGAGGAGCCTATACTTGGAAATAAAAGCCATGCCGAGGATGGAAGGGGACGAGGTGGGTCACTAAAATACAGAAAGGAGTGTTGAGCAGTAAGTATTTATCTCGCTGAGTTGCTTGCCTAACTTTTGTGCACTGTTGCAAGGCACCCTTTTTGCAATAACCAGATCATGCAGAAGACCTCCAGCTCACATTTAATATATTTTTAATTTGCATTAAATTGATCAGCTGCACACAAAGGGTTACATAGGTCACCAACTCAAATTAAATACCTAGACTACGAGATGTCTGGGAGACTTGCTGCCAAGTTTTTATAGAGAGAGAACATTTATGATTCAAGAATGAATGAAGACATTATAATGCATAACCTCCGAGAAGGTACTCTACCTCCACAGGAGCGTCTCCAAGGCAGCATAGTTTCAACATGAATCCAGGTATCCGATACTAAATTCAGATTATTCACACTAGCTGTGTGTACATATTGCAAAACAATCTGGCAGTTTCTGTTTGACCTCCGTGATAGCCCTGCCATAGACTAAATCCGCCTAGGCATTCGATTTATAATTCCAGCGATTGAAGATCACTATTGCCGTCACGAACTCCCATAGTGTGGATCTGCATAAATCTTGGATCATGTTTACTTGTAGCATAATCACTTAGAATTACCTGAGGATTCTGCAAGAATTGAGCAAGAAGATTAATGCCCCTCTTGTCTAAAAAGGGGCGCGAGGATGCATTTCGCACTAAGAAAGTGGGCTAAATGAAACAGAATATGAACAGGATCATGAGCAACCGCCCACGCTTGCTAAATATGCACTTGGGATAGGATTTTCCCCTAACCCAGCATTTAGCACTAGTTTCTTAGCGCAAAATGCACTTTGCTGTGAGAAAATAGTGCTCAACACAAACAAACGTGCGAGCAGTCTCTCGTGCTTGGTAACTGTGTTCTCGCAATAGATTCACCCAATTACTCTTAATAACTTGAGTCAGAGTAATTGCATTATTATCAGTAATTCCATGTCAGAGTAAAAACAGAATTACTCCGGCATAATTAAAGTTACTCCCAGGACTATTGTACCCCCGTGAAATAGAGACTGGTGGCTGACAGATGATTTTTGCACCATTAGCTAACTATTTTTAAATGTAAAAGTTTTCCCTACATGACGTAACATAAAGCCTCAAGTCTACTTGAACATTCAGAGCTCTGTACACCGACAACAAAAACTAGGAAGTTCATGAAACCTGGGTGTGGCTTTAGAATTCCTGGCTGCCTAAGCCATAGGCTACAAAAGAAACTTTCTTTCCTTGCTTCTAAACAGTGTTTTTTTGGTAAGTCCACACCATACTGTAGGTGTAATGGGAGATATGTTTAAGCCAGGGCATTGGAGTTCTCTGCGGTTATCTTCTAAAGAGCAGATGGGCGGTGCCTCTTAGTTGGAAACTCAATCGCAACCCATTTAGTTTTGGGAAGTGAATATCTCATTTATTGGCCCGTTGCAAGAGAGGCCAGTTTAGAGCCGGCGCGTGTGCCACCTCCTGACACAAGGCTCTTAAACAGCATGAGCTCTACTTGGGTGCACACTAGTTTGGCACTCTACGGGGACCGGCTGAATTAGTGCCTTGAATTGCCCTTTTGGACTCTTGCTATTGGTGGGCTTCTGCTATGCTTAGCCAAATGGTGCAGGCATTGCTCAAACCAAACTGTTGGTCTCCCTCCTCTCCTGTAAGCTACTTGCACACCTAGAACATTTTGGACACTTCCAGAAAATGCTCAGTGACTTGGGTAGTTACTACGTTGGTGTTCCTCTAATCTACTTAAAATTCCTTCCAGGCATTTCACATTCGTTTTTGAATGAACTGTTTTAGTTGGGACCTAAGGAAATGTTTAGTTCATTGTACAACATTTGACCTTTGACCCTACAGTACACCAAATTAAATGTGACATGCAGAATAGAGGAAATAATCATGACCCAGAGAAATGGCGCACTGATTGTTGAGCACTGTGGGCAGTCCTACTTTCATCAACCTATCTCTTAATCATAAAACCAAACAATGAAAATAACCAGGGGAGGGACCCAATGGCAGGGCCGGACTGGGAACCGAAACCGGCCCTGGCAAAGTGCTCGGCCGGCCCCCCTCTCTCCCCCCAGGGGGTTGGGGGGTGCGACCGCGCTCTTTGCTAGGGCCGGTTTTCGGCCGATTTTGTTACAGTGCCGTTTTTGCAGCTATGCTGCAAAAAACAACCCTGTAACAAAACCGGCCCCCACCCTCGCGGCCGACCGGGGGATTGCCCGGTGCCTGCAACGGCCAGTCCGGGCCTGCCCAATGGGCATGATGGTTCGCCTCTAGTAACTCGTCCATGTCAGGAGGAGGGTGGGAGTATACTGCGTCACATCCCTGCACTCAGTTTGCCCCACTGCTTCATGGTAAATGAAGTGCATGATAACGCTTACTCCACAGGCCTCAAATTATAAAAATGTCACTAGACCTGCCGGTCTCTATACTTAGGGCCTGATGTAGATCTTGGTAGACGGGTTACTCCGTTACAATGGTCGGTATATCAGTAACCCGTCCCCTGAGATTTAAGTAAGGCCCTTAAATAATCTACTCAAACTAATTTTAATTCTCTTGACCCTAAACGTTTGCAAATGATCTGATCTCGGGCAAATATTTTTTATTCAGTTACTCGCCATTTTCTTTATCACATATAAGCACGCCTGCAAATGCTCACGTTCAGCATGTCTATGATACAAAAGACACTTTTGTTTGATTTAATGGACTAAACTTTTGCTCCATATAAACCACAAATTTAGCCAGCAATAGGATATTCATGACCTCTGGCTTGCCTCTTAGTTTATTGACCGCATTGTCATCAGGGCGGGAGAAGGAATGTTTCTCCAATCCTGTTTAAAATAACTTTTAATACATACATACATGAAGCATGAAGTAGTAGCAAACTTATTTGCAATCAGCAGATTTTCAATTTAAATGGCCACAACATTTCCAACTGACGTGGTTTTACCATATAGTGTATATTGTGTGGTAATCGAGTTTCTGCAAATAATTGTCATTTGCACATCACCCATTAAAGTTATGTTTTGCTCCTATGTAAGTCTTTGTTTGCTTCATGCTTCTGAATTGCAAAAAAAAATTCTTCGGAATTCCTGAAATATTTGGAAATACTTGTACGATTTATTCAGCAGCTGTTTAAATGTTGTGTTTTAGAAATAAAAACCTGACATCATACAGCCTTTTGTTTCACAGTGATTGTCAGACAACTCACTTGACAAAAACCTCTAACTGTAATAAGAGAAAGAAAACATCTTTTTTCAGAATAAGATAAACAATTAGTAAAAATAAAAACTTGACCTCTATCCTTGAACAGACAGCAAATGTGCCAAAATAAAAGCAAGATGTAAAGGAGTCTTTATTGCTCATTCCCTTTCTGCATGAACAGAGCACCTGTGCCTGCCAGCTTAAGTTCATTCGTCTGAGTGGACGAGTAGGTGCTGATACTCAACCTGATAAATTCTTACTTGCCCTAGCTAGTGGGAGAGTAGATTTTTCTAGGCCTACTTCTGTAGTATTCAATTGTTCACCCTTGTTGGTGTAGCCTGTGCTTTGTAACTCTGAACACAGTTTTCTGTGTTAATTCATCAGTAGAGAGCAGCAAGTCATTTTGGGGGTGCTAGTGCCTATGACTTGCACAGTCTTAAACAAGTGCAAAACATTTTACAGAAACTTTTACAAACGTTTGTGGAGGTCATGCAAAGTATTTCTAATTGGAAGCAGTGCCTCTTACAAAATAAATAGTTTTATTGGAATTCAACAAGCTCCTCCTAATAAGTCTAGGACCTTCAGAAGCACAGCCTTTGTTGGGCTTTCAGGATCAGTGATGACTTTGCATCATCTTCAGCAGACTTTCACTAAATTCATTGTGATTCAGAGTTAAAACTAAGTTTTTGGCCCAAGCACGCAATCCTGGGAAGAGTGGCAAGTTTTCTGCAGGGTAATGATGTTTAAGATATCTTCTCAGAAGTTAAAATAACCAGAAACACCTCTTCTTTGAGTGGCAGAGCTGAAATAAATAGATTGATCATTCAGAATTTATGAGAAAGCTTAGGCGTGCATTTTCAGGAAAAGATTAAGCTTTCATGCACCTATTCAGTGACTGGAAAGGGTGAGGCTTTATTCATATTTGTAGGGTAAAATGGCGTTCCATACCGCTGGTTGACACAGGCGACATTTAGATTCACATTTCCCCTAAATTCTGCAATGCAGCTAGTGCATTCCAGTTATGCACTATAACTTAAACATGTTCATTTTGGGTGGGTTTTTTGTTTTGGTCATTAACCAGATACTCCGATTCGCTATCCAAACTTCTGGCCATACCACCCCACTCTCTACTGTGATTGTTTTTCTGTTTTGGTTGTATGTACTTAACACCATTTAGCATAAAAACAAAATTTAACATAAGAACATTTTTTGGTCTTCCTGGTTCTGAAGTTGAAACTATGGGTTTATTAGCTTCAAGAGAAGGCACTTTACTATTAGATCTGTGACTGTTGCATCTTGTGGGTAATGGATGTTTCTGCCCAAGTGGCACTTTACAGCCTTCTAGTCTTTTGCAGAGGGTTACTCTTGCTACTAAATGATACACCTTCAGCTTGGTGAAGTAACAAGGGAGTATTTAAAAACAAAAATACGGGCCAGGTGTTTCTAAACACATTTTGTGCATGAACTTTTTTCCTGTGTAACCCTGCTCCTATCTGATTTTTGTATTCGTGTCTAGAATATAAATTGCATTTACCCTCTCATTGGATTTTTGGTATATTGCCAGTTTGGGATAGTAAAATTCACTGTAAACTGTGGCTTCCTTATTAAGGCAAGATTTTTTTTTTTTTGCATTAGTCAGCCATTAGTCATAAGAGAATTTGCTGGGCCATTAACTCCATTATCTTTCTAATTAATTTGACATGGGTTTGGGAGCTCAGTTCTGTTATTGGAGTACCTAAGTGAACAGCATGGCTGTGGTGTGATAATTGCTTTCCTGAATGTTGAGTGGAGAGTGAATGGCAGCCTACACTCTCTCTTCAGCTTGACTGGTCTTTCAAAATACTGATAAGATCTGCCCTTTGATACACATGTACAGCTCCACCAATTGCCTAAATTGAAGAGTGATTTAGCTTTGTTCTTTTTGGTGTTTTCTTCCCAAACATTCCTATCCTTAATTGGTCATCCTGTTAAACTAGATTCCAGAGAAGTTAACGGAATGTGGTGCACATTTGCTTTCCATCAAGGGTGAAAATACCCAAGTATCATTGTGGCACTGTGAGCAGGTACATAGCAAGGCTTCACATCCTAAGTATCTTGGGAAGATGTCTTCTAAATCATGGTTGAATATTTGTGTCATTATCAAGCAACCTCCTCTAATTTGTTTGTCATGAGAAATTACATTTTATTATTTGAGTCAAATTCCTGAGTTAGTGATGTGGATTCAGCGGACCTCGATTCCATAACAAACTGGTAGCTTGGATGTTATGTGGTTTGGGCCCTAGACTTCCTACTGGTGTTGCGAACAGCACAGTAGCACACGGGCTGGTTGTGGCAAGTGCTGCTGTAGGTGTTTGATCTGCTGTGTAAGTTAGATCAGATTTTCTTTATCTGCCTTCCTGTTACCTTTTTGATCCAGCTGATTGCAGCTAATGTGTATTCGGCTTCAGAGGAACCTGAAAGCTTGCAAATATATTTGTTTGCTTTTAAAAGGTCCTGTATAGTTTTGATTTGGCTCTGTTTCGTAGTTACGAAATACCTGATACTTTGCTCGTAGGTCAACACGCCATACTACACAAAACATCACTGGACTGTTCCTCCTTGTCTGGCATTCAGCCTTCAGTGGTATACTGATCACAATAGTCATATGTGAGATAATCTCGTCTCACTCGAACATGTAAAGAGTAACTAGTTGCAATGGGGTGCCAGTTCTTGCTGGTTCCTGCTAGCCACTCAAATCACTGTCGCGGATGTGCTAGAGTTAATGGCATAACAAAATAACAGTTGTCCTTTTCAAAGATCCTTGTCGGAGCATCCTACATGTGTCTCCTCACAACCACACTCCAGCTCCACCAACATCAGCTGTCCCCCAGACTGGTCAGAATGTTGGTCTCAGCTGTCCCCTAGAGCCATATGTATTTCTATTACCATAAATCGCACCCCTGGCATTTGATGTACATTGGAGCTTTGGCTTTTATGGTGTTACTTGACCATCAAAGAATAAACGTCATCTGTGGCTGGATTGCATGTATGATTCGTTAGTACTGTGGAGCACCAAGCAGTGTGCGACTGTTGGGGAAATACATTAGAAAGACCAGTTTGCTTGCAGAATTAGCTCTGTTCTCAAGTTCACAATGTCTGTGGTTGCTGTATAGGCTTTCCTTCCATAGCTGGATAATGTCCATTTTATCATTATTTGACTCCTGTTAATGCCCAACAAAATGTTGGTGTTTCTGGGTTTAGAAATAAGCATTTTGATTGATAGCCCATTGGTCTCAAGCTAATCATGATCACAAAGGCACTCACATTACGGAATCCTCAACAAATCAGTTTTCGATTTAACATTTTTTTTTTTTATGAAATATTGTAATGCGCTTCTTTTGTCTGAACTTAAATTCTCTTGTGCGTTTCACTTTGTTTCTTTTAGTCTTGCATAGTCTTGATATGCTGTTGTCTACCAAACCCACACAGGGGTTCTTTAGCAACTTATCTTTTTGTATAGTGTGAGCATGCTTTTATTCCAGCGTTAAATTTGATATTTAGCCACAGATTAGCATTTCTTTATGAATATGCATTTATGTTTATGGTATTTTTGTAGTGTGAGCCTAGCCAAAAGGCATCTAAACCTCAATGAAATAATTCAATTGTTGTCCAGTAGGATCTTATATGAAAGATTGTATTTCTTATTAAGTCTGAGGGAACCGAAAGAGCCCTCTATCTGTGTCCTGAAAGGGTTGGCGTGGGACATTTTGTGCAATGAAACTTATTCTTGTCATTAGTATCCCTTGTGAACCCACCCCTGTTTTATATAGAGAAAGGTTTCAAACCTCCTCTATGCCGCCTCACATCTGGACTCCAGTTTGCCTATGTCCCCTTCTGTCTGACAATTTTTGATAATTCCATCTCATCCTGTGTGTTCATCATCCTTGCATTGTGGAGAGAAGGTTTAAAAATTAGGGCTCCTCTCTCTCATTTATGGAGCACCCCAAGTTCACTTATTTACCCCAATCCATTTTTCATATGGTTCATTGTAAGTAGTTTTGGCTGAAATTGTTTGGGGAAGAGAATCGCCTCTGTCCAGATGTTTCCCTCTATATTGCTTCTTCATAATTCTGTGTGCTCCACAAACCCTCGTCCTTGCCCCGGTCCCTCTCCTCTGGGACTCGCATTCCTCATTAAGTGTACCTGCTTCCCTAACGTAAAGTTCATAACACGGGGAGGGTTTATCATGCGTCCATGTGGTCATTAGGGGGCGACTCCAACTGTCCCAGGGACAGGCATGCGGTTTTAGGATTCCAGAGCAAGACAAAACGAGTTTAGGCATCAGCCTCTAGTAAAGTACAGACTGTAAGAATGCCATCAAAAAGTGGCTGTAGCTGTATGACTTTAGATGTCTCAAAAAAGTTCTTCTACCACACACATACTGCTTCCTTACATACATGGAGAGTGTTTTTAAACCTAAAGTGTACTAATCATACTTTCCCATTACTTTTTTTGCAATTTCCTAATTAAAACTTTCCACGCAATACAGCACATTTCTATGTAGCCCCTGCACTTATTTATGCAGTCACTAACACATCCAGTCACTTACCTATACAGTGTGCCATAGAAGCAGTTACTCAGAGATGGAGGCACTGATATATCTACTATTTCCCTTCTATACTAGATCACATCGCCACTCATTCACTAAAACAGCCAATGACACACCCATTGAGTCACTGATTAATTACTGACATCCATTCTCTCACACATGCAGCCATTTACACAGTCACTACCTCATCCGGTCTTTACCGAAGAGGACTCACCGGGAGATTGGGGGAATCTGGAGTGCAGGGCGCAGTTGGCGCTGCCGTCCTTGCTGACAGCTGGTCCCCCCCGCCGCCGCCACCGGAACTACACGCGGCAGCCGAGCGGGGGGACCACAACCCCCACAAACCTTTGTTTTTCTTTGCTCCGCCCCCTCCCGCCCACTGACGCGCCCGGAAGGCGCTGAAAAAGACTGATTCCCTTCCGCGCCGCGGGACGCGCGCGGGCGACGCCGGGAGAAGCCCGGGACAAGGGCGGGACCATCTAAGGCCATCAAAGGCCGGATAAGGACGGGACGGGCTACCCCCCTTGGCCGCCTCATTGAATGCCTATTACCATGAAGGTAATGACCCCCTCTTAATTGATTCGTCCCCATATTCGTGGTCTTTTCTTTATATCACCGCCCTTTATCCCTTTATCACCATGACTTCCAAAGGGGACTTTTCAAATAGTGTAGCTGCCAATGGACAAATGTTCTCTCTGCTAGACGAGCTAAACCTCCTATGTAAAACAACTTATGTTACATTGCTAACCCCCCCTCCGCCTAAAAGCGTTAGTATACTCTCAGACAAGGTTACACTTCTAGATCCCTCCATATCATCTAACTTAACCTGCAGCCCGATCACTCAATGTATTGAACCCTCTCAGGTTCCAGCTGTGAGAGGGAAACATAACGGTGTCAATCAAGGAGGGAACGACCCCAAAAATCAAAAATTGTGCCTAAGTCCACTCATTTTTAATTCCTCTCTGATCCCCCCGACTGTTGAGTACCCAGAACCCATAACATCTCCTCCTCACTTGCCCATACTACCCCTTATTGAACAACTGGTTAGCTCAATGATAGCCCCTTTGATAGAAAAAATTAACATGTTAAGGGGATAGGCTCTCCGATATAGAAAAAGCCATTAAGTCAAACCCGCTGGTCGGTGATTGTAGTGTTTCACTCAATTGCCCAAACCCACCTCCTATCCACCTAGGCTCTAAACCTTTTGTACAGGATATAAGGTGTCAAAAACAACATGCTGGCCCTAGTGTATCAGTGAAAAATAAAATAGCGAAATACCCCGCTACAGTTTCCCCCTCCCAGCTGACCGTACCTACAGTATCACACAAGAAGGCTAATTCTATTCATTTACCACCAGAAGCAGCCCCATACGTGTGCATCCTTGCGGGTGTACCTGCTCTTCCACCTGGAAAATCTGAGAGACAACAAGACCTAGTTAACAAAACCAAATTCTGGCTGTCAAAAAATAGGCCTCTGCCTCGTAATTTATATGGAGCAATCGGGAGTGTCGGAAGGGTGGACTGGTTGGGCTCCCTTCCCAAAGATCTTTCTGGGGATTTGGTACTCGTGAGATTTAGAGACTCCAACATTGTCCCCTATCTGAAAACCAGGCCGCCTCAATTAAGAGACGGCCCAATATCCATATGGGACTTACATGATTTCTATCCTCAACATCCCGTGTTCTCTTCCTCTCCCAAAATGGACATGTAACAATGACTATCCACGAATTCTGCTGATATTGCATCAACTCTGGAGTGGAAAAAGAAATTTTTAGTATTGGGTTTTTATTTTATTGTACTTTAGCCTATTATGTTCCTAAAGTCATTGTAAATATTGCTACTTATTTTTTGCATCGTATAGTTTTTACATGTATTGATTTCTGATGTTTATGCTTTTATGATTTTTTAATTCTCAAAAATCGAATCAAGCTTTCTAAATAAATAAAAGTGTACTTGCTACAGTTATTTTTTAATACCTCATTACTTGGTCCCTGAAATGGTAATTGTATCTTTTACATGCTCATCAGAACTGAAAATCATTGATCCGCCTGGCTCACCAGCTCCAATCCCTTTGTACATTTATCCCTAGACTCAACACTGATCATGTATTACTCTACGCCAGGGGACTCCAACCTTTTCTGTACTGAGAGCAACCTTATGTTCAATGAAACACATTCACAGCTACTAATATTATTCGTGCTGTATAATTTCAATATATTTAAATGTATAATAAATCAACCAAGCAAAAGCATTCTCATTTAATAAGCTGGGCTGCACACAGGTGAGCTACTAAGAGGTAGCTGGAGGGCTAAGGTAGCTCACCCTCTACTGGTTGGAAACCCCTGCCCTATGACCTGCTGCCCACTTCTCTACTCTCATTAGATGCCAACTTATTCTGCAGTTTTGCCATGCACTGAAAAACCAAAAACCACTCCCCGTGGCTTTACATGAAAAGTATCATACTCCTTTCATAGAAGGGAGTGGGCAGACGGGACTGCCCTGCGGCCCCTACTGTAGTGGTTGAGGTTCTTTACTGCCGTCATCCATCCTACTGTGACTCAGGAACTGTGCCAAGTGCTTCTCCTGCCACACTTAAATCAGTGACTGTTGTCCGGCCGTTACTAATCGTTTTAGTGAAAGAAAGTAATTTAATCACACTGTTTTACTTGTCCAGTACAGGGTTACAATCCTTTTACAACTTTATTGGTGCACCCAAGCCTTGATTCTTTTTTTTTTTTAACACAGTGTAAAAATGCAAAAAAAATTTATGATGTGATTAATTATTTTTCAGAGCTCAAAAATAAAGTTAAAAAATGGTTACTTTTTTAAATTGTTAATCCAATACACATGGCATCCTGAATTCCATATTCTTCTGTAGAGGACGAAAATTCACAAATTGAAACATGGCAAAAGCGAAAGGCACCAGTAAAGGGGTAGAGGAAGAGAAAAGGGATACCCCATCATCAATACCTGAAATCTTGAATGTCAGCCGAAGAATAACACACCATTATCTGATTGACTTGTTGTCATGGGCAGTGATGACAGCCTACTCTCCCAACCCCTAAAATTATTGAGAACAAATTGGGGTCGCTTATATCCCAGAAAGAGTGCTGATGATGCTGGCACAGTACATCAGTTTAGACTTTGCAGAGTTGAAGCAAGATTCAGCTGGTCAAAAGCCTGTGGCTGTTTCTGTATCCTTCTACTAATGTTTTATTTTGTTAAACAAAGCCAAGTAAGATTAGATGAAGCACAAAGCTTATTTTAAGACTCAAGTAACACATAATGTTCTCTCCAGCAGCGACAGACTCCTAACCCCTATTGTGCTCACTGAAGGAGAGGTGAGGCACAGTTTGATTTTAGGCAGCGAACATGGCTAAAAACAGGGTTGCAATCGTTCCTTCTTTGCCTCAGCTACACTCTGTGTTGGTATCTGTTGCCTGTGTACTTGTCCGCCTCCCCTCTGTGTTGCACTCTCACTCATGTACTTTCCCCTGCCCCAAGTTGCTTTCTCGCCCTTATGCTCCTCCCATGACAACTCCACGTTGCTCTCGCCAGCTGTTTCTGCCCAGTGGTCTGTTTCTTGAGTTCCCCCCACCTGTGACCTGTGTTGCTTCCCACGCCCATGCCCTTTATGTTGCTCCCCCCCCCTGCATCTTGTGATGCTTCTTCTCATGCGTCTACCGCCTACACCGTGCTTCCCAAAAAAAAGATCAGTTCTTTTTTTCTTTTTTTTTACTGATCCAACTTGGTACATTTAACCCCTACCGCGCTACCGCGTTTTCCCGCTGTGCGCTGAAAAAAAAAATGGCTTGTTTATGACAAAGCCAGCTCGTCATCCGCGTAGCGCAGGTAACGCCCATGACGAGCTGGCTTTGTCATCAGCGCCGAAGGGGTTAAAGTAACAAGAAGTTGGTCATTTTGTAGGTGCACACACATTTGTGTGGCCTTTTTTGTGTGTTTTCTTTAGCCAAGCTTCACAGCATCAGGGGTGCTGTACAGCTTGGGTATAAACTCAAGGGTGTGGAATTTAATAAAATAACTACTTGTCCATGGGGCAGGTTTCTTCTTAAATATACTTGTCCTGTAATAAAATCAACTTTCCCCCTTTGGTGCTATGGAGTCAAGCGACAAATTATGGCAGCAATCTCATTATGTAAGAGCTCAGATATAGCCTCTCTTATTATGCCAGGGCTCATAACATAGTAGTGTTTGAATACTTGCAATCCCCTTATGTTTACACGTTTCAGCAGATCTACATGCTGAGGCTGAAGGTAGTGGTAAGCAATAGTTCCAGGGTTAGAATGCCCTTTTGAGTCTGTGCAAACCTACTAACTTGCATGTTTTAAGGGTTTTCAGCAATTCTTCTCTTATCTTTTTCCATACTGAGAAATGTTGGAAATGTATTCCTGACAATGGCAGATGTAAATCTTCCTTCAGTGTTGTTAAAAAAAAAAGTGGTTGGAGGGAAAGTGAACTTGGAAACACTCAGATTTTCACATGAGCAAATCTACACATGCATATTTGCTCATGCTAAAATGCAGTTCAGATATTTTCTAAAAGTACTATTTCTTGTCCTACTTCTGTAATTTCTTGGGAATTCACGAAAGCCATACAGCTACATTTAATGTCAGGACATATACCATGGGTGCACTTTTGAGACTTTATTTAATTATTGGGCCCCTTATTTGGTCTGGCGTTGACCGTGACCTTTTGTATTTATTAAAATTCTCTCTCTCTCTCTCTCTCTCTCTCTCTCTCTCTCTCTCTCCTTCTCTCCTCCTCTC
This sequence comes from Lissotriton helveticus, assembly GCF_964261635.1. Classification (NCBI taxonomy): domain Eukaryota; kingdom Metazoa; phylum Chordata; class Amphibia; order Caudata; family Salamandridae; genus Lissotriton; species Lissotriton helveticus. Next base: position 1,918,278,449 of record NC_136067.1, on the reverse strand, counting down.
CTTCTCTCCTCCTCTCCTTCTCTCCTCTCCTTCTCTCCTTCTCTCTCCTCCTCTCTCTCCTTCTCTCTCTCTCCTTCTCTCTCCTTCTCTCTCTCTCCTTCTCTCTCTCTCCTTCTCTCTCTCTCCTTCTCTCTCTCTCTCCTTCTCTCTCTCTCTCCTTCTCTCTCTCTCCTTCTCTCTCTCTCCTTCTCTCTCTCTCCTTCTCTCTCTCTCCTTCTCTCTCTCCCTCCTTCTCTCTCTCTCTCCTTCTCTCTCTCTCTCCTTCTCTCTCTCTCTCTCTCTCTCTCTCTCCTTCGCTCTCTCTCTCCTTCGCTCTCTCTCTCCTTCTCTCCCTCCATTCTGCTCTTTCACAAGGAGCATATCTCCAAACGAAGTAATTTTGTTCAGTGCCAGTAACTATTGTGGCAGTGTGTGCTTTTTGAGACCAAAAACAATTTTGCTTTTGCCATTGTCTGTTAGAATGGTGAGGGCCCACCAGCTTCCACACCAATGAGGTTTTACAAAAACCATGCCAAAATAAGTCACACATTGACAAAACTGAAAAGCTGACCATCAATTTCAGACCTACTGGCTTTTCCAATGCTTGTTTATTTTTGTTTCCCATAATCTTATTGAAACTGGTTACACTTATTTTCTGGTATGAATATTTTTGTGAAATACTAGCATGCATCAACACATGTTACTAAATGATGCTTCAAAGAAATGGTACCTGAAATTTTACAGTAGATTAGCAAAATATTTTTTCCTGCTTTCATTTTTAATGAACATTTTATTTGAAAGCAAAGAATCATCAGTCTTGCTTTCAAGCTTCTGCAAATATTTGCATCAAATCGGAGAGTATTCTGGGAGCATTATACATAGCCTTATATTTCTAAAGTTTGAAAACGTGTGTACACATTTTTATACTGGAACCACGGTCAGTAGTGCAGTCAGAGCTTACAACAATTACTTAGAGCTCTCACCCTAATAATAAAGGCTTTCAATTCACAAACTATAAATACAAGTTTGTACAGCATTAACTTATTGGCAAAAATATTACCTTAACTACAGACAGTGGCCTTCCTTGATCCATAATGTGGTACTGCAAAATGGCAGCCAAAGGGTTTGTGTTCTAGGGGGTTGGGCCTTCCTGTCCCAAGGACAAAATACACATGGAAACGTGCGACCCTTGACCCCAAACAATATGTTCTGGGTGTCGGGCTATAGAAATTCCACATCCCTGAAACTATTGGCAAAGCCAGTCTCCAAGGTGAGACCTATTGGCTTTGCGAGTGCTTGTTGTATTTCATGGCTGGTATCCTGCTTTTGTGGCCATGTTGGTGGTGCTAAGATTTCTTGTGATTAGTGAGAAGGAGCATTTGTGTGGGAGATCAGCTGTGGTTATAGAGAGGGGATTCATCATGCAGGAGTACAGATAATTTCTGTTTTGAATGAATTGAGACTATGGGAATCTAGTGTTATCAGGGGTTTGTTGTCAGTCTCAGTTGAAAACCGAGAATGGATCTGAGGTAATAGAGCAGGAAAAGAAATGAATGAACCATCAGCATAGAGGCCATAAGAGAAGACATCAAGAGATGATGGCACCCAGCAGTGAGGGTAACAGCAGGAAGAGTAACAAACCTGAGGCAGAGACTGACTGGGATCCACTAGGAATGAGCTGGATGTAATTAAATACTAACAGGTTACCATAGACTCATTGAACTAACAAAATATGAACACCATGAAACTGGGATAAGTGATGATGCGCTTGTATACCGTGCCATAAAGACTCAGCTAAGCATTAGACTAAATGCTGCCAGCTAGTATAATTTGTATGTAGGTTTGGCACTTGTGGTGAACCACTGACATATGGGGGGGTTAGTGGGGGGAATACAAAATTTTCTAGCTATCGCGACAAGAATTTTAGATTCTATTAAGGACACGGAGGCGAGGATTATGCTTTCTCATTTCTTTACTGCACAAAAGAGCAGCCAATGAAAATGAAAACTACAAATGTAAAAACATTTCCCATGAGGCTTTGAACCACGCCTCTCATACAACAACCAATCACAGTGGCAATAAACATATATAGTATCGAGACACTAATCTGGCCTCCTCTTTCTTTGCGCGAACAGTCTCGTCATAGTGAACAAAGTCTTAACTCTCAACGGAGAGAACAGATCCTTTAGGAATTCCCAACGTAGAAAATCCAGAACCACAAGGAATCATCCTCCACCAGGAAGGGACAGCAGCACCATCCACAGGAGGCAGTTCACTCTTGTTGGAATCGTTTCCTGAAACAGAAAAGAAGTTTGAGAAAAGAAGCCCACAAATCCTATTTCTCAGAGGGTGGGTACAAAGTTGTTAAACAACATCATTTCGAGACAACTTTACAGTTATATAACTGTCCCAACGGGTGGGATAATCCTCGCCTCCGTGTCCTTAATAGAATCTAAAATTCTTGTTGCGATAGCTAGAAAATGTTGTATTCTATGGCAGGACCGGAGGCTTCTGATTATGCTGGTTCAAAGCTCAAAAATCAAGCTCATCAAGCACAGCATCAGAAACATGAGGAATAGGCTTATAATAAAACACCTTAAACGTTGAGTCCGAAAACCAATCAGCCGCCCTGAGGATATCCTCTAAGCGGGACCCTAATAAATAGGCTTTCGAAGCCATCGCACCTCTAGCTGAATGCGCACCATAAGCAGAGATATCAATGCCAGCTTCAGACATGATCCATCTAACCCTTCTGGCTAAAGTAGCCGCAGCGACAGGTTTGAAGGGTTTTTTAATAGATATGAGCAATTGTCCCAAAGGATCAACCCTGTGTGTAATAGTACGCTCCTCATAACATTTGAGACACTGCAACACACATAGCTTGTTGTTATGAGGAAAGGCGGGATATTCCACTGAGCATGACATGGTCTTGGTACGTAGTGTGATAACAAAGGAGACACCCTGAGTAGAAAACATCCTACCAGCCAAATCCAAAGCTCTAACATCTGAAACTCTGCGACATGAAATGAGGCACAAAAGCATAGTGAGCTTAGCAGAGAGCTGTTTCAAAGACAAATCACCATTATTGGGCCAGGTTTCCAACAAATTAAGCACCTTTGTAACATCCCACATTGTGGAATACCTGGGCCGAGGAGGGTTAGCCACACGTACACCTCTAAGCAACTTACAAACCAGGGGATGCATCCCCACCGGTTTACCGTCAATGTGGTCGTGAGCAGCAGAAATTGCAGACCTGAAATTGTTAACCGACCTGTAAGCCAGGCCTGAAGCTGCACGCTCAGACAGAAAATTCAGTACCTCAGTCACATTTGATCCCACCGGATCCACCTGCTTTGAAAGGCACCAACCCACCCACTTCTTCCAAGATGCAGAGTATCGTTTCCGGGTGGAAGGAGCCCACGCTTGTTGCATAAAGCCGGAAGCCTCACTAGAAAGGCCTGCAAGGCATTCATGTCTCCGGAGAGTGTCCATACCATTAAGGTCAACTGGTTCTGCAGGATTAGGGGATGGCACGCTCCCACTGGGTCCTGCAGAAGCGTCGGGAAGACAGGGAGCCGGAAGGGGAGATCCACAGACCACTCCAGCAGTGTGGGAAACCACGACTGAGTCGACCAAAACGGAGTCACCAACACTATCGTCGCCCTCTGTCGGCGTACCAGCGCCGCCACTCTCGGAATCAGTGCGAACGGTGGAAAAGCATAATTCCTCCGCCGCCGCCAATGGTGAAGGAACGCATCCGTCCCTATCGCCATCGGATCTGGTCTCCAACTGTAATATTGGGGGAGATGGGCATTGAGGCGGGAGGCAAACAAGTCCTTCTGACAAGGGCCTCGCATAGTCATGATCTGAGCAAACAGCAATGAATGGAGTCTCCAATCGCTGAAGTCTCGGAGAAACCGGGAGTTCCAATCCGCTACCTGATTGAACTTCCCCGGAAGGTATTCTGCCACCACCGAGATCATGCGATCCAGGCAGAAATGCCAAAATTCCTTTGCAATCTGAACCAACATTCGGGACTTCGTCCCCCCCTAAGCGGTTGATGTATCTCACCGCTGAGACATTGTCCATTCGGAGGAGAATACAACAATTGCTCTTCAGAGGTGAGATAGACCTGATGGCGAACGACCCTGCCAACAGCTCCAGACAGTTTATGTGTAATGATAGTTCGTCCGCCGACCAGCGTCCTCCTGTGATAAAATCCCCACAGCGAGCGCCCCAGCCCCATTGACTGGCGTCCGATTCGACTACCACATCCGGGGCTGCGCCGAAGATGGCTCGGCCATTCCAGGCTGACATATGGTCCAGCCACCAATGAAGCTCCTCTCGAGCTTCCGTTGAGAGAGGACTAAGGTGGTCGTAATGAAATTTCCTCTGCAAGTAAAAGATCTTCAATCTCTGAAGGGCTCTGTAGTGCAGGGGCCCCGGAAAGATGGCTTGGATAGACGAGGCCAGGAGGCCCACTATCCTCGCCAGCACTCGCAAAGAGATCTTCTCCTTGGTCAGTGTGGAAACTATTTCCCTCTTGATGGACCTTATCTTTTGAAGAGGAAGAAGCAGTTGAGCTGACACAGAGTCTATCAGGAAACCTAAGAACTCCATCTGTTAGTTCGGTACCATCACCGACTTTTTGGTGTTGATAACGAACCCCAGATCTTGCAAGAGGGACACAGTCCACTGTAAGTGGGTGAGAAGGAGGGTGCGCTCCTGGGCCAGAATAAGCATGTCGTCTAGGTAGATGATGAGGCGTACTCCCATCTCCCGAAGACGAGATACCACCGGCTTTAGAAGCTTGGTGAAGACCCAAGGGGCTGAGGATAGACCAAAGGGGAGCACTTTGTATCGGTACCACTGCCCTTTCCAAAGAAATTGCAAGAATTTCTGATGAGAGGGGCAGATGGGGACCGTCAGATAGGCGTCTTTCAAATCTAGACGGACCATCCAATCGTTCTCCAGCAAGAGATCTCTTAAAAGATGGATACCCTCCATCTTGAAGTGGCGATATGCGACATGTGGGTTGAAATCTCTCAGATTCAGAACTAGGCGTTGACCGCCTCCTTTCTTTTGAACTAGGAAGACATTGCTGCTGAAACCCCCGGGAAGGAAGGGTCCTACAGCAATGGCTTCCTTGGCTAACAAGTCTGTTAGTTCTGAGTCGATAAAACTCTGTTCTAGAAGGGAAAAAAGGAGAGGTGGAGGAGGGAAGGCTTTCAGGGGCCATTCCAACATCTCTATTTGATAACGCCTGACGGTCTGGAGGACCCATGCATCTGACGTTAGGTGTGACCAATTCACCACAAAATGACGTAGCCTGCCTCCCAGCGGAGTGAAACACACCTGACTTACCCGATGACTGATTGTCGAAGTTCTTGTAACCTCTATTGACTCCTCGGTTATAGTGACCTCTGAAGCCGCGGGATCTCGACGGATAGAAACCGGCCTGGTCCGGTTCCTGTGTGTATCCTCTGCCCCGCCTAGGGGCGTAGCCACGCTGAGGACCGGGATTTGAATAACGGCCGGTCGAGCGTCCTCTACCACGCCCGGCCCTATTAGAGACCTGATGTAACGCCCTCTTCAAGGAGGCCTGAGATTTATCGAGGGAGGCAAAAGTATTAACAAATTTTGCAATGTCTTTCACAAAATTGTCTCCAAACAGTTGCCCCTCTGCCAAAGGACCCGGCTCTGAGGAAGCCAACTCTACCAACTGAGGATCAATTCGGAGCAACACTGACTTACGTCGTTCTGAAGCAAGGGTGCAGTTGGCGTTGCCGAGCATGCAAATGGCACGTTGCGCCCAACCCGCCAGGACCTCAGGGTGAATGGCATCCCCTGTTTCTTGCGCCTGAAGGGCCAGTTCCAAGATTTTCGCTAGAGGTCCGGAAAGGTCAAGGACCTTATCTTGGCACGCTCTGAGCGCGCGATCAATACCTTTTTTGGGGTCCTTCTTGTATTTCTTAAGAAAGGTAGTCATGGAAGTGTCAACGTCCGGAGTGATGGCCACCTTGTGGGCTAAGTCGGGGCGGGGGCATTCGGATTTTAGGCGGGCCCTGACCTCCTTGTCAAATCCCTTACGGAGATGAGTTTCCATGTACGCTGCTACAGCGGGGGGAGGAACCCAGTCGGAGGACCTGGGGTGTACAATGTCAGAAGGGTCAAAAGAAAAGGGCGTAGGAGTAACAGGAGAGGACGCATGCTTCCGTTTCTTAGTGCGTTTGCGCGGAGCAGCGTCAGAGGAGTCAGTATCGGTGTCCGTGCCAGTGGTGGTAGTGTCAAGGGGGGGGGGGGGGGGGGAGGAGGTGGACGAGACGGCAAAGGTTTGTCGCCAGTAGAGGATTCCTTCGCTTTACACAGTTTACCATAGGACTGGGCGTGGGGCCATGCCGAGTCACCAGCAACTTTTTTAGGGACAGGGGGGCGGGACGGGTCATGCTTGGGCAGAGGAAAAGGCTTATCCGGGACCAAAAGCTCCAGTTTTTTGGCTAAAGGAAGGAGGGCTGAGGAAAGAGCCTTATCAAGTTTCGCGTCCAACTTTTTATCAATCAAATCTTCCATGGACTCTTCCTCGTAGTAATCATCTTGGCCATGGTATTCACCCGCAGTACCCTCCTCATCGCAGTATTCAGAATCTGCCATATTCATAAGGAAACGAAGTTTCCACTCAGAGTCCCCATAGGGAAGCAAATTGCCAGCCCAGGCAAGGGCGTCAATCAGGGGAAGTGCTAGGCGCAGGAGCCGGCGATACAAGGAATAAAGAACTCAGTCTAAAAGTCCAATCTTAGGACTAATGGAGGGAAGAACAACCCTTATCTAGTCAGGAAAAAGGGTTGCCAAAAATTGTCCCACTTCCAGATTCCCAGGAAGCAAGGGGTTAATGCTGACAAGCTCCGATCGAAATTGCGAGGCAAAACGCTGCTTAAATGCTGTAAATATGCTGCTAGAACGGGCCCTCGGCTCCTGGCCAACTGCGTGGTCCCCACTTCTGCCGGGGGCAGAGCGTCATGCACTTATCGAGGGATGCGCGCACACGTAGACGCGCGCGAGTCACCGCCTGCGCACGCCGGGCGTCAGGAGAGCTCCGACGTGCGCTTCGTTCCCGGGGGGGGGGCCCAAGTCCCTCTGAGCCACGAGACGCGGCCGCGGCAGAAGCAGCAGGCGGGGGAAAGGGGGGCCTACCAGCGCAACACGCGCTCGGAGAAACTACGGACGCGGAGCGGGCCAGGAAGCACCGCTCCGAGGTCGGGAGGGGGAAGAAGCCGATCGGCTTGCCAGACAGGGAAAACCTGCAAACAAAGTTAACAGTGCCGAAGACACAACAAAGGCAACGCTCAGTAAGTAGACGCCCTGAGCGTCAATACCAGAAGGCAACAATCAAAATAAACGCCCTGGGCGCAAATGACAACAGAAAGGCTGTATATAAGCAGAGAAAAAGCATATAACATAGAGAGCACTTATCTGGGCTGCGGAGCAGCAAAGAAAGAGGAGGCCAGATTAGTGTCTCGATACTATATATGTTTATTGCCACTGTGATTGGTTGTTGTATGAGAGGCGTGGTTCAAAGCCTCATGGGAAATGTTGTTTTTACATTTGTAGTTTTCATTTTCATTGGCTGCTGTTTTGTGCAGTAAAGAAATGAGAAAGCATAATCAGAAGCCTCCGGTCCTGCCATAGAATTTGAAATTCTCATTATCGCCTGAAAAATGCATTTTGGAGACTTAGCCTAACTATATTTTGTGCGTGTTTTTTTGTTTCTTTCTTGAATAATTTGAACGTTTGTAGATCTTAATAAGGTTTGCTTTTTAGTTACATTTTTGGTATTTTAGATTGTTTTAACAGGACAGAAACTTTGCAGCAGAAAGTAGCTGATTCGATGTTGCCTGTATGGGTATTTTGGCTTTGGACCTGCTAAAAACTAGCTGCTTCTCAGCCATGTCCTACTTTATAACAGACAGCACCACCGGGGTGTTGAGCTTAACTGCCCAGTTAGAGTAATAACAAGAGGAGGTACCCCTGATATACGTCACAGGGAAGGGGGTAGTTACATATGAAAAAAAGTGTTGGGTCCCTGTTTAATACCTAGTAGATTCGGTTCACTAAGGTTCTCAATCCAAGAGGTATAGCTTGCAATAAAGTCAAACTTTTCTACCAAACTGAAATGGAAACACATTGAAGGCAAAGTGGACACTTGAACTAAAAACTCAATAGAGATCTATGTGTAAATATACCAAACAACCAAATTTTATAAAAAAGATCACTGAATTTATTTGTACCTCCCAACTGGGTTACAATCTAAAATACAATCGATAGTAGAAATAAACAGATTTAAAACAACCACCGTGGGTGGTAATACAATGAATATCTTAAACAGTCAAAGTTAAAAACAGTCGACGCGGCGTTTCGGTGCTTTGTAATACTGGACACCTTCTTCAGGACATTATAACATTTGACTCCATATCTAGAAACCAAAAAGATTTTTTGTTTTCAGTGTTTTTGTTCAAAATTTGATCAGTCAGTCCCATTTGCCTTACCAATGCTATACTTGCTATGAATACTGAGCGTATCAATCTCTACTCTTAACTCATTTATCCACATTAACCTGAGTTTAGACAGTATCCAAATGAGGACGTCATCATCGGATTATACTTTTGAAACAGTTAAGAAATATTTTTGAAGTGTGTCACTTCAGATCTCGTTTATTTCTTATAGTGCATTTTAATCATTAGGTCTTGACATAGGACATATACCTGTAGATATGACAGGACTTTGTATAAAAACGTTTCAATTGTTTCCTTGGTGGGTTAAAATTTCACTGGAATTTCAGTTTTCCACTAGTCTATATAAACAGAAAGTTTGAGAAAACTCAGGGTAATAATTTTAGGCCATAGGGCTTCTCTGTGGTTTAATGATAATAAACAAAGGTTACCTCTAGTCACAGAGCTAGATATTTCTGTGTGCACGGAGGGGCCACCGATAGTTGTAAATTTCTTTGGACCTGAGTAAAAAGTAATGTTTATATTCTTTACTCTTGTGCAAGTATCCCATTGTTTAAAATTTCCTCATATATACAATAATGTACTAACCTGGGTTGTTATAATGTGAGTCTTTTTTTATATTCTGCACTTCATAGGCACGAGGTCAAATTTTGGTAATTCCTCAGATTCTCTTCTCATCAATTAGAAGAAATCTGTAAATACATAATATATGATCTATGAAGAGTGTTGGCGTAAAGACTATTGCAGGATTCTGAGAACTCTGAGATGGACAACAAAAATTATGGACACTAGAGACCTTTTTTTATATAGGCTGTTATTCGTAGGCTCTGCTTTTTAACCTGAACCTCGTGTTTTTAAATGGAAGTAAAAAACAGACATGGCTCGTTAAACATTGATACATATGAGGGCCAGAATATCATCTACCAGAAAAGGTCTCTAGTGTCCATAATTTTTGTTGTCCATCTCCGAGTTCTCAGGATCCTGCAATAGTCTTTACGCCAACACTCTTCTTAGATCATATATTATGTATTTACAGATTTCTTCTAATTGATGAGAAGAGAATCTGAGGAATTACCAAAATTTGACCTCGTGCCTATGAAGTGCAGAATATAAAAAAAGACTCACATTATAACAACCCAGGTTAGTACATTATTGTATATATGAGGAAATTTTAAACAATGGGATACTTGCACAAGAGTAAAGAATATAAACATTACTTTTTACTCAGGTCCAAAGAAATTTACAACTATCGGTGGCCCCTCCGTGCACACAGAAATATCTAGCTCTGTGACTAGAGGTAACCTTTGTTTATTATCATTAAACCACAGAGAAGCCCTATGGCCTAAAATTATTACCCTGAGTTTTCTCAAACTTTCTGTTTATATAGACTAGTGGAAATCTGAAATTCCAGTGAAATTTTAACCCGCCAAGGAAACAATTGAAACGTTTTTATACAAAGTCCTGTCATATCTACCGGTATGTGTCCTATGTCAAGACCTAATGATTAAAATGCACTATAAGAAATAAACGAGATCTGAAGTGACACACTTCAAAAATATTTCTTAACTGTTTCAAAAGTATAATCCGATGATGACGTCCTCATTTGGATACTGTCTAAACTCAGGTTAATGTGGATAAATGTCAAGAGTAGAGATTGATACGCTCAGTATTCATAGCAAGTATAGCATTGGTAAGGCAAATGTGACTGACTGATCAAATTTTGAACAAAAACACTGAAAACAAAAAATCTTTTTGGTTTCTAGATATGGAGTCAAATGTTATAATGTCCTGAAGAAGGTGTCCAGTATTACAAAGCACCGAAACGCCGCGTCGACTGTTTTTAACTTTGACTGTTTAAGATATTCATTGTATTACCACCCACGGTGGTTGTTTTAAATCTGTTTATTTCTACTATCGATTGTATTTTAGATTGTAACCCAGTTGGGAGGTACAAATAAATTCAGTGATCTTTTTTATAAAATGTGGTTGTTTGGTATATTTACACATAGATCTCTATTGAGTTTTTAGTTCAAGTGTCCACTTTGCCTTCAATGTGTTTCCATTTCAGTTTGGTAGAAAAGTTTGACTTTATTGCAAGCTATACCTCTTAGATTGATAACCTTAGTGAACCGAATCTACTAGGTATTAAACAGGGACCCAACACTTTTTTTCATATGAGCTTAACTGCCCACCAGATGCTTATCTAATCTTAAATGGATGCAGAAAAATCAATTATTTTATGTTTCTATCTTGCTTGAGATTTTTTAGACAAAGTTGAATGCTTTCCTCCGAGAACATTTCCTGTGTTTCATATTTAGAAGTGGATAGCCCCTCAGAACGGTCTTTGTAAGTCAGTTTTACTTATTTCCCTCTGACTCTAGCAAGATTACACCTTTATGGAAAAAAAGATGCATACTTAACGGTTACGTTCCTGTTATACATGGGACAAAGGATATTGTTTGGCACTGAAGTGTTACATGTCTATATAGAGTCATGAAGCCGAACACAAAGTTCCTTTAAAGTCGTGGAACTCGGAGGTGACTTGAAATGTCCTTGTAATGTGCAACAGAGGGTATTTTATTTCATATAATACGTGGTCACACCATCAACCTTTCCACAAACTAGTTAAATGTTTGATGGCTTGTGAAGTCCGTGGTCTTCGCGTGATCCCTGTTTTCGGCACTTCTTATCTTTGGTCAATGACCCAGCCAAAAGAGTGGGGTATTTTTTTTTTTATTATCAGGAGATGTGCTGGAAAGCTGGGCAGTAGGAGTTTTGTGTATCCCACAAATTACACTAATGGCTTCAACTCCTTTAAATTACAAGAAGGTGAAGTCAGTGTGTGCTGCTAGTCACACAATCTAAAAAAAAAAAAAATCCTTGGGTTGTGGTGGATCCTCTTCCCTCACGACGTGAATTTCATTTTTAAAAAGAAACTCCTGTGTAGGGGATGAACTGGTCACATCCTCTGCACGTAAACTGCACATCCAGCGTGCGTAAGGGTTAAACTGCCGGTTTAATGATCTGTTGCCTGCCTTTCACCTTTTCTGCTGGCTGTGGTAGCAGACATTAGGAAATCAAAACTCAACCATAATAATTTATTGAAGTTTAGCAGTTTTGTCTTTATTTCTTTTTGCAAGTTACTAAAGGGGTCACAAATAGACTATAAGGAAATTAGCGTCAGGTATTTATATTGGGGTTACAGGCTTATTTTTATTGATATGTATTGTATATTTACCTCATACAACATTATTGTGGGCATTACATTTATTTATATGCATTATATAACTACTATATACATACAAAAAGTATTTGTAAAATTGAAGTCTGGGATGGGATGCCAGGGGATGTCTGACATGGACCAAACAGGCACCCTGGGAAGATGGACAGAAGTTCACATGACTGAACCTGTAAGGAGTAATAAAGTTCAACTTTATGTAAATTGGTCTCAATTTAAGAAGAGTGTCCACATAAAAGTAGAACTTGTTTTGTCTACCTTTTGGGATCTGAACATAAAACTTTTTTTAGGGGAAAAGGTAGGATTTATATATCACAATTTGCTGCCTATTTTAATTGTGGTCAATCTTACAAAATGCAATCTACTTCTCCTGTCATGGATGTGATCATTTTCTTTTATATACCAAAATAACGTCTTTTAAACTTTATAGTGTTTCAAAGTAAGCATGCGAGCCCTGTGTCTGTAGGCTGCTTGTCAGAAATTTGCCCGGCCTCTGCAGTGCCAAGTTTTGGTTCTGCGATCTGAACTTTGTAAAGGCACTTTTTGTTCTGAAAAGGAATGCTTTGTATGCAACACTTTGTTCAATAGCTCTCATGCCTCTCCAGTAGAAAGAAACGAGTCCAACAGAACATAGTCGCCTCACCTTGGAAGCTAACCAGGTAACTAGGCGACCCTCATCTGTGCCTCCAATCTGATGTGCAGCAGTGGTTGAGATGATCTGAGACTTAACACTTCCCTAATGCTTTCAAGGCCGTGTCAGGGCTTTTCTATGTTGAACGCCGACATATGAATCCGCTGCACAGGTCGCAAGGTAGATGTCAGACAGGGTGTGCTAAATTTTATTTCAATTTTGTATGCATTGTTTATTAGGTCTGGTGTTAGCCAAGATCTTTTAATTTTACTAAAATTATGTACTTGCTTTATAGAAGACTTCCAACCCTGTTCATTTATTGGTCAGTACTGTTAATCTGCCCACTACAGCATACACCATGGGGCAATTTGTCAGCTCTGGCCAACTTAACTATGAAAGTGTGTGGATTTGCTCCTTGTGAAAGGGCAGAATGCTTTCAAAGTAGTTTCCCCTCAGTCCCAAGGACTGCAATGCCAATATTTACATTTTGAGAACAACATTTGTTTTGTTTTTAGCCAATGTTTATTTTGTTTTAGCATGTCTCCCAAAAACAAATAAACTTGCTTAAAGTACAGCAACACTTGGAAGTCTGAGTTTATTAAATACAACTTAAATCTACATAGATTACCTTCTTTATACATGTATACCTTCCATGTACTTAAGTATCTTTATATTTTTTTACTTTAATTCTAATTCAGCATCTTCAGTGCACTACCCTATATCTCACCCCGTACCCCTCTCAATATATCCTTTACTTCCACTCTGACTCATCCCAAACCTCATTCTACTACTTTCTCCAATGCGCTGCCCTATTTGTCACCCTATACCTCTCTCAATATATCCTCCGCCTCCACTCTGACTCATCCCAACCCCCATTCTACTACTATGATCCCTAAAATAACCCTTTCTAGACTTCCACTATCCTTTTCAATCCAACGAACACTCACATGTCCACCACTCTAATTTCATATCACCCTATACTAATTCACCACTAATAATTTTTGGGTTCCGGAGTAGCGTGCTACTCACCGACACCTCGTCAGGGGTAGTAAGTGCTATATAAATGCAATAATAATAAGTGCAATAATAATTATAATGTGTCTGGTAGCACCCCTAACAATAACTTTTTTTTTTTTAAACAAAAACTAACTAGACCAGCGTTGAGAAAGCTAAATGACTGGCAGCCAACTCTGGACCTGTTGGCTGTGCCAGTGCTTGGTTGGACTGTTTTTAGCTTTGTTGCATATACACTAGAGCACACCTGGTAATGACATAACTTCATTGACTACGTATGTTAGTGTTGACGCTGCAGACTTGCTGTTCACTGTGCATATGATGAATACCTAACTAATAGCTGATATTTTGAAGTCCTTTCAATGAATTTCTGATTCTCAGACAATTGCTAAACCTTAAGTTAGTTAAACATCATGTAACATAATGGACATGTTGACTACATAGAAAGCAATACGTTTGTTACCTTGTTCGCTCCCAAGCCATTGATGCACTAAGTCATGTAGAAGGATTACGTACAAGGGGTGATGCCTGGATACACATGGATTGGAGCCCACTGGCCTGATGCAGGCCAGCCTTACGCAGTAGTGTTCCTTGCAAGTCCATTGAGTAAAAGGTGGGACCTTACACTTGGTACTACGTGCTGGAATGTTTTCATTTTCATTTGTTTTTTTAAGCCAAAGAAAGCCAATTTAGAGCGACTTGGTTTGAGCTCTGTCTGACGTTTTTGTGGAATCTTGCTGTATGTCCCTTTCAAGACAAGACTAGGTGTAGCACTGTCATAATAATGATAGGAAAGGGAAACGTATGCATCCGTGTAGACCAGTGGTTCTTAACTTGTGGTCCAAGGATCTGCAGGGCAAACTCAGAGGGTCCGTGACTGTTTTACAAAATTACATAATATTATTAATTTATTAAAATTGATAAAGTATATACAAATATTGAAGCAACTTTGAAAACTTTTTCTATATTTGATTGTGAATTTTACAATGTTTCAATATTTCAGCATTTGTTTGGTGTATACTTGTTTTTGTAATTGTAGAAATTGCTTGAGCTGGGGGTCCCCACCTTCCAATATTGACTCAGTGGGCGTCCCCGGATCTCAGTAATGATTCAGTGGAGGTCCACAGAAGTTAAAAGGTTAAAAACCACTGGTGTAGATCATTGTGATGCACACAGAGTGCGTGTGTGCCCGTTTATAAACAGTTACTATGGATGTGGCCTTTAGCAGAGCAGAGATCAGAGACTAAGCCAAATCATTAAGACCACCTTTAGCCCGTCTTTATATTCACCCAATGACGCCCTCCATGCTGGGACTCGCAGGACCATCTTAAATTGGTAAACGTTGGACTACTCATGCTGGCTCGCACAGACAAGAAATGTGGATCGACCTATGTTCTTCCTGATCACTTGGGGCCAGTTAGCTGCAGAGTGAGATGTAACCTGTGACATCCTATTCAAAGACCAGTGTCAAGATGGATGCATGTCTGAGGCCGGGTCAAAATCTGCTCAAGATGAAGAACTTACTGGTTCCAAAGCACGTTTGATCGAAACGACATGCATTTATGCGTTTCCTGTTTTAACAATTATTTTTGAGATTTTATGGTGATTACAACACACTCATCCTCAGAACTGTTAGAGGGTGTGTACCAGAACGCTTATGTGTATAACCAGATATCTCAATCAGTTAAGACCATTAAATGCATTTCAAAATTAGCCCGTTGGTACTGCAATTTGGATTTTTATAATTGAGGTTCAAGTTGCCCAGTAATGTTTTAGAAGTGGATTCATGCAGCCCGTTCACTCAATTGATGATGATCTAAGTGTATGTATCAACAATTATAATATGTTTATTTCATAACTGTTTTGTGCCTGTAGCCTTAACTATTGATAAATTACTGGTCTTTATTTAATATGCTTTTTTTTTTTAGATGATGCCTTTATTAACCCACAATTGCAGAAGATTTTTGAACGTGTCCGTCAGAGTGCTGACTTCATGCCAATTAAGCAGATGATTGTAAGTCTTAAACCGCTGCCCCTGTTTGATTTTAGTTTTTGTAAATGTAATCTTGGACACTGTCTTCCGTACATCTGTTGTAGAGGTCCTGTGAAACTTCAAACATTTCCTGTGACAATTTTGACTAGGTATCAATGCTACTCACCTTGCCTGGTTTGACGAGACACCATCCCAATGCCTAGCGGGTCCTAAGTTCAGATCCGTGGTATATCCTGTTCATATTTAGCTTGCAATCATGCAACAAGCACAGGTTCCCTGTAAACTGTATTGATATTGGTCGGTGGGTAGATGAGCTTTTCTTCACGTTTCTGTATAAATGTGGTATAATCCTTTGTTTTAAGCCCCCTACTTCAGCCTGAATAAATGAAATTATGGTGCAGTGTCCAGCCTTTCAATCCTGGAATCAACTAGATGCATGTGCATTCTTGCTGTAATCTTCCATAGGTCTTACGTGAACGCTGGCTGTCGATGGATGAATATAGTACACTACTATATAATGCTTGCAGCGTTTAAATGCCTGTTACAGGAGGAACATTTTCAAAGAAATACCCTGGTACTGCTGCAAATGTGTGAATTTGAGCACTTATAAGTAATACCCTGTGCCATAGATTAAGAAATTCATTGTGTTTAAGCTTCTGGCTTTTCTTACTGAAGCTGATTTTTATATTTTAAAGAAAACATTGAACAATGACCTGGGACCCAACTGGAGGGATAAGCTGGACTTTTTTGAGGAGCGCCCCTTCGCTGCGGCTTCAATTGGGCAGGTTCACCTGGCTCGTCTTAAGGATGGAAGAGAGGTGGCAATGAAGATTCAGGTCGGTAAAAATACTTCTGTTAAATTGTATGTTTAAGGGCTGTAGCAGAAAAGCTTTGCGAATGTCAACAAAAGGGAGCACAAGCTGCCAGTTTAATTAAGAATGTTATAAAGACTTTTCATGTCACATGACCTCTCCAGAGTACTTGCCAGAAATGGAGAAACACATTTATTTGAAGAAAAGAGCATGAGGTAGAGTCCATTCGGATTTATAGAAAAAGCCTAAGTCAGATGTTCTCCTGTCACTACCTTGTGGATAAAGACTTTTTTGAAAGGTTCAGTATTCAGGAACTAGAGATAACCGGGTTCTCTTAAGACGTTGGGCTAAGACTGTTTTCTATTTTCGATCCTTGGGGCGCCAAAGAACTTCTTCCGTCTGGTATGGGCATTGCTTTAACAGAAGTGTGAATGGTGACCAGGTGCCTGAATGGAGCATAGTGGCATTTCAGCTGTATAGAGACAGTTGGGACGTTTGGCAAATTATGCATTGTGCATAATGCATAGTGTTATTTACTTGTTCGTGAATTCAACAGGAAGCCGATTGGGCGCTATCTGGGCCCTCGTAAGGTGGTCACATTTTAGCTGCTTGATTTTGCATTCTTCACAGTCTGGTAAAGAAAATTTGTTTTTGGAGCGAGATCTTTGTAGACTGTTAGCATTCAATTGGACCATGGCATCTGTTCTCTCTATTTATTGGTCATTTTGATGAAGCTGTAGCATGTTGTGTAGGACAGAGTTAAAAGTTGTTTCCCTATACTCCCATGTTCATTTGCAGGGAGAAGTTGAGTTCTGCATCATGAATGATCCCCGGATTTCTAATCTGGTTGGAAGAAGTGTGAGAGGGCCCAGGTTGGGTCACTTGAGAGGTGGTGACTGAGTCAACCCTGTCTACTATTAGACCATCAGTTTTTGAAAAGTCAGACAAAAGATAAGTTGCCCCAGTATTGGAACTTTCATAGATTCCCATGCTTTGTATCATTCCCCGTCGTCGGAATGGGAGCCTCGGTAGTATAAAAACCATAGAAACAAAAGAGAAACCTAGGCCTAGGCCTCATCTCATTTTGTATTCTATCCACCTCCTTTTGTAAAAAGAGACCAAACTTTTGCCAGGACCAATCAGAGCAGCCTCACCCTCTAGAACCTTCCTGAGAGAGCTCAGAGCCACAGATTTTTCTACCGCACGTTGTGCTAGGGAGTCTCCACTGAGCTCTGCTCAGTTTTCACTGTTTTTCTACTTATTTCTTCAAGTTTCTGCTTTAATTCGTCATGTCTGACAAGGAGAAGAAGGCCTTATTCAGGTCCTGTGCCTCTTGTGGCAAAAAACGTCTTTTTGTGGAGGACAAGCATGATAATTGCATTTATTGCTTATATCCTGACCACAAGGCCACAGACTGCAAGATCTGCAGGACTTTCTCGAACAAGACTCTTCGGGACAGAGAAGGCGGCTACTTACCTGGCTTCAGAAGATGAAGACACGCAAGGAGGTGCTCTCTTCGGATGAGGAGGATTCCGTGTCTGCTGCTTCCTCGCAAAGATCAAAGAAGAGGGGTAGGTCTCCCCCTGGTTCTTCGACATCTGAGCCCCCTCTTAAAGCCCCTCACAAGATCTCTGACAGGTCTGAGAGGGCTGGTCCCCTTCAATCTCCTCACGAAAGTGTAAAGGAGAGGCAGGGACAGGCTACAGCAGTGGTGCCAGCCTTAAAGGACAAAAAGGAGGTGGTGGTCCTTTCTCCTCCGTCCAAAAAGATCAAGCCCAGTGATAAACACTCTACTGGCACTTCAGGATCTGGGCCGGAGAAAAAACTGCGTCCGTCGACGACGAGAACACCAGGTACGTCGACGACTGTGACTTTGGCTAAAGTTCCCGCTGTTTCTGTGGCTCCGTCGACTGGCTCGTCGACGGTAGCGGTGTCCACGACGGCGACTTCGTCGACGTTCAAGGTTCCAAGCTCGTCGACGATGACGACTTCCACGGCCGCAACGACGACGAAGACTACGTCGACGACGTCGACGACGACGGCTTCCACGTCGACGACGATGATAATGACGAGTTCGTCGACGAGACCGTCGACGGGGGTCCCATCGACGACGAAGATTGTGTCGACGAAGGCTGTGGAGCCGTCGACGGTTACATTAACTGATGCTCAGACGACGACGGCGTCGTCGACGAGACCGTTGACGGTCCAAAAAGTGCATTTTCCAGTTCGGAGAATGAAAATCACGCCGGAGATGACGTCTCCGCGACGAGTCTCTTCCCATCTACCGACAATGCTGTTAGATGATGAGTCTGACGAGGATGAGTTTCAGGACAATTATGGACCTGCCTATAGTCCCTCGGACTTGAACGTAAAGTTGCAGGAGACGGACACGGAGGAGTATTTCGACCAGGCAGGTGGCCAACAACTACATCCTTATGTTGTGGAAGACCGACATCCGCCGAGTTTGGGACAAGGCATGGTAGCCATGCCCTCCTCTCTCATTTCGGATCTTCAGGACATGCTTCAGGATTATCGAAAAAGGTTTCCGTCAGACCCTTCTGGACAGACTACGTTTTTTCCACTTCCACCACAGCCGCAAGTGCAGCCGGCTACTAGTGTTCCGGTGGTACCCTCCACACCACCGCCAGTGACACCTTTGGCCCGGGTTCCCACACCAGATCCCGTACCACTGCCCGATGCCCATCAGGATACCTCTTCGGATGAGGAGGTTGTTCCAGTGGATCCCTTGATGGATCCTTTACAGGACCCTGACCCGGATCAGGGGGACAATGACCCGCAAGACCCAAATGCTGCTGGTCGTGACACTTCCATCTCCCCTCCGGTGGATATAGGGGGTTTTCATCATCTGATGGAACGGGCTGCTAAGAGGTTTGGCCTACCTATTTCAAGAGAGGAATCGGAATGTTTCCTTTATGACTTTAAGGAACAACACCAACGCTCTGTCAAATCTATTCCCATTATAGAGCATGTATGGGAGGAGGGCATGAAGATCATGCAGAGTCCTGCCACGGTGATTCCAGTCCTCCCCAGGCTGGAGAAGAAATATAAAGCTCCTGAAGGCAGTCCAGCTTGCCTTATTGGTCAGCCAAAGCCTGACTCGGTGATTTCTCAGGCGGCACAAAGCAAGTCAAAGAATCCGTCCACACCGTTGACCACTCCTCCGGACAAAGACGGCAGACGTCTGGATAATGTTGGAAAGCGGTTTTCCTCTATGGCCAGCTTACTGGTTCGAGCGGCGAATGCCCTTGCCATCTTAGGCCGTTACGACCGCCAGATGTGGTGCGACATGGAACCCTTCGTGGACCTATTACCTGAGCCCACTAAGGAGGACGCCAAGAAGGTGCTGGCGGAAGGAGAGAAATCGTCAGCAGAAGTGATTGACTGCGCAATGGACATTGCTTCCACGGCCTTCCGGGCCTTGGCCGGCTCCGCCGTCTTACGGCGTCAGGGTTGGCTGAAGGCCACCTGGTTTCGTCAGGAGGTCCAGAACAGAGTCCTAGACCTCCCTTTTGATGGGGAGATGCTGTTCGGGAAGCATGTGGATGATACCCTACAGAATATCAAGAAGGACACAGACACAGCAAAATCCTTGGGCTCTCTCACCTATCGCAAGGTCCCCTTTAGGGGCGCACGAGGGAGAGGATTTACATCTTACAGAGGAAACCAACAACGTTTTTCCTCGCAGTCTTCCCAGTCATATAAACCCCATTACTCGAATCAGCGACAAGGGCAATCAGCATCTTTCTCTCGCAACCCTCCGCGAGGCCGTCAACAGCGACAAGGCCGTGACAACACCAAACGACAATAGCGGCCTCCCGGCTCTACCTGCTGTTCCTCCCCTCCCGATCACATCAGTGGGGGGCAGGATATCCCTTTGTCTGGACAGTTGGATGTCAATAACATCGGACCAATGGGTCCTCAACATCGTGAAGAGTGGCCATACGTTGGAGTTTCACAACTTTCCTCCAACACGAGCTCCGGGCGCCATCCGCTCAGGACATCTAGGATTACTACATCTAGAAGCCCACCAGTTGTTCCTCAAAGGAGCAATAGAACCGGTCCCGCTCTCTCAGAGGGGCCGGGGGTTCTATTCAAGATTCTTCCTAGTGCGGAAGACGAAAGACACTTGGCGTCCCATCCTCGATCTTCGGGAGCTCAACACCTATCTCGTAAAGCTCTCCTTCAGGATGGTCACTCTCCAGGAAATTCTTCCTCTCTTAAATCCAGGCGACTACTTGGCGTCGCTGGATTTAGAAGACGCATATTTCCATATTCCAATACACCCAGCTCACAGACAATACCTTCGCTTTACAGTGGGAAAGAGCCATTTCCAGTTCAAAGTGCTTCCATTCGGCCTTCGATCGGCACCGAGAGTGTTCACCAAAGTATTGGCACCGGTGGCAGCTTTCCTTCGACGACAATCTCTCGAAGTTTTCCCTTACTTGGACGACTGGCTCGTCAAGGCACCATCTTTCCAGGACGCTTCGCAAGCCGTGTCTACTTGCCTCCATTTGTTCCGCTGCCTGGGCCTTCAGTTGAACGAACACAAGTCAGTCCTCCTGCCTTCCAAGACTGCCAGATTCCTGGGGTCCGTGCTGGACACCACGCATTGTACGGCTCGTCCCTCGGAAGAGCGACAACAAAAATTGATGGTTTCGGCTCAACTACTCTGCCGCAGCAAGGTCCTATCGGTCCGCCAATACAAATCCCTTCTCGGATCGATGTCCTCCTGCATACCATTAGTACCGCATTGCAGGCTAAGGATGCGTCCTCTACAGGAGGAGCTGGACAAGCAATGGCGCCAAGCAGAGGGGTCGTTCAACGACAGGGTTGTCGTAACATCAGCAATGAGAGCAGCGAGCGAATGGTGGCTTCAGAAAAGCAATCTCGCCCAAGGCCTCACGTTCAGGATTTCTCCTTCACCCATGGTGATGACCACGGACGCCTCGTTGGAAGGCTGGGGTGCAGTGCTCCGAGAGCTTCAAGTCAGTGGCCATTGGAGTCCAGGACAGCGGCAGTGCCATATCAATTTCCTGGAGCTGACAGCCATTCGGTTGGCCTTGCAAGCTTTTCTGCCCAGAGTGGGCAATCGCTCAGTGCTGGTCCGGACGGACAATACGACGGCCATGCACTATGTAAACAAACAAGGAGGCACCAAATCACAGACTCTGTCCGCAGAAGCTCAACGGATTTGGGATTTCGCAATTCACAACAACATCACTCTGAGAGCCGAGCACTTGGCGGGAACTCTCAATGTCAAGGCGGACGCCTTGAGTCGCCAGACGGAAGTGACTCACGAGTGGGAGTTGAATCAATCCATTCTCGACGGAGTGTTCTCAGTTTGGGGGACGCCGACCATCGACCTCTTTGCTTCACCGGAGAACGCCAAATGCCGGTTCTACGCAAGCAAGGTTCACCATCGGGGGTCCCTAGGGAACGCTCTTTCGATGGCCTGGTACAGCGCGTTCTTTTACGCTTTTCCTCCCATTCCCCTCATTCCTCGAGTTCTCAAGAAAATGAAGGCGGAACCCTGCAGGATGATTCTAATTGCTCCAGCGTGGCCCAGACAATTCTGGTACACAGAACTGCTGCGGCTCTCCCAAGCTCCTCCAATTCACTTGAGGCCCATTCCGTCCCTCTTGTCCAGGAGTCAGGGACAGGTTTTCCACCCGGATCCGAGATCCCTCCACTTGACGGCGTGGCTCCTGAACACAGAGAATTCAGTCATCTAGCTTTGTCTCAAGAATGCAGAGAGGTCTTGGCTCATGCCAGAGCACCAAGTACCAACAAGACGTACACGGCAAAATGGAAGAGATTCTGCTTGTGGTGTCAACGGGAAGGTCTCCATCCTTACACTTCCCAACCTCATCAGTTGCTGCCGTATTTGCTATCTCTGGCTAAGTCTGGTTTGGCACATTCATCAGTAAAGGTGCATCTAGCGGCCATATCAAGGTTTCGACGCAGTTCGGCAGGTCCTTCCTTATGGTCCTCTAGGGTGGTTAAACAATTCTTGAAGGGCCTATTCCGGATGTATCCGCCAGTTCGTCCTCCTCCACCAGTGTGGCAGCTCAACCTTGTCTTGGCTCAACTCATGAAAGCTCCGTTCGAGCCGGTTCACAAGGCAAACTTAAAGTTCCTCTCCTGGAAACTAGCCCTCCTCTTAGCTCTAACATCGGCTAGACGAGTGAGTGAGCTTCAGGCACTCTCCATAGTGCATCCATTCCTGCAATTTACAAAACAAGGTCTGGTTCTTCGGACTAATCCCAAATTCATCCCGAAAGTGCCATCTGAGTTCCACTTGAATGAACCGGTGATTCTGAAAACCTTCTTTCCACATCCTTCTACACCTGCGGAGCGTACGCTCCATTCTTTGGACATTCAACGGTGCTTAAAGTTTTACTTGGAGCGCACACGTCCCTTTCGGAAGTCTACTCAGTTGTTTGTGTCCTACAGTGCACCTCGTAAGGGGTTGCCTTTGGCAAAGACTGGCATTTCCCGCTGGATCTCCAGTGCGATTCAATTCTGTCATCAGGAAGCGGGCAAGCCGCTGGACGGCAGAGTCCGTGCACATTCCACGAGGTCGGTGGCTTCATCTGTGGCTCTCTTTTCGGGAGTTGCCATTAAGGACATCTGCAGGGCAGCAGCGTGGAGCAGTACTCATACCTTCACGAAACACTACTGCCTGGAATCTGCAGGACGAGATGATGCGGCTGTTGGTCAGGCAGTCCTGCGTAATCTGTTTCATTGAGAGGTGAGCTTTCCCTAGGATCCCTCCATCCTGGTGAGCACATTTTGTTTGTTTTTACTGTACTTTATGTATTTTTCTATGGTTATGTGATGCCATGTATTTACAAAATGTGTTCATGGTGCTGTACTGCTAGCTATTCTGATACAAAGCATGGGAATCTATGAAAGTTCCAATACTGGGGCAAGAAAACAAGTTACTTACCTGTAACTTTGGTTCCCCAGTATTGGTAACTTTCATAGATTCCCATGCGCCCGCCCGCCTCCCCTGGGAAAGCTCAGTCTTTTTACAGAGTTTGTGGCGGTTTGCACAACGGCTACGAAAATCTGAGGCTCTGAGCTCTCTCAGGAAGGTTCTAGAGGGTGAGGCTGCTCTGATTGGTCCTGGCAAAAGTTTGGTCTCTTTTTACAAAAGGAGGTGGATAGAATACAAAATGAGATGAGGCCTAGGCCTAGGTTTCTCTTTTGTTTCTATGGTTTTTATACTACCGAGGCTCCCATTCCGACGACGGGGAATGATACAAAGCATGGGAATCTATGAAAGTTACCAATACTGGGGAACCAAAGTTACAGGTAAGTAACTTGTTTTCTTTCCTTCATCCAAATGAGGGCTTATCTAGACATTCCTCATTGCTCACGTTTTTCCAGTTGACGTTCTCAAGATGTGTGCATCTGGTGTCCTTGAGGAAAACAGAAAGGTGTTGCGTGGAATGCTTGTAAATAATCTCAGACATTGCATGTGCTCGAGATCACATTTAGTTCCATTGGTTTTGTCCCTTTATGCCTCTTCAGACAGAAACCAGCCATGGATGGACCAACCAGCCTTGGTTCTGCTCAAAGTGGAGCAGTCTAGTTCGCGGTGACACGTCAAGTCCTTTCAGAACCAGAACACATGCAGCCCCCGACTGGTGCGGCCTAGTTAGGCTAGGAGTCTTGTTGCACGCTGACCACAGAACCCTCATCTGCTATAAAAGTTGCACTGAGGAAAACACTAAAGTTATGGGTGGAATATTTATACATAGTCTCGGCCACTGGCAGTCGTTCGTGAGGCGCATTCCGTCATCACTGAACCTTTTGACATTTTAGTCAGTGGTCTAATGGTGGATTGTGTGGCACACAAGTGTTTGGTCTACCCTAGGTATGCAGATGACAATTTCATTTTTCCCTAAAAGAGATGGGAAACGTTTTTGTCTAAATCTTTCTGTGTGACAGTATGAGATAAAGCCCTATTTTACTCGGAGAATTGTCACTGTGAAAATGGAGGGAAAAGATCAAAAACATATTAATCTAAATTATAAATTAAAGCAAAATAATCAATTCACCACCAAAAATAATTTCTTTTAGATTCGCGTTTAGAAAATAAAAATATGGCTGGTAACGGTCACTACTTGATTTATGATGAATCCGGATTTTTGTTTTTATATTTAGGCAAATTTGTTGCGTGCTCTTGCAATAAATTGATAATTTTTTTTTATAAGCTCTGTTCATAACCTCTAAACAGTGTCATTATTTTGGTAAATTATTTGGAAGGATTTTACAGATTAGTTAGCGGACGCATACCTTATTGTTTACATTAGCCAATATTTCGTAGGATGAGCTATAGGTGAACTAATTTGCTACAGTGAAACTATCAGTGAAATGTTTCTGTAAAAAAGTTGATGCTCTTAATTTTGTCCAGAAATCATATGAACGCCATATGGAGACAAGTTGGAAGGCAACATCCTATAGAAGCCATACTTTCAGCAGACGAGGTCCAATACTAGTGTGATGAAGAACAAGGACTACTGTTCTTTACCTCTGCTGTTCTGCTTGCTCTGTTATCTGGATTTTAAGACATGCATGCGTTAGTGGCATCCACCTAAACCGGTTGATGTACCCTGGTTTGAGGCTTTTACTCACTTTTTCTGATTCTAGACAGGATTTCCTAAAATGACGCCTATTGTGTGTTCTCACGTCTGTTGCACGTCGCAGAGCAGGAACTAAGCTTCTGCAAGTTTTCCATTCAGTGTCATCTGTTTTTTCTCTTAAACTAAATTTGCATGGCATGCTCTTTCTCTGCCAATATCGATAAAGGCAAAGGGTACATTTTATACCAATTAATTTGTTCCTAGAAAACCTATTAAAAGCCTAATAGATTTGTGTTTTATAGTAGCCATCACTTTCCTAAAATGATATGCTCCAGACTCAATGAGTGGCAGGTGGTTCAATGTGGCACCATCTTTGTTCTAACCTTGGTTGACCGTCGATAGCATCAAGCTTTACGTTGACTTTAGTCTAAGGTCAAGGGAGCAGCACATTCTTTTAAAGCATGATGATGGTGCCTCACTGTTTAACTGCTGTGTCTTGACCCTAACTTAATTGTATACTCCATTAATTTAAGAGCAATATACATGAATTAATTGGTAGGCCATTATCTTAGGTCAGGTAAGGGCTCCATACAAAGAATTTGTTAGGTGAGAGTGAGAAAGCATTGCTTTTAAAATCTTTAAACATGTATCTTTGTGCCATGTAGATTGATATTAAAAATTAGTAAAGATTTTTAATGTTTTAATACACTGGCCTCTTCTTTCTCCTGCCATTCTCTAATGTTTCATTCTTTTTTGCACAGTACCCTGGAGTTGCTCAGAGCATCCATAGCGATGTGAACAATCTTCTGACAGTTCTGAGTATGAGCAATGCTCTTCCAGAAGGTACGCGAGCTGTAGACCATGCTTTTTGATGTTTTCATGATTTTTCATCGTTTCTTGAATGCAGTTTGATCCTGATGACATGTCGTGAAAAAATGTAAGAAATAAAAGGTTGCCTTTGTGCTACTGGAGTAACCATAAACAATTATGCAGATAATCTGTTTTATAAAAAGATTAAATACTCATTTGACAATGCAGAATTAGTTTCTTGCCACATGTATTACTAAGTGTTCTGTTGAGAATATCTGGTGTCTCTATTCACTTTTCCTACATGGCATTCCTGAATAATTCTGGGATCATTACACGTTTATGCTAAATAAAGACCTCAAATAAAATCTAACTACTTTACATTTTTTTTTAATCTGTTATTGTGTTAGATCATAGTGATACCAAAGGGGATGATGATGGATTAAACCCAGATCAGTTGACTGAGGGTGTGTGTTTAATTTGCTCAAACGCTCTGTCAATCATCCCCTTAGGTATCGCTTTGTTCGCCCTAAGTTGGCAGGGTATGCCCAGACTTGGGTCCCTTGCTCACTTTGCCACTGGATTCAAGCTAGCCTGGCTGATGACGGCTGATTAGCCAGAAACCGGTCCCAGGATGCTTGTTTCCAGTCCAGGAAAGACATGGCTTGGCAGTTCGGGCTGGACTGTTCCCATGAGGCACAGGGTCAGACTGATTTGCATATGGCCATGTCTGAACTGGGGTGGTGGAGTGAACTAAAGAATGATGATGGATTAAACCCAGACCAGTTGACTGGGGGTGTGTGTTTGATTTGCTCAAACGCTCCGTCCATCATCCCCTTTGGTATCTCATTGTGTTAGATCCTTGCTTATAAACCCAAGAAATAAAGCTACTCATTTGATGTGAAAGATCTCCCATCTGACTTTCAAATACTCTACTTTTAAATCACGTGGAAATAATTTTGCATGAAACATAGATTTTAATGATCATGAATCGAGTTACATGAAGTGCTGGGGGAGTGATTGTCTAATTTTATCTTCCAGTATGTTTTTTATCTGGAGACTTCCTAAGATATGAAAAGATGGTTTGTTCAATTTGCATTGCAGATACTTACTGACACGCCCAAACCCCCTACTTCCAGTTCCTGGTGCAGAACAGGGATAATTTTGGCCCTGCACAAACTAGTTGTGAAATCACCACACACCTAACCTAAGTCGTACACGGATCCTTTGACCAACACCCGCTGCTAAACCTGCCCATGTGCAGGGTTCTTTGGAGTCCTCAGTATTATATACCATTTTTAAAGAAAATGTCATCTGGTTTGTGTTTGTAATGCTCATTGTGACCATTAGTCTTATTGAAAACTAACACTTTAAAAGTAACCGTCCGTGTTGTTGCACTTCACCAGGCTTGTGACTGGCATAGGTATTAGGCTATGGTACCTAATGGGCATAATGCTGGGGTTCCTTAAGGGGTTATGAGGCTACCACCAGTCTTCACTGGATGTGTATGTGTTGGGTCAGTGCACTAGTGTCACATATATAATTTGCAGTCTTTTCAGATTTCTAGTTTAAATGCATTTTTATTCATATTTACCATCTTTCTTAAATAAGAAGACACTCTACTCTCTATCCACCCACTCTCGACTACCCCTCTCTCCTGGCAGGCCCCTCCACCAACTCTGTTCACTTGAGACCATCGCCCCATCTAACTGGTGCTGAATAACATGACATTATATCTCAGTCGGACTATGCCTTGC
Source organism: Lissotriton helveticus (assembly GCF_964261635.1). Lineage (NCBI taxonomy): Eukaryota > Metazoa > Chordata > Amphibia > Caudata > Salamandridae > Lissotriton > Lissotriton helveticus. The sequence continues at coordinate 1,918,251,099 of NC_136067.1, read as the reverse complement.
ATCTCGCCTCTTACTTTAGTACACATCCAGTTGATGTATCAAGGATACGTAATACCCTCAACCTTTTAGGGCACTTTCGTCCTTTATATTTTCCAGAAAAGCCCAACAGTGGTTTCCACAGCTGGCATTACAGTTTTGACCCAGATGCTTTTTTTTCTGTTCAGACCCTTTACTGTAGTAGTTAAAGCTCAGATTTTTTATGTATTGTGATAATGAGTAACCTTCTAAATACATAATCTAGTTAGCACCACAAATTAAATCCTGCAGAGGTCTTTCAGCACATACAGCTTTCTACTAAGAGCACTCCTTGAGGCATAGTCCAGTTCCCCTGAGGTGCACGGTGGTGGCGGTCTTGCTCCAAGATAGCTGGGCACTTCCCTCTTTGTTACTTTATTTGCCCCTTGGGGTCTGAGCTGTCTGAGCCAGTGTCTTGTGGCCTGGGACTCCCACTGACAAACACCTTTCCACTTCAAAGACCCATTTTTCCTCTATATGGTCTCTACAAACCCTTGAAACTTGATTTTAATCTGATGGCCCGGAACTTAGAGCTTAACTCAAGATTTTATCTAGAGTTTTGTTTGCATGGTCCTTTAGTAATTGTCATTGCCCTTGGATGTTTCTCCTGTGGTGCCTTTACACTGGCAAATCCTCACATTGCAGTCATTCCTAACCTCCCTTGTGTGGAAGGCAAATAATGTTCCCCATCACCATCCATCTACAGGCAGCTCCTGAATGTGCTCCTTGACTAGATGGGGTAGAACCACTCCTCGTCCTCTTCTATGAGGTGTCTGGTGTTTATGTATTACAGGCTATAGCAAAGACCTCTATGTCCCAGTTGATGATGCACAGACTTTGTATTATTGCTTATTCTGATTGTCTATTGTACTAAGTTGTTTATCAGATTATTACTCTAGTTTGTTACACACCTACTACCCACTACTATCTTGTACCTATAAGTTTGCTTTTGCCGATCTATCTTTTTGTCTATTCGTTCACAAGTTGTTTATCTGGTTACTATCCTAGTTTGCTACCCACCTACTACCCATTACTATCTTGTACCCACAAGATTGCATAATCTCCCGTTTGTTTCCCTTACCCCGTGTTTTCTGTAAAGCGCTCTGATATCTGCAAAGATCTTGTCAGCGCTATATAAAACTTTGAAAATAAAAATAAATAAAATGAAAATAAAAATGATCAAGTGGACTGTCAAGGTCCAAGTGACCCTGAGAGAGGTCCTGTGCATTTCCTTCCAGCCCTGGTTCATTGCAGGGATTTATGACTGTGGGAAAAGGGAGGGAGGAGATGGATGGAGGCGTAGCTTCTCTGGATTATCAATCCTCATGTCTTCTGACATTCTGGAGGCATGAGGCAAGAAGATCTACCAGTAGCCTTGCCTGCAGCTCCAGCAAGTGAATAGAGTATGTTCCGACATAGACCATTGTATGTGCCTGAGTGTGCATTGAGGCTGTGAATGTCCCCTCTCGGACTCCCTTTACATCATTTGCTTAACTCTGCTATTATGCTCTTACTTATATCGACACCGAAGTCAGACTTCTTGTCTCCTCAATGTGCATTCCTGTTTTTCTTAGTGTTGTGGCATGAGCCTTTAAGATCCATTTTTTATGACTTCTTTTTGACCAGTGGTTCAGCAGCACCTTGACAGTAATTTGTTATGTTATTATAGTGGAGGTTCTTACAAGCTCCTGTGGTCGTCTGTCTGTTGCTAGCCCTGCTCAGTCCTGTAACCATTCACTTTATTGGCATCTATCATAGAAAGGCTAAATGGATTTTTGAGTGATGTATGGCTTTCCACGAAGCAGCTCTTTTGTGATGGCGACAGGTGACTTCTGACATTTTCCTCCTATTTAGCTGTTCGTTCGTAGTGCTCACCTTTCTACTGTTTTGACTTTTGTTCCTTCATTTAGCAAAATATGCTTGGGGGTGGGCTCCTATGCCTAGCACAAGGGAGTGAACTGCACATAAGGACTCCCATCTCTGTTGTCAAGCTGGGTCTTCTTCGTCCTAGATTGATTTTCTTTAATCTTGGACTTGCAAAGTAACATGTTTTCTGGGCCTTTCAACAGAACAAATTAAATGTAACGTAAAATTAAGAATTGTCGAAATAGTGATGGAATATCTGACTGCTGGTGTGTGCAGTACCACAAATTTGTAACTGTTTTCGCCATTAATCAGACGTACGGGAGTCCTTCGGATAACTGCATTTATCACGAGTAAACAAAACAAGATGCTGAAAGTGCCACTTCCTTACAACTTTTCTTCTAAAAAGTCAAACATTCACTCAATCCCAATGTATTCTCTGTATGTCAGGTGTTTTGCTTCCAGCTGATTCACTATGTTCTTTCTCAAGGAATTAAATACTTTTAGAAATCCACACTTCTCAATAAACTGATTGTCAGTTACACTGGGCTACCAGTTAGAATAGAGCTAGCTTTCATATATTGTGTGACCAGTCTTAGCAGAGTTTCCAATTCAATCTTTAGTATTTCTCCAATAGATATCTTTTATCTCTCAGACTTTGTTCATCAGGGCAGCCCCATTAACTTAATTTCTTGGGCAGCAAGTGCATTTTGGCGAGCATTTTTTATGCTGGGCAACTATCTCTTGTATACCCCTTAAAATGTACTCATGCAATTCTCAATACCTGTCTTTAGACCTTCTGGCAGGGTGGGTGTAACCTGCTAGTCTAAATAATTTGATCTAGTGTATGTTTCCACTAGTTGGTGATCTTGGTCTCCCTGGATAGATGAGTATATGGTTGGGTACTGAGGCCTCGCTCTGTGCTTTGAAACCAGTCCGGCCAGCTCTCAGGCTTGCTTAAAGTGCAAGGCATTCCTAAGGAAGACCTAGACCCCACTCAGATAGTTTGTTGCACAATGAAAGCAAGGAGGAACAGCCACCGGGTCCTCACTAAACCAACGTTGGAAAGAGTTTTCTAAGTGGAGGAGAAACCTTTCTCTTGGCTCGCTCCCAGGCGATCTTGGCACACAAGACTCCTCGCTCTACATTCAGTGAACTCAACCACATTTCCAGGAATCTCTGCTTGCTTTGTTTTCTTGATTCTGACTTGTTATTGTCCTGGTATGGCTTTTGCCGAAATATAAGTATATTTTGCTGGCAGAGACACGGTGTGAACATGCAGGCCAAACTCTTTGTTAAACACAGCTCAAATATCGTAGTCCGCGAACTCTTTGTAATTTCAGTTCAATGAGGCCTGATATTTCCCAATCCTTTTATTTACTTTAAAGGCAGCCAAGATGTTGCCATATTCCAGGGACTTCCAGTGCTACGCACCATATTACCCACAATGGGCAATACTGCATGAGCCCAGGAGAACATAAGTTGCGTGCTCGGTAAACAACCCACCCGCAGGAGTTAGTTACACCAGGCGCATTGCCCCAACCCATATTGTGGACAGCACACCTTAAGAAGTACCACAAAATGACACCCTGGAAGCAACTAGATTAAATATCCGGGAAGGTACACCCGTTGTCCGATAAATGAGTCACTAGTTTTTCCTCCCTTTAAAGTTGCCACTACACGCACAGTGCACACAATGACAAATGTAAGGCATTTTTAACATAGCATTAATTATAAATGTTTAAACGCCACACCCACTCCATTTTCAATCAGAAGCCATGAGGGGTTTCATTATGGCACCTCTACAATGTTGTGATCTCTCACTGGGGTGAAATGATTTGTACTGGCATTGGAAAGCCCTGTCTACTATCCAGAAATTTGGAAAGTTGAGGGCGGTCTACTGCTGCTTTTGTGTTTTTACGCATGACAAAAGCGCCCAAGGCAAAGAAGTGAAGGCATGTCATCTAAAATACCTTGTAGCATCTCAGTTTATATAATGTGTAAATATTTTCGTTGGTTAATCACTTGAGTCCTGCTAGCAGACAGGTTGAAGGATTAGCATCCTTGTTTATATGTAATCCTGTGCCTAAAGGATTTTTAAAGTACATGTTTCTTGTAGGATCTGTCATTCTCGCAGCAACCTGTTGTGGGCTGGTCTCTTCTAGACACTAGGAAACCCATGTTTGTTGCAAGTGCAGATTAAACCCCATGCTATGTTCAGGGAGTGTCTTTGAAGTTTTAAATAACCCATACATTTTAGGTTGCACCACCCTTGAGTAAAATTATGTAATGGATGTATTTTTGCTCTAACAATATTTCATTTTGTGGTGGTGTGAAAGGTACATTCTTGTGTGGTTGAGTGCTGTAGTGGCATGGCGGCGCCCTGAGTTTAGATCACTTACTTTGCTGCTGTTCCTGTATTATGCAATATCACTTCTGTTTATAAAAAAAAAAAAAAGATCTTGCATCAACACTTGCCTTGAGTAACCTTTTTAACTGTGGAAAAGGGTGGAGTTTTTGATTTAGCAAGTACTGTAACTAAAAAAGGCAAGCCAGTCTACTATTTGGCATATCAGTAGAAGTGCAGTTATCCATTGTGTACTTGTGATGACTTCCAGGCACATTTCAGTTGAGGAAACTGCTTTCTCTGTCTGAAAGTTTGCATTCCCAGCACCCATGTATCCAGGCACACCCAGTGTGCCTTACTGAGATAATGGTTCTCTAGCTACTCATTAACTTATGGAAAAGATAAGGTAATACAAACGGTGCACACTTGGAATGGAAGAAGATGAATGCCCGTTGTTGTTGCTTTAGGTATGATGGAAAGACTGTCTCCTCTGCGTTGGAAGATGGTCTACTCCAAAGATGTTGGAAGTACCAACAATTCACAGTGAAATTGGGGATTTGTTCAGTTGTTTCCATTCACACGTCTTCAAAAGCCTAGAACACAGTATTAACATTCAGTTTCTTCTTTGCTGAATTGTTTGTTCTCTTTGTAAACAATCCACGTAAATAAACGGCATCCCTTTAATCAATTGTTTTACTACCTCACTTGTCCTCTGCTCCCCATCCTGGAGAAGCAACCAACTCAACTGCTGGCACCAGTGCCGGGTTTTGTTGGTGGATAGTGGTGTAGCAAGGATGCCATGGGCCCTGACGCTAGCAGGGAAGGGACCCCTTGCCTGCTGGTTAAATAGTCATGTACAGCCATATGTTTGGTTTGGTGGACCCCTAACATCCACGGGTCCTGTAGCCACTGAATCCTCTTCACTGTTGGTGGCTGTACTCCAGATGGTGAAACCTGCAGAACACATGCACAAATGGAACCAGGGAAGTTCTTTAAAGGTGCCAGAAGCACAACATTTCTCTGAGCACAAAAGGAAGAGCAGTTTGCACCAAAGTTTACCAACCACGAGGAGGGATGCACACTGCGCTGGTGCGCAATCATGTAACAAAAAGTGTCATTGTTAATTGTTGAATCCTAGCTTCATTCTGGAATCTGAGCTGCTTTCTTGGATCCTAACTTCTTTCTTGATGTGCACTTACTGCTGCTGTAGTCTTGTACTTTCACCAGCACTGTTGACTGGTGGGGTCGCCCAATTCAACTATACTCATTTAATTAACCTTGGGATGCATAAAGTTTGAGTTGGCCCTACTGGCATTCAAATTTGTTACCCAATAACCAAAGAGTCCCTCCTGCTAGAGAAGAATGGAGATGCAACCTCCTTGTCAATCGGATGGGAAAAAAAATATTCTTTTATAATAACCCTCGCCCACAAGGCTTTCCCCATGGTGGCATGCTTTATCATAGGGTTCATCACTGACCTTCTACGGGCTAGGGCGTGCCTGAGAAGGCACGAAAGCACTTCATAAAAAAATTTCAGAAACACCTATGGTGATTGAAATTATGGAGTGGGTTATATATATATATATATATATCACATCACCAAAATGACCACTCCACTCCTGGGCAATCAAGAGGACACAGCGGGGAATTTCCGGGAGACCATTTTAATCATCGCTATTTGACACGATGCATTTCGGCGTCACTCGCCTTCTTCAGATGCCGGTAGCTCAGGGATATCCCACCTCCCTCCTTTGAATATCATATTGGCTCTCCCATTGGCGATAGTGAAACTTGTCCCAACTGTTTGCTTTGCTGTAGTCCTGTGTTGAAGACTGCTATACCCAGCATGCACTATTGTGGAAAATCCAACAGCGGGACAGATTTCTGCTCGCAGTGAGCGCTGCCTTGCCAAACCAAGCGAGGGGGGTTAATACTTTGGGAGCGCCCTGTAATAGTGTGTCCATGAGCTCCCCGAGTCCCCTACGTCCAAGCCCCTGTTTCAGATGTGTATATATACACATACACACACACGCGCACACACACACTCGATATATCTCTCTCTCGATATATCTCTCTCTCTCGATCAAGAACTTTATGAACTCCCCTAGTCAATATTTCAAAATCTGGGGATGTCGGGAAACGTTGAAGGTATATGACCCTCCTTTTCCCTGGTCTACTAGTTTCAAGCGCTATCCCAAGGCTTTTCTTCAGGACCAAAAACAGGGAATGCTGCCACTCCTAAAGTTGCATTGACTCATAATTATTTATTTTATTTATTTATTTTGAAAGTTTTGTATAGCGCGAACAAGATCTTTGCAGATATCAGAGCGCTTCACATAGAAAGGGGGAGCATGAGGGAACATAGTCAAACAGGTAGGTAAAAATGCTAGTAGTACAAACACGTGGTAGGCTAGAAAATCACATAAATCATTAATACATATAATACAAATAAGCCACGGGGTCGAACACGGAGTACAGATCAGTGCGGAGTCTTAACAGAGTTCAGAATAGCACTTCAAGTGTATTTAGCCATGAGGATAGCTTTTACTTCTTTCTTAAACAGTGTAGTGGAGGAGATAAGCCTCGTTTCAGGGGGGAGTGAGTTCCAGATCCTGGGCGCCATTCCTGAGAACGAGCGTTTATACGTTTTTTCCTTCCGGAATCTTCGAGGCTTCAGCAGAAGATTGTTTGTGCCTCTGGTGTTTCTAGAGCCGCCAGAGATTGTCAGCTTCTGAGAGAGATAGCTTGGTGAGCTCATGTGGACAGCTTTGTGCATCATGCAGGCGATTTTCAGATGTATTCTGGCTTCGAAAGGCAGCCAGTTCAGGTGTTTAAAGTCAGGGGAGATATGTGAGTGTTTTTTTGAACCAGTGATGAGTCTCGCTGCAGCGTTTAGAGAAGCTCTTAGGGTAGCAGTAGTAGTTAGGGGGAGTCCGCAGAGGGCGATGCTGCCAAATTCAATTCGAGGGATGATTAGTGCTTGTACTGCAGTTTGGAAGTCATTGGCAGGGAGGAAGGGTTTAAGTTTCCTCAGGGTATTGATTTGATAGTTCGCTCCCTTAGTTGCCTTGCTGATATGTTGCTGCATGTTGAGATTGGTGTCAAGTGTAATGCCTAAGGATTTTGCTGAGTCTACGATGGTGGGTTGGACATTGAGTGCAGTTAGGTGTTTAAGCCAGAATTGTGTGGTAGAGATCTTGGCGGGAGGTAAGATAAGAAGGAACTCTGTTTTCAGAGCATTGAGTTTGAGATGATTATCGGCAAGCCAGGATTGGGTGCTTCTGATCGTTGAGTTCAGGAGCAAAATGTCTTTGGGGGATTGTAATTTGAGATATAGTTGGGTATCATCAGCGTACATGTGAAAGTGTATATTGGACGCTTGTAACAAGGTGGTGAGGGGTTCCATAACTAGGTTGAACAAAGTTGGAGATAGGGAGGAACCTTGTGGGACGCCTAACGAAACAGGTATAGGCGAGGACATCAGGTTGTTACTCTTGAATTTCTGCGACCTGTTGTGTAGAAAGGAAGTGAACCATTTGAGGACTGTCCCAGATAGACCCATTCTCGTGTTTAATAGTTCGAGTAAATTCTCACGGTGTCGAATGCTGAAGAGAGATCAAGAAGGATGAGGAGACAGGTATCGTTTTGATCTAGCATTTGAAGGGCGTCGTCAATTATGTGAGTCATAGCCGTTTCAGTGCTGTGCCCCGCTCGGAAGCCTGATTGATGAGGATTGAGGAGGCCAAACTGGTCAATGTGTTTAGTCAGTTGTAGTTGTGCGCATTTTTCCAACAATTTGGCGAGAGTGGGGATATTGGTAATGGGACGGTAGTTGTTTAAATCAGAGGGGTCGGCTGTAGGTAGTAAAGGCGTGACTTGTCCTACTTTGAGGGAGTCAGGGATGGTTCCTTGTTGAAGTGAGCTGTTGATAATTTTAGTCCAGAGAGGGAGGAGCAATGGGATAAAGTCCTTTACAGCGTTAGCAGGGAGGGGGTCCGTGAGGTGATTGGATGGTTTAACGGTGCTGAGCAGTTTCCCTATTTCTTCTTCGGAGTAGGTGACAAAGGATGACCATGTGGCATTGTTTTTTCGTTCAGTGGGTGCTATGCAATGAGTCTTGGAGTAGAGGCTTGCGTCAATGATGAGATCGCTCTTAATGTTGTCAGTTTTTTGGATAAAGAAAGCGGAGAAGTCTTCACAGGAGGGAGCCTCGTGCATATTGCTGTGTGGCTGGGGTTGTTCCTTGCATTGAGTTCTGATTAGTTCAAACAGTTTTCTCGGCCTGTTCCTTGCTTGGTCGAGCTGGTGGCTGAAGAAATCTGTTTTTGAGCGTTTAATTTTCCTGAAGTAGGCGTTTCTCTTTTTCTTCAGTGTTTTTAGATGCAGTGCAGAGGGAGCTGATCTCCAGGTGCGCTCTGCCATTCGCATGGCTCATCTGTCCTCGTTGAGACTCCCGTCGTACCATGGATTAGAGATTTTGGTAGATACTCTTTTTAGTTGCAAAGGTGCAGCCTCATTAATTATTGAGGTTATTGCGTTGAGATAGTGGTCAGTCAAGGATTGAACGTCCGAAATGCCGGTAGGGGGAGCTAGGAGATTGCAGCTGTTAGGGGGTAGAGAGTTTGGTTTGAGTTTTTTCAGGTCTCTTTTCCAAATTTTGGGCTTGGAGGTTTGAGCCGGGTTAACTTTGACTTTTTCATTGATGTAGAATGTGACAATATGATGATCTGACCAGTCGCAGGGTTGGATCGATTCGAGTTGGATAGAGTCTTCTTTGGAGATGATAAGGTCGAGGATAGAGCCTTTCTCGTGGGTCGGGCTGTTGCATATTTGGGTTAGGTCAAGGGCATTGAGGACATTTTTTAGACTATTTACCACCGCGTCATTGTGATCGTTCCAATGGAGGTTGAAGTCACCGAGCTATATTTGGGTGAGCTGCTGTCCGGAATTGGTTGAGATCATATCCATGATTTGTTGGGAGAAGATAGCGTTGTCCCCGGGTGGGTGGTAAATGCCGTGAAGAGAGCATATCGGTTTGCCCTCACTGATAATATCGAGGCAGATGTATTCACAGGAAGTTGGGGAGGGTAGGGAGGAGGAGGTGACTTTCAGAACAGAGAGGTTGCTCCTGTGTATGCATGCCATTCCACCACCTATTTTGCCGGGCCTGTCAAGTCTAATGATGTGGTAGTTTGGAGGAACCAGGATGTCCATTATAGGTGTAGAGGATTCTGTTAGCCATGTTTCAGTCATGATGATTAGGTCAAGGTCCAGTGATAAGATGAGATCAGCGATGGCGGAGGAGTGTCTAGAGGCCGATCTGCAGTTGAGGAGAGTGCATTTGAGACGGGGTGTGTCGAGGGAGGTAGAGGGTACTAGAGAGAGGGGGACTTTTCTAAGGTTATTAGGTATGGAGCTTCTGTTGTTTAGTGTGGGGGGTCTGAGGGGATTGGAGTGTATCGTAGGAATGGCGAGGTGTGTGGCGGATGTGTGGTGTAGGGGAGTTGAGGAGGGTGTGGGTTTTCGAGGTCCGAAAGAGGGTTGCGTGGGCGATCGGGCGGTTGTTGCGATTGCGATCAGGGATTGAAATCCAGTGGGGGGAGTGTAGAGTGAGAGAATCATCAGGAAGGGTGGGGGACCTGTTGGGGCGGTTGTTTCGATTGCGAATAGGAATTGAAGAACGGTGTGTGGAGTGTTGAGTGTGGGAATCGTCCGGAGGGGTGGGAGACCTGTTGGGAGGGGAGGTGGTAGTAGGTGAAGGGTGTTTGGGGTGTGTGGTGAGTAGTTCTTTGATGATGAGGATGTCTTCTTTGATCTGGGTGAGGGTGGCCATAATCAGGTCCAGCGTGGGATAGGTGCTGGTGGTGGGGGGTGGGTGCGTCAGGGGTGAGTTCATAACCAGGGAGTTGACATGTGCGTCGGGGGGACGGCTGGTGTCCGTGCTCGGCTCCGTGGAGTGGGCCCTGAGGAGAGATGGTTTGGGTGGGGGGTGTCATTGAGGTAGGGAGGGGTGTTGTTGGAGTAGGGAAGAGGTTGGCAGTATAGGTGAGGACCTTGGTGGTAGGCGAAGAGAGCCGGGTGGAGGATGAGTGCATATTAATGGTGGCGGGGGTGCAAGTAGGGTAATGGGGGCTGAGAATGGGGGGAGAAGATGAGGTTCGAGCTGGTCCTGTTGTGGGGAGAAGGTGTTACATTTAAGACGGTGGCGTGTTCTGCGTGATTAGTTAGAGGGTGGTAGTGGGGACTGAGAATGGGGGGGGATAAAGGGTGAGGGGATAAAGGGTGGGATTTGTCGTTGTGAGCGTCGGGCTGTTGCTGGACTATGTTATACTTGTTGTGGGTGGGAGCTGTGATGTCAGGGGTGGGAGGAGTGGGTGTGGTAGGAGTAGTATGAGTGGTATGGGTGGTATGAGTGGTGGTCCGAGGGGAGGAAGGGAGGGTGGGGGTGCCGGTGTATGGTGGGGAGAGATCTGTGTCTGTGATTGCGGAGTGTGTGGTAGCTACAGCCGGAGGGATATTGACTAGGGTGCTGGGGGTAGATGAGAGGTGCGTGTCGTTCTGGCGCTGAACTATGTTAGAGGGGTTGTGTGGTGAAGGGTGGTAGGACTGGCGGTGCTAAGAGTGGCGGTCCGAGCATTGGAGAGGTGCTCTTTGAAGGTGGGGAACAGGTTGTCTAGTAGTTCCAGGTTCCTGTCTCTGGATTGCATTAGTACAATCCCGTTGTTGTAAATAGTAATGGTGGCCCTGCCTGGGAAGAGTTGGGATGGTGTGATGGATAGTGTTAGGCCATATGCTGACTTCCTGGAGGTGGAGACGGTGAGTAAGGTGAGGAACGCTTTTCTCCATTGCGCTCTGCGTGTGGTGTGGAAGATGATATCGGTGTTCAGGGATCCGTTGACCGGTGAGAAGTAGGAGTCGGCAAAGGGTGTTTCCGGGTGGGACCTCAGGCAGTTGTGTTTGAAGCGTTTAGCAGCTTTCTTGGTGAGTACGGGGGGGGTAGTTGATTTTATATGTGTGCTTGCCAGCAGGATCCATGGCGGTCTAGGTAGGTGCGTGACGGTGAACTGTAATGATATATAGGATTACAATACAAATGCAAACACGTTACAAGTCAATAGTGACACTAGTGAGCACCCTAAAAATAGGAGGTAGCAATCGATGCTACACAGTGGAGAAAGTGAAAAGGATGCAGGTTACAAGTGTACCAAATAAAAGTGAATGAGGTTGCAAGAAGGTGCCAAATATAAATAAAGGTATAATACTGACCTAACAGAGTATATGTGGTAGCAATCTGTGCTTTACCGAAGTATATGAGGTAGTAATCGGTGCTTTACAAATGAGAAGTGCCGAGGGGCAGGTTACACAAGTGTATAAACTAACATAAGAAATATACTGCTGCACTAAAAGGCAGCTGTGCCGTGGGGCAGGTTACTATAAGTGTACAAATTATCAGAAAAATATAATACTGCACTAACAGCCACACATTAAATTAGAGGGCTGTTTATAGGGCTATGCAAAGTGCGCGGTAAATGAGCTTAGTCTGCAATGACAAGTTTGCATTATATGAACAGATAGTCAAACTAGTCGAGGTGACTAGTCCATGATGGCCGCCAAAGAGAAGGAATAGGAATAGTCTAAGATGGCCGCCAAATAGGGAATAGTGCCCTTAGTCCTCTGTTAGTTGTTGTTCTTTTGCGAGCAGGGAAGGGCAGTTTCAGTTTCTATTCCAGCTGGCTCAGTATCTTGCATGCTGTGGGGAGTCTTATCTCTATTTTGGTTATCTTAGGTGGAGCTGTTGAGGGGCCTCGTGGGCTCTGGAGGTAAAGGAGGGGATTTATTGAATCAGTTTATGGCCCCAGCCATTTTGAACAAAGGAGGTTTTAGGGAGTGAAGAAAAACGAGTGAGGCAAAGAAAATACCTTTTCCCGCTTTCTGCTCGGAAGGTGCTCTGTAGTCCCAGCCTCAGGGGGCAAAGACGCTGTTTGCCATCGTTTGCAGGTCTGCTCCCGGCTGCGTCAAAACGTGTAAATGATGATCGAATGATCCTCCTTCCCAGGAGAGTCTCCCCGGGGATGTTGACGCCCTCGCTCGCCAGCGCTGTTCCCTGCCGCGCTGACTTGTCTGCTTTGTGGCTCCACGATACCGCTGGGGTTGGGAAAGGGGGGGGGGACGCCAAGCACACCGTGCACACCCTGTCAGCAGGTCGTCAACTTCCTCTGGTGTCGACGGGGGGCTCTCCGCTTAGTCCGAGGTGTTGTCAGAGCGAGTTGTACCTGACGGCGCAGAGGGCGAGTGGATAGGCACACAGCTGAGCGGGCATGGTGGGGAGATCACTCACGATGTGGGTCGGCTACCGGGACGGACCTCGCGATGCCCGCAGGCGAGCAGGGCAACACCGCAGTGCGTTTCCGATGCCCGTCCGGCGACTCTTGATATCAGTCCCTTGGGTGGTGGCCGTCGAGAACATGGTCCAGGTCCACCTCCCTCCGGTCTGTCCGGTGCAGGCGGCGGAATCAGGCGGGTCCGGCTCTTCGGTAGTCCGCTACAGCTCCCCTCGCAGCCACAACGAGCACCCGTCGTCCACAGCGGGTCCCTGGTTCTAGGCAGCAGCGTTCACAGCGCGTTCCAGGTTCCGTGTCATTCTCCGCCAGTGGCCAGGGACAGTCAGGGTCCGAGGTCTTCTCCATCGATGTTCTGCGCAGATCGGGGGATCCCCAAAGTGCCTCGTCCTCCGAGAGACAGGTAAGGAATATCGCGCTCAAATCCTGTTACTTGTTGAATCCTGTTACCCGTTAAATCCAGTTACTCGTTGATGTATCGGGTGCTAACAGGGATAAAATCCCAGAGTGGGATCCCAAGCACACGGAGCTCTTACCAAGAGCTCCTATCCGTCGGCCATCTTGCCCTAGTATGATTACAATATTAGAATTAGAATTAATACAATAAACAAAATGTGCAGAAATAAAAAGTTATGCAGCACTTACTGGGTCTGTTTAAATTTCAAAAATTCTACAGAGGTTGGGAGAGAAAGAAACTAAATGGTAAAATATGCACAGCCCGTGGGTCTTCTTAATGTTTAAAAATCATTATTGATTGTAATTGGTGAAAATGGTGATCAAAATAGTCCAAACACGTGAGCACTCATTGTGGAGTGGAGTTCAGTGACACACAATATGTAAAACAAACAAACCTAGAGTAACAGACACACAATAATATACAGTCTGCGCTATATGATTACATATATGAGAGAGACCATGAATAGGCCTCATGAGTACAGCGAGGAAGAAGGGACGCCTGTAGTCAAACCCTGTATGTTTGTAGAAAACAGAGAATCGACATTGAAGTTAAATGCGGCCTAAAATGCAGAGTTTGCTCGCATATGCAGTGCAAGCATATTCGGTTGCTATAATCACTTACTTCAGCATGGCTACTCCCTCACTGGGAAGCTGACCCGTTCGCCAGTTACTCCAGAGATGATGGTGGGGCGTGGCGGGTCCTTTTTGTATGCTCTAAGCGTCTTCCCGTTGTCGTCCTCGTGGCTGCCAAAAGGTGGAACGCCGACACCTGGGGAGAAAAAAGATACTCACTTCCTGAAGGGAGGGAAACCGGTGGGTGTCCCCTTCCTCTCAAGTCTAGTGCCGGTACAGCGTGTCCGCATTGTAAGCCCGAAGTATGCACGACAAACTGATTGCCATCATAGAAAAGTGAAAAGCGAGTGGAAACATTAAATAAACTAAGAATCAGGAAACTCAATGGCCCGATATGAATTACTGGAAAAGTACCTCATTAAAACTTAATGGTAATAAACCATTGAAAAGACATATAATGATGTCAGAACTAAGAGGTGTTGTGTAATGTAAAAACCGACCCGAATTTTTTTTTCGGGAGTGACTCCTCATAGTGGAAGCAGCCAAATTTGTCAATAAACACATCTCATTAAAGTTTCAGGGAGAGAAAAAGGAAAAGAACACCTCATCAATAAGAGGGAAGGCATAGAAGATGAAATAAAAGAAAGGGACGTGAGGCATTATAAACTGAATACCTCGGTTGTACTTTAATCCTTTGAGGGATGCAAGGCTTAGTGAGCTGAGTACCTTTGTTTATTTCCATCCTGTGAGGGATGGTGTTTATTGGGAAAAACACAGGTCATATTCTTCACGGAAGGTTCAGATGACCAGGACCCTTACAAAAGACAGAGTGAATAGGTTAGAGAGGAACTCACTACAGCAAGGATGATGCCTAATCTTTCAGTATCGGTGGCCACTCCCAAAACAGAAACCGGTTACTGTGGATATTCTCTTCTGATTTCATCGGATAAGTCTGCCTCCTTTTGCCTCTACCCTCCCCTAGTGTTTTTTCAGAATAATTATTTTTATTAAATAGTTGAGTATCTACATTCCTGGTTAGAGAAAGTGGCATAATGTAAGATTGATTACACAGATACAGTTGTTAACAATAAATCAGACTAGGATACATAATAAGTTACAACAATCGTGGCGAAGAAGGTTCTTCATATGAGGAAATAGTTGGTGGGACACATATATTGCCCCGATAAGCATTCCATTTACGCCATATAGAGGACCATTTTTTAGGGCACCCACGTGCTACATATACAGTTTTTCCTCTGGCCATACACCAGTCAAAATCTGCCTTCCAGGTCTCGATTTTAGGCGATACCCCAGCTCCCCACAATTGAGCGTAATTTCTTTTTGCCACCATTAGGCCCAAAGTGACCCATGTTTGGTCTTTTCTATTAGTCAGTAGGTTCCCGGACACTTAAAAGGCACCTTTTGGCTTCAGGTCTTCCCTTAGTGGTTTTGATATTTAAATGTGTTACCCACAGATTGTTCTAATAGGCACTTCAATCCACAGAGCACAAACAGCGATTTAAAAAAAACAAAAAAACTTGCACAGCTGTGGTTTGTACTTGATTTTTGTTTGTCAAGCAAACTACATTTGTTATGCCACTTATATGTGGCATGAGTCATGCTCTGTTCCAACTTAATAAATAGGTAATTATTTTTTCTGTAATGTTTATTCAAGATGCTGCTCTTCTTGTGGAGATTTGGCTTTACCTCTCCTCCCTCTCGCAGGCTAATTTGACTCTCTTCCTTTTCTTTTTACCTTTCCTTTTCGTTTTAATCTTAATGCAGATGTCCTCCACTCTCCCCCCACCATATAGTATTGTCATAGTCATAACTTGTGACCTTGGATCGCTTGTAATGTATTGATAAGATGGGACCTGGCATTAAAATGCTTGAGTTTTCACGTTCAAAGGAGTTGCATTGAATCTGGAACAAGGGAAAGCAAGTACATTTTTGGGACATTAATATTGTACGTTTCAAGAGACCACATCTATTCTTCAACTGCCGTAGGAAAGTCCGCGTCGTCCTGGTCTGGTGAGCAACCTGCTCCAGGAGATCATGACACCCAAAATGTGCATGCAGCCAATTCTTCCCAGAGTATATACTTTATACTTTGAAACTTGCACAATATTTATAAATTAGATCTTTGCTTTAAACTGAAAACTGCAGCATCTGTATATGGAGACAAATAAGATAACTAGGACACACTGAGATTAACGTATACTGTGCACCAGACCTACCTTTTTTTAAACTAACAAAACAGATGCATTTTGAGACCTCATTAATTTTGAGTTGGTCTGGACTAATATTGAATAGCTTCCACCTCTTGAGGAACCACCATCCCATCTCCAGATCACTCCAGATAGCTCTGCAGAACTCCAGTCTGAAAAAAAGTTCAGTTGGAAACTCACTGGAGTGGAGAAACAAATAGCTTTCATCATAGACCTTAGTGCTCTGTTTTCTTTACCCGTACCACATCTTCTTGGTACAGTGCCCAGGTCCCGCCTGCCTGCTTTCTGTTACTATGTCTCTTCTGCCAGCAATGCTGTACGAAAGACTGAACTCAGTCTAGTTATCCCAGAGGGCCTCAAATCTTTTCCCTGTTTGCGTGTCCATCTGAGACTTGTTCACCTCCTCCACATCTCTAATCTCTGGAGCCTCATGTCCCACAGGCAATTTAGTTGAGAGTTGCAACATAAATTTCCCAGTCCATCATAAAGTACCTTCGGCACTATTTATACAGTTTAGTTACTGATCAGGTTTTAAAAAAAAAAACTATTTGTGAAAATGGGAACACAATTAGTTGTATTTTCTCCTACTTAATTTTAAGTAATCACCTAAGACCCTGAAAAAACTTCTGAGGTTTTCAACGCTTTCTGGAACCTGACTGGGTTCCCCTTCTGGCGAGGGAGAGCAAGTAGATGTGCAGTAGTCTGTGATATCTGCCCCACCTACGACAACAGTGGGGCGTGGGACACAATGATCATCCCCATTAAAGAAAGGCATTCCAGGGACTCTTCATTACCAAAAAAAACTCTGGTTTGTCTCTTGGAATACAATATTGATGGGGTCATTCTATATTATAACCATGTCCCTTCTTTTTTGTAGATAAGATTCTTAGAGTTCCTCCAGATGAGCGAATGTCAATACGATCTTGTGTGGTCCATGCTACAATAGGCAGCGTCAAAGCCATGCAGCTTTGCTGTCTCCCCCGTCTGATGATATAGTCAGGTGCACTGTTGTCATGGCGATACCTTTTAGTAAGGGATCAACATAATGATGAGCTTTTCTTTATCTGTGACAGCTCAGTCAGCATCTTAGCTAAGCTGCAACGTGCACGTGCAAAGAACAAGTGTTCTAAAACTGGATCAAAGGCATGAGTCACATCTTAATGAATTCCAGGTGCTCTGCTTCGTCATGCGACAGCTTCTGCAAGAGACATGGCCATGGTGACTTAGTGCTGTAGTCGGGGAATTGATGTGTCCGATTCGAAATGTACCCTCCTCATAGTTATGCCTTAATCCAATGCAAAATCATTCAACTGTGGAAGTTTAAAGTTGCCAATCATTTATCATACAGAGGTCCGCCTTGGCCATCCATTGGCTTTCTTGGTGTGCTGGTCCTTCAGAGGCACCTTGGAGTTCATGTCGTAGAGCATTGTTGGATTTCCTTTAACCTATTTCTGGATGAGGGGCTTACAAGAGTGCTCCTTTGATAAAGTGGACTTTGTCTTAAGGAAAGGAGGGGGGTGTGGCTAGCTGTTGCCTCAACTAATAGTTACCCAAGGGCACTTTATTTAGAATTATCTCTCAGGGAATTAATTTGGTGGAAACAAGGTTTTTGGGGATTGTGGCAATTGTTTTGGAAGAGAGTTGACACAAACCACAGAATATTTTATGATCTTTACTTGGAATAACATGAACAAGACTGGGTTGCCCTTGTTTATCAACTCCCGGGTTCCATTGAAGCAAAGGAGAAACCGACTATTAATCTGCACAGACGCTTCCATCATTTGACAAGTTTCAGGTTTATTTATTATTACTCGGGTAATTAAAACCATTGCAAACAATTAAAATAAACATAAATAGCAGTACAGTACCAAATCCACCATTGTCGCAATTTGACACATATGTAGTGCTTGTGCTACCAGGTCATCATTCTTATAAAGTATACCCTGCACAGATGGACCTTGATACATTATGGTGCACTTTTGTTAATTGATTTCTTGACATCAGTAGTTACACCCTATTAGAACACATCCATGGCCGGAGAGCAGTCTGTGTCAAGCTGCTATTAATTGACACCAGCTCCTTGCCAAGCTTGAGGTTTAGAATGAATGTGCAAAAGAAGTGCAGGGAGACTTTGGTGTATATTGTGCAAAGGCAGCTGCCAGAATCCAGGTGTAGTGCATGCAAAGGATGATCCCCATGCTTTCATACTTCCTATAGAGATGTAGTCTTACCCCTTAGTGTCAAAGTTCAAGGAGGTAAGCAAACCTCAAGGCTGATCTGACCGAGTGACAAGATTTTCACACTTCAGACATGGACAAAGCGTTTTTAGAATTGACCTGTCAGTCACAACTGGACAGATTTCCTTCAGCGGGTATTTATATCATTTGAGAAGTCCAAGCCACCGGTACGTGCTGAAAATCTTTCATGGCTGACTGTAATGAGGCGTTAAAGTCTTTATCAAAATTTGTGATTAACGTACATTCAGTGACTTTGTGTAATCGGAGGAGGGTTTGAGAATTTGCAATCTATTTTCTTAACTGACATCCTTTTTATGGGCTGTCAGTGAGGACCCTTGTACTAGATGATGCAGTCCACATTTGATCAGTGCCTCTTGATATTTCTGCAAATAAGTCCAAAATGTTGGGTACCGTCCGGCTTTAGGTAGCTCTCCTAGAATGCCTTTCTGAGGAAATGTCTGCATACCTTCCTAGGACCGTTCATTTTAAATGTAAAGTTCAGATGTATGGCATTTATTTTGCTTGTGAGTCTTAAACCTGCCAGATTGTGTAGGACTGATCTGGTAGCCAAATGCCCTTCACCTCACAACACAGTAGTTCCAATATCCAGAATTTAAGTGGATGGGCATAAACCTGGTTCATAAGGACAGTAGTAGCAATAATGATTTAAGTATGCAAGTATTTGTTTTCCTCCATAAAATCATTCATTGAATAGCCCTGAATATACGCCAGCCCATTCCCTCCAAGATTCATTGTTAAACACGCAGAGGCATTCCCTATCCTTCAAAGATGCTTCACTGAGCATTGATGCTGGATCAATAGGAATGCACTTCCTCCCGTTATCTTTTCTAGATCACCCTAGGGGATGGAAGAAGTATGAGTCAAGTAGATGCTGACCTATGCCTATATCTATTTAAAGAGCCATCTGGTACCTTCAGAAATCTAGAGCCCGGACCTTTTCTCCAAAAATTGGATCCTCGACCATTGAAAGGCCCCCGGTTATAGTTGACTGGGTCCAAGCCGCTCATATGGCTTTTCAGCTCCATTCAATGGTGAACATGCAGTAGCGCTCCTTGTTAAATGTTTGGAATTTCGAAGTACTTCACTTATAAGGAATGTTGGATACAAGACCTTGCATGGCCATATTAGTGCATTGAGAATAGGACGTGGACCCCAGAAGCAGGTTGCAAGGAATGACCTACTAACAGCCTAAGAAAGCACTTAGCATTCAGATTTCCTAACCTCCAAATCAGTGAACCTTACCTTATATGGTAGCTGTTCTGAGAACTTAGGATGCATCAGATGCAGTTCCATTAAAGGTAGTATGCATGCAGTTTCCAGGACTTAGATAAAAGCAACAGGAGTTGGGGAAGAAATCGGGGAGGGGTGGGAGATAGATGGGAGAAGGGGCAGGTGCCCATAAGTTTGGAATGACGTGTATTTTGATTCCAGAGTAACAGCAGTTAGTAAGATCACGGTGTGCCTTTGGTTTTAGCCATGCTGTAAAGCATCCCCAATGCTATGCAGTATGACTAAAGAAGAAAAAAATAATCTATGTTGCGGCCAGCAGTGTAATTTTGTGGGTGCGCACACAACACGTGCAACATGTCTACAAAATGCTGAGATTTTTTTCTTTTTATTTACTGATCCGATATAACTTAAGAAAAGGAAAAAAAAAATCTAGTTTTTTTGGGGGGGGAGGACTTGTGGAGGATGAGGGTAGAAGCATCACTGAGGAAGTAGGAAGGAGGAAGCTAGAGTTCAAGGAGAGCAACGTAGGGGTTGCGGGCGAAGAGAAGCGCATAGGCGAGAAAGCAACCCTGAGGGGGACACTCAAACCACCTACTACTACTATGATCTCCCAATAAACACTTTGTAGACTCTTCCCTCTTCTATCCCTACGTTCTCCTTTTCAAACAAACTGACTCACATGTCCACGGGTCAAATTAATTCATATTCCCCTATACTAATTTACCACTAATTCTTTTTGGGTTCCGGAGTAGCGTGCTACTCACTGAAAAGCACTTCAACACCTCGTCATGGGTAGAAAGCGCAAAATAATTAGAACTGAGGAGGAAGGTGAGGAAGCAGTGCATGGGCAACAGAGCTACACAGAGCCGTGACAAGAGAAGTGCACGAGGAAGACAGCTGAAAAACACATGCACTCTCATGGAGTGTTTAAACAAATATAAAGTAGGTCTTGAAAATTAAGCAGTAGATAGACTCAAGTAATTGGGTCATGCTCCGGAGGCGGGACAAACACAAAAAGAAGGAGGAAATCCTACACAAACTAATGAATAAAAAGCAAGCAAATGAGTATTGAAGCCAATAAATGGTAAGATATGGGTGGACTCTAAGCTTACTATAACCTGACAATAGGTCTTTTCACCAACAGAGCACAACAGAGAGCGTCCACTGTCTAGTAGGTGAGACCTAATAAAATAAAATAAAAAAATCACCGAAGCGAAGTCTGCAGGAAGAGAATGAGGAGTTGTGGAGAGCATTAACAATACTTCAGGGCCAAGTAATAAAAAGATGTAAAAAGTGAAAAGAGCTTTGCAGACTAAAGCATTGCCAGGGAAACTGCGGTCACTGAAAGGAAATGCCCCCTGCCCCAGTGCAAAAATCTGCACAAAAACGTTACTGGTTTGGAGAAATATACATGACGTGACGTCCCAGTACAGAAGACACCCAGAAACTCACCATTTTGATCACTGTTAGGAAATAGCTCTCGTTCTTTTAAATAACGTCTGTCTTCTCCAGCGGCATCATCTGCTAGCTATTTCAGTTTAAGCTCAATACCACAGTCTTATCGACGTGGGTCTTGTTCTTACTACCGAATCTCTAGGTGTGGTGTTTACACCAGTAATTTTACAAAGGTAGAGCTAAAACTGTATTGGTCAATAATTATTTGACACCTATTCGTGTTGGGCATTGTATGTTTTGTTTACCATCTTCGGAGTCACTTTTTTTCACTGTTTGAACATTAGTAATGTTGTGTACGTTTTCTTTTCCGCCAATATTTGTACAGCTCAATTTTGCCCATGGATTCGTCCTTCCCGGCTGGTACCTGGTAATCTAGCATTATCTAGAGATTACATAGTGAACACATTTTTAGGCCCAGGGTATAGTGCTGCGAAGCTGAGCTGTAGCAGTTCCAAAAGTGCTAGGTTTGATTTTTCGGAGGTTTTCCATGTTAAAAGAAGTACACAAGGTTTGTGACCTCATTCTTCAAATACTGTTTGGTATTTTGCTGGAGCACATTATTTTCACTTTCCTCTCCAGTGTGTGGTCGCATCTGCCGCAGGAAGTTGATGCAACCCTTGCTTCCTGAATGCTGCAATCCATTGCGGTTGTGGAACAGAAGCAGCAGGTTGTGAGGTCTTTGCAGCCTTCTGTGTTGTTTGAGGACACCCTTTGGCATCAGAGCATTCAGTCACAGACAGGCAGAGGATGGCCACAGCCCTTTAATGTGGTCTTTCCAGTCCTTGAGCACTGCTATTCGATCTCATTAAGCACTGTCTAATGCAATCAAGCCGAAGCAGGCTCCTTCAAGGATGAGTTTCCACCCTCCTGTGTGTACGCTTCCCTCCCTAGACAAGCTGACAGCCCATCACCCTTCTGTAGTGGTTTGTTTCTCCTCTGTTCACTGACCAGGCCCTGTTTCCATAACACCTGTCATTGTTTGTCATGCTTTCTTTCAGAGATGGTAATCTTAGCCCATGTCCTCAGTTTCAACTCCAGTGTATCACTTGAAATGCACTGTAGGTGTTGCCTGTCTGCTGGCGCCTGAAAAGGCAAATGTATTTAGTTTTTTTTCATAGTATTAGTGTCTTAAATATGCAATTACCCAAAGGTGTCCTGGAGCTAGAAAAATAGCTCGATATAATAAGATCCTTCCAATTTATTTGAACATGTTTTTAAATTCTTGCTGAAACTATGAATGTTCAGCTCAGTCCGTAACGCAATAGGGAGATTATTTTAAGCCTGGAAAAAACCCAACATCATAATCAGGATTTTATCACCGTCTTCTTGGTGAATGTTTGAACTGAAATTCTGGCAGACATTTCTGTTCTGGTCAGTGCTGCGACTGTTCATTCTGTTTCAGAAGCAGAGTTTACTTGAACCTTGAACCCTATTGGGGTCATTAAGAAGATTACCATGTGCTGATTAGAGCATGTCCTGACTAGACCCAACATCCTCACCCTTTAATCTGTGATGGTGGCAAGGAGTTGACTAGAGAAGACTGTTTTCTAGAGAAGTTTAGTGTTTTTTTGTCATACATTTGCATAGCTGTCAATTAATATAGATGTGCCTGATGTAAAGGTATCTTGAGGTGTTGTCTTTTAGTGTGTTCTGCTGAAATGTATTTGTAAATCTGTAATCCCTACCAGCCCTCCTCCCCGCCCCACTCCACTACCTCCTTCCCACGACCACCACCACCGGAATGAAGTGTGTCTGTTTGGGGTCAATAGATTGGCCACTGCCTAGAGTTGAGTGACTAACAGCCTGATTCATCAAGCCGAATTGCGCTCGCAAAGTGCCAGATTCTGAGAATCTGGCCCTTTGCGAGCGCAATTTTTGCATTTGGGATTCATCATCCCAAATGCAAAAATCGGTAATTGCTAATTCGCTAAATTGCGAGGAATTACATTTAAGGAATCTCTATTTGAGATTCCTTAAATGCAATTCATCAACCATTTTTAAATTGCTAATTCGCAATTTCGGGCCGCTATTTACCGAGAGGTCAGACCTCTCGGTAAATAGCAAAAACTTAGAAAAATGCTTTTAAAAGCATTTTTCTAAGTTGCATGTTGCACACACACATGTCCTTTGGACATGTGTGTGCGCAACACCTGTTTCAATTTGCATTTAAGGGGTGCTACAGGGTGTCCTTTGGACACCCCTGGCACCCTTTAAATCGCTATCTTATTTGCGAGTAGCAAATTGCTAATCGCAAATAAGGAATACTCCCCATTCATTCCTATGGGCCTTTTGGCCCATAGGAATGAATGGGGAGTTATTCCTTATTTGCGATTAGCAATTTGCTACTCGCAAATAAGGAATGTGTAGGAATCGCTATTTATTTAGCAATTCCTACATGAATACCGTTTTGCGAGTCCTTAATTGCGATTCGCTATGAATCGCTATTAGGGGCTCGTAAAACGGCCCGTTGATGAATAAGGCTGTATGTGACTTCTGCATGGGCTCTGCCAGACTAGATCTTGTTGGTGGCTGGGGGATTGCAGCGATGTGGCCAGCCGCCTGTTAGCACATAGTACATCATTTATCCCCAGATGCATCAACAAACCAATTTTCGATTCCTTAATAGCGAAAAATACCGATTCGCTATTAAGGAATTGCAAAATGGAATGCATCAAGAAATCACATAAAAAATTGCGATTTCTTAGAATTCCTTAATTGCGACTCGCAAATTGCGAGTTGCAATTAAGGAATATCTCCCCATTCATTCCTATGGGCCTGGAGGCTCATAGGAATGAATGGGAAGACATTCTCAATTTGCGATTCGCAATTAGCAATTCGCAAATTGAGATTGCGATTTCAAGGGTGCAGGGGTGTCGAAAGGACACCCTATTGCACCCCTGAAATTGATATGTGCACATATGTTGCGCACACACTTGCCCTTAGGGCATGTGTGTGCGCAACATGGAACTTTGAAACCAGCACAAAAGAGCATTTTTCTAAGTTTTTGCAAATTACCACGAAGTTGTACTTCATGGTAATTTGCGTGCCCTATTAGCGAATTCGCTATTTTAGAAACTTTCATGCATTGCATTTAAGGAATCTCAAATTGAGATTCCTTCAATGCAAATAATCGCAATTTAGCGATTTCTAAAATTGCGATTTTTGCATTTGGGATGATGCATCCCAAATGCTAAAATACCGCTCGCAAAGGGCCAGATCTCAGAATCTGGCCCTTTGCGAGCGGATTTTGGTTTGATGAATCTGGCCCTTAGTCTTTACTCCATCTTGCATCTGCTACTAGACGTGCATCACTCTAGTAAGGTCCGATTGTAACAGAAATTTTCTCTAGCCTAGTATCAAGTCCATGAAGGTGATTTTGACCCGTGTATTTTACCATGTGGTTCCTCAAAATCAAAATTGGGTCTCCTGGCATCAAATCCCTTCTGAAATGTTCTACTTTACGAATCCTAATACTACTTACCAACCTATCTTTTAACTCTCAACTTATCAGTGGATGCTGCTGAACTAGCTTGCTTCAAGTATTAGGTTTACTCATTCAAAACCTAACGTGCATTTGTAAAGCTCACGTTCACTCAAGGGTATCTTCGTGCTGAATAACTGATGTTTATAGTTACCCAACTCAATGGTACTCATTTTATCAACCTTAGAAGGATGAAAGGCTGAGTGGATCTGCCAGGATTTTAACCTGTGACCCTGAGGTCGAACATGAGCCCCTACAGTAGATGCATTAGTCCACCAAGCCACCAGACCCGGCATGGTCATTAATGCATTGACCTTGTCTTTCATGTCAGGCTTTTCATTTAAAGGGGCGTGTGAACTCCCCACACGTTCCTGCTCACTTTAGTATTGTTCAATTTTCTGGGTTTGCAGTTGATATTTTTCTCTCTGGCACTAGAAGAAATACTTCTATTTGTGACATTTTATATAGAAAAATGAATCCTCTCTCCCACCATGCGGTGGTTGAAGCCCACCTTGATTGTCAAGAGTCTAGGAGTGGGAAGCCCAATGAAGAAGCATGCTGCAGTCGGGCTTTCCCCAGTGTCCACTTTGGCCCCACCCCCCAAATTTGACACTCGTTAGATCAGCCTTATTCTTATTTTAATGTGTGTTATGGCTTTGGAGATGCATTAAGTTTTGCTGTTGATAAAATGATACCTATTTACTTCTGGCTGTCTGGTGGTGTCTCTCCAGTTTGTCCAGGAGGATGGGATCCGAATCCACACATGCAAAGCACAAGGGATTAGCAGCACAACTCAAAAGGGCGGTGTTGCCAAAAGCATCCTTTGAGTTTTGCTGCTAATAAAAACATCCCTGTTTATCTCAAAAGGCCTGGTGGTGTAATTTTACCTTGTAGCGAATGTTCATTTAAATGTCTTTCTAGCATGATTGAATCCACGCAAAGTTGGCTTTGTTGCATAATCTAGATATCTTTCTTTTCGTTTTTTCATATCCATCACTGGCTGGTCCACTTTATTTCCATCTCTCTAGGGAGGAGTGGCGTGTTCAGTCCAGCGGGTGCTAATATTCGAATACTACAACAAAGCCTGCTGTGGGCTGCAATCAGGCGTTAGTCTGTTGTTGCTGGGTGATATCACCGGATTGCAGGGGTCTAGAGTAACACGACTTTCATTCAGATGTTTACACTTCTTGTCCACCGTATAGTGCCCATTTTTTGCTTTCGCTGATTGTTCTTTTTTGCATAGGTATGAGTCCCGCCAAAGAGTGGATTGACTTCAATGCTTCATCTTGGGTTGCATTTGAAACTGCCTAGGGAATAGATTTGTCCAGCACCTACAGTATCTTGGGGGTCAACTTTGTTCTTAGAAACTGTTTTATTTAAAACCCCACAAGTTTGTAGCAGTGGAACATAGGGCATTGTAAGTTCACCCCATAACAAAGCATGGAATTGGTACTCTGTTCATGTGCAGTAGGTTATACAACAGCGCCTTTCCCTCTGTAACATCGACAGCTTGTTAGGGGGGCAGTAAACGATTCTATTCTGCAATGAACAGAACCCCCCTTCTTTCTGAGGCCCACTGGAGGGCTTGACACTGTGGAAAATATTGGGGGTGTTTCAATATTGGCACTGACACGGACCCCACTGGAGGGGAGACATTAAGACTACAGCACCCAGCATGCTGCTTACTGGAAGGTGGATGCAATACATGGGAGAAAGGCTGGAATCTGATCCATGTTTTTGCTGCTCCCCCCGCCCTATGAATAAGATGCATGCGCATCGAAATGCGTCAGGGATTGTTAATTGTTTGGGAAGTTGAACCGGTTTCTGAAATAAAGTTCTGTCGAGCTGTCCTCGTGTGGAGTGGCGCTTTTGAGCTCAGAGGCAACTTTGGGAAATATATATATATATACATACATACATACACATATACATATATCATAGCGTTCTCCTTCCCTTGAAGTAGAAGAGGCGGCACAGCGGGGATATGTGAAAACCATTTTATTCAATCTGGCATGACGCATTTCGGATCGCTTCCTTCTTCAGATGCCTTTGTGTTGAAATAGTTCCACCGGTGCGAACAGTTTCTGACTCAATCACTGAACTAGTGTTGAGGGTGTCTGCAAAACATGGCACAGATTCAACGAAGCTCATATATATATATATATACACACACACACACACATGCTGCTATGCAAACAGCGGGACAGACCAGATATAGAAGACTAAAGGCTTTAGTCCTACTTTTATATCTGGCCTCTCCCCGTTTTTGCCTCTAAATCTGGTCAGCCTATCGCTCGCCACCTCCCACTGCTGCTGGTGTGCTGTGCCCTTGGTGGGCAGCTGCATACTCCCGATGGCACAGGATTATGGCAACGGGCACACAGGGCTGCGCTGGAGTTTCGGCATGGCATGTCCGCTCAAGCCTCGCCCCTTCTTTTTCTGTTATTGGTGTTAAACTAGCATCAGTTTTGCGTGTGCTCTTGTCCGAGTAGGCTCGGTGTGGAGTATGTTTCTTATAGTGCAAAAAATAGCGTTCATGCTGCGCAAACTACTTTTAAGAAATGTTACCAATTTTTTTTATATACTGCTTCCCACATATTCTAAATGAACCCAAAAGTAGTACGTCTTTCAATGATAAAATACACCAAATGCTAGTATGACATTTGGAATTTTTTCGTAATCTATTTAGGTTAACTTCCTCTTTTAGATCTGGCTATACATACAGTGGTCTTTGCCTTGTCTCCTCTCAGAGGACTATTTCACTCTCACCGCGTGCTATCAACTTAATGGTGTATCCTTACTCCTTCTAGTAAATTAATGCGCAAGGGATTATTCTAACTCTGAAAAATAAACTCAACCCTCCTGAACGTATTCTAAAATGAAAGCAATAGTTTTGTCAGTTCCTACCAGCACTGGCAAAGCCGGTGTGGCAGGCTTTAATGTGATAAACATCTCTGCATACAGTACATGCAAACACCATTTGTGAATGCCCGTGTTTACATTTGTTGGTACATGAAAGCCAGACCTATTGTCTTTCTCTGTGCTTGTTTTCATCCTGCTAAAGAGGCTGTAGACCTGAGCCAAGCATAGTCTTAGCTTGTGCTTTTGCCCGCCTCCCTCGGCACAGGATTGGTGGGCATTGCAGAGGATTAGGACAAAAGCTAACCGGACTGGATAATTTAACAATTTTCTCTGGAATCTGTACCCCAGACTTCTCTGCCCCCAGCTTTTCAGTGGTTCAGACTGTGACTTTTATAGGCTGCACTGGTTTTATTTCCTTTCTTCTTGCCGCGTTTATCATTGTTTTTCATTGTCTGTGGTAGTTTCCAGATGATATTTGCGAGGGTTTCCTGGTGTGTTCCCGCAGTGCACAGCTCGGCTCCGTGCAGCGTGTGCCCGGCAGCTGAGGGCTGTTTTTATCTCATGCACATCGGACAAGGCGTTCGTTGGTTTCGCAAGCTCGACCCATTTCCTCAGGGCTTCCTTCTGCTTTTCTGTTGCAGGCCTCTTCCCCGAACACTTGATTGACGTCCTCAGCCGGGAGCTGGCCCTGGAGTGCGATTACAAAAGAGAAGCGGCCTGCGCCAAGAAGTTCAAGTAGGTCAAAGTGGATTTACTGCTCCGACTTCCTTTCTCGGCAGGGATTTGTGGTGCGAGTCCAGAGTGAAACTTCTAATCGGGCTCTGACAGGGCCTTTAGGGGTGACCCGCTTCAGTGCTTGGAGGTGGGCCAAAGAAACAAACAGTCAAGTGTTTCCACTGTGCTGGCTTCAGTGAGAGAGCTGTGTGCTGATTGGTGCAGAAACGATAGTACTGACTGCAGAGCTGTGTGCTGATTGGTGCAGAGCCTATAGTACTGACTCCAGAGCTGTGTGCTGATTGGTGCAGAGCCGATAGTACTGACTGCAGAGCTGTGTGCTAATTGGTGCAGAGCCGATAGTACTGACTCCAGAGCTGTGTGCTGATTGGTGCAGAGCCGATAGTACTGACTCCAGAGCTGTGTGCTGATTGGTGCAGAGCCGATAGTACTGACTGCAGAGCTGTGTGCTAATTGGTGCAGAGCCGATAGTACTGACTCCAGAGCTGTGTGCTGATTGGTGCAGAGCCGATAGTACTGACTGCAGAGCTGTGTGCTGATTGGTGCAGAGCCGATAGTACTGACTGCAGAGCTGTGTGCTAATTGGTGCAGAGCCGATAGTACTGACTCCAGAGCTGTGTGCTGATTGGTGCAGAGCCGATAGTACTGACTGCAGAGCTGTGTGCTGATTGGTGCAGAGCCGATAGTACTGACTGCAGAGCTGTGTGCTAATTGGTGCAGAGCCGATAGTACTGACTGCAGAGCTGTGTGCTAATTGGTGCAGAGCCGATAGTACTGACTGCAGAGCTGTGTGCTGATTGGTGCAGAGCCGATAGTACTGACTCCAGAGCTGTGTGCTGATTGGTGCAGAGCCGATAGTACTGACTGCAGAGCTGTGTGCTGATTGGTGCAGAGCCGGTAGTACTGACTGCAGAGCTGTGTGCTAATTGGTGCAGAGCCGATAGTACTGACTCCAGAGCTGTGTGCTGTGTGGTGCAGAAGCGATAGTACTGACTCCAGAGCTGTGTGCTGATTGGTGCAGAGCCGATAGTACTGACTCCAGAGCTGTGTGCTAATTGGTGCAGAGCCGATAGTACTGACTCCAGAGCTGTGTGCTGTGTGGTGCAGAAGCGATAGTACTAACCGCAGAGCTGTGTGCTGTGTGGTGCAGAAGCGATAGTACTAACCGCAGAGCTGTGCTACATGAGCATTTAGGACTGATAGCGCTGCGTGGGATACTTATCCATGCAGAACTAATGATACTGAATGTGCGGCTGTGATACTTTGCTATGCAGAACTAATGGTATTGACTGCACTTCGTGAGCTCGATCCAAGTTTTATCTAGAAAAAAAGTAATTTCTAAGAACTCCCTCAGGCCAGCCCCACCCTGAGTTCGAGTTCGCCTTGGTAGCACCACCTCACTAGGGTGGGACGAGGTGGCAGATGAAGCATGTCCCATTACGTGAGTGAGCCCACCTCGTCCAATTCTCGGAATTGCCTAGTTTTACCTGGAGGGAGTGTAGCAATAGGTGATGAGACAGACATTAGCTATAGGTGTGCCAAGAAAATGGATCCACGTACCAGTAGAGGTGCCACGCAACGTTTTGTTTTGATGGTTTCTCTGAGGTAGGCGTGAACCCGTAAGTGCCTTTTTCTCTCTCTCTCTGCATGTTATATGGGGATTGTGTTACTGGGCCGTGCAGAAATAATGGCACTGAATGCTCGGCTGTAATACCTGACCATGTAGAACTAATGGTACAGAATGCATTTCAGTGATATCTGATCATGCAGAACGGAGAGTACTGAATGCACAGCTCTGATTCATGGGCCGGTAGAATTGATAGTACTGAATGCACGGCTCTGATTCATGGGCCGGTAGAATTGATAGTACTGAATGCACGGCTCTGATTCATGGGCCGGTAGAATTGATAGTACTGAATGCACAGCTCTGATTCATGGGCCGGTAGAATTGAGAGTACTGAATGCACAGCTCTGATTCATGGGCCGGTAGAATTGATAGTACAGAATGCACAGCTCTGATTCATGGGCCGGTAGAATTGATAGTACTGAATGCACGGCTGTTATTCCTGCCCAGGGAGAACTATTAATACTGAATGCGTGGCTGAAACAAGGGCATGCCGTATTAATGGTACTGATGCACAGATCTGGTAAATGGGCACGTAGAACTGAATGTACAGCTGTAATGCACGTGCATGTAGAACTAATGGTACTGTGCACAGCGGTACTACATGGAATTGTAAAACGAATGGAATTGAATGCGCAGCTGTGATACTTGGCTATGCATAGCTAATGGTACTGGATGCACGGCGCTGCAGCTTGAGCATGTCAATCTGATAGTAAACGCACAGCTGGGATTCATGTTGCGTCAAAACTATTAGCTCCTAATGCTTGGCTCTGAGACATGCAGAAGAGATGGTATTCAGTGCACAGCGGTGATAAGGCATGAACAACTGATAGCACTAAACACAGCTGTGATAAATGGGCATGCAAAACTAGGAGTACTGAATGCAGAAATGAAAGTACTGAATACATGGCTGTGGGACATGGACATGGAGAACTTGTGTTCCTAAAAGCAGAAATGATGAAATACATGTTATTTCAGAACTGATCGTACAGTATGCATGTCTCGAATACATGGACATTCAGAAATGAATGCACAGCTATGCTATGGCTGTGCAGAACGGATAGTACTAAATGCACGGCTGTAATACATGGGTTTGTAGAATTGCTGGTACTGTTTGCGCTGCTGTAATACACGTGCTTGCAGAACGAATAGTGCTGAATACACTGTTGTGATTCTTGGGCTTCTAGAGCTCACAGCACTAAATATAGGCCTGTCAAACATGGTTGTGCCGAACTGCAAGTACTGAATGCACTGCTGATGTAGTATTCCACAAGCTTGTGTTACCATTGCCACATGGGACATACTCTCACATAACTTACCCAAGAGCAAAAACAGGTTTTGCAATGCACATTTATACAATGTTAAGTGCAGTTGGATGTGTCACTATGTTTGAATGTATAAAAATAAGTTCTCTTGTTGTTGTTTATCTGCTAATTCTTTCCACCCACCTTACCACTCACAGGACATTGTTGATTTCAGTCCTCTGGTCCTCAAATGTGTCCTGCAGCACGGTTCTTAGTATGACGGGTACTCTGTGCAGGGTCTTTCCTTTTACCAAATCCTTCATCTGGACTAACAAAACGTTTGGGTGTATGGGATTTATAGGCGCTCATATAGTAGTAAACACTTGATATCCCTTCACAGGTAAATTAGTCTTGTGCATCCAAGGTTTGGGAAGAGAACACCCTACTTCCCTAAATTCAATCAAAGATTGAAACGCTCCAAAACAGTGGTTTTTGGAGCACACAAGCACACATTTAGAGTCTTAGCTATGTAAATATCACAAAAGGCACAAAGGATTGGAATGTGATGAAAATAAAGAAAAGACCTACAAGAGCCCCACTGTTTATCTTTGAGAAATTCATTTTGTGATATTTACATAACTAAGACTAAATGTGTGCTTGTGTGCTCCAAAAACCACTGTTTTGTAGCTTCATCTGGACTAATGTAGTTTTTCTCAGGTGTTATTTTCAGAAACATTAATGGAATATTGACTAGGAGCTCTACCCCTCAACTCCAGTTTGCAGTCTTTTGACTGTACAGCAATGTGTGTGCCATTGGATAATGTATACACATACACTTTAAGTTTGGAAGCAATCTAAGACCACAACTAATCCTTTGCACCATGAAATGTCTACACTATTGAAAAAAATCTGCCAGGATTTATGGCCCAAATAGTTTCGGATTAGCCAGGTGTACAGCTTAGTGGCTATGTGTGTTGGTACCAGCATGACTATTAAACTTTCAGTGGTGGCTAACGAGGGGATAGCTGAAACTCCTCTGGCTTCAGCATTGAAGAACACTGGTCCTCTTCATAGCAACAATCTTGTGACTGTTTACCATGACGCAGAAGACACAAATACGGTCTATGAAAATAAATCTCCTGGTGTAGAATTCAAGTGACTAACCTCAGAAGGCGTCCTGGCGTACAAAGCATTGTGGAGAAGCTTCTTTGAAGAGAACTAAAAAACAGACCTTAAATATGAACTGCTCTGTGGAGCACGAGACCTGGCTAACAGCTACCAGGGGGACTATAGTGCGAACCATGCCCAGTTCTCAGATTAAAACTTCTATGTTGTTGCACAATGTCCCCCTTCAGTAAAGATTTAGTCGTAGAAGAGTTAATCTTCCTAAAGACAGATGAAGTGATGTCAAGGCCTTTCAAAACTGTCTACCTGAACAAGTTGCTCTTAATCATTTTATTACATGTACTTGGAATTTCAAGGTTTCATCAGCTATCAAGAAATTAACTGCAGAATCTCAGAGGTACTGGCGAAAGGTCAATAGTGACTTTCCAGAAATCTAATTTTTACTACCAGAAGGGTTGACTCTCCCAACGAGTAAAAGTAAAGAAGAGCAATGACCATAGTCGGGTCCTGTGAGATCTATTTGCTTAGGAAACTTTATGAAGTTAATTGTACTGCCTAAGCCTTTACGTAAGATCATTGAGAGCATGAACAGACCATAAATAAAATATTTGTTCCCTCCAGTAGATCTTCTCTGAACCATCTGTAATTTTCTAATTGTTTTTTTTTTTTTTTTTTTTTGCAGAGTTTTATATAGCGCGAACTAGATCCGAACCGAATCAGTTATCAGAGCGCTTTACATAGCACCAGTTACGTTACATGAGGACACACTTTCATTTTAGGCACGGGGAGATTTAGTGATTTGCCCAGAATCACAGGGGGTTTTTGGCGTCGTTACCGAGACTCGAACCCAGATCCCCAGGTCCGAGGTCGAGCGCCTTAGCCGTTAGGCCAACCCCTCTCCCCTTCTAATGAAGTAACCAAGTATACTGGAGCATAAGAGGAGGTTTTGATAGTTTATAATGTCAATGTTGATGGTAATGTATGTCTTCTGTGGTTCTCCACTGCCACTAAAAGATTGTTCTGCCAAATGTATTAACTCCAGAAAATAAGTGTTTGAGAACCATTGTCCCAGGGAAACACCCTCTTCTTGTGCACTAGTGTACTAATCTGATAGATGAGTATGCTGTGCTTGAAAGAATTGTGGACTAGAAAGTTCTTGTTTGCATCATAGCCTTGTTGACTACCAATCTATCTTGATTTCAGGTATTTTCATTAAAATTGGTTTGATTTCCAAAGAAACTTCACTTTTGTTGCAGTTCATTATTTACAGTTACATTTTTCCTTTTTATTTTTTTCTTCAGGGAGCTACTGAAGGATCATCCCTTCTTTTACGTACCTGCTGTAGTCGATGAACTCTGCAGTCCACATGTCCTTACAACAGAGCTAGTGTCTGGTTTTCCATTGGACCAAGCAGAAGGGCTGAGCCAAGAAATCCGAAATGAGGTATAGAGTACTTTTGATGCCTATGTTATGCTGGTGCAAAAAAGAAAAATCACTATTGGAAAACTACACAACTATAGCAAACACTCAAATTCAAATTTATCAACAAATCACATATATATATAAAGAAAGACAAACAAATATTACAACATGTCACACTGGACCGGTCAATATTCTTTTGTAGTAGGCAAAGCGGTTGGATTTGTCTTTCTTTATATACATGTGATTTGTTGATAAATTTGAATTTATTTGTATGATTCACTGACAAAGAAAATGAAAAATTGAAAAGATTCATGGGAAAAAATGCTTAAACAAAATATCTATATGAAATAAAAATTTTATATCAAAACAAAATCTGTTGCCATATTTACATTAGAACATTTAAGGTCGCTTTTCCGTTATGTTTGAACCTTTTTCTAAGAGAGCTGGCATTTATTAATTGAGTGTTTGCTATAGTTGTGCAGTTTTCCAATAGTGACGTTTCCCTACGTATAGCAAACTTAATACTGTAGGGGTCCCCTGTTTTCCAAATAGCAAAAAAGTAAAATACCATATAACATGAACTTCCCCGTAAGGTTGTTCTAACAATGTGGGGTGCGTGGTTGGAATGGTGGCTATGAAAAAAATGTTGAAAGTTATTACTTTTTGCGTTATCTACCATCCTTTATCAAATACCTTTCCATTAAACCGTGAAGAAAGATGTGAAATAAAAGTTGTATTCACTGATGGAAGCAGTTTTGCAGAGTTTGTGCAGGGTTACTTATTGAGGCATAAGGCCCATTTGACTGCCAGTGCTGTGCAATAAAGGGGAAAAACATAGTCCAGCAACCCCATAACCTGGTCCTGGGGGAGGGAGTTAGGTATTGTGCCGAGCGTGCAAATTGTTGGGTAAAAGTGCAGCATGTATGTGGGGCAAAAGTCACTCTTTCCTCACCTTAACACTCAATACACATTTATACATATGAGGATAAGTATTAAATATGGCTTAACAAGTAAGTGTACCACTTTATATTATCAAAGATATCCTCTCCACTTCTTAGGATATGGTACCTCGAAGCAGAACCTTATTCTTACAAGTGCACAGTTAGAATTCACAATTGTGTTGCAAATTTATTAAAAACCTTATTCGCCTACATTTGAAGTGGCCACATGTACATTTTCAGTGATAACACACAAAAGTTAGGGGGGTGGCTCTTGATCTGAAATACATTCGCCATGGCATTTAAGGTTCATGGCCAGATCCATGATCCATTGTTGCACCCAGAGGCAATCGCATCTTTGAGTCTGTTTTTCATATTTTCCTCACCTTTCTTCGCCCAAAGGGAAATGTGGATGGAACCCTTGTTTTTCTTTTTCTGCTTGCCTGTCCCTGTGTTTCTTCTCCCTGCCCGGTTAGGTGTTTTTACTTGTTTACACTGGTGGCAGCCAAGACTTGGATGTAGCTGTGTTAAAAGATGTAGAAAGTCACAATCCAACTAATTTTGAAGGATGGAGAACGATCACATTAGACCACGCTTGAGGAACGTCTCCTGTTTTACACTCAAATGGCCAGCATCCCACTTTCATCTCAGACTTATAAAATTGAGCCTTACACCACTGTAGCTTTTCCCAAGTGTGAAATGTTACCCATGTTGTGGCAGAGACTGTTTTGCACTCCCTACTATTTATATTGCTCAATGTGGAGCGCCATTACTGATTCTAGAAAGGGACATTGTTGGCGTTCAGGCCCATTTTTACCCTGTGGTCCATTTATGGTTAAACACGCTAACCATCAACCTAACTTGGTGCAAAGCGTTTAACTTAAATGTTTGGGACACTTGAAAATCTTCCATATAACTTGGCACATGCAGCTTTGTTCTCAGCAGTGACTCACTCGAATGCTTCACAATACAATTAATTACAAAAAGGATGTCTGATAAACATTAGAAGTTAATTTAAAAGATATGTTTATTAACCAGGCTAAAATGTATGCAAAAGTGTTTTGCCTCAAATTTAAAAGAAATGTCTTTCTGAACTATTACATTTTTGTTACAAAGAAATTTAGAAGGACAAATTAGGTCTTAGCTGAGACAGTAAGAAATTGAATCCACCATTGAAAAGGGACAAAAGATATGAACACACTTGAAATAAGGTGCATGCTTCCCTACATTACCTTTAGACAGGTTGAGCGCATGGCTTTGTTTGTGGAAGAAACATTGGCCTATTTAAGAGTAATTTCTCAAAATGCACACATTTGAGTCTGTCAAGGATAAACTTTGCGACTAGAATTTTATCAATCTTTGAGCTTCATTAAAGTTTGGTTTGATTCAGGCTTAAATGTGAAAGAATTGTAACATAACCATGCCAGTAAAAAAATGTATAAACCTAAACATGCAGGAAACAGTTGACAATCCACTGAAAGCTATGTGGAGCGCAATTTGTATTTATTTAGAATCCTTTATCTGGAGTAAATACCCAAAACTTTGAGCTGTTTTCATTACCATCTGATAGACCCAAGTACCTGACCTGAGAATTGCACCTTCTTTTTTCCTCACTTGTAGAAACAGTTGCTTGCTGAAATATTTAAAAAGTCACAGCACTTCTGTTTTTTCCTTTTATCCACTTTGAATCCTACTTCTTAAAGATTTTACCATGCACAAGTGGGAAGTCTGAATTATCGCACTAAGACGTGTTGTCTTATCACACAAGGCCTGGGGAAGTAGGGAATGAGGGAGAGTAGGGGTCAACAAATCCAGATGACTAGAAACCTAGCATCATTTTTAGGCAAGGGTGAGTGAATTCCACCCTTCCTGATGTCATACAGAATTTGAATAGCTAAGTTAACACCTGAGTCAGGTGCGGTTGGTTTCCTCCTGCGTTGTATATGTCGCCACAGTGTTGTCTGCATTTCTAGGTTTCCAATTGTTTCGCTGATTGGGTAGAGATTAGCTTTATCCTCCATTTGGGTGTTCCTCCATAAATTAAAGTCTTCTTAATGTTGGGTTCGTTTACAGGAGCACCTGCGGCCCAGTGACTCGTATAAGAAAGTAAAGAGGCAACAGTAATTTGGCAAAAAGGCCGGTCACAAATTCCCAGCAGATGCAAGGCTGCCTCTGTATGGGGTGTGCAGTTAATTGTAAGGCTGAACTTCCAGTTCCAAAAACCTTTGAACTGAAACGGATGTTGTTGGCCAGCCGTTGCTCCCGGAACTGCTTTAGTGAATCCCGGACCATGACCAGCCTTCACGAAACAATGCCTCTGC
Source organism: Lissotriton helveticus (assembly GCF_964261635.1). NCBI lineage: Eukaryota > Metazoa > Chordata > Amphibia > Caudata > Salamandridae > Lissotriton > Lissotriton helveticus. The sequence continues at coordinate 1,918,214,583 of NC_136067.1, read as the reverse complement.
CCGTTAGTCAAATTGTAGGTGTGACCGGAGGTGTAATAACTCAACCATACCATGGTGCCTGTACTCATAATTGACTAGATGCGAAGTCCTTTACACCATTGTGGCCGTCGGCGATCTATAAATATAAGTGCTATAACCTTGAACGTCCCTTTAACATACTCCTCGTCCATTTTTTCCGGTTGGCCATAGATTTGAAGATTCACAATCCCCATCGCTGGCAACTGTCTTCTGATCCAGCCTAAATGTCCACTTGTTTCTCAGTTTCTGTCCCTTCTTGCAGTTTGAGCTCATTGCTATCCATCACTAATCCAAAAACCATTGGGCAACATCTTGTAAGGATATGGGTTGTGGCTCTTTGGAAGAATACCTTCCTGCTCCTTGGTGCAGGATAATTTCCTGCACAAATATTAATTTCTCTGATCCTCTGCCCCCACCTCCCTCTTCAAGCTGGCTGTGCGCACAGTCTGCTAGCCTTGCAGAAGAATTGTTTTTCACTGGTAGGCCCCTGAAAAACGTGGATTTCACGCCAACTCTTTGTTTAATAACTGCATCTTTCATCTACCTCACATAAAGAGCTCTCTTGCCTAAGACTAGAGCAGAAGATTTTGCACGGCTTCTGCACTTCGTTTACTAACTAAGGTTCTTTGCCTATGGAACACTAATCTTCATCTTAAGTCTGCGGTAGTGGCGAGGAAGGCCTCGATCCACTAAGGCAATTTAGAGAAGCTAGTGTATTTGTATCTGGTACTGTGTCTTTGAGAATAAACTTATGCCTGGGCATTAACAAGAGTTATTGTCCTTCCTTCACTTATTAAACCACATCCGGCGTTTGTCTTGATTTTCCATACAGACTCCCACCAAAACATTATAGTACCACACAAATGGTGGCAGTGAGCGGACTAAATGCTGGCAGCACACCCTGTTGTTTGTTGACACTGAGCATACCCAGCCTTTTCTGCCCTGTGAGTTTCCTGTGCTGATCTCCTTTGTAATGTGCAGTTGTTCTGCGTGTGTAGCTCAGGTTTTCATAAAATTTAATTTTTAACTTTACTTTAGATTTTAACTTTACTGTTTACATTTTAATGTTCTTATAGCATGTAAAGTACATCACTTTAAAATTCCCAAATCAATGTTAAAACATATTCTCAATTGTCAACTAGGTGTTCTGGTTTGTTGAAGACTGAATATCCGTAATTAACAGAGTTGCTAAAGTCTTCGTACAAGCTTTTGTTTTCATATGCAGTTTTAATACTGATGTTGGACATAGCAAGGTATTGAGAGCAACATATTTAGTGTTTATTCCAGTGTGGATCACATTTAAGCCCTGTGCCTACATGGCTGGGGAATACATCTATGGCAGCAAGTCTATTCATTTTCTGCTGCTCAACTCTCTTACAGGGTGAACATGTGAACGTCCTTGAAAAGCGTTTGCCAGCTATGCTTGTGTGATAATCTGCAGCTGCTAATTTGGAACAAGAGAACTCAATTGCAACTTCAAGTGCTGCTAGATGCCAGATATAGTTCACTGTCCAAGGGCTTAATGTAGGACAAGGAGCTAGGAAAACACATGACGCAAAATAAATGAACCATCCAAGTCTTAGGAAATTGGTGTTCAAAGGTATCCTGCACTAGAATGGCAAAAAAAAAACACTTAGTTTTATTTTTAGATTTCCCCCCCATTGAACTGTTGTCAATAAGTTATCTGCCTACATTAGGCAGAATGTTGGTAATAAGAGCACCGTTTATTGGCAGCTTAATGGAGTTGTTTTCAAAGGTGTATCCCTGATCTAGTGAGCTATGCCAGAGCAGAATTTGTGAGACTCTTAGCTGTGACAGAGCAACAATTTATGAAATTCCACTCCTCTTAGGCATGAGTTGTTCATGTTACAGCACCCAAATTTACTGGGTCAAAGAATGGATTTATAGTGACTGGAAAATGTGCCTTTTAAAATCACTTTGGGAACCGGCTTCATTGTAGCCTGGACCAGTTTTCCAGCCCCCGCTCAACACTCATGGCACACTGGGACAAGATTAGTCTCCTTATCTCCTCCTACCACCACTCTCGCCCAGCAGCAGGCGACCTTTCCAGAGCAAATGATAAATGTGAGCAATAATATGCACAGAAAAGGGCTAATGTGTGTAATTCCTCCTTGAAAATCGAGTCTGCATTGTTATTCTGCATTTCAGGGCGATACACTCAGAATTGCGTGATACTGATGGGGTGTTACTGTATGCTACCGGTTTTTACGAGTGGGAATTTTTCGAGTCACCAGTACTGTGCAACTTAGTCTGATTATACAGGGTTTGGAAGTAGGATGGAAAGTAGTTTCAGGATTGGAATGTCCTGTGATTCTGTGCACAACCGCAAACATACCTGTTAAATGCAATTTACCATCTCCTCTCCAATCTCTTTCCGCATTGGTAAAGGTTGGAAATGTATTCCTGACAAAGCACGAGTAAAGCTTCTCATGGTGGGGAAAAAGAGGGTGAGGAGAAAGTGATTTGCAGTTGCTTAGCAAATTTTCACCTGAGCAAATATACCATGTGCATATTTACTCAGGAGAAATGGATTTTTAGAAAACTTTCCTAGGGGTACAGTTTCCAGGCCTACATTGATAAACTTGTGAATTCCTAAAAGACGCAAATCTTACTTGCTCTGCATACTCCTGTCATCTAGTGTTGGGCTCCAACGTGTGTAACTTGTTTTTCTTCAAAGACGTCTTTCGAGTCACGGGATATAGTGACTCCTCCTATGAATGGTAATTGCTCGTGCATCAGCTTCCTTGTTATATATATATATTTTTTTTTGCTGCCTGGTTCAGATGTGCAACCATTGAGCTCAAGGTCAACACCAGTTGTCTGTGGTTCTCAGTTCATCCACTCCTGTTGACTTAGACAATCATCGATTGTGGATTATCGTTGCTCCCTTTGTCAGACTCTGCGATTGGGTTCTTTTTGATGCCTCTCTCAAGGTCCCTGCCCCTCTCGGTACATTCTGCTCGGTCTTCTTCTTCAAGAATGCAGACTCCGTAATGGAGAGGACTATCTTCAGTACTGTCCAGAGTGTCATTCGAAATACCCCCGGACAGATCACCAAGTCTGCAACACTTGTACCTGGAGCGTGATGAGGCCTTCTGCTCCTGCTGCCTTACCTTCAACTATAAAGACCCTCTGAAACCAGTCAGATTTACGGCTCCCTCAACGTACCATGACACAGTGGCAGAGCGACACCCCGGACCTAGTCGGGGACCACGCCATTGAGGGAGAACCATGGACCTCAGATGAGCAGCCCCTCTACTTTAGCCCTGAGCTGAGCTCTAACGTGGTGGCCAAGACAGCGGATCAACAGATTCAGGAGGTACATCCATGACTAAGTGTCGACCGCGAGTACATCACCCCTCCCTTCACTACTGCCCCAACATTAAACATGGGCCAAACACGGGCCCCAATAAGGTTGGGTATTAAGCGGCAAAGTCCAGCGCCATGCTTCCAGTATGCCACTGCGTGAAGGTCATGGATTTCACTGACAGAAGGCCTTTCATCCAACTTCATGCCAGCCACTGGTGCCAAAACACCCCCACAAGACCTGGCCTCTGGCTCTGCCAACACCTTTGACACCGGTACCAAAAGCACCCTTAAAACCTTCGACTCTGAAAACTCGATCACCGCAAAAGCTTCTTTGTTTCCCAATGCCCTGTCCTCCTCTGTATCTGAGGAACCGGAACAGCCCATTCTTTAGCACCTACAAGAGGTACTCGACACCCAGGTAAAGCGGATTTTCACCCACTTGTAGACCGGGAGGATTGTGACCAACCCTCTTCAAAGGTCCAGGACACTCACTCACAAGAGGAAACTAACCTTCAAGGAGAAGCTAACATGAGAACCTGCACCTCCAGCCAAGGACAAGAAGCACCAGGAAAGGGTCACGTGTCCTCTACAATCTTGTCCCTGTAAACTTCCGCCCCCTCGTTCCTCTCCTCCTCCATTCTCCTGTCTCCCCCCCCCCCTTCCTCACCACCACAGGTACCAAAGAATTCTTCTTATTGAAGGGGGAGCTTGTTTCATAGAGTAAGATCATTTCAAATACCGCTGTTGGTGTGCCCTAGAGGCAGCTGATACAGTGTGGGACATAAATTCAAGTGTCCTTATTAGGTGCTATGTCTGGCTGCTCGTCAGCCGGTGGTTTAACAGCATCTGCTTAACCTGCCCTTCGAATGGGAGCACCTCTTCAGAATTCAGATTGCAGGTTGATCAGAAGCTGGAAATTATTTATAAAGACCCTGATATGGCCAAGGCTTTGGGGCTGGGGTACTTTTTATAGATCCCACTTCAAAGGGGGGGTGCCAATGCAATCTCACACAAAGCATCTGCCTCCTACCAGAGACCAATACAACAAACACGTAAATGGGGCTACTCTAGGGGGTCCAATAGGTGTGAAAATTCCAGGAGTAGAGGCAGAGGGGTTGCGGCTAAGTGAGCTGACCATTCCCCCCCAAAAGGTGACTCCCTCCTCCTTCCTCACTATCGCACTACATCGGTCTGGGGAAGGCTGCAGGGAGTTCTTTCTCAGTGAGATGAAATCACCTCAGATCAGTGGGTTCTCTCCAACCTGAGCCAGGGTTACTGCTTAGAACTCCCTGCATCCACACCAAACACTGCTCCATGCAAACACTTCCTCCCCCCAGCACATCAGCGCCTCCTTCAGGAGGAAGTAGGGACACTGATTCGCTATGGGGCAATATTATCTGTGCCGCAACACCCACACAGCAAATGGGTGTACTCCCTATAATTCCTTATTCCAGAATGTCATCCCTCTTCTGCAGCAAGGTGGCTTCAATTCCGCGCTCGACCTGAAGGCCTCCTAGTTCCATATCCCAATCTAGTTTGGACACCGCCGGTACCTGCGGTTCGTGGTTAGTGGCCACCATTTTCAATTCAAAGTGCTGCACTTCAAGGTTGCCACATACCTCAGGGTGTCCACGAAATGCCTTGCCGTGGTACCTGCTCATCACAGGAGAGGCGGCCTCCATGTGCTCACTTACTTAAACCACTGGCTGATTGAGAGCGCAAACAACAATGCTTGTTGCATACTCAGACCACCATAAACCTATTGCACAGTCTACAGCTCATCAATACACTCAAGTCCCTCCTTTAGCCCCTTCATATACAGCATTTCCTAGGAGCGGTTCTCCACCCAGTCACCAGGAAAACCTTCCCCAGCAAAGCAAGCATTCCAGTTGTTACTGCCTCTTTTTCAGCAAGATCACTTAACGGTCAGAATGGTCATGCACCTTCTCAGCATGATGTCCTCCTGTATTGCCAGAGTTCCCTGTGCAAGATTACGCATGCGTCTACTACAAGAGTGTCTAGCCATGAAATGGTCACAAGCGGAGGCTTTATCATGCATGTCTTTACTACGCAATTTCTTGGTAAAGACATGATGGATAAAGGGGCATACGGGCTAAAGATCATACCCCTGCGCTGTAAACTGTCCCTTTTCCCCTGCCCCCCAAAATAAAACCCACGCTCCAAAAACTACCCCGACCCCAGCCCCCTCGCCCTGAACCCTAAACTACCCCCTACTTCCCTCAACTATCCGACCTGGCTCTGTAAACTGTCCTTTTTTTTTTTTCTGCCCTGAGCCCTAAAAATTAAACCCTTACCCCCAAAACTACCCCACCCCCATCCCCCCTGCCTTGAGCTCTAAAAACGATCTCCTACATCCCTAAATTAACCCGACCCTGCTCCTTGCCCTGCCTATGGTCCCTTTTCCGTCTGCCCTGAGCCCCAAAAATTAACCCCATGCCCCAAAAATTACCCCGACGCCAGTCTCCCCAACCCTAAAATACTGTTTCTTACCTCTGTGAAGTACCTCGACCCAGGCCCCCACCCACCCTGAGGCCTAAATCTGTCCCCTGCCCAGAGCCCCAAAAATTATCCCTTACATCCCTAAACTGTCCGACCGGCCCGGAGCCCTAAAAATTAAAATCATGCCCCAAAAACTACTCTGACCCCAGCCTCCTTGCCCTGAGCCCTAAAAACTATCCCCTACATCTCTAAACTACCTCGAACCTGCTCCCTGCCCTGTAACCTGTCCCTTTCCCCCACCCTTAGACCTAAAAACTGTTCCCCACCCTAAAGACCAAGACCAAGCCCCAGTCCCACTTGCCTCACCGTGTCCTCTCCTGATTCCCGATAGTCCTTCCTCTTCCAGTCTTCCCCTTCCTGTGGCTTTGCTCTGCAACTAGACAGCGCATCGCCTTAACCATGCATATGCGTAGTACGGCTTGCGAGGAAACGGTACGTGTGGCTCATCCCATGTTGTTAAAGCCTGCTCTGATTCCCCTCCGTGTTATCACAAGTGTTGTCCATGAATACCTGGACTAGCCTTCCCTTAATGGCAGAATCTACCGCTAACCCAGTCGAGGTTTGTTCGCCTCTACTGTAGGTCCTCTACTGTTCCCTCTGAGATCTGGACCATGTTGGAGAGATTGCTCTGATGCTGTGTCCACTGGAACTTCAGGTCCCACTGCAGAGTCTGGACGTGCCAGCGGGTATGTGTTACCAGCAGGATGCAAGAGGGAATGAGTCCCAGTAGCCTCAGTCTGTCTCACTGAAATCCAGGATAGAGGCTGAAACATCAGTATCATAGCTTGAATATCCTGGACTCGCCATTCGGAGGATAAGACCGAACTATACTGTGTCCAGAACAACACAGATAAAAGGGAGCGTCTTATGAGTCTGGTGTGACTAAGGCACGCTGATCGTAAATCCCAGCAAGTGCAGGCGGTTCACAATAGTCTGGAGGTGGTAGACGACCGCCTGAGGCAAGTGCCCTGCAACAGCCAACCATAGAGATAGGAGAAGACTGGTACCCAGATGAGCTGCAACCACTGCCATTACCTTCATGAACACCTGAGGGGCGCTGGTGAGGCAAAAGGGGGGCATAGTGTATTGAAAATGCTTGTGACTTACTGTGAACTGCAAGTCCAACACTACCATTGAGTCTTTCGCATCCAGGGCAGCCAGGACCCGAGTGAGCATGAGAATTTTGAATTTCTCTTTCTTGAGGAAGAAATCAAGAGGGCGCAGGTCTAGTATACGACGAAGACCTCCATCTGTTTTGGGCACCGGGAAGTAGCGGAAATAGCAACCATGACCCACTTCTGGTGTCTGCACCCTCTGTAGCTCCCTTGGCCTAGAGAGCTGTCAATTCCTGGCGGAGAAGGGATAGGTGGTCCTCCGTCAGCCTGTTGTAAGAAGGTGGCACAGAGGTGAGGAAGTAGCCCCATTAGACGATCTTCAAAGCCCACTGGTTTGACGTTCTAGACCACCAGTGGGGCAGGTAATGGCGGATCCTGCCACCTGCGGGTTGCCCATGATGGTAAGATGGCAGATTATAAGGGTTTGGAGGCTGCAGCAAGTGGTGGACTGGCCCGACCTTTCCCTGCCCAACCTATAAGGTCTGTGGATATCGCCTCTTCGGCCAGGCAGAGGCTGGGAAGCTTGCAAGTCATAGTGGCTGGGAGAGTATAGACGCGGCTGGAAGCCCCTTCTGTGGCTGCGAAAGGTGGATTGGGGATGACGAGGGGCCATGGAAATGCCCATGAAACTAGCTGTAGCCCTGCTATCCTTAAAGCTCTTCAGCATTGAATCTGCCTTGTTTCCAAAAAGACTTGAGCCATCAAAAGTCATGTCCATTATCAATGCTTGGACATCCCCAGAAAAGCCAATTGTCCTCAACCAGGCGTGGGGCCACTGTTTACAAAAACGATTTGCCTAGCGAGTAGGTTGTGTCCAGTCCACAATGTATTGTGACCTTAGCTCCATCACTCCCGTTGACAACAGCCTGGGAGAATATGGCCTGCACCTACTCCGGAACTTTTGGTAGCACCTATGGAACTATATCCCATAGAGCGTGGCAATAGAAGCCCAAAAGGCATGCAGTGTTAACGGACCGCAGTGCCATGCTGGTGGAAGAAAACCTTTTTCCCTAATGCGTCCAGCTTCTTGGATTCCGGATCCGGTGGTGCGGTTGGGAATGCACTAGGATTTATGTGGGAAGTGGAGGCTTGGACCACCAAGCTCTCTGGGGTAGGGTACTGTGTGAGGAAGTTGGAGTCCCCTGGGACAGTGGCCAGTTGTCCTGTTCACAGGAGCTTCTGTGCAGAGCTTGAGCAATGTCCCCAGCAGGATGTCAGTAAGGGCCTCATTAAAAGGGAGTAGCGGTTCTGAGGATCTCACTCCTGGCTGAGGCACCTCCGTCAAGACGTTTGTCTTGCTTGCCCCGGTGGGTAGACTAAGGTTCAGGACCTCTGCCGCCCTCCTCACCACTCTCGAAAATGACGCTTCCTCCTCCATTGCCACAGAAGGTCGAGAAAGCATGCCAGTATCTGGAGAGGTGTCCAGTCAGCTGGCTCCCGCAAACTTCTCACACCAGTCCATATTGGTGCCAAAAGGCTAGCATTCTTCAGGGTGCAACAACCCCTCCCAATTGTCTGAGAGTCCTAGCCCATAAGAATACGGCTTAGGCTCTGGCCTGGAAGGCATGGCTCCAGTATGTGTCAGAATTGGCATTGGACAATGCTCCTACTGCTGTGTCAGTTGGGAATCAGAATGGGGACAGTGGCACCAGGAGTGTCTGCATTAGGATAAGCACTGGGGAAAATCGAGGTGGCACGATCAGCACTGGTCCAGATCTATCTGTGGATCCAAGGGGCCTGACTGGCACTGGGGCTGCCAGCTTGGGTCCAGTAGGGGCCCCTCCCGAACCCACATGAGCCGAAGGTGCAGAATCGGTCATTCAAATATGAGGCGCATGTCCTCTTCAAATTCTTGCAGTTGGCCAGGGTCGGCTCCAAATCCCAGTAACTCGAGAAAGCATGGAGCCGACCCATGCTCTGGCTCAACTGCAGAGCCAGCTCTCGAATTCCGATGCTCCCTCCTCGGCTGGCAAACAAGGTGAAGTCGAAGACCTGTTCGACTTCCTGCTCTTCTTGCGGTGTGACTTATTCAACAACTTTGTGTGCTACAAGGATCTTGGATTCAGCAACTGCTGCTGGGACCTTCCTCTGGACCAGGATTGATATTTTCACTATGTCGCACGCCGAGCCGCCAGGAGCTTGAGGAATCGCTCCCACAAGGCGTTCGGGTTCATGGCTAGGCAATCCGAGCAGGCCTTCAGATCATGGTTGTGCTCTGGGTACCAACGGCATTCAAGATGCGGGTCTATTACAGACTTTGAGCAGTGATAGGCGCCACTGGTCTTAAAGCCGGCCCTCCGAGATCACATCGCTTGCCACATCAGATGAAGATCTCAAAAAACTCTTTGACAAAAGTCCTAAAAAGTTTAGTCAATAAGTGCCTAAGGAGTAGTTATCTCCTTATCTGTGCTGACTGTCGCAGAATGAAAAGAACTGACGTCAGCGTCCTGGGATGGCGCCTAAAGAAGCATCAAGCACATCACTTCTGGTGCCGACCACAACGCCACGTTGAACTGAAAGACACCACATGCTAGTGCATAGGGATACTGCTCGATCACATTTTCCAGATCCACTTGGACGCCTGGAGATAAATCAAAAGGTAAGGCTTCTGCGGCTAGAAGTCTGCCAGATGGGAGTATTCTGAACATGTGAATCTTCAGCACTAAATGCCACAAATAGATGCTTACAGGGTAAGTAATGTTTTCTTTCTGATGAATACTACTAACTGCAGATTCCTAGTCTTAAGAATATTCCCCAGTCACCAGACTTCATCTGGAGGTTTTTATGGTTGTGCTGCTCTGCACCTCTAGTTGGTGGAGTGGATCGATGCTACCTGGAAGTGATGGAGAAACACCAAAAGGCCTTGACTCTACTCAGTAAGGCTGAGTAACAATTGCCAATACTGAGCAAAACTCCATAACTTTTAGTTGACCAGACCCTATAAATAAAACAGATAGGTCCGCACTTTTTCCTATACCATCAGTTATTTTATTTATCAACTCTCTTACAAATCACTTCATCAACAATATTGTATCTACATGTGCATCAATAATGAATACAAAACAAGGGGAAAAGCTATATACACAAGACTGTATTTCATCATACAAGACACCAGCATACAATCCATGCAAAATTTCAAACATACCTCAAACAGATTCAGCCAGACACTAATACCAAACACTCACACCATCCAAACAACACACCAGAGCGGGTAAAATTACTTTTGTATAGCCCCTGATCTGGTGGACAACACTCATAATCCCAAGGTCAAACAAAAAAAAAATCCTATAAACTCCTACTGAAGTGTAAAAATGATTCTAAGTAATCACCATTTCCTACATCCAACAACTAAATCATTACATCAATGAATCAATTGTATCATGTGGTTTGTCTGACAAGGGAAACAAAGGTCGACGCGTTTCAAACCCAACTGTTTGTCGGGTTCTCATCAGGACCGTAAAATTCTATAAAAGAAAGAAACAAAACAACAGTTTTTATTTACAAGACCTCCAACCACTGGTGGACAGAAGCACTAACCAACCGGTGCACTCCGCCTACCTTATGACTGGACAGATCAAATCTGCTGCTTCACAACCATAAAGATGTTCGTGTTCTGGAAAGACAAACACAAGACACGACACAATCTATAAACCTAATGTCAAAGTCAGGCTCTATACTCACATGTCAAAGAAAATCGCTTGAATCTGCTTACCAAATGCCGAAATTGTATGTGTGTTCCCTGTTATTTATTGCCGGTACCAGGGTAACCTGCGAAAAAGTGCCTGACTGTTAAAACATGTAGATTGTCACTTGCACCAAATTGGTTAGATCTAGCAAAATGGGGCTCACCTCAACGGCACGTCGGGAAGTCCGTAGACACTTGGATCCATGTACCCAATTTTCCAGTTGATCTATGGGGAAGATGATATAAATGTTTATTAATTTGTACGCTCTATTAATGGCCAAGCAATAAATGCTGATGAGCCGCGCACTGGTTACCTTAAAAAGTCACTCTCCCTCAGAAAGCACGTACAAGTCCGCCCAGTGTGGCGTGTAGCGACCGTTCCCGCATTGAATGATGGGATATGGGGGGGTGGGGGGGGGGGGGTGATGGGATATGTAGTATTTAAACTACCCGTGAAGTGAGCCAATGCCGACTCACTGGGCGTGACCACTTGTTCAAAATGGCCGTGTCATACGCCGCGTCGTCATGGTAACCATTGACAAACTGAAAGCTTTATTGCTTTATAGCCTATCCGGGCTGCAGCGAGGGTCTAACATCCCCATCTATAATATTAGGGCTTGACCTGCTCATGTTAACCAGCTTTTCAAAAACCACAGTTTCACTGGTGAAAAAACTTCATTGTGTTTTGCAATATCTACTGTATGTGTGTGTGCCGAGAGTTCCACTGACTCTGCTCCCTGAATCCCAGTAAAAACATCTAACTTGAGAGTGTTCCCCATTGAGGGGTTGGGACCAGTTATATAACGATAGTAGAACCTGGCATCATCCGAGAGATGCTCGGATTCGCTTTCGGAACACGTTTAGTCAGCTTTCGTAAACACACAGACATGGTCTATGATGGGGATTGAACGACCCTCATTTCCATAGGTGTCATTGGTATCAACCTTCACCACATTCACGTTAACACTTTAAGAAAGATGCGCAGAGTGTGCAGGATTTCATATAAGCAGACCTAGTCTGTAGTGGGGGTCAGCCGACCCTCATTGTCCATCATAGTCATGGCAACAATCTATGAGCCTAGAATCTCAGGCTAAGTCTACTTCGGCAAAAGATCGAGCACCTTCAATGGAGCAGAGCTGCCTATAGGTGTCACCCATTGGCGTTGTCAGTTCCTTTCTTTCCATGTCTTTGTCGGCTGATCCTGAGCTCCACTCCCTTTGGTCAGTGGACAAGTTCTTCTCAGTGCGCAAGAGGATATCTTCACCGAAGGCTACAGGGTTTAAACTGTCTTGTGACTCTTAGACGCAGATGTTTGTGACTGGCACGCTTGAGGCCTGCCACTGGTGTTTGGACTTGGCGCAAGACTCGTGCACCAGAAGATGACATGGGAGTGTGAAGGCTAACTGTACATCTCTAGACACCAAAAGAAGTCACGGATCTCTTTTAAGTCCTATTCCAAGTCAAGGGAGCAAACTAGTTCCGGCTCTCAAGCCACAGGTCCTCTTCTCAATGGAAGTTGTCCAGTAAGTCAATATTCAAAAAGAAGTAAGACGAATTGGGACTAAACTGCATCCCGCCACTCAGTCAGGAGAGCGTCAATGTGCCACCAGACCTCACACCCGATCCCAGAGTGCTTTGCAGATTCTTCCACTGGTCCCATTGAATCTCAAATCTCCCAGGCCCTTAGCGACGCTGTATCAGACTATGAATAATTGTGACACTCTGCGCTGTGCATTTGGGCCTAGGGATCCACAGAGGCCTCCAGCCGGGTTACGGACTGCAGATCCATCGTGGGTGCCATCTATGTCCCTCAAACCAACTTGGGTTTTACATCATCCCTGTGTAATCTTGCATTCCAGCTCCAAGATCTACACCCGTCCCTTTATCCTGATGCCAGTATGACTCCTCTGGAGGTCAAGCCCCTGCCAACTGTCTGACCTTGAGCCGAATCTGCTTAGAATGCAACCAAAGTAATGCCTTTCCTCCACCCCAGCATACCCAGGCCCAGTATGCTCTAATTCTGTCAAAACCCTCCCTGTCCCACAACGCCTTCCTCACAGGCTTCATAACCTTTTTATTTTGGACTCTGTTCCACCTGACAATAACAATTGTGATGATGGGGATCATTTACCACCACATTCCGAGGAGGATAATGATTTTTACATGGGCTTTCAGGAGGCCATTGTGCTGGCTAAATGCCCGGTTGAACTTTTGGAGTCTTTCTTTGGACCCCTATGGAGGAGACTACACCCTTTGGTGTGGTGATTATATTGGCAGCTGAAGAACTGGACCTACAGCTACCATCAGTTGAAGTCAATACCAGTGTCCTTGCCGAGACCAACCTCATCTGAGCCCTTACTTCTTTTTAATGATGTCCTGACTTGACACCCATATGGGTACTTGGATGAAGCTGTGCTCTTGCCCACAGGTGAACAGGCAGGTGACCAGGTGCCGTTGACCTGTGCTGGGCAACCTACGCTTTATTACACAGCACCCAACTTCTGAGAATTTGGTGGTCCAATCACCCCCCACTAAAGTTAATTCTAATGCATTTGCTACACTCCCCTCTGGTTATGGAGTCAAAGCGGATTGCGGTGTTCAGAAAGCAGATGTTTTCTTCCACCAGCTTGGCGAAAAGATCGGTCAATGCAATCTACCTATTAGGCCGCTATCTGCACGCCTTTGTGGCTATGGCTGCCTAGAACTTGCTGATGTTTCTGGAGACTTTTCAGGCCTTTTTGGCAGCTTGCACCCTTCAGGACAGTCCGGATGCAGCAAAGTATGTCATTATGTCTGACTTGGATATGGCGGCTGCTGGAGGCGTGTGGTGGGCACTAGTGGTGTTTCACCCACACGTGTCTCTGTGATCCACTGGCATTTCTAGAGACGTGCAGGCATCTTTAATGCATATGCATTTTGATGGGTCCTGCCTCTTTGGAGAAATGGCTGATTCTGCCTTTGCATGCTTTAAAGAAAGCAGCAACACAGCTTACCCGAGGGTAAGTAACTTGTTCAACAGTGTTGCACAATAGTTTAGCAAACCCCGTTTTCAATCTGCAGGTTTTTGTTTACATTTTACATGAATCACCACCAGTCTTGCCACTCTTGTTGTCGTGTTTCTGCATGTACTTGCACATAATCTTGGGAGAAGTCTGGGAACATTCGAACATTTGTGAAGATGGTTTTTATACTGCAACCACAGTCAGTGATACAAGCAGAACTCAGAGCTCACTTCATTTCCCTAGAGCGCGCACCCTAATAGTAAAGTCTCTGTGTTTACGAATCATGCATACAGGTTTGACCAACTTATACTTAAGGAGGCGCATCTTGCTTTCTGGCAAGTAAGTTGTGTTGCATAGGTTAGGACTTTGGCTTAACTGTACAAGCGGTCCTTAGCCACCCATGGGTGACATAGGCGAACTTGGTTTAGTGCACCCGCAATGAATGTGAAAAAATTCTTTTAGCCTCACAAAACACTATTCAATGTGTAATTGACGTAGTATTGCTTTTGGGTTACTAAAAGTCCCATGGTGGGACCAGGGGCACGGTGGAAAGCAACATACCTTATTTTGTTATTCACAGCATCATGCACACTGTACTAAGAAGATTCAACACTTCATGTTAAAAGTATTTATTACTACAGGAACAATCCGTTTTTCAGTACCTCTAAAACTACTGCACAGAATATTATAAAAACCACAAGACACGTTCTAAACAGTAAGAATAAAATGAGAACTTCTAGCTTTGTTAGAATGTCCTTAACATGCCTTGCCCCAGTATTGGAACTTTCATAGATTCCCATGCTTTGTATCATTCCCCGTCGTCGGAATGGGAGCCTCGGTAGTATAAAAAACCATAGAAACAAAAGAGAAACCTAGGCCTAGGCCTCATCTCATTTTGTATTCTATCCACCTCCTTTTGTAAAAAGAGACCAAACTTTTGCCAGGACCAATCAGAGCAGCCTCACCCTCTAGAACCTTCCTGAGAGAGCTCAGAGCCTCAGATTTTTCTACCGCACGTTGTGCTAGGGAGTCTCCACTGAGCTCTGCTCAGTTTTCACTGTTTTTCTACTTATTTCTTCAAGTTTCTGCTTCAAATCGTCATGTCTGACAGGGAGAAGAAGGCCTTATTCAGGTCCTGTGCCTCTTGTGGCAAAAAACGTCTGTTTGTGGAGGATAAGCATGATAATTGCATTTATTGCTTATATCCTGACCACAAGGCCACAGACTGCAAGATCTGCAGGACTTTCTCGAACAAGACTCTTCGGGACAGAGAAGGCCGGCTTCTTACCTGGCTTCAGAAGATGAAGACGCGCAAGGAGGTGCTCTCTTCGGATGAGGAGGATTCCGTGTCTGCTGCTTCCTCGCAAAGATCAAAGAAGAGGGGTAGGTCTCCCCCTGGTTCTTCGACATCGGAGCCCCCTCTTCAAGCCAATCACAAGATCTCTGACAGGTCTGAGAGGGCTGGTCCCCTTCAATCTCCTCACGAAAGTGTAAAGGAGAGGCAGGGACAGGCTGCAGCAGTGGTGCCAGCCTTAAAGGACAAAAAGGAGGTTGTGATCCTTTCTCCTCCATCCAAAAAGATCAAGCCCAGTGATCAACACTACTGGCCCTTCAGGATCTGGGCCGGAGAAAAAACAGCGTCCGTCGACGACGAAAACACCAGGTACGTCGACGACTGTGACTTTGGCTAAAGTTCCCGCTGTTTCTGTGGCTCCGTCGACGGGCTCGTCGACTGTAGCGGTGTCCACGACGGCGACTTCGGCGACGTTCAAGGTTCCGACCTCGTCGACGATGGTGGCTTCCACGTCGACGACGACTAGCAGGCCGCTGTCGACGGCCGCAACGACGACGAAGACTACGTCGACGACGTCGACGACGACGGCTTCCACGACGACGATGATAATGACGACGAGTTCGTCGACGAGACCATCGACGGTGGTCCCATCGACGACGAAGATTGTGTCGACGAGGGCTGTGGTGCTGTCGACGGTTACATTGACTGATGCTCCGACGACGGCGTCGTCGACGAGGCCGTCGACGGCCCAAAAAGTGCATTTTCCAGTCCGGAAAATGAAAATCACGCCAGAGATGACGTCTCCGCGACGAGTCTCTTCCCATCTACCGACAATGCTGTTAGATGATGAGTCTGACGAGGATGAGTTTCATGAGGATTATGGACCTGCCTTTAGTCCCTCGGACTTGAACGTAAAGTTACAGGAGACGGACACGGAGGAGTATTTCGACCAGGCAGGTGGCCAACAACTACATCCTTATGTTGTGGAAGAGCGACATCCGCCGAGTTTGGGACAAGGCATGGTAGCCATGCCCTCCTCTCTCATTTCGGATCTTCAGGACTTGCTTCAGGATTATCGTAGAAGGTTTCCGTCAGACCCTTCTGGACAGACTACGTTGTTTCCACTTCCACCACAGCCGCAAGTGCAGCCGGCTACTAGTGTTCCGGTGGTACCCTCCACACCACCGCCAGTGACACCTTTGGCCCGGGTTCCCACACCAGATCCCGTACCACTTCCCGATGTCCATCAGGATACCTCTTCGGATGAGGAGGTTGTCCCAGTGGATCCCTTGATGGATCCTTTACAGGACCCTGACCCGGATCAGGGGGACAATGACCCGCAAGATCCAAATGCGGCTGGTCGAGACACTTCCATCTCCCCTCCGGTGGATATAGGGGGTTTTCATCATCTGATGGAACGGGCTGCTAAGAGATTTGGCCTACCTATTTCAAGAGAGGAATCGGAATGTTTCCTTTATGACTTTAAGGAACAACACCAACGCTCTGTAAAATCTATTCCCATTATTGAACATGTATGGGAGGAGGGCATGAAGATCATGCAGAGTCCGGCCACGGTGCTTCCAGTGCTCCCCAGACTGGAGAAGAAATATAAAGCTCCGGAAGGCAGTCCAGCTTGCCTTATTGGTCAACCGAAGCCTGACTCTGTGATTTCTCAGGCGGCACAAAGCAAGTCAAAGAATCCGTCCACACCGTTGACCACTCCTCCGGACAAAGACGGCAGACGTCTGGATAATGTTGGAAAACGGTTTTCCTCTATGGCCAGCTTACTGGTTCGAGCGGCGAATGCCCTTGCCATCTTAGGCCGTTACGACCGCCAGATGTGGTGCGACATGGAACCCTTCGTGGAACTATTACCTGAGCCCACTAAGGAGGACGCCAAGAAGGTGCTGGCGGAAGGAGAGAAATCGTCTGCAGAAGTGATTGACTGTGCAATGGACATTGCTTCCACGGCCTTCCGGGCCTTGGCCGGCTCCGCTGTATTACGGCGTCAGGGTTGGCTGAAGGCCACCTGGTTTCGTCAGGAGGTCCAGAACAGAGTCCTGGACCTCCCTTTTGATGGGGAGATGCTGTTCGGGAAGCATGTGGATGATACTCTACAGAATATCAAGAAGGACACAGACACAGCAAAGTCCTTGGGCTCTCTCACCTATCGCAAGGTCCCCTTTAGGGGCGCCCGGGTAGAGGATTTACGTCTTACAGAGGAAACCAACAACGTTATTCCTCGCAGTCTTCCCAGTCATATAAACCCCATTACTCGAATCAGCGACAAGGGCAATCAGCATCTTTCTCTCGTAACCCTCCGCGAGGCCGTCAACAGCGACAAGGCCGTGACAACACCAAACGACAATAGCGGCCTCCCGGCTCTACCTGCTGTTCCTCCCCTCCCGTTCACATCAGTGGGGGGCAGGATATCCCTTTGTCTGGACAGTTGGATGTCAATAACATCGGACCAATGGGTCCTCAACATCGTGAAGAGTGGCCATGCGTTGGAATTTCACAACTTTCCTCCAACACGAGCTCCGGGCGCCATCCGCTCAGGACATCTAGGATTACTACATCTAGAAGCCCACCAGTTGTTCCTCAAAGGAGCAATAGAACCGGTCCCGCTCTCTCAGAGGGGCCGGGGGTTCTATTCAAGATTCTTCCTGGTGCGGAAGACGAAAGACACTTGGCGTCCCATCCTCGATCTTCGGGAGCTTAACACCTATCTCGTAAAGCTCTCCTTCAGGATGGTCACTCTCCAGGAAATTCTTCCTCTCTTAAATCCGGGCGACTACTTGGCGTCGCTGGATTTAGAAGACGCATATTTCCATATTCCAATACACCCAGCTCACAGACAATACCTTCGATTTACAGTGGGGAAGAGCCATTTCCAGTTCAAAGTGCTTCCATTCGGCCTTCGGTCGGCACCGAGAGTGTTCACCAAGGTATTGGCGCCGGTGGCAGCTTTCCTTCGACGACAATCTCTCGAAGTTTTCCCTTACTTAGACGACTGGCTCGTCAAGGCGCCATCTTTCCAGGACGCTTCGCAAGCCGTGTCTACTTGCCTCCGTTTGTTCCGCTACCTGGGCCTTCAGTTGAACGAACACAAGTCAGTCCTCCTGCCTTCCAAGACTGCCAGATTCCTGGGGTCCGTGCTGGACACCACGCATTGTACGGCTCGTCCCTCAGAAGAGCGACAACAAAAATTGATGGTTTCGGCTCAACTACTCTGCCGCAGCAAGGTCCTATCGGTCCGCCAATACAAATCCCTTCTCGGATCGATGTCCTCCTGCATACCATTAGTACCGCATTGCAGGCTAAGGATGCGTCCTCTGCAGGAGGAGCTGGACAAGCAATGGCGCCAGGCAGAGGAGTCGTTCAACGACAGGGTTGTCGTAACATCGGCAATGAGAACAGCGAGCGAATGGTGGCTTCAGAAAAGCAATCTCGCCCAAGGCCTAACGTTCAGGATTTCTCCTTCACCCATGGTGATGACCACGGACGCCTCTTTGGAAGGCTGGGGTGCAGTGCTCCGAGAACTTCAAGTCAGTGGCCATTGGAGTCCAGGACAGCGGCAGTGCCATATCAATTTCCTGGAGCTCACAGCCATTCGGTTGGCCTTGCAAGCTTTTCTACCCAGAGTGGGCAATCGCTCAGTGCTGGTCCGGACGGACAATACGACGGCCATGCACTATGTAAACAAACAAGGAGGCACCAAATCGCAGACTCTGTCCGCAGAAGCTCAACGGATTTGGGATTTCGCGATTCACAACAACATCACTCTGAGAGCCGAGCACTTGGCGGGAACTCTCAATGTCAAGGCGGACGCCTTGAGTCGCCAGACGGAAGTGACTCACGAGTGGGAGTTGAATCAATCCATTCTCGACGGAGTGTTCTCAGTTTGGGGGACGCCGTCCATCGACCTCTTTGCTTCGCCGGAGAACGCCAAATGCCGGTTCTACGCAAGCAAGGTTCACCATCGGGGGTCCCTAGGGAACGCTCTTTCGATGGCCTGGTACAGCGCGTTCTTTTATGCTTTTCCTCCCATTCCCCTCATTCCTCGACTTCTCAAGAAAATGAAGGCGGAACCCTGCAGGATGATTCTAATTGCTCCAGCGTGGCCCAGACAATTCTGGTACACAGAACTACTGCGGCTCTCCCAAGCTCCTCCAATTCCGTTGAAGCCCATTCCGTCCCTCTTGTCCATGAGTCAGGGACAGGTTTTCCACCCGGATCCGAGATCCCTCCACTTGACGGCGTGGCTCCTGAACACAGAGAATTCAGTCATCTAGCTTTGTCTCAAGAATGCAGAGAGGTCTTGGCTCAAGCCAGAGCGCCAAGTACCAACAAGACGTACGCGGCGAAATGGAAGAGATTCTGCTTGTGGTGTCAACGGGAAGGTCTCCATCCTTACACTTCCCAACCTCATCAGTTGTTGCCGTATTTGCTGTCTCTGGCTAAGTCTGGTTTGGCACATTCCTCAGTAAAGGTGCATCTAGCGGCCATATCAAGGTTTCGACGCAGTTCGGCAGGTCCTTCCTTATGGTCCTCTAGGGTGGTTAAACAATTCTTGAAGGGCCTATTCCGGATGTATCCGCCAGTTCGTCCTCCTCCACCAGTGTGGCAGCTCAACCTTGTCTTGGCTCAACTCATGAAAGCTCCGTTCGAGCCGGTTCACAAGGCAGACTTAAAGTTCCTCTCCTGGAAACTAGCACTCCTCTTAGCTCTAACATCAGCTAGACGAGTGAGTGAGCTTCAGGCACTCTCCATAGTGCATCCATTCCTGCAATTTACAAAACAAGGTCTGGTTCTGAGGACGAATCCCAAATTCATCCCGAAAGTGCCATCTGAGTTCCACTTGAATGAACCGGTGATTCTGAAAACCTTCTTTCCACATCCTTCGACACCTGCGGAGCGTACGCTCCATTCTTTGGACATTCAACGGTGCTTAAAGTTTTACTTGGAGCGCACACGTCCCTTTCGGAAGTCTACTCAGTTGTTTGTGTCCTACAGTGCACCTCGTAAGGGGTTACCTTTGACGAAGACTGGCATTTCCCGCTGGATCTCCAGTGCGATTCGATTCTGTCATCAGGAAGCGGGCAAGCCGCTGGACGGCAGAGTCCGTGCACATTCCACGAGGTCGGTGGCTTCATCTGTGGCTCTCTTTTCGGGAGTTGCCATTAAGGACATCTGCAGGGCAGCAACGTGGAGCAGTACTCATACCTTCACGAAACACTACTGCCTGGAATCTGCAGGACGAGATGATGCGGCTGTTGGTCAGGCAGTCCTGCGGAATTTGTTTCATTGAGAGGTGAGCTTTCCCTACGATCCCTCCATCCTGGTGAGCACATTTTGTTTGTTTTTACTGTACTTTATGTATTTTTCTATGGTTATGTGATGCCATGTATTTACAAAATGTGTTCATGGTGCTGTACTGCTAGCTATTCTGATACAAAGCATGGGAATCTATGAAAGTTCCAATACTGGGGCAAGAAAACAAGTTACTTACCTGTAACTTTGGTTCCCCAGTATTGGTAACTTTCATAGATTCCCATGCGCCCGCCCGCCTCCCCTGGGAAAGCTCAGTCTTTTTACAGAGTTAGTGGCGGTTTGCACAACGGCTACGAAAATCTGAGGCTCTGAGCTCTCTCAGGAAGGTTCTAGAGGGTGAGGCTGCTCTGATTGGTCCTGGCAAAAGTTTGGTCTCTTTTTACAAAAGGAGGTGGATAGAATACAAAATGAGATGAGGCCTAGGCCTAGGTTTCTCTTTTGTTTCTATGGTTTTTTATACTACCGAGGCTCCCATTCCGACGACGGGGAATGATACAAAGCATGGGAATCTATGAAAGTTACCAATACTGGGGAACCAAAGTTACAGGTAAGTAACTTGTTTTCATCTAGAACCTAACACTCCGATATCTACTTCTAAGCGCTATACTATGAGAGCATAAAAGGAAGAGCATCTTGCATTCCAGAGTTTCTTAGGGAAAAGAGACGCAATGCATACCTTGTTGACACAAGGCTGTCTTCATCAGCGGAGCCATGAAGACAGTGTTCCCTGCGAAGGGCAACCAGGAGCAGTCAGTCGGTCTTCTTACAGGACTTGGTTTTATCAGTTTCATTCTTCAGGAGAGTTTCATCTGTGAAATGTGCTGGCGGCTGGTGAGGCAGAATCTGGGGCAATAATCTGGGCGAAGGACCTCTCCTGACAAGTGGTCAAGTGACAGTCTTTTTATCCTAAAACTTCTCCAGTATTGGATCTTTTATAGATTCACATGCTTGAATCATTCCCCGTCGTAGAAGTGGGAGTCCCATAGTAGCATAATAAAGCAGTATGTATCGCTATCATAGGCTACAGTAGCAAGAAAGTCAGTTTAATATCCTATCTATGTCCTTTAAAAAACAAAAAACAAACGTGAACTACAACCAATCAGGCAATGGCACCCTCTTGAACACTCCCAATAGAGGCGCAGAGTCCCTCAGATTTTCTACCGCACGCCGTGTGAAGGGAGTTTCCCTGAGCTCTGCTCAGTTTCTTTAACTATTTCTTCTTTTTGGATCATCCAGTATTATATTTGGTATTTCTTTTCTCTGGACCTGGCACTAGTATGCCAGAGTAGCAGAAAACATGGTAATGGACTATAAAATGTGTCTAACCTTTTCCCCAAAAACTCAT
The DNA here is from genome assembly GCF_964261635.1 of Lissotriton helveticus. Lineage (NCBI taxonomy): Eukaryota > Metazoa > Chordata > Amphibia > Caudata > Salamandridae > Lissotriton > Lissotriton helveticus. The sequence continues at coordinate 1,918,192,940 of NC_136067.1, read as the reverse complement.
GTTCAGAGAAATTAGGCTGTTATTGAAACTACAGAAACTTAAATCTGCCTCTTCTGATGAGGACAGTGAGTATTCCTTCACCTTGCAGGAGAGGTGAAAGGGAGAGGTCACACCAAGGTTCGTGTAGAAAAGTAATTAAAAAGAATTACCATGAGTCTTGATAAGACATTTCTCACAGAGAGAGAATATGGGATGGGGGGGTAGAGGGGAGTGGACTTCCTCAGAGCTAAACCCTACAACTCCCTCTTCAGCCCTGACACTACATCAGGGAAATCCTCATAACCTAGCAATGAGGCGTCTATGGCAAAGCCACAGTTAAAATTATCGTTAACAGCAATTACGATGACAGCGTCGACTACCACAACAATGTCGACTATTACGGCCCGTCTAAGATGGCTTCCTCTACGACAAAATCCTCCTTGATGACAAACATTGTCAACGTCAACCTAGTAGTCTGTCTGCCTCGTCGACTACGATGTCGTTGACAATACAAATGACGGCGAAAGCACTTTAGTCATCAACAAGAATAAAAGACACATAATCCAGAATAATTTAATGTCAGGGATTGAGGGGTATAATCTGAGCATGTCTACAACAGTTAGCAATATATGAAGAGGCAATATGTGGAGCAATTTCACCACATAACTCCGCCTCCAACTTCAGAGCATGCATCCGGTCCATGTAGCTTTATTACTAGACCTACAGGGCACGTTACAGGATTACTGCAAACACTTACCCAAGCTTGCAAGGTCACATCATTTCCGATATGTCGGCATCCTCCTATGCTCCTGCCATTCAAAGAATAATCCCAGGGTCAAATATTACCATGCTTCCTGGGAACAACCAGTTCACATCTGGAGATGATGGCGAGAAGGCCCACAATCTGTGGATTCCCCATCAGATTATTTTTATGGTTTCCATACCTTTAGGGAACAAAAGGCCAAACGCTTCCAACTTCGAATAGCAAACAAGCAATCTATTTGACCTATTCCAATTGTTGATATATCTGTGAGAAATTACAACCATGGAAATCCCTGTCACTCATAACCCCGCCTAACCAGCAAGGAGATGTCCTCAGCTATGCCCGGTGCTATTGTACGGGCTGCCGATTGACTGGCAATACGGGTCTGGTATAACCACCAGATGTGGTCCGACTTTGCCACATACATAGAATTTCTGCTGGAAGACCGAAAGGGCAGAAGCAAAAAAGATTCTGCGGGGGTGGGGGTGAAACATCCTTATCAGAAAACATAGATTGCTTTACAGATATAGCTTCAATAGGTTTCCCACAACTGTCTGGTTCAGTGGTCCTTAGACGCCAAAGTTGGTTCAAGGCCACAACGTTTAGAACCTGAGGTGCAAATATAGCTAATCTTTTCACCGTACCATGGTGATGCGCTGTTTGGCAAGCATGTTGACAACGCCTTGCAAGCAGTCAAGGCTGACTCTGACACCGCAAGATCTTTTGGCACAGTACAATTTAGAAAGAAGCATCCTTTAGGGACCTGCGGATAACTATCTCTTTGGCATCAAGGGTAATACCAGAGGTGTCAGACTTATCAACCCTCTCAGTAGCCCTTAGGCTAGCTTACCTACAGTGACCACTTCTGGTGCTGCTTACGCCATCCTGTGGGAGAAACCATTCCAAAATGTTGTCATCTATGGCAGAAAATAGCATCAGACAAATAACTCTTGGATGTCATCATATATGGTCAGACGTTGGAGTTCACCCAGATTCTGCCCACCACTACACCAAAACGAGGGCGCCCACCTCATCTCCATCTGCTTTGAAAGGGAGTACTAGCTACGCTAACTAAATGTTCCATAGAGAAAGGTCCACATTCTCAGCAAGGAACAGGCTTCTATTCTTGTTTTCCATCATAGACCTCCAGAAATTAAACTAGTATTTCTGCGTCTGTTCAAGTAGCTTCTGGGCATCATGTTCTCAGTGATCAATATGATCCCTCTTGCACACCTGAAATGAGAGCCTTACAGGAACAGCTACAAAAGCAATAGATTCAAACAGAAAAAATTTTCAGGGCCTTTTGAACTTCACACAGATATGATAGGGGGGAGGTCTGGGACCACCAGGATAGAGCTTCTGTCAGAGGACCTTTCGTTCAACCTCCAATATCTCACTTCTTAGTGACTATGACTTCCTCCCTGGAGAGCTGAGGTGGTCGTCTACAGACCCTGCAAATTCAAGTAAATTGATCTATACTCCAGAAGAGCATACAGATCAATCCCCTTGAGCTCAAAGCCATCTAACCCAGTCTCAAAGCTTTCCTGCCAATGATAGCATAACCTTCGGTGTTAGTTTGCACAGGCAATACCACCAGCAGCCTCCACGAATGGGAGCTTAATCAGTCAACGCTAATTATGATCTTTTTGTTCTCGGGCAGACACTTCTCTAGATCTCTTTGCAATAAATGAAAACCGCAAATGCCAATTCCAGGCAAGTTGGCATCCACATTCAGGAATGTTAGGGAATGCCCTTTGACAGATGGTCCGGGATCTATGCTTACCTTTTCCCCCCAATACCCTTAGTACCAAAGGCTCGCAGCAGGGGGAAAGCGGAGGAGTGTTGTCTCATCGGGATAGCCCCCAGGTGGCCCATGCAGCATTGGTTCACGAAGCTTCTCCTGCAGAGTACTCCACATTCGCTTTCCAATATGCCATACACATTTGATGATGAGCTAAGGCCAAGTCCTTCATCCTGGCCTGACTTCTCTCCTCTTATGCGCACAGCTCCTAAATCCCATGAATTCAAAGATCTCAATGTTCCTCAGGAATGCAGGAAAGTTAAGGCTGAAGCCACGATAAAGACTGGTACACCATAATGGAAATGTATCTGCCTATGGTACGAGAAATAAATCCTACATCCTCTACTAGCATAGTGTGACAGATATGTACCCTATCTCCTCTTGCTAGCTCAGGTACAGTTGGTACAGCATGCAGCAATATCAAGATATAGATGCTCATCACATTTTCTCTTTTTGCTCTTGCTGAATCATCAAACAGTTCAAGAAAGAATTTTTTTCCCCCTCCAGTAGGGGCTCCTTCCCCGGAATGGCACCTGAGCATAGTTCTAGCTCAACTCATGAAGAGTTCATTCAAACCCATTCACAGAGCACACCTCATATTTCTCACATGGAAAGTCGCCTTGTTACCAGCACTCACTCAAACCACGAGGATAGAAGAGATACAGGCTTCCTCAACTCAAGAACCTTCTTGCGCCGCACAGGCAATTTAGTACTTCTCTGAACCAATCCAAAGATTTATTCCCAAGGTACCTTCGGATTTTGCCTCAATGAGCCTAAAATATTTTGGACTTTCTTAACTAATCCAGCATCACCAGCAGAGAGTTCTGTTCATACGCTAGGTTTCAAATGATGTCTAAAATTCTACTTACATTGCGCTAAAAAACTCATAAGAACTGACCAAATGTCGGACTCAGATGGGCACACTTGTAAGGGTGCTTCAGTCACAATGGCAACCACCACTCAATGAATTTCAGTTGCATTCCAGTTCTGCCACTCACAGGCTGGCAAACCATGGTGCACTCGGCTAGAGCAGTTTCTGCCTCAACTGATTTGTTTGTGGAAGTGAGTCTGGAGAAGATATCTCGCGCTCCGATTTGAAAGACTGCACATATAATTCATGCAGCATTATTACCTGGAATTGGCAGTGATGCAGTGGGTGGAGAGGTTTTACTACATTTATTTCAATAAGGGGAGCCTCTTTTGGTTGTATGTGTTTGATTATGTATTTATGCAAATTTTAATGCATGATATATATTGCATATGAATGTTATGTATATATTTTCCACCCACCATCCACTATTTGTGTTAATTCTATAAGATATACAAATACAGTAACTGCTTGCTATTCTGATTCAAGCATGTGAATCTATGAAAGATAAGAAGAAAATAAGTTACTTACCTGTAACTGCAGCATTGGTATCTTTCATAGATTCACATTCAACCCACCCTCCTCCACCGAGAGGCTCCCCTTCAAGCTCAGGATTATTTGTTCCCACTTGTGCTTGAACATCTGAGGGAGTGTTATAGAGGGTGCTGTCACCTTACTGCTTATAGTTCAAGTTTGGTCCTCTTTTATTAAAAGGACATAGGCTATTAAAGTGACTTTTCGTTTCCATTATAGCCTATGATAACGCTGCATGCTGCTTTATTATGGCACCATGGGACTCCCACTTTGACGACCAGGAATGATTCAGGCATGTGAATCTATGAAAGATAGCCAAACTGGAGTACTACAGTTACATGTAACTTATTTTTTAATAGAGGTTGGAATTTCTGACATTAGTTTAGGAATGTTTGATATAGATTATGTGCATCAAGGTTTGCGTTTGTCATCTTCTTATGGACATATAAGGTCGTCAATTCAAAGTACATTATTTTGGTTATGTCTGTATGGGGTCTTACTTAAATACAAATGAATATTCAGTTCTTTCAAGTTTTTTTTTTTTTTTTTTTAAATAAGTCCTTAGTGGGGTTTCTGCCCTGTTTGGGAGAAACTTGATTGCCTTTCCAGCTTTACCTCTCCTGCTTGGATCTGGTGTTCAGGGCACAGAGTTGTGCCCGAGCATCAAGAAAGTAAAACCGGTCTACCCCGTTAGATCCAGACTGGTTTTGCTCCCAATCAGTGTGACTTCCACAAGCTGTATGTGTCACTGATTGGGGAGAAAATATATTGTTGAGGATGTCTTGCATCCCAATATTTTCTTTTAAAAGAAAATCCTTCTGGTACATGCACAAAGCTCCAGAAGGTCTTCCCTTTTCAGTATACTTGACAAACTATTCACGTCAAGCTCAATACAAAATAAGTGCACTTGACATGAACAATTTATCAAGCGCTCTTACGAGTCAATATCAGTTGGTGAAGATTAACTAGCTGTGGTGATCGCACACTGGGATGGTGGTACTGTGCCAACACTAGGACAATGGGTTTGCATCACAATAATTAATTCAACCAGAGATCAAAATAATTAAGGCACAGACATAAACACTTTAACATAATGAATTGTTCACTGGGGATAGAGAGAAGATTTCAGATTACCAGGACATTGGAGCACTACAAAGGACCTAGCTCATACACTGGAGGAGGGAGAGGCAGGGAGGCAATAGAACACATTTTGCATAGAAAAGGGAGATATTAATAACACCATCACATTGACATAGTGAATGCAAACCGGGCGTGACTGCGAAATCGGGCGTGACTGACAGGAGGCACATACACTAGGAGAGGTTGTACAAGTGTACTAGGACAAAATGTTATCATCACTTGGACAAGGGTAACCTTTACATCAAATTTTGTCACTCCTATAAGGGTCACAAACACTATGAAGGGGGATATACATGTCTGCTTTTCTGCAGATGTGGTGGACTGTGCAATAACGAAGTACCCCTTTGTAGTCACAAATGTTTAGTATGCTCAAAACTAGTAGACCACAGTCTGCATACTGAGAAACCCAGTAGCTCCAAAGAATTAACTGACACAGCACTGTACAATACGTTTTTAATCTACACTGTCAAAGTTGCAACTCTTACTTGAAATTGTTTTCTGTCTCCCCATTGTAGATATGCCACAACATCTTGGTCCTGTGTCTAAGGGAGCTGTTTGAGTTTCGCTTCATGCAAACCGATCCAAACTGGTCCAACTTTTTCTATGACCCCGACCTGCACAAGGTAAGTGGTTGTTAACTCTTCCCTGAAAACGTGTGTTGTAAAGATATTATGCTTAGTGTAAATTCTCAAAACACCCAAGATTCTCAGTGTACCATTAATCTATGTCAAAATACACCTCTCATCTAGGGTGCATTAGTTGTGACTTCACACATGGCATCCCAAATAACCCTTGGTATCACTCTGCATTTGTAATGATATGATCTACTTTCATTGTACCCTCTATTTGCAGAAAGTAAGCCACCAAAACCCAGGTAGTGTCCAAGGTGGCTGCTGAAGCGAAAATGTTCCTCTTCTCCTAAACAATCAGACACAGTTCAATTAGAGAATTCTGGCTTCGTGAATCTCTGCATAGCTACATAGCGGCATTTTGTTTTTCTTTCCTTTTGAGAAGTTTTAAAAACTTGACCGGTTTATTCCAAAACTGGTCATGGGTATCAAGTCAGTTACCAGTGCGAAGCATTCTTGGTGGTCTTGTATTTTTTTTTTTTATGCTTCTTTTATATAGCACATTCAAAGATCCTAGAGTCTCAGGTCACTTTCGAGTGAATGAACGAATGCAGAGAAATGAACCAAGCAATAATCGTGGCACTGACCAAGGCTGCAGTCTCAAAAACAAAGGTCTGTGAAAGATAATAGTAGTGTACCAAAATAGATAATCACATTTAGAAATTTCTAAATATCAGTATAGAGGTATAAATTCTGTTCGATCCGAGGTCCGAACAAGCCAAAATGTAATTATCTTCCAAAAGTAATAGCATCTCTATCACTGTAAAAGCGCCAGTAACATTTTAAAGGTGAGGGGAAGAGGGGGTTGGGTCAAGTACTTATGAAGAGAATGGACAGTAATAATAGTTTTAGTTCTTTTTTAAGTGGAAATTGAAGCAGAGGTAAAGATAATAATTGGAATGAAGTCCCAGATTGGTGACTGCTATCAGAACGAGTGTTTCATGGTGCTTTTCTTGCTGGAGATGGGGGTTTCAAGGAGAAGAGCGTCTTGAGCTACAAATTAGACCTTGAACAGCCCTATTTACACCCACTCCCTGGCCCACCAGATCTTCAGCTTGTTGGCCAAGTAGTGTGATTGATTAGCAAGTAGACATTTGTGCACTAGACAAGCAAGCTTAAAGGTGGGTCTGCCATCTACAGGGGGCCTACTTGGAGCTGAATACCGGAGTGATATGATCAAAGCTGCCACCAAAATCATGGAGGTCAAGATTCTGGGAGGAAAGGTTTTATCCCCACTAAGTCTCAATTGGTAATTTAGCCCTGCAGGCAAGAGCATATACGTTTGTGGAGATTGAGCTGCTACTCAAGAGGAAAAAAATGATTCAGCACTATTAGCGGCACAGGATTGAGAAGAGGAGTAAAAACTCACTTTTAGAAGTATTGAAATTGAGATAGTGGGTAATCATCCTGGGTAGTGTATGGTCAGTTGTTGAAGCTGATTGGGTAATATTAGCAGGAGATAACGCTTATGCTAAAGAAGGGTATCATCAGCGTATTGATGAATTAAGATGCTCAACTCTGCTACTGTCTTTAAAGATGTGAGATAAAGGCTTAGGAGTGTAGGGACTAAAACCAAAACCCTGTTTAAGTTTGAAGAAGGGCAGCCATGTAGGATGAGTGATGTATTTTGATTAATTGGTTAAAATTGAAAAAAAAACCAGCTCTTTGAAAATCAATGCATTCATTTGAAGTTCTTGTAAAAATCTCGTGGTCAACAATATTGAAGAGCACAAACCATTCTAGAAATATCAACAAACATGAGTCTCCATTTTCGGGAATGTATAAAGCATTTACATTTATCTGGACAGCAGTTTCAGTACTTCAATACATTCTGAAGCCTGAAGGGAAATTGCCAAGGAGATAGTTCCCTTTTAAGAACTGTTTCAGTTGGTTGTTCAAACAGCTTTCTAAGAGTTTGACAAAAAGGAGGACAATGTATTATGGTTGGACCTGCATAGGGTTTCTTTGAGAGGAAATGCATGCAGCCCTGCCAAGTGTCACGCATCTCATGTTAGAATAACGCATTTCAGATAATTTTCCCACATTACCACAATGCCAGAGATTGTCACGCAAAAGAACAGTGTCCTGAAGTGCGGTAAAATCGTGTAGTTCCAGTTTAGCGCTTTTCTGGGATGGGCGCATAAAAGCTGAGCTCATTTTTCAAACTCCACAAGATGGCGCTAGTGTACAGCGGGAGGTATAGGAATCTCAATACATTATGATTTGGAACTATTATGCTATCACAGAAACTCATACAAGTCAAACAAACTTCCGAGATTTGAAGACAAACTACACACACCCCTAATTAATTTTAAAAGCATCCCCTTCTCAAACCTTAACATCAAACAGATGTGGATGTCCAGCTGTAAAACAAAGGGTCTGAATACATTCCTAAACCTGGGTCAGTCTAAACTGCTGTAAAAGAAGGACCTATTAAGATCCCCTCTGGGGACCCTCTCCCATCCTGTAGTCTGACTCAGGTCCCTCGTGACAGAGAGCCTGGACAGACTGTCGATTGATCATGATCCGATCATGCCATTAATTTGATTTGATTAGTTGCCAGCCAGGGAGGTGCTGGCTAAGATAGGGACTCAGTTTAATTTACTGTTTCTCTGCCTCCTCAACTAGCAACAGGTGTCCCACCTATTCTGTGGACTGTGCCATGCCATAATTAAGTGTGGGTGACCCATAAGCAATCTAAAACCTTGGCATCTATGTACCTGGCTCATTTTTAGCAATCCGAAAACTCTGAGTTAGAGTGAGGTTAGTTTTGCAGGACCAGTGAAGGATAAGGTTAGAATGCATCACATTTGCCAATTTGGATGGTATCTGGTCAGCTATGTGGTTAGAAGGTTTGTAGAAGATTAGAAATAATGTAAGCAAGATCAGTATACAGTATTTCTTTGAAAAAGACCAATTGGGGATTTTCTGGCCTTCCTAGGGTCAGAAGAACCTGGAGAAACATGGAAGGACAATGTATATCTTTTGAAGTTATCAACAAAAAAAAAATTTCTTACAATTTCTGGTCTGGACCTGTTGTATTAAGAAGGCAAGAAGTTAGTCACAGATTTAACAATTTAAAAGAGTGTCTCTGAATTGATAGGGATCCTGATGGTGCTCAACTTTAACCATAGAGGAATTTTGTTCCATCATTTAAAGTAATTGTATTTCCTTGTTAAATAACCAACGAAGATTTGATTATTTTTGGGTGAGTTAAGTTGAACGGTTACGTTCGACAAAAAGGCAATTATCACCTGTCGTGTGATTAGAAATTCAGGGAGGTTTAATAGTGAGAGATTTTAATTCAACAGGGAGATGTTGAAATGTAGGTAGAGTGACAGAAGCCACATCCTGACATTGAATAGAATTTGTGTAGATCACAGTGACCCCATCCACAGTTTTCTCAAGACATAAACTGAAGCAACCAAGCAGAATAGGTAAAACCATGAGAGGTCAGGATTCTTTGTGGAGTGGGGTTTCTGTTAGAATCCTGAGATTGAGATCCGAGTCCTCTATTGGATCAGTGATCTCAATACAGTGTTCGACTGTCGACTTGTAGTTGTGTGACATAACTTAGCATTGACGAATATGCTGATGTTGTAGTGCGAAAGATTCCAGTGAGACCACATTACTTTTTTGAGTTGCATTTTACTTCTGGAGACAGAGCTACATGAGGGTTCAACCAAACCTGGCTATTCCGGAAACCAGGCTTAGTCTGTAGTCAGGGGCCACAGCAATGAAGGTGGGAAAATTTTACAGGTTACAGGTTTTAGAGCTGTTTATTATTCAACCTTTCATATAGCCATCCAGTAGTGCATTAATCTCTTCATTGAGAAGAAATGTAGTTGTTTGATAGCTACATCTTGCTGATTAGATTTGTTTATAAGCTGCAGATTGTCCCATGACGCCACCAGGAGTTTGGATTTCATATGAGGGATCTTACAGCTGGGCAACTAGTTATTCGAGTATTTGAAGTGTTAGTCAGGCTACATCCTCTCCCCACTGTCTAGTGGTTTGGTGTAAGATCTTGCTTCCCCGGAATCCCTACGGGAGTTTAAATCAGAAATTGTTTTTGAAAATCTCCATGTAACAATCCCCCTGCCCCTTTGGGATTCTTCCTCGTTAAACATCTGCACGAAACCTTTTAGAATCCAAAATATGCAGCACAAAATTATTGGGCAGATGGGGGAAATGGAGCCAGAGTATGCCTAGGTTAACAGAGCTGGCAAGCCACCAAATTCGTGAAGGAGTTGAGTCATCAATGCTAGTACTGATTTGGGTAGACACCTACAAGTTTGATAGTACATCATCAAAGAGACATATTGTTTTGGTGTACGATACTGAAGTCAGCTGTAACCTTCTGTTGGTTTGTGAGAGGGATCACTAGCAAAATAAGCTGCCCATCCTTTTCAGAAAGCAGCTATCACTGAGCTCCTGGAAACTAAAGATTCAGCCAGTGGCAGCAATTCACCCTTTATGAACAGTGTGGCCTATTTTCCAAATCCTTTCATATATTCTATTTTTCTTCAGCATGATTTAGACTGATAATGGTGCTTTTTGTTTTTGGTCCTGTATAAAATCAAGAGTTTTAGGATCAGGCTTTCAGATTTATTTTTATTTTTTGGACCTTGGAAAGATATTGATTGCTTAATGAATCTTGCCAGATTACTGTGTGGTAACTCTGGCTGTAGTGCCACCAACACAAGTGACAGCCACATATCCTATTGGCTTTTGATACTATGGTACCCTCTCACTGGGAGTACTTCAAATAGCTGGACCTTCTTGGTTGTCCCCAATCTTTAAATAAATATTTGTTGCACAGTGCAGGATCCTCGAAAGCATGTTGCTGTCATCTGCTGTGTCATCCATGTGCACGGTGTATATGCTACATTGAGTTCATGCTGCTGCTAGAATGGCTTGGACCTACAGTATTCTTAGTCCGGTAAAGTGATTTAGAAACGTAGGGATCTTAATAAAAAAATATGAAATCCCTTGTTTCTTATGACGTTGACTGACTTTCTCCAGTAGTTTGCAAGTACCTTCTCCCCTTTTCCTTGCATGATTTAGGAAGTTTTTGCAGGACTTGTACACACTCCTTAATTTGTAATAGAATACGTGCAGTGTCCTAAAGTTTGCCCAGAAGTTCAAAGTCATGCCTATCCAATGTTAGGGCTGCCGAATAATACATGTTGTGTAGTCTTCATTGCACCTCATGCCTTTCATCCACACCCATTTGAAAAGTCACAGAGGATGAGGAGGGTAATACCAAAGGGGCACTTTTGTGTTTATTAAATTAAGCACACTTCATTTGTATCTAAAGGCTTTCTGTTTCTAGTCTGCATATTTTCAAGACTTCTGGTAAAAATGATTGTAGTTGAAATGGTTTCATGTTTTCCAGACAACTGGTGTGGGGGGTTACTGACGGGAGATCCTTATTTTTGAGATTTGTATTTTAGACATTTCAGCAACTGCTGCTTGTGCTGGAACAACAAAGCTGTGTGTAGATTGATCTGTCTTTGGTCACTGTTCTCCTGTAAATCCATCTTCAAAAAACCCAGTTCCATCCTCAACTTCTCCACTTTAGTTAGTGCCTTCCTAATCATCCTTGACGCTTTGTGTTAAGGAGGAGACTATTACCTTTAGCTCTCTGATTGCTACATCCTCTCTCACCAGGTCAATCCTTCATGCTACTGTTTTTCCCTTCTGCTTTAGTGCTGCTTCTTGCACCAGTTCTGCATCCTTTTCTATTAGTTGTGGTACTTGCCCCAGTAATTTGCTGTTCTCGGTAGTTTTCCATGTGTTTCTTCCTAAGAAATGCTCCATAGTTGGTGATGTGGACCCACAGTTCAAGCATCCCCAAACACACATGTGTGGTGTCTGCAGCAGTAATCCTGACACCATGCTCTGTCTGCCCCTGGCTTCTCTTTTATTTACAATTGTAGACGGGCCTGTATGCTTTACCATACTTTCACAGATTAACCATGCACATTTGTACCTTAACTACATCCTTCTCATTTGTTAGTTGTCTTCCAGCCAGTCCTGTTCTTCTTGATATGTTTTGTAACACTTACAACCTTCTGTTCAATTTAGGGCAAGGTGAACTGTTTAATTGTTCTTATTTCAAAAGAAAGTGCACACCTTGCCCCATCTGATTTAATTCATAGTTGTTTTTCTCTAATGCTGCATTCTCTTCATGCAGTCTGCTAATTCTGCTCCTGAAGACTGGTTCTTATAGCAGAACTGGAATAAAAATAATAGTTAAAGGACCCAGTAACACTTTGCTAACATGGTTGGTGTTTGAGGCGCCGGTTTCTTCTGACAAATTATCCACCAGCTGGGACACTTTGTAGGTGAGCTGTGGTACATTCTGCTTCCACCTTGGAACACGAAAATCCACTCAAACTGTTTTAACTACTGGTAGACCAGTCCTTAAACTCCAGCCAGCTAGCATCATTATAAGGGCACACTTTGTTTCTGTATTGAACATGCTGTGGCAGGCCAAACTCACTTTATTGAAGAAAGAATGCAGTGGTAAATAAGCCTTTGTTTATAATGAATTGTGTTATTGTAAGCTTCTAGGAAATGTCTTCAGACCCAACAAAGGACAATAATAGAATTTGATATATTGTCTATTATGTGGACAGTTGTTCTACTCTTGAACTTCCCACAAATCTAATTTTCATTCAGTTGTTTGTCTAGGTGACATTGGCAGGTTCATCTCAACATTGTGATGCCAATTTATTCAAGACTCTGTGCCAATTCAGTCATTCTTCCTTCCAATGCTGCTTAATTGAAGTCGTCTCCGGAATGGGCGTTGAGCATTTAATTGCCGTCTGACATTTCAGGTCCCTTTCAAAAGACTGAATCCGGTTTTAAATGGCCTATGCTAGAGATTAGGGAGGTGAGAGTGGTATTTGTAGTTATTTCATGCACCTGTTGTTGAGCACCAGCTGACCTTTCCACACTGTTTACAGACAACACTTTGGTTTACACTCGCAGCCAACTCCTGTCCCCTTTGCCAATGTAAAAAGTGAAAAGCCTGACTGAAGTATAGAGTCTGTAACCAAAGGACAAAATGTACAGTAATTAATTTATAATCCCTGTAGCTGGTTTTCTAGCCTGTGTGGTCAGTCCACCTTCAGGTTTGCCTACACTTTCAAAGTAGTGTGCGCCAAGTTACTTATTCCAAATAGTTGCCTTGTTCCCTTCAACACACATGCCTTTCCCTTAGTAGAGGATGTTCCTTTCTTGTGTTCCATGTTTTGTGATAGATCCTTGTCAGGCTGGTGATTCCAACATTGTCTTTAAGTGGTGATAATCTGCTTAATCTTTTCTGGGTTGCAGGAAAATGCTGCAATACATCCATGTCTTTTGCAAATGATCTAAATATAATTTTGTTTTTAAAATTACTCCTATCTTCCATTGATGGTAAGCCTGGCTTTTGCATGCCGCTGTCTCTCTCAACTTTTCCACTCGCGTACATTTTTCAGGTTCTTGCTTTAGTCAGCTGACAAAATCTACTGCCTTTGTTATTTGGAAGCTTTGGGCTACACCAAGATGAATGGGATTCATGTTTTCTAATCTATGCTGCCTGGAAACATAATTTGTGATGTCCAACAGTCTTGGTGATTTTCTCCTCCCTATGGAGTAGATGGTTTTAGTGCTTTGAGCAACAAACCAGCCATTCAAGGCATATCGGCTATTGCTGCTTATGAGTGTGAAGTCCATTCCTTCTTGCATCGATCTCATTCCCATGGTCAGAGAAAGGTCACTTCTGAAATGCTGCCTCAAATGGCAGACTCCAAACATCAAATTTTGGGATTAGCTGGTCTCCTCAATCGAGGGTCAAGTTAAGTGGTGGGCAGCATAACTGAATGAATACCTTTTTATATCCTCTGACTGCAGGATGTGGAAAGATAAGCGGAATGGGTTGGTGGCAGGAGATCCTATTCAGTCCATTGTCTGGGATTCCTCCTGATCTTTATAAAACAAAACCGTTCTCATACATACTGCACAAGAGCATTGTGTTTTTGGGAGGCAGAGAGGTACAATCTGAAAGAAACGGTTAGTTATAGATTCCTTACCTTATAATTACCCCCAGGCGTCAGACTGGATCGGAAACTTTTTTGTCAGCAGTACCCCTGCATGTCGGAAGGGGGCGTCTGTTGACTCCGCGTCCAGCATCATGGTCGCCGGGATGACGTCACATTAGCTACATACACGCCGCCCTCCTGTGCTGACATCAGTTCTTTCTTTTTCTGCACCAGCAAGCACAGATCCGGAGAGAGCGGTACCCCAGTCACTTTTTGACTGACTTTTTTGCGATTTTTTTCAACTTCATTTTTGAGTCTCAACCGACACCTGGTTCACATCAGTGATGCCTGGCTTTAAGGTAGGCGGTGCCTGTAACCGACTGATGTCAGTGAAGGATCTGCACCGCGTGTGCCTCTACTGCCTGGAGCCCGACCATGACCCCAAGTCGTGCTCCGACTGCCGAACCATGGCCCGAAGTCTTTGCGGGAGCAGTCCCGAAAGCTGCTCTAGGCCCGGCAGTCGGCTCTGCATCGCTCGAGGTCCCATGGGAGGTTGAGGGACCAACTGCGGAGTCATAATCACTCTTCTAAATCTTTGCACTTTGGGTCAGGTAAGTCGAAGCACAAGAAGTCGTCGAAGAAACATTGTCTCTCTTAGAGTTCCCGTCAGCCGATGTGACAAAGGTTGCGGGTGGTGCCCCTCCTGCGGCTCCGTGTGCAGAGCCTTCAGGGTCGACTCCGGCCTGACCGGTAGCGACCCCTGCCCAGCTTTGTCCATTTCATGAAGCGATACACACCATCTGTGAGAAAGTGGCTCTATATATACTGGACTAGAAGGAAGTACAGTGTGTATAGAGTCCACCAACCCCAGAGGTATAACAGAGGTTAAAGTCAGAACTGACCTTACTCTCCAAAGTGGTAGCTTGGTCGAGCAATAAGGCAGTACCAGAGAACAGTGTAAAGCATTTGATGTACACACTCAGTCAGCAAAAGGTTTCACACCCTCAAGGACTGAACTCCAGGCCAATTGTTTGTATATCCAAAGATATAGTTGTTTTATTTTTAGAACCAACAGTTATAAAAATATACTTTTCTCGAGGTGAGTATTCTCATGTAATTACTTGGCAAGGAAGCAAAAAGGTTGTGCACACAATAGTTACAGTATAAGCAGTAAACTACACAGTTCTGAACCACACTCGAGCATTGAACTCAATGGGTTTTCATAGATTAGTACAGTTGATTACCTTACGGATTACTTTGGTAGTCTCAGGACTAGATCTAAGATTCAGTCCTGGGGTCTAAGCTGAAACCAGATCAGCAAAAACGAGTAAGTTACTGTGCAGAATTTTCAGGAATATAAAGCTGTGTTAAAAGTTCACACTTAGAAACTTTTCAAGGTAAATCTGACAATGTTATTCAATGGGAGGAAATTCAGGTTGCAGGTAAAGTACGATCGCGTTACTTTTGTAACCCAGCACTAGTCTCCTAGGGCCAGCACTGGGGGCTTAACTCAAAACAGGTAGGTAATTGCGTTTCAGTATTTCGTACAATTTTTAAAGAATATTTGCAGTTTTCAAAAGTAGACACTTGGAAGAAATTTCATAGAAAAGCAGACAATGGGTTCCTATGGGGAAAAATACAGGTTACTAGTAAACCCGCTAGGGATTACGTTTGCGGTTCAGTACTGGGCTGAAAGGTTCAGTACTGGCTTCTTTCCTGATCACAGGTGAATATTTTCGGATTCGGACTTTGGCTGATTTTATAGGAATATTTTCAGTTTTCAAAACTCAAGTCAAAATGGGTCAATGTTATCCAATGGCAGGTAAGTGAATTAACAGTTTCCAGGTCAGTACTCGGTTGGTGCAGTTAGGGTTCTGGGTGTAGACTCGGGGGTCCCCCTGGGGCAGGTGAGTACAGTTAGTTCAGTCCCAACGACACGGGGCGGCCGGGTGCAGAGGTAGGTAGGCCCAATGTTATCCAATGAGGGAAAGGGGGCCTTCGGTTGGTGGCGGCTGGCTAGCAGGCCACGCGGCTCTGGGAGCTGGGCTCCTGGTCACTTGCTCAGGGCAAGGGGCGAAGTAAGTTAGGACAGAGGGGTCACAGCCAGCGGCACTCGGGCGGCTGGGTGCAGGGTGCTTTTGAGCCATTGGGTGCTCAATGTTATCCAAAGAGGATCTTGACAAAGGAACAAAGGCTGCAGGCTCGGGGGCGGTGACTCTCCTGGGGCGACCAGCACTTCGAGAGCTAAGTTGGGATCTTGGAGCACAGGTAGGTACCCCAAAGGGAGGCACAGGGGGCCGCCGGGTGCAGGGTTGTCTTTAGGGTTTGGAAAAGCTTACCCTCGGCTGGTCGCGGTTGGGGTGGCCCCTGGTTCTGAGTCTGCAGGCGTCGGCTGGTTCGTCGAGGAGGGTCTTTGGGCACTGGACTTCAGGTCCCAGTCGCCGGGGGGACGTCCTCGTGGTCTTGGTTCAGGTTGGCCCGGCCCGGGCTCGGCTGGTGCAGATTAGTCTGGTCCGGAGCTTCCTGGTGAGCACCAGGTGGGGTGTTGCAGCAGAGCCTCTGCAGATGGGAGTCCCAATCTTCGAGAGGGTCAAGGCAGGCAGGTCCTCTGGGTGTCCCAAGGTTGCTGTCCGCGGGGGTCACCGGGATTAGGCAGGAGCAGGTTCCAGGATCAACAGGCCGGTAGGGCTGGGGCCAAGTCAGTTGTTGTTGTCCTGTTAGCAGCTGCACGGCGGGTCTTCTTCTTCTTGATCTTCTTTCTTCTTTTGATATCGGGATCTAAGGAAGGTTCAGGGAGCCCCTAAAAACTAAATTCAGGGGCGTTACTGGTAGGGCAAGTGCAGGGACCAATGGGTCCCTGTCCTGGGGTGAGTACACCCCTAGCCTGCTCCTCTCCTGTGGGAGGGGGGCAGGAGCCTAGCTGGGATTGTGCAGGACTCCACATCTACAAGATGGCCGGAGCCCGGGGTCGTGCTTCACCTCGCCTTCTCCACCTGAGGGGTGGAGTTGGCACACCCCCCTTCCTAATTTAGTTTTTCCCGCCAGTCTTCCCGCCAGAGTGGGGGTAGGACTGGTGGGGGGCTGGTTGCTGGGTACAGCAAATGGTCTGGAGAAGCTCTCAGAGGCGGTATGCCTTTGAAGCTTCCCCCTGTCCATCCTGGGGGAGGACACATAGCACCTCACCCAGGATGTGCTTTGTTGCAAACCCAGGAGAGCGGGGGGTTCTCCACCCAGGGGTCCAGCAACATGTCTGCTGTGTGGCAGCCTCTGCAGCCACTCAGCCCAGACGTGGATTGTAGGTTCGGGTTTTTGGAGTGCATCTCTAAGATGCCCTCTCGTGTTTTTTACATTAAATCCCACACTGGCATCAGTGCGCGTTTAATGTGCTGAGAAGTTTGGTACTAAACTTGTCAGTCTTCAGTGAATTCATAATGGTGCTGTGGAGTTTGTGAATGACAACCTCCCAGCACCATATACTCTTACATGGCAACACTGCACTTACAGTGCCCAGGAATGGCCCTGGGTACTGTAGGGGCACAGGGCTCATGCACCTGGGCCCTCACCTCTGGCATAGGGCACCCAGCTAGAGGGGTGACTGAAGTATGCCAGGGCAGTGGGATCTGTGGGCATGGCACACATAGGATGTGTGCCATGTCGACTCTTGCTTTAGTTCTGTACTTAGGCACTCAGCCTGCAAAGGCAGTGTGTGGGTGCCAGGGCACAGGGCCCCTGAGGGTGGCACAATACGTGCTGCAGCCCTCAGGGGTCTTCTCTGGTCACCATGCCCTGGGTACCTAGGGTACCATTTACTAGGGGCTGACAGGTGGCCAGAGATGCCAATTGGGCATTTTGTTTCAGCATAGCTTTTCTTTGTAGGGAAGGAACACAGGCCCTGGGTACCTGATTGGCAGGGACCCAGGGCACACTCAGTCAAAGTACATCAGCAGTTCAGAAAAAAGTGGGGGCATACCAAGGCAAGAAAGATGGCACTTTCTCACACCATCTTTGGACAGCCCGACTCCGCCGGCGAGCCTTTGGGGCCCGCGGACTCAGCTGGGGGGCCCTAGGCTTTCGACGCCGGCAGCTTCGGCCTCAGCACCGCAGAACCCCCTTGGATCCTGTCCTGGATCCCGATCAGTGCCAGTCGACCTTGTTATACTTCCACTGGCACCACGTCCGCAGCCGGCTGGACCCCCAGCAGGCATCGACCCCGGCTTCCGCCCTGATGTGGACACAGAGTTGGACGGATCCGGCGCCAATGGGTACTTTTATCCCTGTGTTCCAACTTGGTCATTTTCAGCCAGATTGGCAGCCAGAGGATGGTGAAGAAGACTGGGAGGGTTCTAGTAACGCTCTAACAGACCAGTTGGAGTACGATTGGGACTGGAGAGAGGAACTGGGGGATGCCTGTGGTCTGGACACCTCCACAGACCTAGGCATGTTGCTCCTCCTACCATGGCTACGGAGGAGGGAGCATCATGCGCAGTGGTGTTGCGGAGGGCGGATGAGGCTCTCCACCTTGAGATACTGACGGTGGCAGCCAGGACTAACCTCCTGACAGAGGTCTGTCAACCGGCAGTGAGCTCTTCGGAGCCCATGCTGCCGTTTAATGAAGCCCTCATGGACATCCTTTTGGGCACCGGGTCCAGGCCCAACACTGGGGCTCCTGTGGACAGGATGAGTGCCCAACGCCACTGCCCAGCCCCGGGCGACCCCACTTTTCTTTTCCAACACCCCCACCCCTGAGAGCTTGGTGGTTCAACCCTCGGGCTATGGCCAGGTCCTTGGGCCTCTTCAGCACCTGCCCTGCACAATCTGCCTTTCGTGGCTACGGAAGGGGTGCCCCACTACGTCCCGCCCCGAGCCACAGGCTGGCACAAGCTGTTCAGCCCCACCGTGGTCAGGGACGTGGGAACCACCGGCGTGGTTCTGGGGGCCAGCGGGCGGGCCAGTCCACCACAGCCCCCGCTGCAGCAGCCTCCAAACCCTCCTAGTCCCACCTTTCTGGGCCCTCAAACGCCAGTGGGCAGCAGAATCCACTATCACCTCCCCCACTGGTGCACCATCACGTCAGATAGGTGGATTTCGCAAATAGTCCGAGGGGGCTACTCCCTCTGCTTCAAGACTGCCCCACCCTCCATGCCACCTCAGTACCATCGCATGTCGGCGGATCACCTGGTCCATCTCCAACAGAACGTTTTGGCACTCTTGGCCAAGAGAGCCATCGAGCGCGTTCCTGCCCCAGAAGTAGGTCGTGGTTACTACTCCCACTACTTTCTGATACCCAAGAAGTCCAACGGCCTGCCTTGGATCTCAGGAATGTCAACTGCTTCCTCCGGAAGTAGAAGTTCAAGATGTTTAAGCTCGCTCAGGTCTTGTCTGCTCTCGACCCTGGAGACTGGATGGTAGCGTTGGACTTGCAGGATGCTTACTTTCACATCCCCGTCCTGCCGGCCCACCGGCGTTACCTGTGGTTCACGGTAGGCCACGAGCACTTTCAGTTTATCGTGCTCCCGTTTGGCCTTAACAACACCCCTCGGGTGTTCACGAAAGTGAAGGCGGTGGTCGCAGCTCATCTGCGCAGATCAGGGGTTCCAGTCTTTCCCTATCTCGACGACTGGCGGTTGAAGGCGGGCTCGCCCCAGGCTGTGGCTCCCACCTCCAGACTACGGCCTAGCTCCTTCATTTGCTGGGGTTCTCCATCATCGTGTCGTAGTCACACCTGTCCCCCTCTCAGAAGCTCCTCTTCATCAGAGCGGTTCTGGACACGACGCAGTTTCGTGTTTATCCTCCAGAACAGCGAGTCCGGGATATTCGGGCTATGATTCCGATCTTGCAGCCCCTATCCCGGGTTTCGGTCAGGATGACCATCCTGCTGGTCGGTCATGCCAGGTGACATATGCAGGCTCTGCAGTGGGACCTGAAGTTCCAGTGGGCGCAGCGTATGGGGAATCTGTCCGATTGCGTCCAGATCTGAGGGCACTGCACCTCAATTGCAGTGGTGGCTCACGAACCAGGATTGGATCAACGGCAGATCCCTCTCCCTTCCCCAACCAGCACACACAGTGGTGACAGACGTATCTCTTCTGAGTTTGAGCGCCACGTCAACCTTCTGGAGCTTCGGGCTATCCGTCTTGCACTCAAAGCATTCCTTCCCTCTTGTCAGTGGAAGAGTAGCGCTGGTGTTCACGGACAACACCACCGCCATGTGGTACTGCAACAAACAAGGCGGGGTGGGGTCGTGGACCCTATGTCAAGAGGCCCTCCGCCTCTAGACATTGCTGGAACATCAGGGCATATCCCTGTTGGTTCAACACCTGGCAGGTTCACTGAATGCCAGGGTGGACGAACTCAGCCGCAGGTGCATGATGGATCATGAATGGCATCTTCACTCCGAGGTGGTGCATGGTCTATTTCAGCCGTGGGGAGAGCCTTGGTTAGATCTATTCGCCACCAAAGAGAACGTGCAATGTCAGCAATTCTGCGCGTTGGAATTTCCAAGGCAGCACTCGCTAGGCGACGCTTTTCGTCGCGAGTGTAGTTGCAGTCTTCTATACACCTTTCCGCCTATACCATTTCTGCCCAGAGTGCTGAAGATCAAGCGCGACCGGGCCCAAGTCATTCTTGTGGCTCCGGATTGGGCACAAATAGTTCGATATCCCGAGCTGCTCAACATGGCCATCGATCCTCCGATTCGACTGCCTCTTCGGGAGGATCTTCTGTTGCAGCAGCCAGGGGCGGTCCTCCTCCCAAACCTGTCCAGCCTCCACCTCCTTGCGTGGAGATTAAGCAGCAACAGTTGACAGCCTTTCACCTTCCTCCCGAAGTCTGTGATGTTATCTTGGCAGCCAGGCGTCCTTCCACTAAGACGGTATACGCCTGCAGATGGAATAAAGTTGTGGCATGGTGCACAGCAAAGGCTGTGGATCGCTTTTCTGCCCCTCTTTCAGAGGTTTTCTTGTTCCTCCTTTCTTTGGCCCAGCAGGGGCTCTGGGCACTCTTAAGGGCTACCTCTCGACCATTTCAGCCTTCCTCAGGCTCCCATGTCAGCCTTCTCTTTTCAAGTCCCCTGTTGTAAATGTATTTCTTAAGGGCATTACTCATCTTTTTTAGGTCTCGCCTGTCGATGCGCATGCGCATCGAGCTTGCGAGCCTATTGCGGCTTATACAAGCTTTAACTAAGAAGCAAGGAATCGTGGCGATTCCTTGCAGTGCCCGTGACTTTTAAGCTCAATGCGCATGTGCATTGAGCTTAAAAGCGCGTGCACAGCCGCCCGCATTCCTCCGACACCTTTGAAGTGAAGCTTAGCTTCACTTCAAAGGCCCGGCTTCTTCACACCCACATGCCGCTCTGCCCCGCTCAGCCCCCTCCCCTGAGTCATCCTGCCTGCCCAGACTTCTCCTCCCCCCTAATTACATCCCGCTTTCACTTGTTTGTATTTACATCATGTTGATTTATGTGCAACATAAGTTTTATCACATTACTCGAGGCTTCGTGACGCTAAATGCGCTGACCAGCATTGCAATATTAGACCTTTCTTTTCTTTTTAGCTCCGGCCGACATATGCTGCGTGTTTTTTACAGCTACTTTACACGGCAGGGATGCACCTTCTTGTCGATGGCCCTCGGTCTGCCAACAGTTTGCCTCTTGCTTTGTTCGTACCGCACAAGTGGAAGGTTCAGTCTGATGAGTTTTTGCCCACTTGGCACAGCCACGAGTACAGTCTTTCTTATCGACGGCGCCACCATTTACAACTCATCAATAGCGCCTCAAGCTGCTCACTCTCCTTCTCCCCCACCCCCCACCCCATCCGACTTGTTTTTCTTTTAACTGTACCCCAACCGAAACGGACTCAGAAGGATGAAAGGCTTTTGCATGCGACTACCCAACTCATGCGAGCACCCCCCCAGTTCTTCCTGCGCCCCGCCGATTACCACCCCCCCCCCGCATTCCTTCACTTCCATTGAACCACGCAGCCCGGGACACAATCCCCCTGCACCCATCCCCCTTTAGCCTCCTCCCGAGCCATGCGATCCTCCCCACGTCCCTCACTCATCCAAATTTGAACCCAACCCCGCTTACTGAAACTTCAGCTTCTCTCCCCACTCTCCACCACAAGCCCCCGCTAGCACATCGATCACGGGGGTGAAATATTCAGTTCACACTATTTATTTTGCTGATATCTTCGTTTTCTTAGGTGCAAACCGCGTGCGCATTATAAACACTTTTTATTTGTCCTCTCTTTTGTGTGTTCTGTTACATTATATCTTTCCTTCCACTGTTATCTCCCTCGACTTACATGCGAAGCAAGCGCCCGTCACAAACAAGCTGTCTAGTCTCTCTTTAGTTTGCTGGCGCCATTCAATTCACACTATTTGTTTTTCTGCCATCTCCTTCTACTTACATGCAAAGCGAGTGCGTACTTCAAACACTTTGTATGGCCTCTGTTTAGTCTGCTGTCTACATTAAAATCACACTTGAATTTTAGGTTACCTTCATTTGCTAGTATACACATCGGGCGTGTATTACAAACAGTTGTATATTATATGTAGCTTTTGCAAGCACAAGTGATGTTGTTTACCTATATCTTAATGTCGATTAGAGCTGCTTATCATTAAAATATATAAAACCATTGATAGTATAAGGCATTTATTTTTTATATTTTTCTATGAATCGTCATGTGTAATATAAAACAAACTGATGTGTATAAACACATGCGCTCAGTGTTACAGTAGCGGACCATATTAATGCGATCTTCCTTGGTCTAATTTTTGCTGAGGCGGTTAAATAGGGTACTCTGTGGCAAAGGACCTTTGTTTTATATATCTTCCGCTTTTATTGTATCAGCATGGGGTCTGGCTTGTTAAAAGAACCATAACAAGAGCTGAGCCATACAAAGATGTTGCGCGTAAATCGGGGAACACTTGTCATGTAAACATACGAGAAAGATCATTCAAAATTAAAAAAGTTATTTATTTTTTAGCATTAGAATTTTATTTTGATGGACATTTATTGAAAGAAATTGTTTCAAATATGAAGCCTTCAAGAAAACCCCTGTACTCTAAAAACATTGCCACGCAACGCCACTCACCCACGCAACGCCACTCACCCACGCAACGCCACTCACCCACGCAACGCCACTCACCCACGCAACGCCACTCACCCACGCAACGCCACTCACCCACGCAACGCCACTCACCCACGCAACGCCACTCACCCACGCAACGCCACTCACCCACGCAACGCCACTCACCCACGCAACGCCACTCACCCACGCAACGCCACTCACCCACGCAACGCCACTCACCCACGCAACGCCACTCACCCACGCAACGCCACTCACCCACGCAACGCCACTCACCCACGCAACGCCACTCACCCACGCAACGCCACTCACCCACGCAACGCCACTCACCCACGCAACGCCACTCACCCACGCAACGCCACTCACCCACGCAACGCCACTCACCCACGCAACGCCACTCACCCACGCAACGCCACTCACCCACGCAACGCCACTCACCCACGCAACGCCACTCACCCACGCAACGCCACTCAGCCACGCAACGCCACTCAGCCACGCAACGCCACTCAGCCACGCAACGCCACTCAGCCACGCAACGCCACTCAGCCACGCAACGCCACTCAGCCACGCAACGCCACTCAGCCACGCAACGCCACTCAGCCACGCAACGCCACTCAGCCACGCAACGCCACTCAGCCACGCAACGCCACTCAGCCACGCAACGCCACTCAGCCACGCAACGCCACTCAGCCACGCAACGCCACTCAGCCACGCAACGCCACTCAGCCACGCAACGCCACTCAGCCACGCAACGCCACTCAGCCACGCAACGCCACTCAGCCACGCAACGCCACTCAGCCACGCAACGCCACTCAGCCACGCAACGCCACTCAGCCACGCAACGCCACTCAGCCACGCAACGCCACTCAGCCACGCAACGCCACTCAGCCACGCAACGCCACTCAGCCACGCAACGCCACTCAGCCACGCAACGCCACTCAGCCACGCAACGCCACTCAGCCACGCAACGCCACTCAGCCACGCAACGCCACTCAGCCACGCAACGCCACTCAGCCACGCAACGCCACTCAGCCACGCAACGCCACTCAGCCACGCAACGCCACTCAGCCACGCAACGCCACTCAGCCACGCAACGCCACTCATCCATTTGCAAAACGAAAAATGTCAAACTCTTCTATTGCGAGACCTATTGCATTTTCAATGCTTGTTCTCCTTTTCCATTCGTAATGCCCTGGGACTTGAACTTAGTTCTGACATATCTTATGTGCGGTCCCTTTGAGCCACTGCATAACTGTCCTCTCAGACTTCTCACTTTGAAAACTGCTTTTCTGGTGGCCATCACCTCTGCACGCAGGGTGAGTGAGCTGCAAGCTCAGTCTTCCATACCTCCCTTTCTGGCTGTCCACCCGGACAATGTCGTCCTTAGAACTAGACCTTCCTTTCTTCCCAAGGTGGTTACTTCTTTCCACATTGGTCAAACCATCACTTTGCCTACCTTCTTTCTGCCTCCGAATCCTTTGAAAGGGAAAGAGAGGCTCCACCGTCTGGATCCAAAACGTGCACTTTTTTCTACTTGGATCTCACCAAACAATTCCGGGTGGACGACCAGCGTGGGTGCTAAGAAAGGTCGGGCCTTGCACAAATGGACCATCTCCAGGTGGGTCGTTCTGTGCATCAAAGCCTGCTACTCTTTGGCTAAGAAGGAGCCTCCAGTGGGGCTGCGTGCCCATTCCACCAGGGTGACGGCAGCTGCTACTGCTTTGGGTCGAGGAGTCCCCCTAAATGACATCTGTCAGACAGCCACGTGGGCATCGCTGCACACGTTTATGAAACACTACTGCCTGGACAGCTTCTTTTGCCGTTCTGTTCTCCAGGACTTTCTAGTGTGAACTTAGTTCGCAGACCCACCTCCGGGGTTGGTATTGCTGGGATATCTATTCTAAGGTAAGGAATCTATATCTTTTTTTTCAGATGAGCATGTTACTTACCTTCGGTAAAAATATATCTGTAAGAAACATAGGTTAGTTATAGATTCCTTAACGCCCCACCCATCCTCCCCGTTCTGCGAACTGACTTCTAGGGTTAAGGACATCCTTTCAGGGCCCTAGTTTTGTGCACCCGTGGTCAGTGTCTTGCATGGCTCTGCACTTCTGGTGTGGAAAGCTTACAGAACTGAAGTCGGCACGCGAGGGCGGTGTCTTTGTTGCTACACCGATGTCATCCCGGCAACCACGACGACAGACGCGGAGTCGACTGACGCCATCTTCCGACGGCTCAGGGATACTACCGACGAAAAACTTTGCGGATCCAGTCTGACGCCTTGGGGTAATTCTAAGGTAAGGAATCTATAACTAACCTATGTTTCTTACAGATATATCGTTACCGAAGGTAAGTAACTTGTTCGTCTTGTACTATGATCTCTTGGAGACACAAATGTGGAAGCGAACACTTGGTTGCAAACTTGTCCTTGTTGATAACGTACTCCGAGAATCTCCTGAAAAGGCAGATGCTTTAAACCAGAGATCCTGTGAACATAGTTGATGGTGTTCTCAATGGATTCGTTTGTCAATTTCTATAACACAAATTTCAAAGCTTTGTATCTGGATTCCCAGAAATATGATCACAGCCAGATTGGCGAGACAGGCATTTTCCTGGTGGGCTGACTGCCAAGGGGGGTTGCTTTCAGAGCAGTTTGGTCTGCCACGTCAGAACTACAGAGATTATTGAGAGTATTTGGCAGGGCAGATTGTAATTTCCATTCCTGCCCTGTTGATACTTGAGGACAGTGCCCTTTGTAAATTCCTCATCCTCTGTTATTTTTCAAATATCAGCGTAAGTATTTAGCTTCATTGTCCCTCCAGTGTTGATTTTCTATTGACCCTTCAATAAATGGTTTGCATCAAATGTCCATACAAGCACCATCTATCAATATATAAAGAAGAGGTGGGGAAGTGGTTCTTGCATCAGTTTTGGAAGCTTGATAACTGTGGAACATATATTCTAGTTTCTTGACTACTTAACTGACCTAAGGAAGGCAAGGAGACCTGCCTGCTAGTCATGCATTCAGGTAGAAGGGGTTGCACATAGGTAAGAAGGCCAAGTTCCTCCAAAGACCCTGTCACACAGAGTTTCTCTGTACCTTTTGTATATTGTCAGATTTGACTTGCAATTTTTAGTGATGTGGAATGTTTGAAAACATGTTCCTATGCCTTACAATTGTCTTACAAGTGTTTTGATTAGTAATGTGGCATTTGTTATTGTTTTCACTTAGGTTACATGATTTAGTGAAATTCAAATTCAGTAGCAGTCACTGCTCTTTGATCCCATTAGGAGATTGCGTACTTTGGTGGTTGAAGTTATGTTGTTACATGGATCGAACAAATCATTTTAGGATTAATTGATTGTACTTGTGGCTGAGGGTGCATAAGTCAAGCCATTGGGTGGTTTGTCTCATACCTAAAAGTTTCATTTTAGGATGAAATGCATCCGGTTGGTCATCTGAAGTGCTTCATATGATGAAGCTGCATACTGATTTCATCAAAAATATTCCAAGACGTTAATCTGTAAAAGTAGCTATGTATAGCATGCATTAGTTGGATTTTGAGCCTTGTAGAAAATGCAAGCAGCCCTTGATTGTCTGCTGTAATAGTGCATATTCTTCAGTTTCTCCCAGTGGAATGCTAATATTTCTAGAGCATTTAAATCTAAGGAGTTTACATGTGGGTCACATAAGGCACAGCACCACTACTGTTTTATTTTGTACCTAGAATTTGATGTGCTACTGTGAATAATGCCATCTGGTCTGTGCGCACCCCTCCCCCCCTTTAAAGTTTTATTGGACACCTGGCACTAGTGGCTGAGGCATGATAAACAAGGCCCAGGAACATGAGCACAGTGTTCAAAATGCACACCTTATTCGCCTATGAAACTGTCCCTACAGCATGTAACTGGCCAACTATATATTGACAGGCTAAGTGACTGGCACTAAGTAGGAAACAAAATACTTAGAATTGCTGCTTTGTAAATTGGTTATACGTCTCGGTGCGTCCCAGTGTGGCTGGTGCAAGATATATAAATATATACTAAAACGAATAAATGGTCACCTCATGGAGAAAGCAATCTAGAGGATAATGCTGTATACTTAGCAGTTGTAAAACAATGTTTAACGAATAAGCAGACTGATGTTTTTTAAGCATAGGGAGGGAAGGCAAGAGCCTTACATACTAGTTGCCTTTCGCCCATTTTCAGAGATCTTAAGTGTAGCATTTTAGGTATCTCAATCTACATAATGTTACAGTTAAAATATTGACACAAATAAGCATACCTTTACCACTATGTCTTTAAGAATGCTATGCCCATCAAGATGCAAATTGCTGTGGTGCCTAATGTAAACATTGTTTGAGATCAGGGTGATTGTTACCATTGGTTGTAACCATCCTTCATAGCCACTTTTTAAAATTATTATATGAAAGTCATTGTGTCAACTTCTTTTTAATGTACTGGGAGACATGTGATGGCCTCATATACATTATATTATGTTCCCATGAACATAATTGTTGTAGAGTAAGGTAGGGAGGAGCATTATTGGTGAAACAAGGAGAACTTTAATTTTCCACAAGAGTGTTCAACATTGATATTTGCAGACATATCAGTGCCCCTTCACTACTCTTTCCTTCCTGGCTGACAGCATTAATGATGCAACTACTTTAGGCAGTAGTAAAATATGCTAACTCGTATTTGCTGATGACACCTTCCTGGTCTCCCGCTCGCCTTTGAATCTGCAAAACCTATTCATTATTCATTAGTTTTTATAGTTGGATATTTGCTATGCATGCTACCAAGACTAAACTCTTAGTAATTAATCCACACACGTCTCTTAAAGATAAGTATCTTCTCATTGCATTGTTTTAGATAGGGTGTCTGAAATAAACTAGCTTGCTATTAGTGAGTGCTAATGTGAACCGGTGTAAGCAGCTAGGAAATATGAAATACATTGCATTGAGTTGAAAGAGCTATTTCTGCTGTTTTAAAGATTTAGAAAGCCAAAGCCCAGGCAGCTGCTGTTTATAGTCCTGAGGTTCAGGGATTTGAGAATGTTTGAGGGCTGACCATTTCTGTGAATCGATTCATAACATTTTGCAGCGTGAATCTTTCTGGATTCACTATGCTGTGCATATTCCGCAATCTGGTGGTTGGGTCCGGATTCGTAGTGTTTTTTTTTTGTTTTTTTTGGTCGTAGCCCAGGTGGGCGTCGACGTCCCACCATTTGGTGTACCTTCGGTGACGTCGGCGTGCTTCCGGCGGAAGCTACCACCCTTGGGCGCCATCTTCAGATTCTTTTTTCCGCCGTTGGGTCTGGATCGTCGCGTGAAGCTCCAGAAGTTTTGGAGGAGGAAAGGAGAAAATATAGCAAATCTTCAACAGAGAAGACCTGAGAAGATCGGGAGAAGAGGACCTTTAGAGAAGAGACGACGAAGAAAGGAGAGAATTTCGAAATCTTCGACGTCCTTGGAGGAATGCGCACACAGGGGGCCCCCTGAGCGCAGGGATGTACAAGACGCCCTTTAAATTCTGCAAGAACTGCCACCACAAGTTCGCACAGAAAGACCAGCACCCAGTCTGCAACCTCTGCCTGCCTATCGACCACGAGAGCAGAGACTGCAATGCCTGCTCCGTCTTCAAGCCGAAGACACTCCGAGTTCGAGAAAGACAGAGGACGGCTCACCACACAATGCAGGGCAAGGGCCAAGCCCCGACGCTTTACGAACTTGGCCTCTCCACAGACGAGGACAACATCGCCGAAGGCCCAGATGACTTCACGGTCGCTGAGACCGATAAGAAAACGCCTGATAAGGTAGGAGAGTCTACGACCCCGAAAACTCCCACAGGGCCTCGAAAACCAGAGGCAGACTCTCGAAAGTCTGAGCCCAGAGCCTCGAAAGGAACACCGGCGCCGAACAAATCGACGACCGAAGCTGCATCCTCTGAAAAAGAGCCCAGCGTATCCTCCGAGAAGGACTCCCGGAGGCCGAAGACCAGCGAAAAGCAAAGGTCATCGAAGCAGGCCCCCGAAAAAGGGCCTTCGACGTCGAAAGAAAAGGAGCCGAAGAAAGCTTCGACGTCGACGGCGCCGCCGAACCGCTCGACGAGGAACAGGCCGCAGAGATGCAGAGAAAGAGAAAGAGGCTCGAGGCCGAAATGGAGAACATCCTTCAGAGAAAGAAGGATTTCGATGAAAAAATGAGAAGTTACAAGATCCCCTTGAAGCCGACATCGAGCGTCGCTGTGGTACAGGAGCTCGAGGAGTTCGACGTCGAAGAGCCGCCGAAAACTCCGGAACCTTCGGAGCACGAAGAGGAGGAAGACCTCTACTACACAGAAGGGGATTACGGGGAGCAGCAGTCAACGGCTACGGCTCACGTTCCTCGACGGCCCAAGACCAGGAATGGCAGGACATCGAGGCCGAAAACCCAGAGGAGGCGGTAGAAACATACCCCTCGAGGCCTTCACCACCGGATGACATTGGGGCATACAATGAGGTGGTCAGAAAGGCGGCAGCAGCTTATGGAGTTAAGATGGAGGAGGAGAACCAGAAGCAGACTTCCTGCTCGAGACATTGCTCCCCATACAGACAAGAAGTCAGTTCCTGCCCATGCTCAAGAGTATCACAGACCAGGGGAAGGAAGCCTTCAAGGATCCGGCTACGTGCAGATCAGTAACGCCGAGGACGGAGAAAAAATACAAATTCTCCTCCCAAGACCCGGCTTTCATCAAGGGATCCGTCACAGCAGATTCTATAATCGCTGCAACGGCCAGGAAAAGGGCAAACGTCCCAACAACGTCTGGACCCCCACCTGACAAAGAAAGCAGGAGGATGGATCTAACTGGCAGGAAAATTGAGAGGAACGCCGCAGCACACTGGCGGATGGCGAACTCCAACGCCCTCCTGAATAGGCATCAATACCAGCACTGGGATGAGATGGGACAGTTGCTCAAGCACCTCCCGGAACAATACCGTGAGAGGGCATCACACCTTGTGGAAGAGGGGAAGAGCATCGCCAATTCGTGCCTGAAGACAGCCTTGGATGGGGCAGAAACATCCAGCAGACTGATGGCTATAGGCATCACTGAGAGAAGGCAAGCCTGGCTCAGGATGTCAGGCTTCAAGGCTGAGGTCCAGAACAACATCCTGAACACACCCTTCAACGGGGAATCACTGTTCGGAGCCCCAGTTGATGAGAAGCTCGCACAATTGAAGAAGGACAACGAGACAGCAAGGTCCATGGGGGCCCTGCAGTTCAGGGGGATGAGAAGAGGCACTCCTACACGGAGGCCGAACGGCAGAGGTGGAAGTCAGCGAGGAAATTCTCACCAGAGTTTCCACCAGGGGCAACAGAGTGACAACCAAGGCCACCAGGGCAGACAGAGGCAAGGCTGGAACTACCAAAGCAGGGGCCAGTCCTTTCGGTCAAGAGGAAATGGACGGGGCCAGAGAAGGAGAGGCGGTGTACAACCACCCTCTAAGTGACTTCACCCGGGAGAAGGTGCTCCACCACCCATACCCTCTGGGGGAGGAGCACGGAAAAACAAAGAGGAGAGGGCTACACGGACAAGACACAAAGGAACATGTAACGCCGGTAGGAGGAAGATTGAGATTTTTTCTCCAGGAGTGGAGAAAAATAACAACAGACAAGTGGATACTCAATATTATGCAGTTCGGATACTGCATAGAGTTGGAAAATAGGCCACCAAACAGAAAACCAAAGAAAAGACAGCACTCTGGAAGAGAGCTGCAACTACTTCAAGAGGAAGCCAAAGAACTCCTCCTCAAAGCGGCCATCGAACGAGTCCCTTTCAAAGAACGGAACAAGGGAGTGTACTCAAACTACTTCCTAGTGCCAAAAGTGGACGAAAGTCTAAGACCCATCCTGGACCTACGGTTCCTAAACAAATACGTCAAAACTCAAAAATTCAAAATGACGTCCCTACAAGAGGTCATCCCACAGATAAAGGCAGGGGACTTCTTGTCCACCATAGACCTCAAAGACGCGTACCTGCACATCCCCATGAACAGGCAGCACAAGCACATGCTAAGGTTCACAGTAAATGAGGATCACTACCAATTCACGACCCTCGCTTTCGGCCTAAAGTCCGCACTAAGGGTGTTCACCAAATGCCTCGCGGCAGTGGCCGCACACCTAAGAAGAGAGGGGATACACGTATACCCCTACCTCGACGACTGGCTGGTAAAGGCAAGCTCTTACAGGACATGCAAAGAGCATGCAGAACAGGTGACAAGAACACTAGCAAGCCTGGGTTTCTCCATACACTGGGGCAAATGCTCAAAAGAACCAGAGCAAGTGAAGATCTTCCTAGGAGCCCAGATCGACACCGTCCGATGCAGAGTCTTACCGAGCGAAAAGAGAACGCTCAGCCTACTGAGGGAGAAACGTCACTACCAGAAGGGGCGAGCTCTGACATCTTGGGGATGATGGCATCATGCATACACTTGGTCCCCAATGTACGCCTACAGATGAGACCACTCCAAGAGTGGCTACAACAGCAATGGTCACAAGCTACAGGAAATTGGGAGGATCTAGTGGTTGTAACGCACAGGGTGCAGGAGGAGATAAGGTGGTGGACCAGGGAGAGAATAACAGAAGGAAAACCTCTAACACCACCGGACCCAACAGTGACCATCACCACAGACGCATCCCAGAAGGGGTGGGGCGCACACATGAACAGGCTCAGAGTGAGGGGTCTGTGGAGCCCTACAGATGCAGTCAGGCACATCAACTACCTGGAACTGAAAACTGTGTTGCTAGCCCTAAAGGCTTTCCAGAAGCACCTGTACAACCAGAAGGTGCTAATACAAACGGAATCTGGAAATGGGTTATACCACTAAAAATAGACCTGCTAGCCATACACCTGCCAGGGAAGGACAATGTAGAAGCAGATTGGCTCAGCAGGCAGACTTCAGCGTCCCACGAGTGGGAACTCAATACTCAGGAAACAGAGAGACTATTCAGGAAATGGGGCACGCCAACAATAGACCTATTTGCAACACACCGGAATGCAAAATGCCAGTACTTTGCATCCAGGCAACCAGAGGCACTGTCCCAGGGGAATGCTCTATGGATAAGCTGGTCGAAAACATTTGCCTACGCTTTTCCCCCGATACCACTGATCCCGAGGGTTCTCAACAAATGCATGAAGAGCAACATGACGCTCATCCTTGTGGCACCACAATGGGCCAGACAGACCTGGTTTTCTCAGATAATGGAGATGGCGCAGGGGCCACCACACAAGTTCCCAAAAAGAAGAGACCTACTCTCCATGGAAAACTGAGAAATCCTACACCCAGAACCAGAGAGCCTCAACCTCTCAGCCTGGCTCCTGAGGACTTAGAATTCGCACACCTAAAACTACCAGAGAGCACCCTGCGGGTGCTGCGAGAGGCAAGAAGGCCCAGCACACGCAAGTGCTATGGGGAAAAATGGAAAAGATTCACTCAATGGTGTTGCAAGAAACCGCTCCAAAGGAAACTGACCAAGGAATCCACGGTGCTAAGGTACCTCATGCACCTAATTAAGGCTAAGCTAAGCTCATCCTCGCTGAGGGTGCACCTGGCAGCGATTGTGGCATACAC
Organism: Lissotriton helveticus; assembly: GCF_964261635.1. Taxonomy (NCBI): domain Eukaryota; kingdom Metazoa; phylum Chordata; class Amphibia; order Caudata; family Salamandridae; genus Lissotriton; species Lissotriton helveticus. Next base: position 1,918,160,497 of record NC_136067.1, on the reverse strand, counting down.
AAGAGGAGAAACAGGGAGAAGTTTTTTCACATCCCAAGTCGTAAAAAGATTCCTGGAAGGAGCTAAAAGAATAGCGCCGCCAAAAAGAGTGCCGCCACCGGCATGGAACCTAAATGTGGTACTGACGGAGCTCATGAAAGCACCTTTCGAACCCATCCACAAAGCATCACTGCAAATGTTAACAATGAAGACGGCCTTTCTGGTACCAATCACCTCGCTACGGAGGGTGAGCGAACTGCAGGCACTCACACTGCAAGAACCCTACATCCAGATACACAGTGACAGGGTCGTGATGAGAACAGACCCACACTTCATGCCAAAGGTGGTGTCAAGGTTCCACGTGAACCAGAGTATTCAGATACCTAGCTTCTTCCAAAACCCCACTACAAGCGCAGAGAGGTCACTCCACACCCTAGACGCTAGAAGGGCTGTGATGCACTACATTGAGAGAACGAAGGAACACAGGAAAACTAAACAGTTCTTCGTATCCTTCGCAAACAGTTAAATGGGCAAACCAGTCACTAAAAACACCATAGCGCGATGAATCGCACAGACAATACAATTCTGCCACAAACAAGCTGGCCAGGAGCTAACTGGAGGGGCACAGGCCCACTCCACCAGGAAGAAAGGAGCAACAATTGCCTTTCTGGCCAACACACCAATCCAGGACATATGCCTGGCGGCAACATGGGCTTCAGTGCACACTTTCACTAAGCACTATTGCGTGGATGTACAGATGAACAAAGAAGCACAAGTAGGACAGAAAGTGCTCCAACATATATTCAACAACCAACGCTCATCTTTCATCCAACCGCCACAAAAGTGGGGAAAACCGCTACAAAATCTATGCACAGCATAGTGAATCCAGAAAGATTCACGCTGCAAAACGAATAGTTTCTTACCTGTCGGTGTAGTTTTGCAGCTTGAAGATCTTTCTGGATTCACTAGCGAACCCACCCGCCTCCGCCAGAAAGATGAGGCTGGAGAAGAAGGTGGAAACACATAGAAAGAAAGAAAGTTGAAACTTAGACGATACGTGAAAAGATACATGAAAAGAATTACGTTAAAAAAAGGATTAACAAACAAAGCCATGGATTCACTACAAAAACAGAAAAGGAGAAAGAGACAAAAAAAAAAAAAAGACCAGAAGATGGCGCCCAAGGGTGGTAGCTTCTGCCGGAAGCACGCCGACGTCACCAAAGGTACACCAAATGGTGGGACGTCGACGCCCACCTGGGCTACGAAAAAAAAAAAAAGACTGCGAATCCGGACCCAACCACCAGATTGCGGAATATGCACAGCATAGTGAATCCAGAAAGATCTTCAAGATCTTCAAGCTGCAAAACTACACCGACAGGTAAGAAACTATTCGTTTCTGCTGTGGCTTTCTACCAATGCTTTGTCGATTCCTTTATGCTTAGAACTTCGTCTCAGAAATTCAGATACCTTACTTTAGCTTTAGAACTATACTCTACTGTGCCTCTTACTGGTCAGCTAATTTGCTATCACCTTACTGACGGACTATGTGTCATTGGGGGTGTATAATTTAGGGTAACTAAATGCAGCCCCATTTTTTAATGTTATCTGGATTAAGCCCCACATTGCAAACTCTTTCTACCTAGAGATTCGACTTGGTATATTTACTCTCACTACTTTTGCCTACAATATGAAGACTTCAGGCATGTTTTCTACACATTGTTGTTGGTGTTTTCATGAGGGAAAAAAGTGATGTACTTTATTATTATCAGCATCATTATTATTCTTTTGTCCCCGTATCCTAAAGATAAAAATTGTTTATAGCTGTTCTAAGGAACCCTGGTATTTTTGTTATTGTTTAGGATTGGAAAAACCAGTACTCTAGGCTCTATGGTACATGCATTTTCTAGTTTCATAATATCCTTAGTTAGTATTAAAAGTGAAGTATTGTTTGAGTCCATATTAAGACCTATTAAGCCCTCCTTAACATGAGTAAGCATGTAGTAGTTTGGAATATTTTATAGACGATCATTAATCTGGCATGGTACAATTGTTGTGTTTTGGCTGTAACCAGAAATGTGTGTCCTAGTGAACAGTTGCATAAACACCTAAAAAGTGTACTATGAAGTTGTTTTAGTTATCGTTTGTCTGTGCAAAAGAGATCACGTGCCCATGGGTTTAGTATTCCCTGCAGTTTAGTTCACTCTCAAAGTGACAAACCAATAGGTCAATTTGTGTGAAGGGGTGTCTTTATTGTAACTGGTATAAATGGTTTATGAATAATTTTCAACCAGTAAGCTGACCAAGGGGAATACATTTGAATGTGTATTAGAGTAGCTGGATCAGTTAATGCCGGCAGTGTTCACAAACTCAATAAAGCATCTTTGTGCTTACATTCAAAGTTCGAAAATTGAAATGCCAATAATTGTTAAAGCGTTAAGTATGTTTTGCCATCTCCATTTATTTGAAAACCCATCTGAATTTCCTGAATGTAACATTCTCAATTGTTTTAGGTTGCACTTTTGGACTTTGGAGCCACCAGGGGGTTTGATAAAGAGTTCACCGACCTATACATTGAGGTGAGTGGGCATCCTTGTAGTATCATGCGAGAGCTCTGGCAATGATCAAGCATGTTGTGCAGTGTGAAAGTTGTTGCCAGAGGGACACAGCTTCTGTTCATGCCTGCTGTAAATATCAATCCCCTAAGCCAAAGTGAGCAGAAAACACAAGCCTCTTAGATACATTTCAGCGGGTTATGTTATCCTGTTTTTATGTAATGCATCACTACAGTTTTCAGTGGTCCATTTGTTGATTGTCTGAGCTACCTGGTAAGGGATTACCTTCTTCTTGTAGGTTTAAACCTATGCAAAGGCGTATGGGTTTTCAAACATTAGGCAAATCTAAACCTCCATCCTCATCCCCTGTAGCCAGTGTAGTTGTATCCACTCTGGAAGATATGTCCTCCAATCAGCTGAGTCAGAAGCTTTAGATATTTGCCTCATCGCCATCCTCACTTGCCTTTGTAAATTGGAGATAACCAGCAAAGCCTGACACATGGAGGATTGGCACTAAGAAGGTCATGGGGTACTCATCCCATATATACTTCTACGAGTAATTGCTGCCTTACTCTTTATTGATCTAGCACCCAGAGTTGGCATGAGACAGTGATTTGCTGTGCACCATCTCTCTTTCATGATGGGGTGTAAAAGGTAGTTACCTCGCTAGTCTTCTTGACCCGCAACTACATAGGGTGATCCAAGTTTGTTTACAATCTATAAAATGTGCTCCTATGGTACATTTAAAGGTGTGGATTAGACGGTGACCCCTCTCCAGTACAATATAGCACTAATTAGGCTGAACATCTTGGAGGAGTTTCCAGCACCAAAAATATAAATGGTTTAAAAAAGTATAGGCCCTAAAAACCACCTCCCAAACCTGATGATGGAGTTCACTGTTCATAGTTATTGGTGTCAAGGAGTCCAGTCTATGGGAACGTTTACTAGGATTTAACAACCAGTTAAAGGCCAAAACTATATTGTTTACTGGTGCCAGACGTCGTAGTAAGCCAGGGTTCCTTGAGGTATCCACACTATAAGGATATGTATCTCACTCTACCAATCACAATTTAATTTTTCTGTGAGCAAGAGCATCTGGATGACCAAGAGTACTCACTGAATCCTGTGGCTGTACCTGTTCTCACGCTGTCTGAACTCTGTTCTGGGTGTTCCTCGGCTATACATTTGGTATGATCTACACTGCTTGTCGGAATAGAGGCTGACACGTCGCCCCTGGAGTTCTTAAACACTACATGTCCCCGATTGGAGTTTCCAGTTTAAATTTCACTGACAGCCATCTGCCCTCCCACAACACTGCCATTTTGTGCCTCAGATTTGAGCTTGAAGCATAAAAATAGAAGAGGCACTCACTGCTCTTCTCTGTAATGGTTATAGAGTTAGTGCTTGCTACACTCGTAATAGAAGAGACTTTCTGCTCTTCCTCAACCTGAATCTTTCCGGAGGCCATAGAAATTGAAAGAGGACTGCTATACCTTTCTAGAGGGGCCGCCATCTTGGATAGGTCAGTCTCCTAACCACATCCACTCGAACACGTTATTTTCCTCACACGGCCTTCCTTCTCGTGTTCTTTCTGATTGATTAATGTGCTCTAGCAGTGATTCCTATCCCATTAATTGGTGTGAGATTTACTGCAGAAAGTGATCCCAAGGTCTAGGAGTCCGAGAGGTGATCATTGCCTCTGAGTTTCCCCCCTTGAGCCTTGCCTCTACTCTTTCTTTCATAAGTGCTTGCTTCCCGAATAATCAGAGGTGCTCACTAATTGTTCCGTCATACTTCTGTAAAGTCACCACGTTCTCGCCACACATGGGTTCGGCTTAGCATATTCACGGATCACAAAGAGCTCTGCACTAACTTGGTTCCACTGTCAGAAGCCTGGCTATGAATCCAAAAGCCTTTAGACTCATCCCTACGAATTTGGAGCCATCGGGCCACAACGCTTATAAAATTAAATACCCGCCTAACCTATCAAAAATGCATCTAAAAACATCAAACACAGACTCCTAGAAACCTCATTTCAGATACCTACTTCTGCATAAAAAAAGGTGTGACAATAAGTGATCATCTTTACAAAAAGACGTGCTAAATGGAGGTTGGCATTTTACTCATTGCTCCAAATCATCACATCCAAGAAGACCTCTCATGGGCTCAGACTTACAGTTGCCCCCTCATCTACCTACGGAATCGAAGCAACCATCTGCCTCTACAACAATGGGACTATCCTTATATAATAATCTGGCCACAACCTCGGCATATTCGACAACATTTTCCCCATTATCTATAACCCAACGTCTAGGTATGAATAGCCGACCTCCTTTTTCCCGTTAACAACCCCCAAATCCACAACTGGTGTCCTCTCACAGTCTCAACATACCGGATGACCTTTCCCCTTCCCTTCTTGGCTCCGCTATAGTGGCCTGCGTACTAAATAGCAACTCTTTTAAGACATTGGGTGGTTCTGAATCCTTCTCTCCCCATTCCCTTACTAGCTAACATGATTGCCAATCGCCTAGAGCAACTAGGTCTGATTCACTTAGCCTACTATAGCACACAATCCCCCGACCACCATACACACTCCCATAGTGCCCACAACTCTTCCCATAGCTACACCATAGCACGACACTTTCCTATCTCCCTAACCAGACCAGCAACGTTCCTCATAAGTCACAGGTACCTCTTCGTAATCAGTTGCTACCCCTCCCACCTCGCAACGCACTTCACCTATCTACCCCGACTCTGCACCTCTCTAACCTCCCCCCCCCGGCTCCAGAGCATCCCTTCACAGCTCCTGTCCCCAAGTACCAGGAACCTGCTCCCACACCGCACTGGAATACAGACTGGATGATATTTCACTTGTCCCTCAACAACTCAAGGCTGATGTTCAAAGCCTCTTACTCCTCACCTCCAAGCTATCTGTTAATCAGAAGTCAAGGGGGTCTCCTAAGACTGTGTGACACAACTACACACACCCCTCGAAATCTGGCCCCAGGCTCTCTGCGCGTCCCTTACCCACTATGACCGCACCACTAGGGGCCCCGACTCACCAAAGATGGAAAACTTCACCCCTCCATAATGACCCTTCTTGGCCTATCGGAGTAAAAGACTCACTCCAAGATGCAGATATTATAACCTTCATCTCTCTTATGACCCATCACATGCTATTAACTTAGATAAGGTGTGCCAAATTGAAGCTATCTACTCTAACCTGTTCAGAGACCCTACGGTTAGCTCTAGATACTTAAATAAGAACATCTTCATTAGAGTACAGTACAACATGCTGCAGACATTGCTGACCTCATCCTTGGGCATCATCCAGACATCTTAGTGCTGACGGAAACCTGGCTTACCGATTCATCTGTACCAGTAATCAACATTCTAGTGATCTCCAACTATGACATCATCGGGCTTAATAGACTGAGTGGCTAGGTGGAGGTATTGCATGTATACATTGTAACAATTTATCAGTTAGACAACTGCAGTCTGATTCCCTGTCGTCCTGCGAATACCCGTGCTTCGAGATCTCATGCAACAGGCAAGCATGCAAATTCCACGTACTCTCCACTAGACAACCTCTTTCATATAACAGATCATGGAAATCCTCTCTACGAAAGTGGAGGGGCCTGGCGCCCAGATCTTCCTTGGAGACTTTAACATAAATTGGAAGGACTTGAATAACTTGTCAGTCAATAGCCTCAAATCCTTCTGATCAGACCTCAACTTCACTCAAATATGTGCTAGCCCTACTTACATCAAGGGAGCTACCTTAGATTTGGTCATTAGTAAGATCAACTCCATTCACTTGAATCTATCACTCCGTGACTGGACCTACCTCCATTGCATCTCCTCCCTCATCTCAGAACAGTGAGAACCATTAAAGCTCAGCTGAAGAAACCTAGACACTGGCAGAGACGTCTGAGAAACATTAACTTATATGATCTGACTTCCCACACTGATAACATACCGCCCCCTCCTCTGGACATGTATGATGTCGGAGACCTTACAGACCACTATAATTGCTCCACGTCAAACATATTAGATTCAATGGTACCACTACAGCTAAAAAGAATACCCTCCAAAATTTCTAAACCTTGGTACAATTGGAGCCTAAATACTGAAAGCAGAAATCTGAGACTGGCAGAATGTGTGTGGAGATCCTCTCCCTCCCTTGACCATCTCACTTGACCATCTCACTGCTAAGGTCTCTGAGAAATTTAAAGAACAAATGCATTGGATGCTCTAAAGCTAGTTACTTCAGAAAAACAACTAGCTAGAGCAAGCCAAAAACTGACCAGAAAATTGTTTGAACTCATCAAGCTTCAATCTAACAACCAACCTGACACTCCCTCCTGTCAGCGGCCAAACTGTGAGGAGTCTGCTGCTTTCTTCCAGGATAAGTCAACCTAGATCGAACTGGAACTATGGACAGCCTTGGACGAATCTACCTTTTATCCAGTATTAGGGGTGTCTTTCATGGATTCACATGCCTGAATCATTCCCCGTCGTCGAGACGGGAGCCTCCGGTACATAAAAAAGTAATGTCCTATAGACATACATAGAGAAAATAGGCCTAAGGGCCTCCCCTTAGTAGCCTTTCTTAGTCCTTATGTAAAAAGGACCAAACTCTCCCAGTCAGCCAATCAGCTCCGACCTCCCTCTAGAACCTTCCTGGGAGGAGCCTCAGTCCCTCAGATTTTCTACCGCACGTTGTGCTAAGGGAGTCTCCTCTGAGCTCTGCTCAGATTCTGTGTTTTTTTCACTTAATTTGGCTTTTCTACTATGGATTATCTTCAAATACATTCTGTATCTTCAAATACTTTCTTTAAAGAAGGTTTAACAAGGGAAAGAACGGAAGAATTCTGTTTGGAGCCTGCACTTCTTGTTCCAAGAGGTGGCTCTGCTCGGTTCCTCACACTCACAGACCAAAGGCTACAAGGTATGTTGCTTTTTCAAGTGACTTTTGAAGGGTCGTGAACAGAGGCTGTTAATATGGTTAAGGCCAGAAAGGAGGTTATTTATTTCTCCAGTTACTGCGATGAGGTGTTGCCCTCAAAGTCCAGGAGACCTCAATAGAGAATCTCCTCAGACTCATTCCTCAGGGTACCATCCTGAGAAGGCCCCAAAAAAGACCGCTCAAGGGTCTTCCGGGCGCAGTCCTTCAAGGATCTCCCCACTCTGTGGGAAAGGAGAGTAAAGGACTTGCTTTGGAGAATTATCGGACAACATAGACGACGTATGAGCCGTCTATATCCCCTCCTCTGGTCATAGGATCGTTCAGAAAGGCGTCGTCTATACCTCCTGAGGTACAGCCTAAGCAGCCATCGACGTCAAAACCATCATCATTGCAATGTGAGCGTCGACAACGACGACAGCGTCGACGATGACGTCGACGACGAGACCATAGACGGCGACACCGTCGACGATTGGAGCGTCGTCGACGAGGACATCGACGTCGACGACGAGGCCGTCGACGACACCATGGACGTCGACTTCAAAACCGTCGACGACGGCGAGGACCGTCGACGACGACGAGCACCGTCGACGACGATGAGCACCGTCGACGACGACGAGCACCGTCGACGACGAGCACCGTCGACGACGGCGAGGACCGTCGACGGCGAGGACCGTCGACGGCGAGGACCGTCGACGGCGAGGACCGTCGACGGCGAGGGCCGTCGACGTCAGCGTGGACTGTCGACGACCAGGCAGTCGACGGCGAGACCGTCGACGTCAAGACCGTCGACGTCAAGACCATCGCCGTCGACGACGAGACCATCGACGTCGCCGACGCAACCATCGACGACAGCCTCTCGGAACGAAGGCCTGTCTACGGTATCAATGAGGGCTTCATCTCGAAGACTAATCGGCATGTCTACGGCCTGTCTACGGTTTCGATGATGGCCTCATCTACGATGATGGCCTCATCTATGAAGGCGCATGGCCTCATCTACGAAGGCGCATTTTAGCGGGCGCGTCTATGACAGCCTGTCTACGGCAGCCCGTCCACGGCAGCCTGTCTACAGCGTCTACAGGGCCTAGTCTACAGTGCCTATTCTATGAGGACCTAGTCTACAATGGCCTAATCTATAGTCTACGATGTCCTAGTCTACTGGCCTACTCTATGGAGGCCTAATGATCGATGGCCTAGTCGTCTACGAAGGCCTAGTGCTCCATGGCCTAGTCTACGATGTCCTAGTCTACGACGGCCTAGTCCATGACGGCCTCGTCTACAAGGGCTAGTCTAAGGAGTCGACTGCTCGCCTACGACGCCCTGTCTACGGTATCGACGATAGCCTCATCTACGTAGGCTCATCTTCGAGGACTCGTCTACGGCGGCATAGTCATTGAAGACATCGTCTATGACAGCCTGTCTGGTCGACCAGGGCCTTCTCTAAGATGGCCTAGCCTAAGATGGCCTCATCTACGCGGGCCTCGTCTACGTGGACCTCGTCTACGAGGGCCTAGTCTACGAGGGCCTAGTCTACGAGGGCCTAGTCTACGAGGGCCTAGTCTACGAGGGACTCGTCTACGATAGCCTCGTCTAGGATGGTCTAGTCTATGATGACCTCATCTACGACGGACTCAGCTACGAAGGCTAGTCTACGACGGCGTCGACGGCCTTGTCTACGAGTAGTCTACGACGGCCTCATCTATGACTGCTCGTCTACGACGGCATACTCTCTGACGGACATCTTGTCGACGAACTCGTCAACGAAGGAGGAGATCCACCGAGTCTGTCATCTCTTTTAAGGAGGTATGGTCATCTATGACTGCGCGTCTACGATGGCATAGTCTATGACGGCTACCTCGTCGACGGATTCATCGACGAAGAAGGAACTCCACCACTCTGGAATCTCTTCTAAGGGGTATGGAGAGCTGCTCAACGTTTTAAGATCTCCATGACCTCTCAAGAACAGGCCTGCTTCTTGTACGTCTTCAAAGAACCCTACAAGAAGGCAGTAAGATCGATACGGGTTATCCATTACCTATAGTCAAAAGAGGTAAGGGTCCGGTAGTACCCCTCCTCTGTATCACTGGTGATCCCTCTGTTGGAGAAGAAGTATAAGGCGCCAGATACAGCACCGGCGTGCTTAACAGGAACTTTCTAAGCCGGACTCCGTAGTGCCACAGGCGGCCTAGAAAAACTCCAGGGATCCTTCGGCCCCGTTGTCACCTCCTCCTGATAAGGAGGGTCTAAGAGTGGACAACCTTACGAACAGGTTTTCCTCTGTGAACGTTCTAGCGCTCTTGGTACGCTAGCATGGAACATTGTGGGCACACTGGCCCCATACCAGCCGGAATTACCAGACTCATCCGAAGAGGAAGTTAGGTGGATTCCGCTGAGGCGAGGCATTGGCGTCAAACCATAGACTGCGCGAGGAATATCGCTATGACAGGGTTCCGCAAGTGGCTGGACCTGCAGTCTTGCGGATCCAAGGAGGGCCCTTTCCGTCCTGAGGTGCAAACTACGTTTGTGGACGGGCCAGATGAGGGCCAGTCACTATTGGCACGAAAAGTTAACGAAACAGACAATGCGAGAGCTTTGGACACTCTTCAGTATATGAACCAGTCCTTTAGTACAACGGGAGGAAGAAGAAGGTCTTCCCTCAAAGGAAATTATCAATTCCAATCTTCCTGCTCTTCAGGCCAGAGTAGACCACAATGCCTTCAGTCGCCGACAATAGCAAAACAAGCACCCATCTTCTGAGAAATTGTCTTCTCATGGAACGGGCAGCGGAGCTATCAAGGTATACAGCTGCATCTACGTCTGGATTATGCTGTAGAAAGGAGCTATAGCGAGTGTTCCTCCTCCTCAAAGGAGCTGTAGCGAGAGTACCTCCTCCTCATAAGGGAAAAGGGTTTTTTTGTTCCCGCTTCCTTTTTAAATCCAGAAAACAGATAGGAGGAGGAGACCAACCTTGGGCTTCAGAGACTTCAACACCCTCCTAAAAGAGGCAGTTGTTTCGCATGGTAATCCATGAGGTCCAGCAAACAGGACGTTTACTTCCATATCCCACTTCACAGGAATCGCTAAAAGTACTTACGATTTGCAGTAGTGGGCAGACATTTATGGTTCCGCGTTCTGCCTTTCGAGCTCAAGTCTGCACCACACATATTCACGAAATACAGTTCCCTGGGAGCGACATAACTAGGACACCAAGTCTTCGGTATCTGAAGGACTGCCTGCTCAAGGCTTCATCCTTAAAAGACGTGTCCAGGTCTCCCAACGCCTGTTCAGTTTTCGATGCTGGATCTCATCCTCAATCAGGAAAAATCGGTCCTGAAACCTTCTCACTACATCAGTTTCCTAGGTACATCAGTTTCCTAGGTATAACCCTGGCCACACGGTCTGCAAAGGTTTTCCCATCAGAGAGTGATAGTGTATCCTCCTGGTTCCTCGCTCTCAACTACGAACGAGACCTCTACAAGAGGCGCTATCGAAGCAGTGGTTACAATCTACAGGGTCATCTTGCCACATAAAAGAGAATCCTCACATGGCCGGAGTCCTACAATGAGGAATATCCTCTCAAAAACTGTCTCAAGGCTTGTCACTCCTACTTCCGGCGGTTCCTCACGTCGTCACAAAATGCGGAAGGTAGTCTCCTATGGAGAAGACACTACATATCAATCTGCCTGAACTGCTGACGGTCTTCCTGGGCCTTCAAGATTGCCTACCAAGAATAAGACGAACAATGGGCTCACCTATGCGCTCAGCAGGCAGAAACCATTGTAACAGGGAGCTGGACCAACAAATCATTGGCCCCATCTTCTCCAGATAAAACACGCCGCAAATGGATCTAATTGCGACGTGAATGAAAGCCGGATGCCCACACTTCCGTAATTGGCTAGGGAACGCATTTCCAACCGCATGGCGCAATGTCTTTGCGTAGGCCTTTCCACCATTCCCGATGCTCCCATTGTCCTCAAGACACGGTTGGTGGAGCCTTGTATTCTGATTTTAATAGCCCCAATTGGGCCGAGGCGACATTGGTTCACAGAACTCCACCACCTATCCCTGTAGCCGCCGATCCACCGGCGGCAGTATCTCTCTCTGCTACTATGATCAATAATGCAGTTCGACATCAGGGTCTGAAGTCTCTCTGGTTGGTCGCCTGACCCCTGACACAAGACTGAGTTCAGAGTTCCACAATCGGAATATCCACAGGACTGTAGACATTCTTGCCAGAGCAAGTGCGGATAGCACATGAACATATTCCTGGAAAGGGAAGCGCTTTGTGTCTGCGGTGTCGACCGCAGCAATAGGCTTTTCTCCACATCACTGGTGCAAATATTGCCTTATCTATCCATTACAGTACATTTAACAGTGCTATCTCGTTATAAAAGAATTCAAACGAGCCCATCGCTATGGTCAAGCGGGTTGCTTAAGCAAGTTCTGAAACGTTTATATAGATCTTTCCCGCCAGTAAGGATGTTGCCACCTACTGGCATCTCAATGTGGTTCTTACCAAGCTCATGAAACATCCGTTCAACCAGTACACGGAGCTGACCCAAAGTATGTCTCGTGAACAATCCCCACTAAGAGTCAGTGGGCTACAGGCGGTTTTCTATCCAGAAGAGCGAGCGAGCTCCAAGCTCTGTCCATTCAGGAACCGCACATGCAGTTTTTCTGCTAGTCCATTCGGAACCGCACATGCAGTTCAGGAAGGCTAGCATGGTGCTGAGACCGAACCCAAAATTCATTCCAAAGGTGCCTTCAGCCTTTCATCTCAATGGGCCAGTAATCCTTCAATCTTTCTTGCGAACCCTTCAACCGCAGCAGGAAGGGCTCTACATTCTTTAGATCTCAAAGATGTCTCAGGTTCTACCTAGATAAGTCTAAGACTTTCAGAAACTCTTCACAACTGTTCGTGACATACAGCAGACCAAGAATGGGCCTGTCCCTCACGAAACAAAGCATCTCAAGATGGATCTCATCAACGATTGCATTCTGCCATGACCAGGCCGGACGGCCTTTGACTGATCAGGTCACTGCACATTCCACCAGGACGATGTCCACGTCAGCAGCACTCTTCGCGGGGGTGCCAATCTTGGACATTGGCAGAGCGGCGACCTGGAAGTCACCGCACACTTTCTCCAGCCACTACTGCCTGGATATCGAACTTCAGAAGGATATGGCAGTGGGTCAAGCGGTGCTTCGCCATCTCTTTCAGTGAGGTGAGCCTTCCTACTTCCCGCCATCCAGGTATGCACATTCCTTGCTCTTGTGATACTATATGTGATGTTATATGCATTGTCTAACATGACTGCAGAACTGATTTACATCACAAATGTGCATATCTGACTGCTAACTATTCTGATTCAGGCATGTGAATCCATGAAAGACACCCCTAATACTGGATAAGAAATGCGTTACTTACCTGTAACAGCAGTTATCCAGTATTGGTGTCTTTCATGGATTCACATGCAACCCTCCCGCCTCCCCGGGAAGGACTCACATCCCTCTCTGACAACATTACGCCTACCTAGCTGGGTGCGTACGAAAATCTGAGGGACTGAGGCTCCTCCCAGGAAGGTTCTAGAGGGAGGTCGGAGCTGATTGGCTGACTGGGAGAGTTTGGTCCTTTTTACATAAGGACTAAGAAAGGCTACTAAGGGGAGGCCCTTAGGCCTATTTTCTCTATGTATGTCTATAGGACATTACTTTTTTATGTACCGGAGGCTCCCGTCTCGACGACGGGGAATGATTCAGGCATGTGAATCCATGAAAGACACCAATACTGGATAACTGCTGTTACAGGTAAGTAACGCATTTCTTACCTATCCACCCTCTGAATTGGGTGTGATCCCACAAGTTCTGGTGCCTAACCCCCCCCCCCCCCCCCCCGACCCCAAAACAATGCTTCTTGGAGCATATTCAAAACCGTGGATGTAAGCACAATTCACAAAACTCTGGCTACACTGAACACTTCCAACCACTTTGGAGATCCTTTGCCACCAACAGTGAGATCAGATTATTCATACTCCCTAATTGGACGAAGAGAGTTAACACCTCTCTGCTTCATGGTTCGATCCCTGATTGCATAAATTCTGGGCAGCTCACCACGATCCTTAAAAAACCGACGGCAGACCATCCTAACCATCACAATTGTCGTCCAATCTCCACCATTCCTACTCTGGCAAAGCTCCTCAAGAAATGCATACATACCCAGCTATGCAGCCACATTGAACAATTCCAACTGCTGGACCAATTCCAGTCCGACTTCCGTCAGGGTCATAGCACGGGATCTGCTCTTACCCACATTGTTGATGATTCACTACAAATGCTGGACCAAAATGAGTCGTGCCTTCTGATCCCCTTCGACCTTTCGCCCACTTTTGATACGGTCAAACATGATACCCTTATCGATCCACTGAATCATATGATGGGACTATCCGGGACTGTGCTAAACTGGTTTTCTTCATTCCTACACAATAGTACCCAAAGACTCCAGGTTAATCAGTCTCTGTCTAACCCCTCTCCGCTCAATCTGGGGGTACCACAGGGGTCCGCACTTTCACCCATTCTCTTTAATCTGTTCATGGAGCCTCTAACGGAAATCCTGAAATATTCCAACATCCTCTATCACATGTATGCTGACGACATTCAACTGTACCTGAAAGTTTTCTCCCGAGAAGACATCCGGTCTCTTAACTCAAAGTTGGATGACATCAGTCACCTGAAACTAAATGCTCTCAAAAAAGAATTCCTCCTTATCGCCCCAGACAAACAGTCTCCAGACATTGTAAAATGGTTGCATCAACTTACAGCTCTCAACTGCGCTCCAAACATCATTGATTTAACGAGCTCTCTAGGAATGATGTTTGATAACTATCTGAACATGCAGAAGCACATTAGTGCTCTCCCCAAAGGAGGGAACTTCCAATTGAGCATCCTAAGGAAAATAATGCTATTCCCACCCAAAAATCTCTAAACTGGATTATGGTAGTGCAACCCTATGTGGACTTCCTAGATCGAAGACTTCACTACTTAAGGCCTCTCTCTGTTTGGCAGCAAGACTCATTACAGGCTCAAAACTTTATCATCACATCACGCCTGAGTTAAAATCACTAAATTGGTTCCCGTATGAGGCAAGGATGCATCTAAAAATTGCATGCATGACCCACAAAGCTTTAAGTTTCAACACCCCAACCTATCTTGCGCAAATACTTGAGCTCTCTGGGGGCTCTTGATTCGCTAGGGGCTCCAGTACTTTACTGCTCAAGCCACAGAAATTCCATAAAAAGAAAACATACAACCGAGCATTCTTGGGTATTGCACCAAGAATTTGGAACTCCCTGCCACCTGAAATAAGACTGAATAATTCCACAGCTTCCTCCAAAAGGGATGTTAAAGAGATTGTGATGAAGACGTTTCTGGGCTAGATCCCCAGTTCACCCAAGGACTGACTATCTTACTCTTATATTTATTGAACTGTTATGATTGTTATGATCTGTTTTGTAATTTTCTTGTCTGGTTGTGCTATTGTTTACATTTCTTGTACCTTCGTAACTGTAAATCTGTAAAGCGCTCTGATACCCTTTGTAGTCTTGTTCGGGCTATACAAATCTCTTTAAATGAATAAAAAATAAATAAAATAGGAACAAGATTTAAGGATTAAAACTTATCCATGTCTCACAGGATTTTTATTGTCTATGGTCTCAATGTACTGACCAGTTTCTCTTGTTGGATGTACTTGCAAGGTATCTATTTGATTCTCTCTGTACCCCTCTAGGGCAGCATCACTGATCATGCCACCTGTAGCTAAAAGGTCCTGACTCTGCATTTTCAGAACCATGTCCCCATTGAGCTGGCCATTAAGGCAACCACATGGAATAGTGTGATAGCATTGGAAATGAAGGTTAAGGAGTGTTCGCTAGGTTGGTGATGTTGTGCCCAGTCTTCAAAATCGCATGATGAGATAAGTTCATCGCTAAACAGTAATGGATTTCAAATGCTTTTAAATGTGGAAGAGCCGGGAGGTGCTTAACTTTGATTCTTTGCAACAAAAAAGTTATTCTTTTTGAAACCTAGGTTGTAATTTTCTTACTTATCTACAGATAATCAAGGCAGCTGCTGACCAAAACCGAGAACTTCTGCTGAAGAAGTCAATAGATATGAAATTTCTCAGCGGTTATGAGACAAAGGTATGGAATACAGTTTGCTGTTCTGTTCTGTATAACTAGGGTGGACAGCTTTGCCTGGAGCACCAGTAGATGAGGGGAAAAGTAAATAGAAATAAAATGTGATATATATAATCTGGAATACTTGCAGTGCTCCTGAGAGGTGCGGCCGAGAGAGGGGTTGATCTTTGCCAACATCAGGCCAGAGTCCCAGCTGCATCCCAGTGTATAGTAGTTTCCTAGAGTACAGTTTGACAACTAACTGGAGTTCGACCCCGCCTCCGCCCCTCCAGTAATCACACTTTCTCTTCATGTTGCACTTTTCGTCCCACGTGGCGGTTCACAGCCGCTGGTACCTCCAGTGTCAGTAATTTTTCATGTTGCATCTGCAGAGTTTCTGGGCACAGGTGAGCAAATGTTTAAATGTGGTGGGTTGTAAACATCTGGTTCTCACGTCTCACTACTGGCCTAAGAAGTCTTTCTCTCTGTGGCCGCCTGAATGCAAGACCAGCATAATGGTACCACCACCCACTTTCCCCTGATGGAACTCTCATGGGCAGCCTGAAAGCTTTGTGTGCGTGCCTCTCCATAATCCTCCTGGTCCGTTGTACATCAATCGGCAGGGTAGAGACAATATCGTCCACCTCAGTCTTTATGTTGGGTGCTTTCCACATTGTGTATATCGAAGCGTGAGTGGTCTCAAAAGTTCCCATTTTTGCCTCTGCTTTAAACAGGGTGTCCACGACTATCACTAGAATCTTGCATCCCTCAAATGAGGGCGCCCTGGTGCGACAGCGCTTCAGGGCATTTGTTCAAGCTTACGTGTTAAGTACATTTTAATCCACTGTGAGCATCCATTTTAGATTCCATAGTCTTGATTGCTGCTGTGATTTTGTGAGGAATTTACACGCCTTAGGAAACTTCATTGGCGAAGCCAGTCTACCCTGCACTCTGCAAGGGCTTTTTAGGAATGCTAGTTCATAGTTTGAAGAAGGCTTCACCTTAGCACCTTCTTATGCTTTTGTGACATGGTTGTTCTCCACGGTCTACTGCTTCAAGATGGTTATTTTTAACTCGGCAGAACTCCAGGTTCAGGCAGACCACCACAGTTCGCGCATTATACCGCAATGGTCTTCTCTGGAATGGTATATTCCCACCACTCACTGTCAAGCTGCAGGTCCTTGCTACCTTCTCACATCTTCCAGTTGGCTTGCTCATGTTTCACAGCCATTGCAACGAGTAGCTGCCCCTAGTAATTAGGTGATACTCCCGAGGCTCTTCAAGCACAAACCTGTATTGATCTTTGTCTCTTGAGGCATATCATTCTATGCACATTTGTGCCTTGAATCCTTCACCTTCATCCAACAATAATATTTTGGCAGTTCTCAAACACAAGTGTAATATATTCCTTAATTTATTGTTCCACCATTCCCTGTTTTTGAGTTCAGTTTCATTAGGTATGTACTGTTTTACCCCTGTGCCCCAATGTGTTTTGGGGGTGTGACCTGCAAGTGGAATTGGTTGCACATTAAATGAATGAATATTATTTCTTAAGCACACTGCTACCCCACAAAAAGGCCATCCTGGCACCTAAATCCTAGAGGAGAGCAAATCAGTTACACCTGTTGGAATAACCACGTTTTCAGACCCTTTCTAAAACCAGCATAGTCTAGGGTAAGCCTCAAAGAGAGGTAAAGTATTTCCGCAGTTTTAGGCTGCAGTAAGAAAATGAACGTGTTCTGATTCAGCTTCTCTGAAACTCTAACACCAGCAGAAGCATAGAACCAGAGAAGTGGGAAGCCAGACCTGGCCTATAAAGACAAACTTTTCTAGACAATTGGGGAGGGCCAGTGCCCTTGAAGGCTTTATTAGCTTGACAGAGAGCCTGAGCAGAGAAAACAACAATTCAGCAAACAAATCCTAGCAGTATTGTACATTGGATGCAAAAATACTAATGATACACATGAACGGTCAAACACTCAAGAAGGCCTATCTATGCTTAGGAATACATTTGAAATCTTGCTAATTAAGAGGTAACTCAGTGGTGGAAATGCATGAAAATAATCAGTACTACAAACAGCTCAGCAAAACAGTTCAGCTTGAGGAAAGACCGATTTTATGTATGAGCTAATCCAAATTCTGATGCTGACTTCTAACTATGGATTTCTCAACTTTTGATTGTGCCCAGGCGCCACACTGGATGTGGAAATCTTTTTGCATTGCTCTACTGCACAGATAGGTGGTGCCATCAAACTTTGGCTTCGTCCTGCCTCTTGAAGTGATGGCACAGAACCATATCTAGGCATCACCCCGGCGTGCTGATGTTTCATTTTTTCCCAGTGCCTTTTGATGTGTATCAAGAGCTTTGCTACTGAACTTCAGTGGTGCTTTTTGTGAGTAAATGCTAAGGAACTGCACCCCTCCCGCCCCAACTGTATTCTTAATGACTACAGGCTTCAAGGCATGTTGCGCCTGCAGGAAGCAAATGTATGTTGCAGACCCGCCTGGTGTCTCAGATCCTAGCATGATTGCAAGTTATGCTACAAATGCTCCCTGATGCACCCAAAGACCATCAGGATACGGGAAGCAAAGTTGTAGATCCCAGAGCACAAGAAACTGTCCCATTCCAAATTAAGAGTATGTTCTCTTACGAGGTCTTCCTCCTCTGGTTAATCTATGATGAAGTCCAAGGACACATCTCTTCACTAATGCTGGAATTCCAGAGAGGAGTCCACACCCTGTGAGTCCACACCCTGTGAGTCCACACCCTGTGAGTCCACACCCTGTGAGTCCACACCCTGTGAGTCCACACCCTGTGAGTCCACACCCTGTGAGTCCACACCCTGTGAGTCCACACCCTGTGAGTCCACACCCTGTGAGTCCACACCCTGTGTCTCAAGGAGACTGGGTTCCCCTGGAGTGTCTTTGGGTCTCAATGATCCGCCAGGTCCACCAGTCAGATTTACACTGGCTGACTCTACCCTTGCACCAACTGACCCAGTTAGACCTTCACCTGTGCCAGGACACATCTCAACCTCTTTGCTGGAGATCTTATCTGCTCTGGCTCCAGTGGCACTGCTTCTGGGTCCAAGCCAGATTATGATTTTGCCTTTGGAACAGAGTTTGGCTACATCTCAACCCATGTCTATTTATAAGATTACTAAGGCACAGCAAGTTGTTGGAGAACTCTCCAGCAGTTCATTTTCCCCGGTGCCAGTACTTTCAGTGAATTGAGACCTTATTTGGCCCAGACTTGCAGATCACACAGAACCATCAAGACATTCTACACAATAGAACTGATGACCAGGAGGCAGACAGTGTGTTGCCTTCTCACTGTACTGATAGATCTTCCTCTTCTCCTACTACTCAGTGGCACTGGTTCACTTTTCAGGAGCCTCTTGTGGGTGGGCCAGAATACTCTTTTACCTGCCCAACTGGCTTGCAATTACCTTGGACTAGTGGGGGTCCTACAGGCTGTCTGTCAAGGCTTCGCTCTTTCCTTTGTCAGCCCCCACTACTGTCCACCTCATTTCTATCAGACCTTGGCAGAACATGCCTCCATTCTTGCTGAAGAGGTTCACTGCTGGCCAGTGGAGTCAATGAGTGAGTCCAGGTGCTTTTCCAGTTATTTTTGGTGTCCAAATAGAACAGTGGGCTCAGATCAATTTTGTGCTTTTTGGTTCTTGAACACATTCCTTCAGAAGGACAAATTTAAGATGTTGACTTTGGCCCAGTTTGTCTCTGCTATAGATCCTTGGATTTGGATGGTGGCTTTGAACTTTCAGCACATATACTTTCATGTACCTGTCCTGAAGTTGCACTGGTATTTCCTCTGCTTCGTGTGTGCTTGCCATTTGTCCTACCCTTAACCTCATGGGTATTTACGAAGGTGATGGCCGCAGCCCATCATCACAGGTCATGAGTACCCTTATTCCAATACGTTAACGTCTTGCTGCTGAAAGTAGAATAGCCATGGTCTGTTGTGGGCGACCATCTTGCTCCTTTCTCCAAACAAGTTAATAGATTCCCTTTATAGGCGCCATTCTGGACATAGTGGTGTTCTAGAATTTTCAGCAGTGAGTCCAAAACATTAAGGATATGACGCAATGTTTTGGGCTCAGTTCTGTGTTCTAGCCCACACAATTCTGAGGTTCTTTGGCCTCATCGGCTTCGTTTTTCCTTCTTGTGCCTCATGAATGTTGGGACATGGGAGCACTGTAGTGGAACATCTTCCTTCAGTGAGGTCAGCACTGGCGGTACCTTGTCAACATCCAGGTGTCAGACAAGGCCACCAGTAAAATTCAATGGTAGATGTCATTGCACCATATGGAGCGGAATGGTGGTTGTGTGTTTATGCCCAGGAGGCGCTAAGGCTATGGCCCTGGTTGAACCTTCAGGGAAATCAACTGTTAGCCATCTAGCAAGGCCCTGAACACCAGGCCAGATAAGCTCATAAGGTGCCATCTAGCAGGCTGTGAGTGGCATCTTCACCTAAAGGTATTTGAATGCCTCTCTTCTCAGTGGGGCGTGCCTTGGGATGGATCTTCAATTACTGCCAGGAACGCTTATTGTCCAGCCTTTTACCCTCTAGTGTTTCTACCACAGTGCTCCCTAGGGATTGCATTCTGTCTTCAGTGTACTATGGTCTCTTTATATTCTTGCCTCTGCTCCTTCTTTCCTCGGTTCTGAAGTTCAAGCGGAATTGATTGTAATTTATCATGATAGTCTCATTGTGGGCTCCGCGATTTGGTACTCTGACGTCCGGAGTTTGAAAATCTGCTACCCTGTCAGTCTATCCCTTTGAGACTACCTACTGTCCCAGTAGCTGGCCCGGGTGTTACACCTGATCTTCCACAACCTGCACCTCATGCATGGAGATTGACCAGAATCAGCTGAGCGGATTTGTTCTGCCTGAGAAGATGGTGAATGTCCTTTAGGCGTCAGTCTATTCTGGACGATAGGCAAAATTTGCAGCCTGGTGTGAGGACCGTCTGGTTGATCTGGTGTAGACTAACCTTTGTTTGTCCTGTCTATAGCCTTGCAAACCTTTGCGTGGGCACCTTTAAAGTTTGTCAGCCCTTTTGGCACTCTTAAGTTCACCTGTTCAGCACTCCTGTTAGTCAGTAGGTATGATGCAGTTTTAAAAAGGGTTACATACATATTTCCTCTTGCGCCTTTTTCTATGGTGCAGTGGGAATTTAATATTGTTCTTACTTTCCTGATGTGCACACCTTTAGAAACTGAGTACAGCTGTGAGGCTATTGAGCCATTAAAGCCTTCCTCATTGCAACTACATCCGCGCTCCGTGTCAGTGAATTGCAGACACTGTCAGTGCAACTTCCATGCACCCCTTATTCCAAACTAGCCGGTGCTTCAGACTGAAGATTCATTTCTACCAATGGAGGAATATTATTTCCGTGTGGTGCAGTCATTCATGATCCCTAATTTTTTCTCTTCACCACATCCCTGTAAGGAGGAGTAGTGGTAGCACCGTTTGGACCCAAAGAGCCCTTAGTATTTACATTCATCGAAATAAGCTGCACCAAGTAGAAGACCAACTTTTTGTGGGATCCTCTGGTGCTAAGAAGTGAAAGTCCGTCTAGGAATGGACCTCGTCCACGTGTCTCATTCTCTGCATTAAATAAAGTAATGCCTCAAGAGGGACATCTGTCTTATTTTACTAGACTTAAAACTGCCATTATGGACTTGGCAAGGGGTTTTCCGATGCTGGACATCTTCCAAGTGGCTATGTTTGGCGTCCAACTACACCTTCACAAGGCACAACTGTGACACTCTGATCCACAGGGAGGATTGTTTGCCTGCTTAGACCTGCAGAGTTTCCTCTTGTGAAGTCAACTCCTCAGACCTTCCATCTTTTGAGAGGTATTGCTGTGGTATCCATTCGAATGATGTGTAATCTTTAGTTAGAAGTATCAATCAGAAGAAAGTTAATTATTTCAGCAAAGCTCTTTCAGGTGAATATTCTAATTGCGAACCCGAGACTGATCTGCATCCCTTCCCTTTCTGTGGAGCGGACTTCTACGTATTATTAAGGTTCATTGTTAGATTCTGCACACTTTTGCGGTTCTTCATCTATTACAGACAATTGGAATGGGTTATTGAAACTAATCTCAGCGTGTGGGGAGACCCCGATTTACTGCTTCCTTATGTCCCTCTCAGAGCGGCTGGAACAAATGCAGAGTCTGAGGATGCCACTTTGTGGCAGGCAGAAGCAGTGTCTAAAAAAATCTATGGATCCTGCTGACTCCTGAGGGATTTGAAAAAGGCAGGAATTTGTAGTTAGAGTTCCACTAGAAAGAGTGTTACTGAAGGCAATTAACGTTTTAGAGTCTCTAATCCTAGTGCTACGAAGTTCTGAAAAACAATCACTTGTGCTTACAGTCCAATTGTTGTTGACAAGAAATGGTTCATGAATACTATGATGTATGCCCTGATCTGTCCAGTGTTTTCAAAATGTAAGTGGCTGAGGCAGGAGGGAGGGCAAATGTTACCAGTGAGGGCGGCATGGGGGCGCCGGTTGGCATCTCCGATTCATGAGGGGAAGCAATGAGATAATAATGATCATTCGAAGAATAAGTGTACACTGGGGAGCAGATAGTCTTTTTGTATTGAAGACTAAACCTGTGGAAAAAATGTCAAGGTGTAGGCACCAGGTTTGTTTAATCTGGGTGTAAAGTAGGCCATGTTGGCGAGAGATGCTATATGAGCTGCAAGAGCATCCTTTACACCCTTGGAACCTGGGTAAGGGAAGATTCAATATCAGCAAGAGGGGATCTCATTGGTATCATTTCAAAAGAAAATTTCATAAGTGGAGAAATATCCTCCTGCAGTAAATACAATACCAAATAGAAATTGAAGGCCAACGCATTTGTTTTGTAATATAAAAAAGTGTTCGAGGCATATGGGCGGCAGACCACACACTATAGCATTAGATCACCATCTGGGTCCGGATGATTACACTTTGTTGTTGTCTTGGAAGAGTCTTTGTCTGTTGGGTGACTCCTCCCTTAGATCATAGTGCACATGGGCAACGACTCCATCCTCATATTGTTTTTTTCCACCATCGGTCTCGGATGTGTTTATCCTTTGGTCCAGTTACCGATCTCTTTTCGAACCCATAAATCAATCTACAACATCGTCTTCGATACTGATTCCGGTTACCCGCGTTGAAGAAAGGATACACTTCTCGATTCCAGCATTCATCGGGGCCGTCGGGCCCAACTGCGGCATTGGGACTTTGGCTCATGGAAAGAACACCCTTCAAGAAGTGCCCTCAGTGTGGACACAAATTTCCCCACACTGACCTTCATGAGGTTTGCAACCTGTGCTTGTCTCAAGAGCACGAGAGTTGAGACTGTGAGGCCTGTGCTTCATTCCGGTCCAAGAAAACCATCAGGGACCGTCGAGCTCGAAGAGCTATGGAGCAGTCATCGTCGTCGACACCAGACCTCATCATCGACGAGGCGCCGATTGAGGTAGACGTCGAAGAACAGCAAGAAGACATCGCTTCCGAAGCAGAGGATTCAGCTTCCGTAGACTAGAATCGATTCGAAGAAGACGATTTTCTTCCAGCTGGTCAACAGGTCGTGAGTAAGAGCGTCGACGCCTGTTCACCCCACCATATCGGGACAGGCTTCGGTCCCACCCCCACCTGCGGGTCCAGGTGCACACCGACTAAAACCTTCCGACGCCCCGCCTTCAGGCTCGGCAGCGAAGAGTACTAAAAAGCCTTCAGTCGACTCGGGCTCGAGTCAGTCTGTCGGTCCCGAAAAGCAGAAGGTACTAAAGCCAAAGTCAACACCGGCACCAAAACATTCATCGGTACCCAAAACAGACAAGCCGAAACCAAGTTCCGCACCGAAAGAGTTTCCAAAGTTACCGAACCGAAAACGACTCCGGTTCCGAAAAAAGCGGACCCGAAAACAGTTCCGATATCGAAACATGTTTCGGCTCCAAAGGCAGACGAATCTAGACACATGGGAACAAAAGCTTCGGATCCAAAAAGCACAGATCCAAACAAAAGACAAAAGCCTTCGGAACCGAAACCAAGAACCGTTCCAAAGACAATAGACACTGCAAAGTCTAAAACTTTCGGCCCCAAAACAGATAAATCGGCGCCGAAAGAGGATTTGCCAATAGAAGAGCTTTTCCAGTCCGATGCAAGGCAAAAAACTCTTAAAATTCATCCAAAGACTGGACATGTATTGTATACACAGTGCCTGAAAAGAGGAAAATGGACTATCCTAAACCACCGCCAGTTCCTCTTAAAAAGAATGTTTAAACTTCCCCTATAAGAATTCCTTCACCAGAAGTAGCAATGCCAGTAGATATCTCTCCTGTACATTCTCCAGCCAGTACACATAGCTTTATACTACAACATGAGGACTATGGGTATACCTACTCACAAGAGGTAGAGAGTGAACATCAAATGGATGATATTAATGATCCAGATGATATGGCTGGGCCATCAGGTGACCCATAGGAAGACTATAATGCACCAGATCTACCACAAGACGAGGCATACCCGTCTAGGCCATCTCCCCCTGATGACACCATTGGGTTCACACAGCTCATTCATAGAGCAGTACCTTCCATGGAGTAGACTTACATACAGATCCAATAGAAGAAGACTTTCTAATGGACATGTTATCTTCACATAAAACCACTACCACTTTGCCAATACTTAACAGAGTGGTAAGACTCGCACCAGAAATATTTAAAGACGCAGTCAGAGCCAGGGTAATCAACCCTAGGCTAGAAAAGAAGTACAAAGCGGCTCCAACTGGCCCAGCATATATTAAAGGTCAGTTGCCAGTAGACTCAATGGTAGTGTCAAATGCGAGAAAGAGAGCTAACTCGCAGACAACAGGGGATGCTCCCCCCCGATAAAGAGTCTAAGCTTTTGGATGCTTCAGGAAAACGCAGCATCTCACAAGCAGCCAATATATGGAGGATTGCTAACACTCAAGCCCTGTTAGCGAGATATGACAGAGCTCATTATGATAAGTTAGTCACTCATGCAACACCTGCCAGAACAATATAAGACTAGGGCTTCTGACCTAATACAGGAAGGCAAGATTATAACAAATACCGCCATAAGATGCGCACTAGACACTGCAGACACAGCATCTAGATCAGTAAATACAGTGGTACTGTTGCGTAGACATGCATGGTTATGCATCTTTGGGTTCAAACCAGAAGTACAAGCCAGTATATTAAACCAACCATTTGACCAACAACATCTTTTCGGCCCAGCTGTGGACAGTGCACTAGAAAAGATGAAAAAATTTACTGATACGGCAAAATCAATGGGAGACTTACAAACGCAAACCCATAGACCTTCCTTTCGTCGCTCCTCATATAGGGGCGCCTCTAAAGGTTTCCAAACTGATAACACCTCCTCCTCTTACAAAGCGCCCACCCAAACCTCACCCAGTAAGGGATATTATAGAGGAGGGTATAGAGGAAACAACAATAAGGGCAGAGGTAGAGGCAACAACAATTGTAACGCCTCTACCCCCAATAAGTGACTTCCCACACATCCCCCCAGACCATTCCACTCCTGTCGGGGGGAGATTATAACAGTTCCTACCTGTCTGGAACTCCATCATCACAGACAGGTGGGCGAGACAAATAATTCAGTCAGGTTATTGCCTGGAGCTCACTTCCACTCCTCCAACACTACGAAAACGTATCAGACAGTTACTGCGGGTCCTGGTTACTCTTACTCGGGGGTATTCTGACCACCCTGAGTAAATACAATAGTATCCACTGACGAGTGAGCCCTTCCCCAGTACCCTTTTTAGGTTGAGCTAGATTTTACTTCTCCCCATAGTATACGGGCTGTTGTGATGCCCATCATCTTTTTAGTTTACGATGAGACTCTTTTATCCAGACTATGGGTCAAAATATTGTCAGCAAGATTAACAAACAAGCGATTCTGCTAATATGGACAATATACGTTTTGTTAAAAGAAATCTCAAATACTTTTTTGTCTCACTGAGCTATGCTTGTTATGTGTTTTTTCACATGGGTCACATTGCACTATTGTTGGGAAGTCCAGGTCAAGTCTTGGTAGATGGCAATTGTGGATAAACTTTTTTTATATAACAAAGCAAGTGTGTTGGCTGCTAATTTCTATTTTTCATATTGTATCCATTGCATAGGTGATTTCTCTAATGAGAAAATGTTTTGAAAGGATGCCAATGAGAACCCCTGATGCTATTATAGAATGTTGGGGAGATATGGCAGATAGGAATGAAACATGCAGAGACAAGGAGGCAGGTGAGCAGGGGTTGAGATGAGGAGCCTCTTGTAGAACACTAGAAACAGCAGGGAGCCATTAAGACTAAATAAATCGTGGGAGACCTATTCAAACACACAAGAGCTGCAAATAGCATCACATTTCTGTGCGATTATTGATACCCCATAGCCGCATGAAGGAGTTTTTTGTTTTTTGCAATCCACAGAGATTCAACTGATTTGGTTATTGTCTCTTTCCTGGTTCCTTGTGATTAGTTTCCACTGGCAAGAGACCACACAACTGAATGTTCGTGCTGTGAATGAATCTTGGGGAGGGAGGGAGTGTTATTGCAATATAGGATATTGTAATGCCCTTTACGACAGCAGTGACGGCTAAGAACTATTATGCTCGGTGCAGCACAACGTTATTCTAAAGAGATCCCTTCTCGTAATGCACCTTATTTACAAATCTCCTCTGAAAAGGCCTTCAAAATCTTGGTTCAGTACACTCCAAAATAAATTCGAAAATCCCACCCTTAAAAGACTTTGCAGATCACTGACAATGAGGGTGACAGATGACTACTGCAATCTGAAAATGGACGGGCTGGTATAAAATGACTTCCTTTATCAATACAGCCTGTCTGGCACCTTAACATTGAAATCCTTGTGTGCTCTTTTAAAAATGCTTTATTATCGCTTTATTCTACATATGTAATGCTGTGTTTATAGACTTTTCTGAGAGTAGCAGCATCAGAAGGGTACAAAGAGGTTACTTGGAACAACCGCAGGGGTTGAGGCCTTTTACTCCTTTTGTCCTGGGGTCCGTCCTACTATGTATCCCGAGCACCTGTGGCAAGCACGTCTTCTGCACGTAACTCTGTGGTAGCTGTGGACGAGCAGTCAAAGGTTCCTTTAGGGGCATTGGATGGTTGGCAGCTGGGGATACGGATTAGTGAATATGGCTTGTAACTGAAAGAGCTTGCAGCAGCAATAAATAACTGTCCAACCAAATACTTTTAATTATAAAAATAAGCATTTTATTTCTAATGTCTAATCCATGGGTATTCACAAACATTTTCCCAGGGGCCAAAACCTTTGGTCTGTTGTGCCCGAGGGGTGCATTGATGCCAGCGGGATGGTGGTTTGGGTGAGGGGCTTTGGACGGGTTTGTCAGTAAGGTAGGTGTAGGCGAAGCAAAGGATATACATCTAGTGGCTGAATTGGGAAACAATGTAAAAGTAGAAAACATGAGATTAATCCCGGCTTCCCCACTTTTCCAAATTGTGCCTCCTGTCATATGGGGTTGCTGCATTAGTGTCACACAAGGCTTCGGCCCTTACCACAGCAATCCCTCCTGGCATTTGTAAATGTAAATGTATTGCGATTTATATAGCGCACGTATCACCCGAAGGCATCAAGGCGCTTGCTTTGGGAACCCGTCCTGGCTTTTCCCTGTGAGATAACCCCTACTGGGTATCCCCAGGGTGAAAGCCAGGCATCCCGCCGCGGGTGGGCCGCCGTAGTGGAGATTTAGCAATTATTGCCCAAAGTTACAGCGTAGGACCCCATGATTAGAATAGTCACCGAGGCGAGAATTATCGAGTCCGTGGACATTTTGGGCTCAGTACCCTGCCGCGTCGGGAATTGAACCCTGGTCCCGGGCCAGACCTCTGCATCAGGGTCTGCCGCTCTAATCAGTGAGCCACACTCCTCCACTTGGAGTCGCCCTAACGGTGCCATGCAGACCAATTCACTTGTTCCATGGCATTCTTGCCTCGGCAGCCCTCTCATAGCATATGGAGGTCGCCAACTTAAGTCTACACCTGGGCAATGGCCCAATCAGTGCAGCAGTCCTCTCCTCATGCCAGGACTCCACTCGCAGGGCTCTCCACTGGACCTCGTTCCCTCAAATGCTCTCCTCTTTATGACCGGGCACACTGTTCTTGGCAAGCAGGCAGACGCTGGTGCACCAGAGCAGGTGATTTTGGTTTCCCTGGGTGATGTCCCCTCACCCAGCAGGCCTTGCCTACCTAACCTCCCCCCTCAGATCCCGGAGTTCTGGTCACAGGCAGAAGTCTCGCAGAGCTTCTCCTCCTCACACAGCCCGTCTGGCTGCTTGGCAGATGACAATTTTTGGGGTCTCAACCTCCCCTTCTTATAGTTCATTTCCAGATGCCAACTGTGATTTAGGGTCTGGATCTTTGAAGTTTTATGTTGGGGTTCTATTTATTTGAAGTACATTTTCTCCTTTTCCTGCTGAAATACAGTCTTGTAACAGCAGGAGAGACTCTGAAGCGGACAATCCCACAAGACAGGCCTTGGGATTGACTAGAATTCACACATGGATGTCAGCCACAGTGATATGTGCATCAAAAGATTCATCTCGGGCTCCCAGTCCCACTTTGTATTATTGCCGTATCAGCCCCATCTCCTTCCTGAGATGTGTTCTGGCCCTTCATTGTGATCTCTCAAGGAGTCAAAGAGCCTCCGTTGAAGTGTACAGGGGAGTGTCTTTCCATTCTCCCATGTATCGCACTCTGCTCTCAAGAATGCAGCAATACACAAATATGTCTGGGAGATTCCTTTACCTCCTCATGTCTTCACCAGGCAGACTAGGGCCTCCCAAAATGGAATCCATGGAATCCAGGGTTCTCCACCTAATGTAACATTACATTGTGACTTGCACCCGGTGTATGTACACAGTACACACACTATCCAGTAGTTACCTCCATGTATTGTACCACCCTCAAGCACACATTCACCCTGTGCGCCCTGCACACCTTTACACCCCTTATGTACTGTACTTCGCACAGGTATACATACACCCAGTTCGTGCACTCGCAATACAAGCACTGCAAAGCACTACACCTTTCATGTACTGATCTCCTCAGTTACATATACACTCAGTACATGCATTCATTATGCATGCACTGTACAGCCTTGTTCTTGTACAGCCCCCTTCCCAGGCATACATACATACAAGCAGTGCAGAGTCACCTGTTGCCTTCCACCATTATGAGGGTAGCGCTTCGGGTACCCCTACCAACACAACTGCAATCCATGAGACAGGACTATGACATGGTGCCCACACATGACATGACCCTTGTTTGCCTAAAACAAAAACCAGCTATAGGGATCCAGACAGCAGTATAGTTGGGCATTCGGAACAGGGGGACATGTCCATCTCCACGCAGAGGACATTTCCATCCCAACAGGCAGGACCGTACACATAGTGTTTTCCCTCCCTTTCTAGCTAGACAACTCTTTGTTTACTTCCTGGAGTCGGGGAAGGTTTATATTGTCAGTTTTGTCAGCTTGCCTTACTAATGAGTTGCACTTCCAATATCATTTTCTTGTTTTTTTCTGAGTGTTAGAATTTGAGCCTTTCTTAAAAGTTTTCATATAGAATTATTGAAAGATTTAAACCCATACTAAACTTTAGGATTCTCTATTTTCTGAGTTTAATACACTTTACACAGCTATGCTTTGAGTCTGTTTACTAGTTTTCTTTCTCTTTATGACTATGTTTTCATTTGTTCAGGTTATGGAAAATGCTCATTTGGAGGCAATATTAATCCTGGGAGAGGCGTTCAAATCGGATGTACCATTCAATTTTGGTTCCCAGAGTACCACGGAGCGGATCCACCGCTTAATACCGGTTATGTTGAAACACCGTCTCATCCCTCCACCTGAGGAGACCTACTCTCTGCACCGAAAGATGGGTGGCTCCTTCCTCATCTGCTCCAAGCTGAAAGCCGAGATCCCGTGCAAGAACATGTTTGATGAGGCTTATAAAAAGTACTGGGACGGCAGAGATGATAAACCGGAATAGCGAGTCCATCGATGTGTGCACGTTGAGACCCGCGTTCTACGGAGAGATGCTCCACAGTATACTATTCTATCCTGTTGGCAATGTCCTGCTGACTGTTTCGAGGTGCACTAAATCATGTGTCCCAGATGCTGCAGTAGAGGATTTTAAGAAAAATATTCCCCCTACAGTGCCTATGTGTATTTGCTGCAGTTCTGCGGACTTTATGGTAGTCTCGAGTTGATGAAGTTGTATTAATTAATGAATTCCCAAACTGTACGTTTTTATTCTTCCTGGCACTGTAAAGGACCTTAACATGATCATTGAAGCAACGCTATTGCAAATTGTATGCAGATTTTACAATTATTATGGATTTCCACGAGAAGATATTTTGCTTGAGGGAAGCACTGCAGGAAAAAGAACATATGTACTAACTGGTATTCTACTTAAAACTTAGGTTTTTACTTATTTGTATGCTTTTCTCTCATGGGCAGAGTTAAAATGTAGGTGTATTAATGTGAACTCAGCATAGAAAACAGATACTGATAAAATCGATAAAATCTTTTTTTTTTGTTTGTTTTTTGGCAAAGAGCCCTATTTGTGTACAAACCAACAAATGGTGCGGCTTCCAAAAGGTGTTTTAAAAAAAATAGGATACAGCTAGAAATGTTATGGCTTTTGGTTTATCAGATGTAAATAGATACCATTTTATGTTTGCATTTTTGTGTTGATGTGGGCTCTCCAGAACCACCCTTTTATGGCAGGGTACTGGTGACTCTTCCAGAAGTATACTAATCGATACACACTCCCTCCAGACCCACTAAATCAATGGATTGTATAGGATAAATCTAAAAGAGAAACGGCTTTCTGATTGTTTTGGAGTCCTTCTCGTACATTGACCCGGCATATAATATAGAGTGAGTGGTTATCTGTTTATATGCTCTGGTGAATCGATCTCATTGACCGTAGAAAGCTTTAATCTCGACTTGTGCCAAAAATTTAGGTGGATATTGTATATATGCTAGGGAACATGGCAGCTGTCATATTGTGTTGACAGTTGAATGTATATGAATAGGGAAAAGAGGAGCTGGAACATAGCATCAGTTTTGGGTCTCCAAAAAGCGTGATGTTTTCATGAAAAATATCAATCTGTAAGTGAACGGCTGGAGATGGTGCTTACTTGCATCACATTGTACAGTGAACGCTGCACCATGGAGGTTTTGTTCTGATGAAATGCTATTTTTTCTATTTAGATTTCTTTATCTCCTGATATCCTCTTTTCTGGTCTTTGCCATCTCAATTCTTCCAGTGCCTAATGAGGCTGTGGATGTAATCTTAAAAGATAGATGAAAATGTCATGTTTGTCTTTGCTTATTGAATGAGTTTGCAGTAGTGTACAGGTGTTATTCCATACCAGTGAATTAGTTTCTGAACTCTTGATTTGATTGGGGTGGTGGATTGTAATTGAGCGCCCAGCAGTCCAATTGTTGGGTTTGAAGTTCTCACCAAACCTTGGATTACTTTTGTATCCTATCATGGACTGTTTTCCCTTGGTACCTACTACATGTTTGTTTAGCAGGTTCTCTGCAGAGCACCACATCACTCGTGCATTTCGTGTTTTTTTTTTTTACCAGAGCTGCAGAATTTGATTGAAGTCATTGTTCTATCCAGGAAGGTCCTTTTTTCTGGCTAGTCAAGGAGATTGTCTTGGCTCCTTCGTTGTATTGTAGGAGCAATACAATATTTTTCAGCTCTACATGGGTACATAACTTTACACCTCTTTTATCTAGTATAGAGAGTCCACGACAAGTCGTTTTATAAATGGTTGGCCATTGAAGGTGATGGCTATGTTTTGAGTAAAGTGGTATTTACTGCCTGCCTAAACAATATTTTGGCAAGACAAATATATTCTATATTCTGTGTTTATTTCTGTGGATTGTACTTTTCATTAGTTTTTTTTTTTTTTTTAACTGATTGCATGCGTCTGAAGGCCCCTGGCCGTCCGACGCCGTGGTGGACGTGTGCGTCGGACAGCCTGGAGCCGTCCGATCTGCGCTCGCGAGGAATTTTGCCGCACCGCGGCGAAATTCCGCCCGTGCCCAAGGGATTAATATATAGGCAGAGTTCAAAATCTGCATGTACGGTGAATAATCTCAAAGTAGCCTATAATGCTGTATTGCAGGCTTGCTTAATGCCGTCCACCTGTTTGATTGTCAATGTCCTACTCTTTACTTTTTTCATAGCTACTAAATGGTGACACCATGTTATGTGATGTTCAAACAGTATCTGATTTGCTTTTACGAGAAATCTGTATTATAGCCTCTATTAGTGGAGAGCTGCAAGCTATTAATTTGCTTATAGCTCAACAGGAGATCTGTTAACTCCATTCTGGCATTTTTTTCCTAGTCCACATACCTTTTCAACGTATCCTGCTGTTTCATAGACTTTAATTGGAGTGGACGTTTAACATGTCTCTCTTTAATTTAAGCTCATAACTAACACTTATGTCGTTATTCTTAATGGAGAAGTGTGCAAACAAATTGTGGTTTAAATTGCAGTTTTATCCATTTCTGCAGTGGAAAACTGAGCAGTAATAGGTAATGGCATAGTGGCATTTTCCTCTTTTTTCTAATTCGTCACCCTCTTGGGCAGTGTAATGATTTAAATGATTGGTAAAGTGTGAAAATAAAGAACTGTTAAAAGTTAAGTAAGATGTTCTTTCTTCCTGTCGATGGGGCATTTCAAGATTTAGCTTCAACGAAAGGTTGTACTGCGCACAATTTTAAATGATTTAAGTCACATAGGCAGAGAATGTATTTTTGGAAGGTTTTTTGTACAATTATTGTAACATTATGGATCTTGATTTCAATTAAAAAGTACTTATGAAAATGTTTGCCTGTTGTATTTTTATCAAATTTATAGTAGCAATGCTTACATTACATTTTAATTGTAGTTTAAATTCCTTTTGTATTTCTTTATTAAAATTAACTGCCTCTCCATTTATTTTGCCACTTCATTTATGAGAAGTAAACCTGAAAATATTAAAAAGTAGTGCAAATGTAAGAGAAGTTAGTCATGGGTGATTAACATTGTTTGTTGGCTTGTTTTTAGGGCTCGGCTGAACGCGCGGAAGCGCGTCTCCGCCGAGTCTCTTTTGTCGGCGTGTCTGCTTCCCAGGAGACAATCCTGGCCGCGCACATCGCCTTAGAGGCGATTCCAAACTGACACGCGAACGAGCGCTGCAGCCTGGCGCTGTCTCCTGGGAAGCACACACGCATGCGCATACACACACAAGCGCCCACGCACATACATACAGACACCCACCCCCCCTCACATACACGCACACACACACGAGTGCACCCCCCCCCTCTCCCGCCGTCGCACACATGCATACACACATCCATACACACACACACACACAACGAGGGAACCGTGCCCCCCCCCCCTTTCAACTTACCAGGTGAATTCTGAGGGACTCCGCTCTCCTTCTGGCGTCGCGAGACGCTTTCACTCCGCCTTCTCTTCCCGGACGTAGCCCCGCCCCCGTCACAGGCGACTTTGCCTGACTTCCGGTGAGGCTGCTGGGCTCGTGAGTAACAGTGTCTTCCTTGTTTTTCAAGTTCGTGCAGTAAAAACTTGGAAACTTGAACCCAATGGAGGCGTGGTTATTTTTTCTTTTTCACACGCCCATATATTCTCGTGCCATTTGATCTGTTTAGGATTACATTCCTGGTCTACGCGCAAGACAGGATGTAAAATATTTCTCAGTTATTTCTGTCCACTCCAGTCATCCCCAAGCATGTTTCTTCGCTTTTGTTGCTGCTATGAAGTTGTATTCCTCCTCCGAGGAGTTCCCCGCGACCTTTGTCCAGCTCCACCTCCTGTCACCCTCCTCCCCTGTCCTCCTGCCTGGTCCATCCCTCTCTATCCACCTCTCTCCACTCTGTCCCGCCCCCATTCCTCCTCCCCCGGGCCCCAGTCCATCCCGCCCCTCCTCGGTTCTCCTCATCAGGCAGAAGCTTCACAGTTTGTTTGTCCTCCTCCCGCCCGGGCTGTCTGTCTGTCCCTCTCCACCCAAGGGCCCCCCAGGGACTCCACCCTCCCAGGACCATGGCCGGGGCCCGCCCGGGGGTGCACGCGCTCCAGCTGAAGCCAATCTCGGTGCACGAGACCCTCAAAGGGCAGCAAGTTCATCAAATGGGACGAGGTGAGTGAGTGAGAGTGGGCATCTCGGGGGCGGGGGCTTCCGGGACGCGACCGGGGCAGCGACGGGAATGACAGGGAAGTTGCGAAAGAGGGGTGCGCGAGCAGTTCGGAGTTGAAAGGGGTAAATAAGTGGGTGGGAAAGGCAGGGTGAGGGGGGAGACAGGCTGACGGGTTAGAACAGTTCAATACAATAGTTCAAAATATGACTGAGGGTGGGAAAGTATCAGGCACGTTGGAGGAGGGCAGGGAGGTGACAGAAGCAGCCAAGCAGTGGCAGACAGGTGGGTGACAAAGACAGATGTGGCTTACAAGAGGCAGGGAGGAAGATGAGTTTCGGCGGGGATTACTGGGCAGCAAGGGACGCTACCTGAACACAAATATGTTGAAAGGACAGGAAACTGGGGAGTGGTGAGGGTGCATGGGTGCAACAACGGGGTAAGGGGACGCCTTTCAAGCTGGAAACGTTACATGGATATATTGAGGGGAAATTCCTTTGCAAATGAACGAGAAGGTATTTGGTTAGGTGGGATTGGATTGCCCATATACACCGAGGGTGTTACACTCACGATACTCTGCTCTTTGGTTAGGGTTTTCCTTCCTCTGGGGGCTCCTTGTATGGCTATCGACCCTTGCATGGAGGCTTTTAAATGACTGGGGTCATCCTAGGGCGCCTGGTTGTAGCCAGAGTGTAGAGGAGTACACCGAAGCGCCTCTGGGGTAGAGGCACACATGCCTACAAGGTGCTGAGGTGACCCATGGGGTGTGGCTGTAAAGGGGGCACAGAAGTAGACACTGTTGGTTGGATGTTGGGTTCAGAGGTCACCACTGGAGTTTGGCAGTGATATGGCCACATAAGTAAAGATTGGTTGCATGGTACAGCGGTCACCATAGAAACGTGGGAATAATATGCGTGCAGAGGTACACCTTGAATGTTGGCTGCAGGGAGTGAAAGGGTACTCGTCAGGAGGCTACTGTAGTTTGCCATACACATTAGGCGACGTTGAGCTATTGGCATTGTAAATGACAATGACTTTTATTTATGTTTTGGTTTTTAAAACATAAATAAAAGACCTTGTCATTTACAATGTCAAGACCTTAAACTCGCGTTCATTTATAATGCTAATAGCTCTAACTTTTGCAATGCCGAGACCGTTGCATTGTAAATGCTTGTTTGTAATTGAGACCGTAATTCTGGATGACCACTGAGTTGTACTTCTAAATTGTTTGTCCTCTTTCGTTTTTGACTAACCTGGGATTGTTGTGAACCCCTATTGTTTCATTTTTTGGATTATCTGAACTCATTTTCTCTGCTGGATATGAAGAGTGTCTTCCATATGTGAGGAGTTTACTTTTTTTGATATTGAAGGGGGGCACTGTTATCGGTTTGGCCTCTTGTGTTGTATGAGGCAGCCAGAGATCCCAAGAAGTTTAGTGTCCACATAATGAATCCAAGGTTTCTGACACTGGTGTCAAGTAATGGTGGTTCTCCAAGCTGTGGCAGCCTCAGTAAAGAGGGCAGTTCCAACAACATGCTGTGCAAGTGAGGATTTTGATTAAATTAAGTTAAGGTGGTCCTGGCTCAATCCATTTCCATGTGTCGACAGGCATTGTCCACAGTGTAATGTTTGGTGTTTGAGGCTTTTGTTAGTCCTGAAATGATTTGGCTCCAGGAATAGTTGGAGTGAATTAAAATGTACTGATTAGCTGCACTTTGAGCACAGAGATCAAATTGTGGAGCCTTGTGGAACACACAAGTGTACTTCAGGCGGGATGGGCTTCACGCGGGATGTACTTTGGGGGGGGGGGGGGGGAGTGATGAGAGGTTGAACTTCTGAATCTTACATGAATAAAAGGCGGCTCCTTTCCTTTGGTGCCCTTTTGGTCCTGTTGGCAGAAAAGCATATGTTGGACATTTAGTGTTGAAAGATGCTGAGAGATCTATAGGTAGGAAGGCAGTTTCCCCTTTGAGATTAGCGGTTGTTTTTACGCCTTCCCACGGGGACATCATTCCACACAATGTGGATGCCAACTTCAGCCTGTGACAGCGATTTTTCACTCAAATTAAATGTTTTCTTCAATGAAACTTGCAAGGAGGCCAATAATAATCCTTTAAACACTTTTGGTAGTTTCCTTTAATAGCCTGTGTTTTTAGTGAAAGAATTTGATGTAAGATGATTTCAGGTTATAAATAAACTGTACCATCTTGAGTGGGGGAGTTAATCATGGTCCAGCTAATGTATGTTGGAAGCGTCCATTGGAGAGTCTGACCTCGTGCAGGGCTTTACAAGGTCGTGGATTCAGATGCCGACACAGCAAAGAAAGAACATTAGTTGATTCTGGAGTTGATCGTGTCTGTTCATAGATCAGAAGGTCACGGTGCATGTAGAAGCAGTATTTCAGACCATAGGAATGAGTCAAGTTCTCTTAAGGTGTGATGTCTTCCTTGGTACCATCCCTGAATTCTGACTACTCCTTGGAAAGGCACTCCGCCTTTGTTATGTGTATGGAACTTCAGCTTTGCCGTTTTCCTTGATGGAATCTCTATGAATTTGTGTTTAAAGTGCCAAGTTTGTTCTCTTCATCCATCACTCTTTCATTGGTGTGCCTAGGTCCTTCATAGTATTTAATGCGGCCACGTCTTTGAAATGTTTTGGTGATACTGGTCTTTTGATGGCACACTTTGGCTACATGGGTTAAGTGAGTTAAGTGCTTCGGTGAGGGTATGGTCTAACCAAGAGTTTGTCATTATTGGGCATGGAGTCAGAATTGTGGCAGTGGCAATCAGATTTGCATCTAGGCTGGTGAAGGAGGTTGGTTGCTTGTTGTGTGCTTATAGTGAGGCTGTGCATTAGTTGGGAGAAGAATACCATGGTGGTCGGTCCAAGAACTAGGGTATTAGAGTTATAAAATATGTGAATTGCATAGGTTTTATAATCTTTATAACATATACTACAAAGAACTTTGTAACAAAACCCTTCATAATAATTTAATATATTATTTCAATGTTTGCAATCATTTTTAACCTTTTCGACGCTCATGACGAGCTGAGCTCGTCATGAGCCACGGCACTCCGGTGCTCATGACGAGCTCAGCTCATCATGGGCCGTGGAACGCTCAGGTGCGGGGAGAATTCGCCCGCTGTGCTGAGCATTCTACAGGAGCCAATGCACCTGTGACGAGCTCAGCTCGTCATGAGCACCGGAGCGCCGTAGCTCGTGACGAGCTCAGCTCGTCATGAGCACCGGAGCGCCGTAGCTCATGACGAGCTCAGCTCGTCATGAGCATGGGGGTGCTGTTCGCGCCCCCCCAGCACAGCGAGGGAATAACCCCCGCAGCGAAGGGGTTAACACTACGTACGACAGTTTAACATTGTTGATTTGTTACCAATGTTCTCATCATGTACTCTGTACTTTTCTATGATGGATGCTCCCGAAAGCACCCACTCGGGCCACGATTGGCTTCTTAGTATGGTCTTCTGATCATCTGCAATGTTCCTGGAGTCCCAGATACTACTATTACTCCCTTTCTGGATAGTAAGCTCACGTCCTGTGGATTTCCATCACTGTTGACTGCACGTTGATGTCTAGTAGTCAGAAGTTCTTAGCCGAACTCTGAGCAGTGTCTGGGTTCAGGGTAAGCGGCATCACAATGTCACCCTCCTTCACTTAAGACAGAACTGTGCTTTCTGAAAACTCAGGTATCCAGATTGCGGCAGCAAAGATCGTTGTGCATTAACGCGTCCCCCGGCTGTCTGACGTCACAGTGGGCGTGTGCGGAGGACGGGTGGGGGCCGTCCGATACACGCCCACTCATTAATTCCCCAGCACTGCGGCGGAATTTGCACCGCGGTCAAGGGGTTAAGTAATTTATTTTATAATACATTAAGTATCCCAGCCTCTTTCTCACATCTCGAAACCGACAGTATGACGCTAGCTTGCAATAAGAGAGCACTGGATGCCCCATAATATATAAATATCCTGTCCTAATAGAAAATCTGCGTTTAGTGAATCTTTGCCATTTGTTTGAAGAATAGTTGTTAAATGCCCACCATTAACCTTTTATGTGCTGTAGCCAAATCTGAAATGAGGTGCAAATATACTTTTATCCATACATATCCTTACATGGGGAACGACTGACTGCTGGAAAGAAGTTTGAGTGGTGAAAATAAGACGGGAACAAATGTGAGGGAAATAATGAAATGTTACTTGCAAGAACAAATTCAAGGCAAGGACACAAACAAAGGAGATGGCTTCAAAATTGGAGTAGGGTAGAACTGATGAAGAATGAACGAGGAAAGGAAGGAAATAAAAGCAAAAAGCTTTTATTAGCATTGACAAAACACCAGCCCTGATATTTTTGTTTTCAGATCAAAAAAAGATAAACATTCTTAACCACTGATTTTTACAGTTTTTAAAACATTAGAAAACTAAAAATAATCGGAATTCACAACACATAAACAGTGAAAACAGGAAAGCCTAACTTATGAATATCTTCCTGTGCCAGAGTAGACTAAAACAACTTTTTTATCAGCAGAAGTTCTCCTGTTATGTCAATTTTGACTCTGTTCACAAGGCCTCCACAACATTGTTCTAGGTTGTCGCACTTTACTGACACCAATGTGATGGCTGTAGTTGTGGCAAATCTTCATAGGTCCGGGTGTTCAATATTTCCCTACCCAGATGATTGGCTGCTGAAGGGCGGGAGGGGCTGCTGCAGCTGGTCTTGGACTACTTGTGCCCCACAGCATCACTGCTGTGGGCCTTGAACTTTTCCATCACTCTTCCCAAGACGCACATCCTTCTCAGAACCTTCTGTTCACAAGGACAGTACTGGACACAACATCTGAGATTTCTCCTCTCAGAAAATGCAGGGCTTTCTGATAGGATTCCATTGTTTGAGTCTAGCCCGGATGGTCCTTTGCATGCTGGTTTGCTTGCTTTTTTTGCTAACTGTTAGTCACTCATGCATGCTGACACATGACTTTTGCCATGAGTGGGTGACTGACATTGAGCCATCAGCGCCACAATGGATCTCCAGCTGTGGTTGGGACAGGAGAACCTCTACTGTGAGAATTCCTTTTAATCACCACCCACAGAGGCCATCATAGTCATGGATGCAACCACCTTAGAGACTGAGGAACTCTGGTCAAATGTCTGCTCCAGAGGAGCCGCAACTTTCTAGAACTATTTGCAGTTCACCTCGCCCTGAACGACTTATGCCCCCCACACACGCACTTAACTTTTGCCATTGGTTTGTCCAAATCCATATGGAAAACACAAGGGCAATGTGGTATGCAACCAAGAAGGGCTGGGTGTGCTTTCGTAACCTCACTGGATCTGGCTGTCTGTCAACCATCTAATAAGCTTCTTGAACACAAAAGATGCCTGACCATTAGTGGTGTCTCTACCCGGAAGTGGTACAAGCCATCTTTACCCTATGGGGCTCCCCTAGCTGAATCTTTGCCACTTGTGAGATTGTGCATTGCCCACTATTCTGTGCCTTCTAGTTTCTGGTGCAAGGAGACCTGGGTATATGTTTTATTCCTGACAGGGAATCCCCTGCACCACAGTACATTATTTCCCCCATTCATTTGATTCTGGAATTATTGAGGAAACTGTACCAAGAATGAGCACAAGTGGTGCTGGTTTCCCTGGCCTGGCAATAAAGGGTGTGGTATGCCAACCTCCTGCTGCAGTCACCATGCTCCTCCCGACCCCCCCAACTTCTGCTCTGGCGCAAGATGGGTCTCCTCCTCTCGCATTTGGGAGGACAAGTGTTGCACCCCAACCACCAGTGCCTCCACCTTCATTCCTTAAGATTGACCGGGACATTTCAGTTCTATTTGCTGTCGGGAGTGGTGGATGCCGTCTTGTTGGCATGCTATCCTTCCACGAGTTCAGTCTTTGCGGGCTTTAAAACCATTTTCATCCAGGTGTGCTGGGAGGGTATTGACCCTCAAAAGGTGCAACTTTCTGATGCATTTTGTTTTCTTTACCCTAGCAAGTTTGTGCAGTGTGCATAATTAAAGCTTATGTTTCATCTTTATCAGCCTTCATTGGGTTGCCAGATTAGCCATCTGTTCAAGTCCCCGATCATTATGAGATTTCTGGAGGGGCTGCCAGATAATTCCCCTTTTCTCTTTTATTATGCCTTAGTGGCGTCTTTTCATGGTCCTGACATTCCTAATCGGAGCTTTGTTTGAGAAAATTCATAGCTGCCAGTCGCAGCTTTTGAAGTTGATGGAGCTGGTTTTGATGCCCATCAGTGAGCTATAAGAGCTTTGTGTCCAACCTCTGATATCCTTGTTCTCAGATAGGCTGATTTTGAGCAAGGCATCCTTTCTGCGAAAGGTGTTGAGCCCATTCCATGTGGGCCAGTCCATCACTCGACCCACATTCTACCTCCTGTCCCATGTGATCGAGGAATGGCTACATAGACCGGGCTCCGTTGGCATGGATCCCTCCACGTTGGGCTCAGGTACTCCTCTGGGTAATGATGATGCAAGCCCTTTAGGCCCCATTGGAACAACTTGAGCTCCTCGGTGCACTGGTTGTCTAAATAGCCCTAACAACCTTTCCTTCCTCCACATCGGGGAGCCTTTTATTGAAGTGTTTTCGACCAGCACCTCCACTGTCTGCTTAATCAACAGGCAGAGGATGGTGTGAGTTGTTGACTCCTATATTTGGAGGCTTTGCATTTGTGGCAGTGGATTCTGCAATGGTACATTTTCCCTTTGGTGGCCTATCTGGTGTTGCCTCTTCTACCCCCAAAACAACCAAAACCCCACCCCAAGCTTACCTTCATGTGGTTCTCTTTGGGGTGCACAGAATATTAATAAATAACTTCATCTGATAGAGACTTCTAGTAGTAGATTCCTACGAGCCCATCAGCTTATGTGATTTTCAGCTAAACAACCTGTTATAGTTTCCAGCACTCATGAGGAACCCAATCTTTGAATGACCAAACCATCTCCACCCAAGCAGCTGAACTGGTTGAATATTTCAACCTATGCATCCTGTAGATTTTAGTTTTTAACCACACATGGTAATGGTCATGTTCTAGAGATGTAATTTACAAGACATCTGAAACTTGTCCCGTCCTTTGCCTCTTTACATCATGCAGCTGCTTTTTTGTCGTCCTGACAGTACCCAGCCAGATGCCCAACTGCAATACCACTGAGCCCAGTTGCATGAAAGATCTTTTGTTACTTGATTCAGTCTGAGGGTATGCTAGCACCCGGCAACCCCTCCCCATGAGGGCAGTGCCTGCCAAGCTTGGAATCCCAGCAGGGACACGTTTGCAAGGGACATGAGGGCCTACTAAGCTGTTACTCTGGTGAAGGGTCTCATGGATCTGTCTTTAAAGCCAAATGCTAGTTGAACTGTATGCTTAAATGTGTTGCATGATGTACTGTGATTCCCATCGGACTCCCAGGGAAATCTAAGAGATTCATTTTGTTTTAATTTACATGGTTAACACTTTAACTTAGATCTTGGGTTTGCGAGCATTGATAGTGAGGCCT
The DNA here is from genome assembly GCF_964261635.1 of Lissotriton helveticus. Taxonomy (NCBI): domain Eukaryota; kingdom Metazoa; phylum Chordata; class Amphibia; order Caudata; family Salamandridae; genus Lissotriton; species Lissotriton helveticus. The sequence continues at coordinate 1,918,119,030 of NC_136067.1, read as the reverse complement.
GGAGCACATGGTTGGTGTGTGAATGACAAGGATGTATTCAGATGATGTTTTTTTTTCTATAATTTACATAAAATTATTAGTCTCTTCACTGGGTTTTAGACATCATAAGTCTTATCGCATGGCCGAGATACCTTTGAAATACAGCCTTGTCATTGGGTGTGTCCTGCATGCATATGTCCTTTTTATAACCAAAAGTGACTCACAAAGGCCAAAAACACGGCAGATGTATGAAAATTAAAACTTACTCCTAAATCTTGGCTACAATATAACCCTTACTTTAGGTCTAAATCTTAATCCAACCATCACTGGAATGGTAATCGTAGCAAATGTCAATTGGTGGTGAATGAACTCTTGCAGTGTGAATTCCATATTCTTGATCGCTTTAGTTGTAATTCTTGCTGTTGGCTCTTTTAAACATTTTTGGAATGACTGGCATATTACTAGAGCTAATGTTATTATAGGGAGTCTGACTGGCCATAGTACATGGGGAAGTCACCGCTTGGGTATCGAGGGTGCCATCGCATTCATGTAGCAAGCTGTCGATACGATTTAAGACCGTTACTTCCCGCATGTTTAGCTTTTTTCCCCTTGCCCGCTACCCCGCCTTCCATACAATCCACCGCTTTTCTTTTCCCCATCACTTAAAAGATGGCAAACTGGAGTTTACACTAGTTCCATTGAGTGTTGTAAAACAAAATGGCTGAGGGGTCTAAGCCCATCTGCCAAGTCCCAATGTGGTTCTATAAAAAGTTAGACAGTACCTTGATGTCCCGTGTTGTAAGTCTCAGAGAGGGGGCCGAGCCTCTGATGGGCGCAGACGGGCCCGGGCTTGGCTGGGCGCCCGCGCGCACATCCCAAGCTGTGGAAGTGCTCCTATGCCTTTTCGGCCTGCCGATGGCTGGTCCTGCCCCCAAGGCTCGTGACGCACTGGGGGACCTTGTCCCACCCCAGGAAGGCAGCAATGAGGGGCAACAGGGCTGTCGGACCTCCAGTGGCTGCAGGTAGCAATGTAACATAATGTACCTCTAAAATAATGCTAACCTGCATACCTAAAGAGCTGCCTGCACCTGCACGAGGTGTGTCTCTGGAGTCTGGGCTGAAGACACGAGTCAGTCATCTTATAAAGGTACCCTCATGCACCCGAAGGCGATCCAGGGTTGAGAAGTGAAGCTGCACATTGTCGAACATAAGACTTAGTTGTGGCCCACATGTACGTCCCACTCTGTCGTCTGCCAGAGGTCACTTTTGCAGTTGAAGTCCTTTGATAAGTCAAAATGGAAGACTAAGCACAAAAAAGTGAAGTGGGACTCGACTCTTTGCTGTGACTCTCTATCCAAAAGACCAGGCATGGGGGTGTCATGAAGTGAGTCAGTCTGCCTCTAGGTATCCTATTGGGGAGCAGATTCTCCAACTGCCCCTAGTGTGCCCTGGGCCATTGGTGATGCTGCAGCTGATTAGAGCCATCAAGGAGGGCTATGCTGCAGATTGCTGGCTTACTTCTGGCTCCCTCTGGTGCTTCTTTGTTCTCCAAGGAACCATGGGGCATCCATTTAGGTTGCCACCAGCGGCTCCGTCCTCGGCACAGTGAGACACCTAGGGTACTGCTCCAGTGCCCATACTGACTCTGGTACTGACTCCCACTCTGTCTCCAAGAGCTGGGGTGGCAGAGACGGCTAAAGAACGGTGATGGATTAAACCCAGACCTGTTGACTGGGTCTGAGTGTTTGATTCGTTCAGATGCTCCGTCCATCACCACGCCCTTTTGTACCGCTTTGTTCGCCATAAGTTGGCAGGGTATGCTCAGACGTGAGTCCCTTGCTCACTTAGCCACTGGATTCAAGCAAGCCTGGCTGAAGACGGCTGAAATGCCAGAAACCGGTCCTAGGAAGCTTGTTTCCGGTTCCGGGAAGGCATGACTTGGCAGTTCGGCTGGACTGTTCCCATGAGGCACAGGGTCAGACTGATTTGCATATGGCCATGTCTAAACTGGGGTGGCAGAGTGGGCTAAAGAACGGTGATTGATTAAACCCAGATTTGTTGACTGGGTGTGAGTGTTTGATTGGTTCAGATGCTCTGTCCATCACCACCCCCTTTTGTACCGCTGACTCCAAGACCAGCGCTGGACCACTCCATGTTTACTTTAGTACTGATGCCACTGGTGCCAGAAGAGTATCTAGTCGGGATTCCAGTGTCTGCCACTAAACAGATCTCAGCCTGATCTCAATAAATGTCCTACTACGAAATTACAAAAGTGTAGCGGGTTACTAATATACCCTAACTCTGAACCTGTATCGGTATCAGAATGCATGTGGCATCAGAACCGCCATTGTATTTTTCGCTCTGACTCGGAGCAAGGTGCACCCCAGTGTTGAGATGATGGGTACAGTGATGTATCTCAGTACAAAGATGACCACTTTTAGATGGAATATAATAAACAACACGTGTTCTTTAATTCAGAAGTCCAACATTTTCTTGTGTACGGAACATTTTATTACAATTCCTGTAGCCAACACGTGTTTCATTGAATTGGTACAAATACAGGAATAAAATACTGGATGTTTGAGAAGACAAAAATAAGAAAATTAAAGAATATACTGGAACATTAAAAAGAATATACTGGAAACTGACAGTTTATAAATGTTGGCGCTCAAGGGAATTACTTATCACTTTTAAATGGTTTTAAAATAGGCCAGTGTGTTTGATACTTGCCCAGGGATAAGTTTATTCTTGCCATGTGAGCCACTGCGTCATTTGCAGTAGTGGTCCGAGGGAATCCCAGATTTGAAGCTACAGTCTACACCAATACTGATGTCGGTGCAGACATGTTGCAGCCTGAGCTAGCCACGTCTGAGCTCTTTTTCCCTTTTAGCAGATCCCTCACCAAGGCCTTGGTCAAAACTTTGTTCATGTCCCCCAGTGAATTGACAGGTTGACAGGCATCACTGACCTTCTCCTGGTGACCCTGATCCTACTCCAAAGAGCCATGTGGTTCAGGCTTCAACCAGTAGGGTGATTCCCTATTCATTCCCCACCACTCCTCCAGTTGGGGAGTCCAAGAAGATTGCAATCAATAAATGGTGTAGGTGGTCCCTTCGATCATGCCCTCCCGAACCTGATCTTGGGGCCTCTGTGGCTCAGACAATTCATGATAGACCATACATGGCCAAATGTGATTCATGCTGGCCTAGCTACTACTGATTGCCTGTTGACGTGTAGATGTGTTCCTCATGATCTTCTGGAGATGTACCTGCCTCTCTCATAGATGGGCACTTTGATGGCTCACACCCTTTCAGTGAAAACACAGATTGTGCTTCGGAGCATTTTAATGGAAGTAGGGCCTTGACACACTCTCCTGCCAAGCAGTTCCCGCATCAGGTTAACCCCTCCCCACACGGTGCTCGTGTGCTGATGACGAGCTGAGCTCGTCATGGCCGTTAGAACGCTCACACGTGGGGATAATTCCCCTGCTGTGCTGAGCGTTCTAAGGAACGGGCGTGGCCGTGATGAGCTCAGCTCGTCATCAGCACACGAGCACCGTGGCTGATGACGAGCTAAGCTCGTCATCAGCACCGGGGTGCTGTGCGCGCCCCCCAGCACAGCGGGGGAATTACCCCCGCAGAGAAGGGGCTAAAAAGTTCAAAGCTTACTCCAGATAGCTAATGTATAGGCAAAGACGGTCCCCCCACCCAATTCAGCAGTCACCACAACCCTTTCAAAGCTGTGGACATGGGTCTGGCAGCCAGGACGCAGGTCAGCAGAGGGCATCAGTCCTCTTCCGCTGTGGCAAGAGCTACATAGTCACTCTTTGCCTTTCCTATCCTGTGGGGGCCATGATTCAACACTTCATTGCAGGGTGGAGATCCATCACGTCCCAAAGATTGGCCCTACTGTTAGTTGTAGATACCTTACCTTAGTATTTCCCCCAGATTTTTTTCTTTAGCAGTACCTCTGTGCGTTGTTAGGTGGTGTGGTCGGCTCCACCTCAGTCATCTGCGATGTGGGTGCTGGGATGACGTCGCCGGACCTACATAGACTCTGCCCATGCACGCAAATGTCTTTTACCGTGCCAGCCTACCGCAGATCCAGAGCGAGTTACCCCTAGCCACTTTTTGGCTAACTTTTTGTTGATGTATTTTTCAAGTTGTAGACTCCTGGTGCATTGAGGACGTCCCAGCTAAGGACCGGCTTCAGCAACTGGCCTAGCCACATAGTCACGCAAGCTGTCCTGCATCTGCGTTTCCGTGCACGTGGGACCCAGCGTCCTTGTGGGTTAGACAGCCAGCGGGCGAGCCAGTCCACCCTTCCCCCTCCCCCGCCACTGCCTCCAAACCTTCCTAGTCCGATGCTCCAGGTCCATCACCAGTCAGAAAGTATCAGCTCTCTTGGCCAAGGGAGCTAAAGAGAGGGTCACTGTGCCAGAAGTAGGTAATGGTTGTTATTCCCGCTACTTTCTGGTACCCAAGAAGGACATATCTTAGACCTCTGGGCCCTCAACTTCTTCCTCCGGAAGGAAAAGATCAAAATGCTCACCCTAGCTCAAGTTCTGTCTGCACGCGACCCAGGAGACTGGCGAGTGGCATTGGAGTTGCAGGACGCTTATTTTCATTTACCCATCATGCTGGCCCACAGACATTACCTTTGGTTCACCGTGGGCCACAAGCACTTTCAGTTCACCATGCTCCCCTTTGGCCTTACCAGTGCCCCCTGGTGTTCACAAAGGTGATGGTGGTGGTTGCAGCTCATCTGTGCAGATCAGGGGTTCCAGTCTTCCTCTAGCTCGACAATTGGCTGTTGAAGGCAGGCCCGACCCAGGCTGTCGTCTCCCCCTCCAGACTATGGCAGACCTGCATTCGCTGGGGTTAACTATCAACGTGCCGAAGTCACACCTGGCTCCCTCTCAGATGATCCCTTTCATAGGGCGGTTTTTGACACACTGTAGTTTCGGGCTTATCGTCCCGAGCAGCGAGCCTGGGATATTCGGGCAATGATACCGATGTTTCAGCCTCTTTCCTGGATTTTGGTGAGAAAGACCCTGGGGCTGCTTGGGGTGCTGGGCCTCCTGCATCCTGCTGGTGGATCATGCCAGGTGGCATATGGGGGTTCTGCAATGGGACCTCAAGTTCCAGTGGGCGCAGCATCAGGGTAATCTTTCTGACTTCGCCAGGATCTCAGAGGGAACTGCGCCCCCAACTGCAGTGGTGGCTAACAAACCTAGATTGGGTCGGTGGCAGATCTCGCTCCCTTCCCCAACCAGATCTAACAAGAATAATGCGAAGCCAGACATCCACTCGAAACCAGAGTCCTCTGAGCTCCACCTTCCCCAGGTGACAACTCCCCCACTAAACTCAGCAGTGACCCGTCCATCCCCACGGTCAGCTTTGGATGGGGATGAGAAAGTGGCCTGCCACAGAACCAACTGTGGCTGGTCAGCCACCATTGTAGATCTTGTGCTGCCTCCTCCGAAATATGGATGGCGTAGGAAAGGCAGCCCTGGTACTAAACTCACTAGAACTTCAATTTCCGTGTAGAGATCTGCATGTGCCAACTGTTGTGGTTTACAAGGGGGATGCACAAGGCTAAGAGGATAAAAAAGCCTCACAACCAATCAAACCATGGATCCAGAAGTGATCCTGAAACATTGGGATTATAGTCTGAATAGCCTGTACTCATTACTTCAGAGAACAAGCATTTGCAATGCAATTGTTCTCGCCTTTGGGACCTTATATGTATTTAGCTATGCAGCACATTAGCCTGGGTGCTGAAGCATCTACTGTTCTTTAACATAGAGGGAAAGTAAGCACCAAACAGTGACACGCCAGGTATGGGAACACATGAAGAGAAATATTGCCTTTCAGCTAGAAATGGTATAGTCCAAAGCTCTGTTTTTAATATAAAGTCAGGGCCTTCGGTGGTCATATCACTGAAAATACAAGATTTGAAAAAAATATTGTCTACGGGTGCTTGTGGAAGACAACTTCTATGGACTGGAATCTAGAGAATGCTAAAGTGATCCTTGTATTTTACTGACTTCTGCTGGTCGTTTTTTATCAAAGTTAAATGGAGGCAGTTGCCAGAAAAAGAAGAAAAAAAAGTCTCTCAGCAGAAAGCAATTCTGGTATTTTACTGACCTCTGCTGGTCGTTTTCTATCAAGACAATTGAACAGAAAAAAAGTCCCTAAGCGGAAGCAGACCAGTCCTAGGGCTGATCTCCAGAGCCCACAAAGTACACATATAAATATATAATAAGTATATTCTAAAGTATATACAAGAGGTCTTGAATGCTTGACCTAAAAAGCCATGAACTCCACTATATTCAGGGTCACATCACGCCACTGAATGGAAGCCTCAGATAGGGAGTCAAGTGGGACTTTGGCTCGTTTATGGTGAACCTAATGAAGTCAGGAGTTGCACAACCATCTAGAAGTGGTCCACGACTAATTGTGGAGGGCCTGCCTTCAAAAGCCAGTCGTCGAGGTACTGGAATAAAGCATCGGCTGTACAGCATGAACATAAATGCAAGGATGATGCTGCCACATCATTTTCTGGGCGTCCATGCATCATGACGTATCTGTGTGATATGGTAAAAGCAAATATCTACATGAACTGGCACAAAAGCGATTTGGAAAGGGGAAGGACTGGTAGCACTTTGCTGCCTGGCCCTCCCCACTGAAAAATGTGTGGAAAAAATAGATGTTATAGTAAGAGTAGGAAATGATTGTGTGTGGCATTACTTAAGATAGCAGATGATGATCCTCCTAAGGTATGCAGTGGCAGTTAGGTAGACACAGAGACAATGAAGAAAGGGAAAGAGAAGTTGTTGCTGGGTGATAAAGAATGAGTCTGCCGCTGAGTTTTACCCAATTTGCAACCAATGAAGAAGGTAGTCTCTACGTTCCCATACTTCAATCACGGAGGGGTAAGTCAGTGTACCACAGTTTTAACCCCTCCCATGCTGATGACGAGCTCAGCTCGTCATCAGCCACGTTGCTCGTGTGCTCATGATGAGCTGAGCTCGTCATGGCCGTTAGAACGCTCACACGCGGGGATAATTCCCCCGCTGTGCTGAGCGTTCTAAGGAAACGGGTGAGGCCGTGACAAGCTCAGCTCGTCATCAGCACACGAGCACCGTGGCTGATGACGAGCTGAGCTTGTCATCCGCACAGGGGCACTGTGCGCGCCCCCCCAGCACAGCGGGTAGAGGAGGGAGGACTTTCCTCAGCATGTGTATGGAACAAGTTACTTACCTCCAATAACGCTCTTTATGGTCGAAACTCGATCTCTGGCGCTGCGCTAATGCTGTTCTGCTTCAGAATGACGTGCAGGGCCTATATAGGCACCACTCCCATGCACCGACATCTATTGATATTGAGACTGTCTGCGTCCCCAGACGTAGAGCCCCCAAAGACAAACGGCTGTGACTAGTGTGCAGATTCCTAAACTTGGGTTATTATTAAGTGATAGAGGCCAACCACAGAATGGGGCGGAGGGGAGGGTTGGTGAGGAATCTGTGGCTAGATAGATTTGAAAGAAGCGTGGCAGGGAGAATGGAGATCTGTTGAGGAGCAAGTATCCAGTTTACTTCAAGGCCCATTACAGACTCCAAACTGAAAAAGCCACAAATTCAGAAGACTGAGTGATGGTGTTGAATGGTGCCGACAGGTCGAGTAATTTAGAATTTCCCTCACCAACCAGCATTCTCTGGTAATCAACTGTAGAGACCATTGGAGTTGGCATTTTGGCCCACATGCATCAACAATGCCATTTGCGATTCCTTATTAGCGAAAAATAAGGATTCGCTAATAAGGTATAGCAAAAGGCTATGCATAAAGAAATCGCAAAAAAAATTGCGATTTCTAAATATTCTTTAATTGCGACTCGCAAATTGCAACTCGCAATTAAGGAATACCTCCCCATTCATTCCTATGGGCCTCTAGGGAAGACATTCTCAATTCGCAATTAGAGAATCGCAAATTGAGAATGCAATTTCAAGGGTGCAGGGGTGTCCAAAGGACACCCTGTTGCACCTCTGAAATTGACCTGTGCACATATGTCGCGCACACACAGGCCCTTAGGGCATGTGTGTGCGAAACATGAAACTTTGAAAAATGCATCAAAGTGCATTTTTTCAAAGTTTTTGCAAATTACCATCAAGTTGAACTTCATGGTAATTTGCTCCCCCTATTTGCGAAATCGCAGATTTTTTTTACTTTCATGCATTGCATTTAAGGAATCGCAAAATGCGATTCCTTAAATGCAATCGCAATTTGAGAACTCAAATTAATTGCGAATTCTCAAATTGCGAGGGCCTTGACCCTTGATGCATTTCAAAAGCAAATTTTGCGATCGCAAACGGCCGATTTTTGCGAATCGCACCGTTTGCGATCGCAAAAGGCTGTGATGCATGTGCCCCTAGATGTTTTCAGAAGTGGAAGAACATGTGCATGATTTGTCCAAAGCAGATCTAATAGAGAGGTTACACAGGTCCATCAGAACAAGAGCTTGGATGTCGGGGATTATTGGTCAAAAGAAGAGCTAGTCTTCACAAACAGAAAGGCAGGTTTCATTTGCTCTAGAAGGAAAGTGTCAAAAGCAGTATGAAAACAGTCACCAGGAGGCTCAGACTGCACTAGAAAGTAAGGTGATGGGAGATGTTTAAGGATAAAACATAACTTGTATGTTTGCAATTTTGTTGTGGAAGATAAGATGTTGGTGAGTTTAGAATAAAGTTCTTGTTAGGTTTGAATAGTGTTCGCGCATGCAGCGGGATAAAATAGACTTTTAACAGAAAATCTCCAGAGGGGAGTTGCCAAAGGATTCTGCCTTTTTAGCGTATTATTCTATGCAAGCCTTGCAGAATATACTCTGGAGCATAAGACTGGAACCATGCACATTCCAGATATCTGCATACTCTGATCAAAGTTCTTTGGAGTACCAGTGGAAAGGTCTAATGGTGGAAGCTGAATACCTTATATGATGTTATTTCCTTTAGGACATTGAGAAGACATTTTTTTAACAATTGAGCAGCAGAGGTGGCATCACAGGAGAACATGAACAGTGGGGCTTTTACTGTGGACACCAAGTTAAGAGTAATAATTTTGAACCATTGTCTTACCAGAGATTCTGATTTCTTGGTAATTCTGGGTCTAAGGAAAAGTAAAACATAATTTGTAAAGATTTGATGGAGACTTCTAGCTGCAGATTCCTTATCTTTGAATTCCCCCGCTGTCTGCCTGCACCCGGAAACGTTTGCACGAGCAATACCCCTTCCGCTAGCAGTCAAGGGGCTCCTTTCGGCTCTGCGTGATGTTGGGGTCCTTTACTACGTCGTGGACACCTATTTAGGCGCAACCCAGGAGCATGGATGTCAGTTCTGATCTTTCTGCGCCAGTTAAGCTTCTATCCAGAAAGAGCTACCCATCTATCGCTTTTTAACAGGCCTTTATTTGACTTTTTGTCGACTTCTGAATTTTTTCCAATATGGTGTGCGAGGATGCCTTCGAGGAAGACTGGGTATAAACCGTTCAGTGCCTGTCACCTCATGGTGTCGGTTACAGACCCCCACCTAGTCTGTCTCTGGTGTCTCGAGCGCGGCCACATTTCAAAGTCGTGCTCAGACTGTTGGGCCATGGCTTTGAAGGCCTTGTGGAAAGGGCTATGAAGCTCCTTGCCGGTCTGCAGGCAGCCGCAGCCCGTGGAGGGAGTTCCGTGGGGCAGAGAGGTGGGGCAGGGGAGGGGCAGGGTGGGGGTTGCTAAAAAACGGAATATAGATAGTTGGAGGTAAGTAAACAATTTAATAAATAAAACGAATTTCGTAGCGCACCCAGCATCACAAAATGCGATGCAGGGCGCGCTACGAAATTAGTTTTATTTATTAAATTGTTTACTTACCTCCAATTATCCATGTTCCGGTTTTTAGCAACCCCCACCCTGCCCCTCCTCTGTCCCACCTCTCTGCCCCACCTCTCTGCCCCAAAGAACTCCCTCCACGGGCCGTGGCTGTCTGCAGGCAACACTGTCCAGCGAGACTCTCCAGAGATCCCGGTCCCGATCAAATTAGAGGAGGTTGCGGGACTGCTCCTGGACCCCCAAGTCATCTTCATCGCACGCAAGGTCTTTGGGACACTCGGAAGAGCCAGGCGGACTTCATCTTTGCCTCGGCGAACGAGGGAAGAAGCACTCTTGTTCTAAACACGGTTCTGCGGAGCCAGAGCTAGGGTCGACTTTGCGCCTCACTCCCTTTCAAGGAGCCAAAGTGACCCCCGCTCAAGTTAAAGAATTTTACGAGGCCATGCGCCTTGTTTTTGAGCAGGCTGACCCTTCTGGTGAGCCCTTGGGATCTGCGAGGTTGGAAAGAGCCCATTGGATTCAACGCCGTCAGCTCTGGCTATGGCACTGGTGGGGCCTCGGATCGGATCCAGGATGATGCCTGTCGTGCCATTGCGACCTCACCTGGCGTTGGACCCAAAGTCAGTGCCGCCAGTACCAGCCCCATCCTTATCTCGATGACATGGAGTCGGAATGTGTTGCTCTCTGCCGATTACAATGTCGATTGAACCCAGGGGTTCTGTGTTGACTGGATACTTTGAGGACGTTTCAGGCTCTGGAGAGTAATGGGAGGGGGTCTATGGACCCTTTGGAACAGCAAGATGTTTCTGCAGAGCAGATGGCCTGGTATGGGGAACTTAGGGAGGCCAGCGGGCTGGACACTTCCCCAGATACTGGCATGCTATCTCCGTCAACTGTGGCTACAGAGGAGGGGGCATCTATTGCCATGGTGGTTAAGAGGGCAATCGAGGTACTCAAGGCTAGAGTTGCCCTCCAGGCGAGTCAGGACTAATCTCCTGACCGAAGTGCTTCAGCCTGGAGCTTCCACCTCTGAACTGCTTTTGCCCTTCAATGAGGCACTAACTGATGTCCTTCTAGGCATGTGGCCCAAGCCAACACAGGGGCTACTGTGAATAGGATAATTGCACGCCTCCATCGCCCAGCTCCGGGCGACCCAAAGTTCCTCAGCCAACACCCCACCCCTGAAAGCTTGGTGGTGCAGGCTTCTACATCCCAGTACACGTTCCCTTCCGCCCCTTCTGATAGGGAATCCAAGAGGCTGGATTCACTTAGGAAGAAGATGTTTTCTTCCTCCAGCCTGGCATAGTGGTCGGTGAATACAGCATGCTTATTTGGCCATTTCTCCCACTCCTTTTGGGAGATGGTTGCGCAAGTTCTGCCACAAATCCCGGAGGAGGCCTTGGCTGTGCTCACAGGCGGTTAAGGACAGGAGCGATGCAGCAAAATTCACCATAAGGTAGAGGTCTTCAATTTGTGGGGCGTGACCCCCAGGGGGGCGTGGAGTCCTGGGAAGGGGGTCGCGGATTTACAGGCCTCACTTCTGTCTGGAATTTAAAACATGCTCTTCCTTTTGAAAACGGAGGTGCAGTCATTAAAATGCTGCAGCTGAAGTTAATTTTCTCCTGTGCTGTGAAATGAAGAGGCTGGGCCTGAAACAATCCTTAGTGCCAGGGCGCCTGCTTACTTGAATGAAATAAAAATGTGTGGGCTTTACAACGTGACGCAGCTCCATAGATGCGTCACATTGTAAATTGGCCGAATTGTTTGCGACGTCGTTGGTTCATAAAAAGTGACGCAATGGCGGCGCAAGGAGGCACACGTGGTTTCTAAGTGTGGCTCTCTTTTTACACACAGACCTCTGCAGTGCATTAACTAATAGAGGTTTCCTAATGTACTACAGTGCATTTCCTACTGAGTAACAACTATTTTAAATGTATTTTTCATTTAAGCTACACATTATTTTATATGTAGCTACCTGATGGTAAAAGACCTAAAAAAAACTAGCAACATATTTTGGGGCTGATTTATGAGAGGCTTGAGCCGTCGGAGCTAATTTTTTTAAAGCTCCGGCAGCACAAGCGTTGCAATTGTATCTGAGCCGCCGCAAAGTCACCCTGCATGGCTATAAGTGCCCTCATACATATGGAATAAGACAAAGCAGTACAAGTCGCTGCCTTGCCTTAGTCTGTGAAGTAGGAGTTCCATGGGCATTGCGGTGGGTGCTCCCACGACACACCCATTGATTTTGACACTGCTCCAGATTTACCAAACCATGTAAACCTGCGGTAGCACCAAAACCTTACGCCTCCCCCACAGCAGGCGTAATGAGGAGAAATGTTTTCATGTCTCCTTGTATCTTTTCCTCTTTCCATGTGTGCTGCATTCTACAACTCACATAGAAAGAGGAAAACCACTCTCAGGGCACTTTCCTGCACAAAAACAATCCTGCCTACATTGGTGCTAGGCAGCAATTTGTGCGCCAACGCAGTGGGAAAGGACAGAAATGCATCATATTTCATAAATAATGTGCATTCCTGCCCTTTCACATTGGCATAGGGCATCGCAGCAAGAAGACTTGCAGCGCTGCCCTACGCCAATTCCTCATACATGAGGCCCTTTGCTTTTAGCTACACCTCTGACCACGCCCCCACGCTCACTGATCTTTCATTTGATAAACATTGTTTAATATTATTTCCCCACTGCAAAAAATGATTTGCTGTGGGAATTGGGGGCTTTTATGGTTGTTGATAGTTGTCAATGTTGAGGAGTACTAAGTTCTAGATATTTGTGTCAAGAGGGGGTCCTTACGCCTAAAACATTTTGACAGGGGGGTCTCAGCATAAAAAAGTTTGAAGACCTCTGCCATAAGGTGTGGCCTTCACATGACTGATTCGCTAGGCCTTCGTCCACTGTGGCCTGGCTTAGGACAACTGGCTTCTCAGACTGTCCAGGCAAATTTGATGGACATGCCGTTTGATAGAACCCGTCTTTCTGGGGAGAAGGCAGACTCGGCCCTAGTGAGGTTCAAGTACTTTCGAGCTACGCCCAGATCCTTGGGCCTCTCTTATACACCTTGTGGCCACTCTAGCTTTCGTCCCTTTCGTGGCAACGGAAGGGGTTTCCAGCCGCGTTAGCCCTATCCCAACCACTGTCCTGCGCAGACTTCCCTAGATGTGCGAGGACGAGGTTCATTCCGACCAAGGAATGGAAGCCAGAAGTCGTCTGCCACCCTGCCCGCTGCAGCCTCTAAGCACTCCTAGTCTAACTCTGCATGACCACACCACTCCAATTGGTGGGAGAATCCATTATCTCCCTGGCTGGAGGGACATAACAAAGTCAAGTGGGTCTTGCAGATCATTCAGGAGGGCTATTCTCTGCCTTTCCTTTATTTTCCTCCTCCCATTCTGTCAAATCAAGAACGGCTGTCGGAGGGTCATTTAAAATTACTCTAGGAGGAAGTTGCACCTCTCTTGGCCAAGGGAGCTATACAGAGGGTCCCGGATTCAAAGTAGACAGTGGCTGTCATTCCCGCTACTTTCTGATTCCGAAAAAGAACCAAGGTTTGTGGCCCATTTTAGATCTTCAGATCATCAATCTCTTCCTCAAGAAGGAGAAGTTCAAGATGCTCACTCTAGCTCAAGTATTGTCTGCCCTAGACCAAGAAGACTGGATGGTAGTGTTGGATCTTTCGGGCCACATGCATTACCTGCGGTTCAAGGTAGGCCGCACGCACGCACGCCGAAGGTGAGCACTTTACCGTGCTCCCCTTCGGCCATACAGTGCTCCTTGGTTGTTCAACCAAGGTGATGGGGGTGGTCGCAGCTCATCTGCGCAGGTTAGGGGTGTCAGTCTTCCACTATCTCCACAATTGTTTGTTGAAGGCATCCTCGTCCCAGGCTGTCGTATCCCACCTCAGACTATGGTGGACCTCCTGCAGTCGCTGGGGTTCTCTATAAACATGCCAAAGTCACACCTGACTCCTTCTCAGATGCTCCCTTTCATCTGGGCTGTTCTGGACACAGTGCAGGCACGGGCCTATCCTACTGAGCAGCGAGTCCAGGATATTCAGGTAATGATTCCGATGTTTCAGCCTCTATCCTGGGTTTCAGTGAGACTGACTCTGAGACTGTTGGGACTCATGGCCTCCTGCATCCTGTTGATAAAGCATGCCAGGTGGTGTATTGGGACTCTGCAGTGGGACTTGAAGTTCCAGTGGGCACAGCATCAGGGAAAATCTCACCGACGTGGTCCAGATCTCAGCAGGAACTGCGAGAGATCTGCAGTGGTGGTTGACTAACCGCGACTGGGTCAACGGCAGACTCCACTCCCTTCCCCAACCAGAGCTCACAGTTGAGGTATACACGTGTACCCCTATATTAAGGACTGGTTAATTAGTTCTCCTTCTTTTACAAAGGCAGAGAACGATGTCCAGGAAGTATGCAACCTTCTCCAAGACTACGGTTTTCTTATCAATACAGATTAAGTCTCACCTTTGCCCAGCAGCTGTTATTCATTTGGGTTCTCTTTTGTATAGACAAATGTATGATACTCCTCTCTTATGACAGAGCCCTGAGACTGGTGTTTAATCTACAAGACTTATTGTGAAGGTCTCAAGCCTCTGCAAAGCTGTGGTTACGGAGTCAGTGGGAGATGGCTTCAACATTGGACATAATCCCATGTATGCCTTAGTGCATCATGTGTTGTACCATTGGAACATTTTCTTAAAATTTCGAAGCTCTGATCTGTGTCACATCTCAGATTTGGGAGGATATCAAGTTGTGGCTCAGTCTGTTGAATTGGTCCAGGAGGCATCAGTTATGTTAGTCCACCCCAACAGTGATATCAACAGGTGCCAGCAAACTAGGGTGGGGGGTAGTGCTGGGCCCCTCTACAGCCCAAGGAAGGTGGTCGTGGTGGGAGGCTCAGTCTGGAGGTAGCTAGCTGCAGTCAGGGGTGCTCTAAATACTTTCCTTCTTCAAATTAATCCTCAAGCTGTGTGCATTCAGTCAGACAACCAGGTTGTGGTGGCATATATATATCACCGGGGAAGAATGGTTCATCCTCTCCATCACCTTGCCAGGGAAATTAGTTCCTGTGCAGAGTCCAATATCCTCTCTCTCAAAGCAGTATTTTTTCCGGGCACAGATAATGGGCCTGTTGACCAGGAATTTCCCCTCCTTGGTGTTTCTCTGCCTGTCGAATACAGTTTTTCAGATTGGTTGCAGATTCGGTCACCCCTGGCTAGACTTGTTTGCGACCAAGGAGAATGCTCTGATACATCAATTTTGCTCAGCAGGAAGGCTTGGGCGGTAGATGCATTCTAAGTGAGGTGGCCTCAGGGGGCTACTTTGTTTTCCCCGATCCCTCTCATTCCACAAGTTCTGCAGAAGATCCAGTAGGATCGGGCTCAGGTCCTCCTGGTTGTGCAAAAGTGGGTTCGGAGTCCTTGGTTTCCACTTTTGATAATGATTTTCACAATTTCTCAATGATTTTTCCATTCACTAATTCAATCACAGCTGTCCAAGGCATTTCTCAGTTGGTTGAATCCATGGTTTTGGCGGCTGAGCGGGAGCTCTTGTTAGCAAGGGGTATTCTTTAGCAGTGGAGAATTCCATTCAGCAATCTCGTTAGACTGTTGCACAAAAATCTTACAGTCTCCATTGGCTAAATTCTGAAAGATGGTGTCTAGGCAAAGGCGTACATGCCTCTATATGCCAGCCTGTTGCACAAGTTACTACTTGTGTAACAATATATGTTATGTTAATAGCCATTTGTATAGCGCACGTACACCCATGGGCTTCATGGCGCTGACTAAGAGAGTGACCCAGATGGATAAAGGGTTGAGCCTAGGCCGAAGGGAAAAGCCAGGTCTTAAGCTGTTTCCTAAACGCTAAAAGATCGGAACAGGAACGGATCCCCAGAGGGAGGGAGTTCCAGAGTTTGGATGCAAGAACGGCGAACCTGATCCACCCTGGAGTTGCAGCTTAAAGATTGGCGTGGACAGAAGTTGATGGTTGGCAGAACGGAGATTACGAGAGGGGGCATACCTAGACGGAAGGATATTAATGAATTGGGGGCTGCGAGTATGGAGAGACTTAAAGACAATACAAGCAGTTTTGAATTGCACTCGTTGGGTAAAAAGGAGCCAGTGGAGTTGTTTTAGCAAGGGCCTAGGTGAGTGCCAGCGGGGGCGTTGGTGGATCAGTCTGGCAGCTTGGTACTGGACCAGTTGGAGACGTTTGCCAAGATGCAAAGGAAGGCCCAGATAGATGGAATTGACATAATCCAGGTGGGATAGAACTAGCGCTATTACCACCTGGATCAAGGCCGACTGGGTCAGCATCCGACTGATTTTCTTTATCCTGCGGAGCTGGTAAAAGCAGGAAGATACCACCGAGCCCACCTGAGTTTTCAGAGATAGGTCTCTATCAATAATCACTCCCAGGCTTTTGACCGATGTAGAGGGGGTGGGCGCAAAACCTAATTCCGGGGGCCAGTATTGGGGGCCCCAAAATATTTGGCTTTTGCCATTAAGAAGTGTATCCGTCTTTCCAGGGTTCAGTTTTAAATGATTGGCATCCATCCAGCAACGGATGTGTAGCATGGTGACCTGGAATTCCCTGATAGAGTCGGGAGAACTGTCAATATTAAAAATGAGCTGAAGGTCATCAGCATAATTAAATGTGGTGACTTTAAACTTTCCCAGGGACTGAATCAGAGGGGCAAGGTACAAATTAAACGAGAGGGGACAACGAGGATCCCTGAGGAACTCCGCAAGTCGTCTGAATTTTAGGAGCAGTAAAAGGGGCCAGGCGGACCACCTGAGTGCGGTCACTAAGGAAAGACCTGATCCAATTATAGGCAGAGCTCCGGATGCCTGCCTGTTCGACACGGTCCAATAAGATGGCATGATCGACCGTGTCGAACGCGGCAGACAGATCTAATAAGACCAGCGCCTGAGGTATTCCCTTGTCCGCATTGTCACGGAGAGAATCCATGACAGCGGTAATGACAGTCTCGGTGGAGTGGGCGGGCCGAAACCCGGCCTGGTGGGGATCCAGATAGTTGGAATCTTCAATAAAATTAGAGAGGTGAGAGATGGTATATGCTTCAAGGATTTTGGCCAGGTAAGGAAGGAGAGAGATTGGCCTGTAGTTAGAAAGGACTGAGGGGTCCGCACCTGTTTTTTTAGCAAGGGTACGATTACTGCCTCTTTGAGAGCTTTAGGGACCACCCCCTGTGAGAGAGAGGCTTTGAGAAGGGTCAGGATAGGGGCACAGTGGACCGAGAGGATTTCCTTTAAAATATACGGGGGCAACAATCCCCAGGAGAGCCAGATTTCACCCTTGTGATGAGGGCTTGTAAGGAGTCTGCATTGAGAAGTGGGAAGCAATCAAAGACGTGATCACTAGAGGTCAGAGGGGTGGTATACAATTTAGGGGCGTTAACTGGAATGCTGGCTTTAATTATAGAAATGTTATCCCGAAAGTATAGATTGAGGGAGTTACACAAATCCTGGGTCACCGTTGGTTTGGGGATGACTCTCTCCATGTTTGACAGCTTGCTAACAATGGCGAAAATGTCCTTAGACTTATTTCCAGAGTGGACAATTATATTTGAAAAGTAAAGTGCCTTAGCCTGGACGATAGCTTGCTTATAAGCGGTGCGAGCAGCTATATAAATAGATTTGGCCTGAGGGTCGTAGTTTCTCCTCCACTTGCGTTCCTTGTGGCGAATGTCTAATTTTTTCGCCTTCAAGTCCTCAGAGAACCACTTCTGAGAGTCCGGACGGCGGCCTCTTCTGAATTTCTTTAGAGGAGCATGTAGATTGCTTGCAGCCAGCAAGAGATGTTCATTTCAGCCTGCTCGAGATCTATACTATCAGTAGGGATGGTGCTTGCTAAGTTGTCTAAGAAAGCTTGTTTGTTAAGAGTGCTCCATTTCCTAATAAGGCCTCAGCCATTGTCAGAGATTTGCCGTCACTTGCCATGGAAATAGTAAATTTTATCAGGAAATGATCGACCAGATGCAAGGGCATATGACGGGGGTGGAGATTGTAAGATTATTGCTCCACACCTGATCAAGAGTATGACCTTTCACGTGAGTGGTGGAATTGATATGGTGGCAGAAATTGAGGCTCGAAAGGAGTTCCACGAGTTCAGCGGCCTGCGGACCGCCTGACTCATCATTACACCAGTAATTAAAATCACCAAGCAGAAGAATTTTCGTATGATCGGTAACCACAGTAGCTAACTGTTCGCCCAGGGAGAGGGGGAAAGTGGCCATATATTGGGGGGGTCTGTAGATGAGAACGCAGGTTAATGGGCCAGTCTTAGATTCTAGTTTAATGATTAGGTTATCTACTCCAGGAAGGTTCAAGGCAGACATAGAGGTGAAAACATGCTCTTTTTTGATGATTGCAGCTACTCCACCACCCGTCTTTCCCTGAGCCCGGTCGGCATGCAGGATGTAATATGGCTCTGGGAGGGCTGCCAGGATGTCCGGGGAGGAGTCAATATTGAGCCATGTTTCAGTGATGAAAAATACATCAGGCTTGTCAACAAGAAGGAGTAGAAATATATCCAGTTGGTGCTTGACCAAAGAACGAGTATTCAGATATGGAGTGTTACATTAGTGGCCCAGGGTGAAATAGGGCTTTGACTTTGACAAGGAATAGCGGGCAGAGGAGCAAGAACATTGGGATGGTCACGGAGGATGTCAAGGTGGATCAAATATTCAAGGGTAGCTGGACCGGGCATAAAATCAGCCTGATGCAGTGTTCGTAGGTCTTCCGAGGAATAGTTGATCATTTGGACAGGGGTGCTAACCCCTGGACCCGTCCTGGAGCGGACGGGCGCAGACGGGCTTGCCTTTGGCACGCCGTCGGCGCGCCTGCTGCGCGCTCAAAAGGGTGCGGTCATTTTATAGCAATGAGGGTGGGAGGACCGGACAACTGGTCCGCCAACCCGAAACCTCATCAAAGATGGCGGCTGAGAGCCCCTCGACAGCACCTAATCGGCTGCGGTGGGGATTCGTCGAAAATGCAGGTGAGAGCAAAGCAGAGTTAAAAATACAATTTTAGAAGATTAAAAAATAAAAAATTTCAAGTGAGGTTGGCGCTGTGCTACATTCCCGGCTTCCGCCTCAGGAATGATCAAACTCTTAGACTGCGCATGTGAGCAGAAGCACGACTTTTGTAGCAATGAGGGCGGGAGGGCCGGACAACTGGTCCGCCAACCCAAAACCTCACCAAAGATGGCGGCTGAGAGCCCCTCGACAGCACCTAATCGGCTGTGGTGGGGATTCGGCGAAAAAAATGTATCTGTAAGAGACATTAGTTAGTGATAGATTCCTTACCTTAGATATCCCCAGGCGTCAGGCTGGATCCGGAAAAAAATGTCTGCCTAGCAGTACCACTGCACGCCAGTAGGTGGCGTCCTGCGGCTCCCCGTCCGTCACTGGCGTCGTAGGCGCCGAGATGACGTCACGGAGAGTACTTAGGCGCCACCCATGTTCGCTGACATCAGTTCTGTAGACAACTATTCAACACCGAAACGCAGAGCCATGCAAGAGACTGACCATTGTGCATAAAACTAGGGCCCTAAAAAGGGGATGACCTTAACCCTAGTAATCAGTTCACAGAACGGAGAGGATGGGTGGGGCGATAAGGAATCTATCACTAACTAATGTCTCTTACAGATATATCGTTACACAAGTAGTGATTTGTGCATCTGAAAGAGACACGTTAGTGATAGATTCCTTACCTTAGAATATATACCCCAGCAATACCAACCCGGTCTGCGAACAGGATTACACCAAAAAGTCATGGAGCACAGAACGGCCAAAGAAGCCGTCTCTCCG
Source organism: Lissotriton helveticus (assembly GCF_964261635.1). Taxonomy (NCBI): domain Eukaryota; kingdom Metazoa; phylum Chordata; class Amphibia; order Caudata; family Salamandridae; genus Lissotriton; species Lissotriton helveticus. The sequence goes on along the minus strand of NC_136067.1, from coordinate 1,918,099,323 downwards.
GACCGGACTGTCAAGGCAGTAGTGTTTGGTAAACGTCTGCAGCGAGGCCCACATAGCTGCCTGACAAATATCCTGCAGGGGGACACCGCGTCCTAAGGCAGTAGTGGCTGCTGTTGCCCTGGTCGACTGGGCACACAGCCCCACAGGAGGCTCCTTCTTGGCCAAGGAGTAACATGCTTTGATGCACAGAACGACCCACCGGGAGATAGTCCGTTTGTGCACCGCCCGACCTTTTTTAGCGCCCACGTAGCCAACAAAGAGTTGATCATCCACCGGGAACTGCTGTGTATGCTACAGATAGAATGCGAGCACACAATTTGGGTCCAGACGGTGGAGCCTCTCCCCTTCCCTTGAGGGATGCGGAGGCAGAAAGAAGGTGGGCAAAGTCATGGTCTGCCCGATGTGGAACGGCGTGACAACCTTTGGCAAGAAAGAAGGACGGGTCCTGAGAACCACCTTATCCGGGTGAATAGAAAGGAAAGGAGGTTTGGAAGAAAGAGCCTGGAGCTCACTCGCTCTCCTGGCAGAGGTGATAGCTACCAGGAAAGCCGTCTTAAGAGTCAGAAGACGTAAGGGACAGTTATGAAGGGGCTCAAAGGGAGCGCACATCAGAAAAGTCAAGACAAGATTCAAGCCCCACTAAGGCATTATGAAAGGTACTGGTGGAAACGTATGCGTAATGCCTTTAAGAAAACGGTTAACATCCGGGGACTTGAAAAGAGAAGGCTGATCTGGAAGCCGCAGAAAGGCAGAGATGGCCGAAAGATTACCTTTGATAGTGCCCAGAGCAGAGCCCTGCTGGGCCAAAGAGAGGAGCAGAAGAACCTCAGAAAGTGGGGCAGAAAGGGGATCCACAGCCTTTGCTGTGCACCATGCCACAAATCTGTTCCAACTACAGGCGTACACTGTTTTGGTGGAGGGACGCCTGGCTGCCCGAATGGCATCACAGACTTCGGGAGGAAGATCGAAAGGTGTCAACTGTCGCCGCTCAATCTCCAAGCAAGGAGGTTGAGGCTGGACGGGTTTGGGTGGAGGACCGTCCCCTGCCGCTGCGACGGAAGATCCTCTCGAAGAGGCAGATGGATCGGGGGTCCATGCTCACACTGAGTAGCTCGGGATACCAAACTCTTCGAGCCCAGTTCCGACCCACAAGAATCACTTGGGCCCGGTAGTGCCTGATTTTCTTCAGCACTCTGGGCAGAAGTGGTATAGGCGGAAAGGCGTACAATAGACCACAGCGAGTACTGCCTTGGAAATTCCAATGCGCAGAACTGATGACATTGCGCGTTCTCTTCGGTGGCGAATAGATCTAACCAAGGCTCTCTCCACTGCAGAAAGAGACCTTGCGCCACATCCGAGTTAAGACGCCATTCGTGATCGATCATGCACCAGCGGCTGAGTTTGTCCGCCCTGGCATTCAGAGAACCTGCCAGGTGTTGAACCGCAAAGGTAATGCCTTGATGTTCCAGCCACGTCCAGAGGCGCAGAGCCTCCTGACATAGGGTCCACGACCCCACCCCGCCCTGTTTGTTGCAATACCACCTGGCGGTGGTGTTGTCTGCACCTGCACTACACTTCCCCGGACAGAGGGAAGGAATGCTTTCAGTGCAAGCCAGATTGCCCACAGCTCCAGAAGGTTAATATGGAGCCGGGACTCTGCCGGAAACCAGAGGTCTCTGATCTCCGCCTCTCCCATGTGGACGCATCGGTCACCACCGTGTGCTCCGGTTGGGGGAAGGGAGAGGGATCTGCCACTGGCCCATTGCGATTCGTGAGCCACCACTGCAACTGTCGTGCAGCGCCCTCCGAGATCTGGACGTGATTGGACAGATTGCTCTGATGCTGTGCCTACTGAAACTTCAGGCCCCACTGCAGAGCCCGCATATGCCACCTTGCATGTGCCACCAGCAGGATGCAGAAGGCTATCAGGCCCAGAAGCCGAAGGGTCATCCTGACTGAAACACGGGATAGAGGCTGAAAGAGCGGAATCATAGCCTGAATATCCCAGACTCGCTGCTTGGTAGGATAGACCCGAAACAGTGTTGAATCCAGAACTGCTTCTGAGAGAGACTCAGGTGTGACTTTGGCACATTGATGGAGAACCCCAGCAAGTGCAGGAAGTCTGCCGTAGCCTGAAGGTGGGTGATGACTGCCTGGGGCGAGCCCGCCTTCAACAGCCAGTCGTCAAGGTAGGTGAAGACTGACACCCCTGACCTGCGCAACTGAGCTTCGACCACCGCCATCACCTTCGTGAACACCCGAGGGGCACTGGTAAGGCTGAAGGGGAGCAAACTGAAAATGCTCCTGGCCTACCGTGAACCGCAGGTGGCGCCGGTGGGCCGGTAGGGCGGGAATGTGAAAATAAGCGTCCTGCAAGTCCGAACGCCACCATCCAGTCTTCAGGGTCCAGGGCAGCCAGGACCTGAGCCAGAGTTAGCATCTTGAACTTCTCCTTCCGGAGGAAGCAACTTAACATCCCGGAGGTCCAAGATGGTGCGTAGGCCCCCATTGTCTTTCTTGGGGACTAGGAAGTAGCGGGAATAACACCCGCTCCCCACTTCCGGACCGGGAACGCGCTCGATGGCCCCCTTGGCCAAGAGGTCCGTGACTTCCTGACAGAAAAGCCAAATGATCCCCCGACATGCGGTGGTATCGAGGAGGCATGGTGGAAGGGGAGGACAGAAAGGGGAGCGAGTAAACGTGACAGATTATCTGCAGCACCCATTTGTACAAGGTAATTTTGCGCCAGTGGTTAAGGTGGTGACATACCCTGCCACCCAGCGGCGTGGGGTGCTCCCTGAATCTCAGATTAGGAAGGCTTAGAGGCAGCGGGAGTAGAGGTGGACTGACCCACTCGCTGGTTACCAGACCCGCCCCTGCGGAAGCCACGGCTGCGGTCACGCTGGGGCTGGTTCTGCACAGGCTTAGTGAAGGAGCGTGCTTGGGAGCTCTTACCCTGGCCACGAAAGGAACGAAACCCAGATGTGGCCATGGCGCGCGAGTCTTTAAAGCACTCCAGGGCACTGTTCGCCTTGTCGCCAAAGAGACCGGAGCCATCAAAGGTCATGTCCATGAGCGAGCTCTGGACATCGGGTGAGAACCCTGTGGAACGCAACCAGGCGTGGCATCGGAACGCCACCATCGTGTTAATCGCCCTGCCCAATGAATCAGCGTTGTCCAAACCACACCGGATGGCAAACTTAGCCGCATCCTTGCCCTCTGCAATCGCTTGGGAAAGGACAGCCTGGACCTCCTCAGAGCACTGGGGCAGAACCTCCGTCACTGAATCCCACACAGTGTGGGAGTAACGGCCCAATAAGCAGGCGGTATTAACCGACCTCAACCCCAAACTGGCTGAGGAGAACAGCCTCTTGTCATATTGGTCCAGCCTCTTAGAGTCTTTATCCGGTGGAGCCGAGGGAAAAGCACTATGCGATGTTGAGGCCTGAATGACCAGGCTCTCTGGCGTGGGGTGAGTGGTCAAGAAGGCAGGATCACCAGGCCCCGGACGATGATGCCTAGCGACGTTCTTATCCACTGGTGCCCCCGAGGCTGGCCACAACCAAGTACCCAAGAGGACTTCAGTAAGGGCCTCATTGAAAGGGAGCAGCAGCTCCGACGATGTAGATGCCGTCTGGAGCACCTCCGTTAGGAGGTTAGTTTTAAGGGCCACTATAGGGAGGTCGAGATGGAGAGCATCTGCAGCACGCCGCAACACCATAGTATAGGAAGCACCTTCCTCTATAGTAGGCAGAGGCGAGGCAAACCCCGGGTTAGAAGACACATCAAGTTCACTCGCATCTTGAAGCTCATCCACCATATCCTGCTCGGAGTCACACTGCCACGCAAGGGGGTCCTCGGAGCCGTCCCAGTCCTCGTCCGGCTCCGGGGTAGAAGGACCCCGCGGCAGGTCCCGAGCAAGAGAGGGAGTCGGCGGCGCCGGTAGCGACACCAACCGGGGCAGCGCCGGAGCCGCAATCCCAACGTGGATCCCAGGCCGGGACAAAATGGTCCGAGAACCGGGTAGGGGCGGGATAAACAGCACCCAGTGGCGGCGCCTGTGGCGGCGCTGGGGCCGGAGCCATGGGAAGCACCGGGGCCGGAGCCAGCGGAGCTGCACCTTGTGGCACCGGAGCCGAGGGCACTGGATCCAGTGGCTCTGGGGCTGACGCCAGAGACAGTGCCGCCGGGCCAACAGGATATGGACACGGGACCACGGGCCCCAGGTGCGCCGGTGGGAGCCTGAGGCATAAACAGGCGGACCATGGCAGCAAGAAACTCTTGCACCTGTTCAGGAGTCGCGGACGGACCCGGGTATAGCGGGTAGGCCGCGGGACTTCCAGGCTCCGGAGGAGCCGCAGGGGCGGAGCCACGGTCCCCCCACGTCCACCTCCAGGGAGCGACGGGGGGACGTCGGACAGAGAACGCACTTCTTCGACTTCTTTTGATGGCGTCGCTTACCGGAATCCGAAGGGGAAGACTTAGAGTCCGAGGAGCGACAGCCCGGTCGTGCGAGCAGTCCCGCGAACGGCCCCAGAACGGCGGTGAGGAGAGTGCCAGACCTCCAGCAACTTCTGGCGCCGCTCCCGTAAGGCCTTCGGGCCATAGCACGGCAGTCCTGACAATCCCGGGAGTCATGGTCAAGCTCCAGGCAGTAGATGCAGACATCATGGGGGTCCGCCACTGACATGTTCCGGTAGCACGACCCACAAGACTTAAATCTGGGCATCCCTACGTGCACCAGGAGACAAGAAAAGGAGACAAAACTCTCAAAAACAGTGGTAAAAAAATGACAGAGGTACGTGCTCAATCCAGATCTGCGCTTTCGGCGCGGAAAAAGAAAGAACTGACGTCAGCACGCATGGGTGGCGCCTAAGTACTCTCCGTAACATCATCTCTGCTCCTACGATGCCAGTGACTGACGCGGAGCCGCAGGACACCACCTACTGGCGCGCAGAGGTACTGCTAAGCAGAAAAACTTTTCCGGATCCAGCCTGAGGCCTCGGGATATTCGAAGGTAACAAATCAATCAATCAATCAATCATACCATTTGTAGAGCGCACTACTCACCCGGGAGGGTCTCAAGGCGCTTGGGGAAGGGGTATGCTACTGCTCGAATAGCCAGGTCTTGAGTTGTTTCCTGAAGGCGAGATGTGTGGAATTTTAGATCGTGAACTAAACATCATCTGCGCCATCTTGTCCACTCCTCAGACTCACGTATGAACATACACGACAGCCATTTTAGGTACCATAATCTCCCTGTTCACGATCGATCACCAGCGCACTTCCCTGACCCTGCAAGCCTCCCCCATGCACTTTGGCTGACCCCGCATCCACATGCGTAAGTCATGAACCCTCCTCTTCCACATGACTCTGTCTCTAGGAATCACGCCCCGCGCCTGACCAACACCTCCTTCCGATTATCCACACTGGTCACACTGATCCTTTCCTTCCATGAATACCTCTCCTTTGATGACCCCTTCCTCCGAGCCCGATTGTCTGTACGAACCGCTGGTCATCCCTTGGCCTGAGGATACAGTTTATTGCCCACTACTGTATGCACTCGACCCTTTTCAAAGAAGCTACTATTGATCATGGCCTCCCCACCCCTTGTGATTCGATCAGGCACACACATTCCAAAGGAATCGGCGAAACACTCAGCTGCGTGATAGCCCCCTCCTGTTGCATGGGGGGTGAGGACCTCTACTGTAGCCACATGTTGGAATGAGCCGTAACTGGGGGGGGGGGGGTACCGGGGATGTCATCTTTCACTACTTCACAATGTCTTTATTGTAATAAAGAACGGTCTCATTCATAAACCAGTGTATAAAAGATCAGGCCTCAGAGAGGCTTACAGAGAGCACCTCGAGACGATACCTTGTCCGATCTGATGTGTTCTGCTCCGTCGGAATAAAACGTGTTTCCTGTCTTCCTGTCTCCAGCGCCTGCCTCTTTATTTTGATAAATCTTCATACGGTATTAGAGGCGTTTAACGCCGGGCAAAATTACTTAAGAAACATCGACTAAATCGCCTGACCATTTTTGCTGACCTTCAACAATTGGCGTCCCAACGTGTGGGGCCCATCAGCGACACGTGGATCCGGTGGGAGAGGTCCCAACGACAGAGTGAACAACTGCAACGATCGGAAGAGCTCCTGTCCAATAGACCCTCGTCTGACAGCCGATCATCTGAACTTCACTGGTTCCGAGCAGACCTCTCCCCGAGTGATCTTCGGTCCTGACTGGGAACCATCAGGAGTGCCACGGTAGCAGCAGAGAGTAGAGGACGATCGGGCGCTGGAAGCGGAAGACAAGAAACTGTCCATGCGGTCCGGGTAAGGTCGTGTAACACGACAAACTAAGAAATATTTGATTGTTTGATTGAAAATACTAGTATTACTCTCCGAATTGTTGGTTCTCTTGGAGATTCTCTGTCTGCAAACTGAGAGGGATAAAAGTATTCTCTCTTCCTTTGCATGCAGCGAAGGGTAGGTAACGCAGGCTTTTGCCCCCGTTGTAATCCGTCGTGCCTATCTTTTCTCCCCCACTGATTGATTGTTTGCCCGAACATTGTTTGTTCGAGAATTGTTTTTCTCGAGAATTCTCTGTCTACAAACGGGGAAGGGTAAAAAGTATTCTGTCCTCCTTTGCAGATAGTGAAGAATAGGTAGTGCAGGCTTTTGCCCCCGTTGTAACCCGTCGCGCCTATTTCTTTCTCGCCATTGATTGTTTGATTGAACGAACATTAATTGTTCGATATTGGTTCTCTCTTTGGGTATTCCCTATTTGCGAATACTGCAGAATAAAAATATTCTGTCTAGTCTTCACGAAGTAGTGAAGGATAGGTAGTGCAGACTTTTGTCCCCGTTGTAACCCGTCATGCCTATCTTCTCCCCATTGGTCAGTAGTTGGATCAACCCGGACCGCTTATTAGAGATGAACCATCCAGCTCCATTGGAAGGCACCCCTAATAAGGACATGTTCACTAAACAAGGACTAGTCGCCATAGCTTATAGTAAACTATGGCATAAATATACGAAAAGGGACCCCAAAAATCAGTGGCCACTGATAGGTTCCTTTGATGATCATAAAATAAAAGCGCTAGAAGCAGCTGTTAGAATAAATAAGGCAACACCCACTATGCTCGATAGTATCGGCATGTGGCGCAAAGAAGCAGAGCAACGAAGGAAAAGAGAAGAAACAAAAATAGGGAAAGAATTGCGAAAGGCAGCCCACCTGGCAGCGAAGGAACTAGATGAAGAGATAAAAAGGAGAGAGGAAGTTAGACAATTGCAAGAATCAGGGTCGACAGGCCAATGCCCTGTTAGGACCCCCTCTACGCTCTACCCAGAGATGCCCTCCAAACAACGGGCAAATGACGAGTTACTGCTAGGTCCTCCGATCATCTACATGCCCCCTCCCAGCCACTGGCACAGCACCTACCAGTCCTGAGCACGGGCGAGGGTGACCCTAGCGCTAGTGCCCCGGCCCTTACGGCCTTCGCACCAGCCACATCGGTAACAACGTCAAATGAACTTGAGACTAGCAAGCAACTAACGGCCAGACCAAATAGGTTGAGCAAAGACGAACGGGATGGGATTGATAAGATAGCAAAGACACTGGTAGAACGGAAAGAGAGCGAAGAATATGCGATGGATATGTGCAATTCACATGCCGGCAGCCACAAACGGCATTTCATTTTACGGTTCAGCTTCCACACTCTGAACGCATATGAGGATAGGTATCAAACTAAGGGTCCTGCTAAGCTGACGACTATATATAGAAAGATCGATGTTGGAGATGGGACTGAGCATGACGTGACGGACCTCTTCATGCAAACGCTTGAGGTCTTCCGCCACATCACTGAACAGAAATCAGAGGTTAAGCTTACTGTCTCAGTCCCGGATGAGCCCCCATTAGAAGTAGCCAACGCTATGATGCCTATCAGAGAAGCCGCCCCCTACTGGGTTCCCCTAAGAGGTCAGGGAACAAACGACGATATTAACCACGCAGATGCAAAAGGGAGGGTTGTGTACAACTGGGTTTATCAACCATGGGATCGACAAGATATTTTAACCTTTAGGCAAACCCTGCCCGATTTAAGAAAGAACCCGACAGCCTTTTATACCGAACTAAGTACAGCCTTGGGCTCAACCATAATGACTCTAGCGGACATTGATTTGTTTTTTGGGTTATGTCTGCCGGCTGACGTGTGGAAGCAAATCCGGAAGGCCAACCACACAGATCTGTTTGGACATACCTGGAATCAACTCGGTGAGCTAGATAGGCAGCGAGAGCCCGGTAGGAAACCTGTAAAAGACATACTGGAACTCCCGGACAAAATAGTGCAGAAGTTAAAGACATTGATCCCAGAAAGAAAGGTAGACTGGTCGATAGTCTCCCGATTTGAGACAGTGTTCTCAGACTACAGTGGCCAAGACATGACCACCGCAACCGGACAACAGCTATTCATGCAAAACTACGTAAAGGGGCTATTACAAGAGGTCTCCCTGAAGTTACAGACAAGCGAGAGTAGTTGGGGGGCCTCAAAACCTGCAGCTATCCTTCAGATGGCTCAGTATTACGAACACCAAAAGAACGAGAACGAGAGGGCAACAGAGAAAAAGAAAAAGGACTTAAAAGAACGAGTGATGATTGCCCAATTACAGGGAGTGACTCGAGGAAGGGAACAGTATAGGGGAAACTACCAGTCGAATGCCCCTAGGAATTCACGCCCTAGAGACCGCACACCCACACCTGGCGCTCCACGAACAGACCTCGATGAGAACCAGTGTGCGTTTTGCAAAGGATTTGGCCACTGGAAATCTCAATGCCCGGTCCTCCGAGAAATGCTTAAGAATAACGAGACAAGGGACATGACAAATGGCCCCAGGACTAGAGGGCAGGGACGAGGGCACACCCACGACACCAACAGCAACCAACCTGACAGACCGAACACATTTGACCGCCCCCGACAGAATCAGTGCCAACAGTCCGGCTGCGACAATGCTCACGACTTTGCATAGGACTGCCGAGGGAGGGATCCAGTCGAGCTCTGTGTTGACCAGCAAGGTCCTTACGTCACCGCTAAGGTCCTGGGTACAAAGTCTCCATTCTTGGTAGACACTGGAGCGACACGTAGTGTATTATCAAAGCGACTGATTCCAAGGGCACCCTTGTCTGGCTCACACATTACATCGATAGGTTTCGATGGAACGCCCTCCACCAATCCCCTGTCTGTACCTATCTCCTTTGACCTAGGAAACAACCCCACGGACACAACATTTCTGCTCTCCTCCAACTCCCCTGACGCCATTATGGGTATTGACTTGCTAAAACATTTCCGAGCTACTATTAGATGTTCCCCAGATGGAGTCCGAGTCATCCTGTACGACAACCCGAGCATGTCCAGATCCTGCCCCGCACGACATATGTACTCTATCACTGATGCTGACCTAACCTTGCTCGACACCCTACCCCTGTATCTATGGGCCAGAAACGATTCGGATGTAGGACGAATGATGATCGACCCTGTGAACATAACTGTTCGACCAGACGCAATGCTCCCGAAACTCCCACAATACCGGATATCGCCCGAAGGCGAGAAGGCATTGGTAGCGATTATTCAGTCCCTGGTAGATGCAGGAGTGGTAGAGGAGGTGGTTAGTAATGTTTGCAACAGCCCTATCCTACCCATTGTTAAGAAGCAAGGTGAGGGAGATGAGAAAGCGTACCGCTTCATCATCGACCTGCGAGAAGTCAACAAAGTGGTGGTACCACAGTACCCCGTAGTCTCAGACATCACCACCATTCGGACCCTCATCCCGTCCACTGCCACCACCTTCACCGTTATCGATCTCAAGAATGCATTTTTCTCTATCCCCATCCATCCAGACAGCCGTTATCTCTTCGGCTTCACATTAAAAAACCGTTCGTACCGATTTTGTAGAGCTCCTCAGGGCTACACTGAAAGTCCCAGCATTTACAGCCAGGCCCTCAAAAGACAGCTGGACGCCGTCCAGCTACCTCTCTTCACTCACGAAAGGGAGGGATGCGCATTGTCTGTTCTAACTCAGCCCATCGGCTCCAAACAACGCCCTTATGCCTACTTCTCTGCCACTCTCGACCCAGTCGCCAGAGCTTTACCTGCCTGCCTTCGAGCAGTAGCCGCCGCTGCTGTCTCTATCCGTCAGAGTGAGGGAATTGTACTTTCAAACTCTCTCACGGTGCTAGTACCCCACGCAGTTGACACCCTCTTGAACCAGACCAAGACCCAACACCTGACTAGTGCACGACTGACGGGGTACGAATTGACTCTACTTGCACCCCACATCACTCTGAAGAGATGCACGACTTTGAATCCTGCCACACTGTTGCCCTTGCCTGAAAATGACCCCGATGTGCCCCTATACACGACTGTGTGACCCTCACGGACGAACAGACCAGAAGTAGAATTGACCTTAGAGACACTGCCTTTACAGACCCTGATGGAGAACTATGGGTAGACGGCTCTTGTATCAAACTCCCAGATGTCACCACTTCAGCTGCCTATGCGGTGACGACAGCCCGAACAGTAGTTGAAACCGCCCGCATCACACAACGATCCGCACAGGCGGCCGAGCTAATTGCCCTCACACGAGCATGTATCATAGCGGCAGGAACCACAGCGAACATTTACACGGACAGCCAGTATGCCTTCGGGGTGGTTCATCATTTTGGGCTCTTATGGAGGGAAAGGGGATTCCTGACGTCCCATGGCACACCCATTCTCCACGGAGATCTAGTCTCCGCCCTGATTGAAGCAGTTCTCCTCCCCGAACGATTAGCAGTGATCAAATGCCAGGCACACAAGAAGGTGACAGACTTAGTTGGACAGGGAAACGCACTGCCCGACATCACTGCCCGAACCACAGCTGAGAATAGGACAACGACACGCATGTATGTGACCAGGTCACAAGCAGAAAAATGGACTGACGCTAGGGAAACGATTAGGGACATCCAGTCGGCCAGCACACCTCACGAACTGACTGAGTGGGCATGGGTGGGTTTGAAGGACAACGAAGATTGCTGGCGGACAAAAGACACAAACAAATGGTTGCTGCCTGACTCATACTTGATCCCCCATACTGACTATGGCACACTCCCCTGCACACATAGGTTCTGCCCCCATGATTGAACATGATTGAACTCATTTCCAAAGTCTGGCACAACAACAAAATCTCCGACTCAGCCAAACGCCTGGTCCAGCAGTGCCTTATCTGCCTACAACACAACCCCGGGAAAGGAACTGTGGTACCCCGGGGAGGGTTTTGGACCCCCGACCACCCCTTTGAAGTCCTTCAGATGGATTACATCCAGCTGGAGAGATGCCAAGGCTTGAAGTATGTACTAGTCATTGTATGCGCCTTCAGCAAATGGGTGGAAGCCTATCCAACCCGTGATAACACAGCCATGACTACTGCCAAAGTACTACTGAAAGAGTTTTTCCCTCGCTACGGCCTTTGTCGAATTTTATGGAGCGACAATGGCCCCCACTTCATAGCTGAAGTTATCCAACTAATCCTGAAGGGGCTGGGGGTAAAACAAAGGTTTCATGCGGTCTTCCACCCCCAATCCGCTGGCCTAGTTGAGCGACACAATGCTACACTGAAGCTGAAACTGTCAAAAATAGTGGCCACCACAGGGCTTAAGTGGCCAGATGCCCTCCCACTGGCATTGCTATCGATGCGCTCCACTCCCACTAAGCACCACTTGACCCCCTACGAGGTGGTGTTTGGACGACCAATGAACCTCTGGACCGCCCCCAAACCAACCTCCATTCACGACGTCCCCGACGTCCTGCTGTCAGATTATTTGTGCAAATTAACTAAAACGTTGTCTGTCATTCATCAACCGGTGCAGCAGGCCATCCCCGATGCTTCCAGGGGCCCCGGTCACGATATCCAACCGGGAGATTATGTTCTAGTCCGGAACTTTCAACGAGCTAAGAGTCTGGAACCCCGGTGGACGGGCCCCTGGCAAGTACTGATCACCACTCGAACGGCTCTTCGAGTGGAGGGAAAGAGGCACTGGCTGCACGGCCATCACTGCAAGAAGGTCTCCTCGACCCTGGCCACGACAGAAAACGTCGACACCCAAGAAGAGCTCCTGAACAAAGACCGACCATCACTGAACTGCTATCCTGATACAGAGGCACTTGAACTTGCAAAATTCTCTGATCCCACTGTGCCATCCCGGGAAGGGTATTTCCTGCGTCGAAAGGAGGGAGCTTCGGCTAAGTAGGCCACTGACTAAGTTAAAATCTCAGAACGGTGACCTAAAACAACCAAGGGTCACCCGGAGAGAAGCTAAACAAAGTCTGTGGTTCTGCCCACTACCGAGCACCTTGAAGATGAAGATGATGGAAGCGCCTGATCAGAAGATGATGGAAGCGCCAGATAAGAAGATAATGAAAGCAACAGGAAATACCCACTACAGGAACCCAAAGACTGACAATTTGCACAAATCAAAGACAATCGCCTTCTTCATTGTCTTCCTCTTCTGCCTCCTCCTCATGACTTCCTTCTGGATCTTGGAGGACAGCTCACCTGCTCACCAGACATTGCTGGCCACTGTACAGCCAACCACCATGAGAGAGCATCATTTGATCCCCCTTTCGCCTCAGCTCCGAGAGAGGCGTAGGGAGTTCTGGAACAATTCCTTTGTGCAACTGCTGCACCAGCACAACCTTGCTACAAATGCCACGAACTGCTGGATCTGCGGGTTGCTCCCGCATGCCACTGAACACTCTATACCTTTCATCCCTTCTCCTTTCTCAGTTCATGGCTCCTGCCTCGCCTGGTTGATCCTCTTGCAGGAGAGCAACAAGGACAACGCCGCTTCCGGTCAGACAGTGTCACACTTCTACTATGGGTTCTGGCTGAACAAAACAGGAAGAACGTCTGCCCCCATTTGTCCTGCGGTCTCAGGTTCCGCCTTCCTTATGAACATTCCTGCCAAAGAAAGAGTCGAAGTGCAAGTACTCCACAATCCAGCCAGACCCACCTTCTCCCACCTGCGGAAGCAAACAGCTGCCACCCTGACCGTGGCTCTGTCTGTCATCAATGTCACAGGACTTGTGTGTCTCGAAGGCCAGGGAACGCAGCTGGTGGGACACAGTTCCTGCCGCATCACCAGAACATTGGTCTCAGCTGATCCTCCTTCCTTTGTTGCTTCTCCGAATATGTACTTTGTTTGTGGTACCAAAGCTTACACCTGGCTCCCGAGAGGTTGGAGGGGTACGTGCTATATCGCCTTCATTCTTCCTCCCACGTATGTGGCCTCAGCCTACCATCACCGGCAAAAGCGCGCCGGAGACATTGAACAAGCCGACTCCACCGGAGCACAGTTCCTGGATGCAGCAAAGGGACTTGTTCCTCTGTGGGGACCAATGGCAAACAGCCGCGCTATCCGACACCTAACTCAGGCAATAGAAACAACCATTAACATCACGGCTGGCGTCCTTGCTAACAACACGGCTGAGCTTCAGGCAGTCCGCCTGGTGGCTCTCCAAAACCGCCTTGTCCTAGATGTGATTCTGGCCGACCGTGGAGGAGCATGCCGCATCATCGGCTCCAGCTGTTGCACCTACGTGCCAGATAACTCGCCTTCAGTCTACAAAGCAATTGAACACCTCCACAGACTATCCTCAGAGGTTCACCAAGAGCAAGAAGGATGGTCGCTTGGAAGCTGGTTTTGGGACACTTTGAAGGACTGGGGATGGAGATTGTTTACATTTATACTGATACCAGTTGTGGTACTGTGTGGATGCTGCTTAGGTATCCAATGTCTGCCACCTTTGTGTTCACTCATTTCTAGCTATATGTGCCCTAAGACTTTGGACTTCAGAACTGAGCACATGAGTCCCCTCTATGAGATAGAAATACGTGGTCTTATGGGGATAGATCCGAATTGACAAACTGGCGAGACATGTTAAAAGGGAGGACTGTGGAATTTTAGATCGTGAACTAAACATCATCTGCGCCATCTTGTCCACTCCTCAGACTCACGTATGAACATACACGACAGCCATTTTAGGTACCATAATCTCCCTGTTCACGATCGATCACCAGCGCACTTCCCTGACCCTGCAAGCCTCCCCCATGCACTTTGGCTGACCCCGCATCCACATGCGTAAGTCATGAACCCTCCTCTTCCACATGACTCTGTCTCTAGGAATCACACCCCGCGCCTGACCAACACCTCCTTCCGATTATCCACACTGGTCACACTGATCCTTTCCTTCCATGAATACCTCTCCTTTGATGACCCCTTCCTCCGAGCCCGATTGTCTGTACGAACCGCTGGTCATCCCTTGGCCTGAGGATACAGTTTATTGCCCACTACTGTATGCACTCGACCCTTTTCAAAGAAGCTACTATTGATCATGGCCTCCCCACCCCTTGTGATTCGATCAGGCACACACATTCCAAAGGAATCGGCGAAACACTCAGCTGCGTGATAGCCCCCTCCTGTTGCATGGGGGGTGAGGACCTCTACTGTAGCCACATGCTGGAATGAGCCGGAACTGGGGGGGGGGGGGGGGGTACCGGGGATGTCATCTTTCACTACTTCACAATGTCTTTATTGTAATAAAGAACGGTCTCATTCATAAACCAGTGTATAAAAGATCAGGCCTCAGAGAGGCTTACAGAGAGCACCTCGAGACGATACCTGATGTGTTCTGCTCCGTCGGAATAAAACGTGTTTCCTGTCTTCCTGTCTCCAGCGCCTGCCTCTTTATTTTGATAAATCTTCATAAGGTATTAGAGGCGTTTAACGCCGGGCAAAATTACTTAAGAAACATCGACTAAATCGCCTGACCATTTTTGCTGACCTTCAACAGATGGTCCTGGGTCAGCCGAAGGTGGATGGGGAGGGAGTTCCATGTCTTGGCAGCCAGGTAAGAGAAGGATCTTCCTCCGGCGGTGGCTCTTCGGATGCGTGGTACGGCTGCGAGGGCGAGGCTGGTGGACCGTAGCTGGCGGGTGGGCGTGTAGGTCAGGCGGTCGTTGAGGTACTTGGGGCCCAGGTCGTGGAGAGACTTGTGTGCGTGGGTGAGGAGCCGGAACGTGATCCTCTTGTCGACGGGGAGCCAGTGCAGGTTCCTCAGGTGGCTGGAGATGTGGCTGCGTCGGGGGACATCCAGGATGAGTCGGGCGGAGGCGTTCTGGATGCGCTGGAGTCTTTTCTGTAGCTTGGCTGTGGTTCCGGCGTAGAGGGCGTTTCCGTAGTCCAGTCGGCTGGTGACGAGTGCTTGGGTGACAGTCTTCCTGGTCTCGGTCGGGATCCAGCGGAAGATCTTGCGGAGCATACGCAGGGTGTTGAAGCACGATGAGGAGACGGCGTTGACTTGTCTGGTCATCGAGAGGCAGGAGTCCAGGATGAAGCTCAGGTTGCGTGCGTGGTCGGTTGGCTTGGGTGTGGTGCCCAGGGCTGGGGGCCACCAGGAGTTGTCCCAGGCGGAGGGCGATGATCCCAGGATGAGGACTTCTGTCTTGTCCGAGTTCAGTTTCAGGCGGCTGTCCTTCATCCACTCAGCGACGTCTTTCATCCCTTCGTGGAGGCAGGTTCTGGCGGTGTCGGGGTCTCTGGTGAGGGAGAGGATCAGCTGGGTGTCGTCAGCGTAAGAGATGATGTTGAGGTTGTGCTGGCGTGCGATGGCTGCAAGAGGTCTCATGTAGACGTTGAAGAGGGTGGGGCTGAGTGAGGATCCTTGCGGGACGCCGCAGATGACTTCGGTGGCCTCGGAGCGAAACGGGGGGAGGCGGACTCTGTGTTCTTCCGGCGAGGAACGAGATGATCCATTCCAGTGCCTTCTCTTGGATACCGATGTTGCTGAGGCGCTGGATTAGGGTGCGGTGGCAGACCGAGTCGAACGCAGCGGACAGGTCCAGGAGGATGAGGGCCACTGTTTCCCCCTTGTCGAGCAGGGTCCGGATGTCGTCGGTGGCTGCGATGAGGGCGGTCTCGGTGCTGTGGTTGGCTCTGAAGCCGGACTGCGAGGGGTCCGTTTGTCTCGAGGAAGGCGGTCAGCTGTCTGTTGACGATCTTCTCGGTGACTTTAGCAGGAAAAGGGAGGAGCGAGATGGGGCGGAAGTTTTTGAGGTCGGTGGGGTCCGCTGTAGGTTTCTTCAGGTGGGCGCTGAGCTCGGCGTGCTTCCAGCTCTCCGGGAAGGTGGCGGTGTTGAAGGAGGTTTTGATGATGTTCCGGAGTTGGGGTGCGATGGTAGAGTCGGCCTTGTTGAAGACGTGGTGTGGGCAGGGGTCGGTCGGTGATCCGGAGTGGATGGTGTTCATCGTGCGGGCTGTGTCTTC
This sequence comes from Lissotriton helveticus, assembly GCF_964261635.1. Classification (NCBI taxonomy): domain Eukaryota; kingdom Metazoa; phylum Chordata; class Amphibia; order Caudata; family Salamandridae; genus Lissotriton; species Lissotriton helveticus. The sequence continues at coordinate 1,918,082,967 of NC_136067.1, read as the reverse complement.
GGTGGTCACCGTGGTCCAGGTGCGAAGGGTGGCGGTGGGGGCGTTGGTTCGACGGTTGGGTGCGTGGGTGGTGCGCCAAAGCTGTTGTGGATGTCGGCGATCTTGCGGTGGAAGAACGAGGCGAGGGAGTCGCAGAGGTCTTGTGACGGAGTGATGTCGTTGGTGCCAGCGCTGGGGTTGGAGAACTCCTTGACGATGCTGAAGAGTTCCTTGCTGTCGTGTGTATTGTTGTCCAGTCGTTCCTTCAGGGATTTCTTCTTGGTGATGCGGATGAGCTGGTGGTGCTTGCGGGTGGCGTGTTTGAGGGCGGTCATGTTGTCGGTGGTCCGGTCGAGGAGCCAGGCTTTCTCGAGGGTGCGGCAGGTCTTCTTGGAGTCCTTGAGTTCGTCGGTGAACCAGGAAGCCTTCTTGCTTCTGGGTCTGTTGGGAGGGTTCTTCAGTGGTGCGAGGTCGTCGGCGCAGGCGGTCAGCCACTGCGTGAAGTTCTGGGCAGCTTCGTTGGGGTCCGTTGCGCTGGCGGGTGGGTTCTGGCTGAGAGAGGTGGTGAGCTGCTCGGTGGTGATCTTACTCCAGCTTCTGTGGGGAATCTGAAGCGGGTGGTGGTGGGTCGTGGTTCTTCTGAAGCTGAAGTGGACGCAGCTGTGGTCGGTCCAGTGGAGTCCGGTGGAGTGGCTGAAGGTGATGTGCTTGCTGGATGAGAAGACGGGGTCAAGCGTGTGGCCGGCGTAGTGGGTGGGGGTGTTGACCAGTTGCTTGAGTCCGAGGTTGGCGAGGTTTTCCAGCAGGGCGGTGGTGTTGCGGTCCTTGTTGTTCTCCAGGTGAAAGTTGAGGTCTCCAAGGAGGATGTAGTCAGTGGAGGGGAGGGCGTGCGGGCTGATGAAGTCTGTGATGTCTTCGCTGAATTGAGGCGTTCATCCAGGTTTCCGTGAGGAAGGCGACGTCCGGTGATGTAGCGTCGAGGAGGTTCCAGAGTTCCACGGCGTGTCTGGACGGAGCGGGTGTTGAGCAGGATGCACTTGAGGTGGTTGCTGCTGGTGCTTGGCTTGGCGGGTGCGGAGGAGGTTCGGAGGCAGGTGAACTTGCAGGTACAGCAGGTGAAGGGTCAATGGGTGCGTCTCGGGGTGGCTAGGCAGCAGGCGGGGTTCCGGCCGGCATTGAGTGCGTTGAGAGTGGCGTCGTCGTAGGTCCTTCGTGTGGGCTGGCGTCGACGGGGGCCAGGGGTCCTGGCACTGGGAATCTATCACTAACGTGTCTCTTTCAGATAAATAAATAAAAAAAATGTAATTCTGGATTTCCTGCAAGATGATTTTCAGTTGGGTTTGGCAGTCTCCACTATTCGGGCTCAGTGTGCAGCAAGCCAAGCTTTTAGGGGTGAAGTTATGATAGAGATTGCCCCATTAGCTACATGTCTATTAAGGAGTTTTTTCTGGCAGCGTACCTCTTTCCATTCACTAGTACCTCCCTGGGATATCCCTTTGGTTCTAGGGCTTTTGCACTTTCTCCTTTTGAGTCTTTAGAGTCAGTAGATTTTAAGTTATTAACTCAAAAGGTGGTGTTTATGGTCGCCATATGTTCAGAGCGATGGGAAAGTAAGCTTGGCGCTTTGCTGTCAGTATCTCCTTTTATTAGATTTTTCCTCTGACGTGATGGTCCTGCGTCCCAGTCCTTTTTTTGCCTAAAGTGCCCTCATCTTTTCTTTGTTCCCAGGATATTAGAGGAGGAGGGTCTTCATACACTAGATATGCATAGAGCAGATACTATCTATTTGACCAGAACTACTCCATTTTGTAAGGTAGATGCTTTGGGGCTTATTTACAAGCCTTTTGTGCCACTGGTGCGTCACTTTTAATACAGGAACAAGTGACGTACCGGCGGCGCAATGGGCTTGTTAATGCGCCCCTTTGTTTGCTACCTATGGTTTACCCAATAAAGGATCTCGCGCTTAAACATCAACCCTGTATAGACGGATCAAGCCCACCATAGTTCTCTCCCTGCTGTCATTGAAGGTAGATCAACTAGAGGGTTGTCAGCCTCCTGGTCCTTTTTTAAAGGGACCTCTTTGAGAGACACCTGCTGTGCTGCAATATGGCAAACCCCTCACATTGTATTCGCCCAATACAGGGTTCATTTAAGGGAGGGTTTTTCTAATTCTTTTGGAGATTGTGTTTTGTTTGCTGTATCAACCTTGTGAGGTTTAACAGGTGTATAACAGAGATAGTTATTAAAGACTTTGAATTGCATCTTTGACTTTGGGTGTTGATGATCATAGTCCTATTCTACTCGGGTATTCTCTCCCAGGTAAGGACTGTAGCAGGGAAGACTTGGACTCCTAATAATGACTATTATCAGTAAGTAACCGGGCATTACTTCACCCTTCAGAATTATGCTCTTGGCTTTTGTGTTGTGTATTTGTGGCAGGTTTTGGATGAATCTGCCATCTTGTGTTATTGTGAATGAACACGCGTACAGAGAAGGGCCTCTGCAGTGGCATAAAAAACAACAGACAACTGCCCGCCTCTATGACCACTTTCCCTCCTATAGTTTACCTTATTTATCCAGGGATGGATCTTCGAGAGGATGCCCATAATATTTGAATAATAAAAGATTGAGGACCAAATGTACAACGGTTTTTTGTGGGTGCAAATGGGTTTTAGACTCATTTGTGCCCGCAAAAAACCAGTGGCCCATGTACTAATCCTATTTTGCAAGTCCCAAATCAATTCACGAATCGCAAAATCGGATTAGCGACTCACTATTAGGAAGAGGCGTCCCTTTCTAATAGCGACTCCTCATGTTATGTAGAAATGTTTTGTGACCCCAATTGCAGTCGCACAACACTCGCAGTTTACGACCCTTCTCGGAGGGGAGGTAAAGCACTCCCAAATGAGAAGGAGTCCCTAGGGACCACTTCCCATTTGTGAATGCACGCACAAATATTTTTTTAAGGGCAGGCAGTAGTCCCAGTTACCACTGCCTGCCCTTATCAACTGAATTTTTTTATTTTTAAATGCATCCCGTTTTCCTTCAAGGAAAACATGCTGCATTTAAACAAAAAAAATGCTTTATTTAAAAGCAGTCCCAGACATGGAGGCCCAGCAGGCCACCATCCCTGGGAGTGCCAGCCAATCCCAATGGGGTCTCAAATTGCGACAGCCTCATTAATATGCATGAGGCATGCAATTTGCGACCCCATTGGGAATCGCAAACAGTGTCTCAGACACTGTTGTGCATCCCAATCACCGAGTTGCAAATGTGACGCAATTTGCGACTCGCTAATTGGCGGGTCGTACATGTGGCCCCTAAGCCTCTAAAGGATCCCTGATTGACAAGGGCTGCAGTGGCACGAGTTCATACTTCATTTGTGGAATAATAAAGTTTTGTCACTGACGGCTACGTTACTTTCCTTCAGTAACGCCGTATCTGGCAGACGTTTCTAGCCCCAGATTCCTTACTTTAGAATCCTCCCCCAAGCACAAGACTGGATCCGTAATTTTTTTCCACAGTGCATAGGGAGAGGGTGCGTTTGTATTGACGTCATCATGCAATGTGATGTCGACAGAGTACCCCACTCCGTGATGTCAGTTTCTTCTGTGACTATTTTCTGCACTCAAAACGTGCAGCCACATATAGAAACTGCCTATTGAAACAGTGTGCTTAAATTAAAAACACCTTTGTGCAAATAAGCCCTGAATGCCTAATTCACTAGGTAAATCTTGTTAACCCGTTCTGTGCTCAGCTCGTCATGAGGCACAGTGCTCAGGTGCTCATGACGAGCTGAGCTTGTCATGGCCCGTGGAACGCTCAAACGCGGGGATAATTCCCCTGCTGTGCTGAACGTTCCATGGGAACGGGTCTGGCTGTGACGAGCTCAGCTCATCATGAGCACCTGAGTACTGTGCCTCACGACGAGCTGAGCTCGTCATGGCCCGTGGAACGCTCAAACGCGGGGATAATTCCCCTGCTGTGCTGAACGTTCCATGGGAACGGGTCTGGCTGTGACGAGCTCAGCTCATCATGAGCACCTGAGTACTGTGCCTCATGACGAGCTGAGCTCGTCATGAGCATGGGGGCGCTGTGTGCGCCCCCCGCCCCCAGCACAGCGGGCGGAATTACCCCCACATACAAGGGGTTAAACGAAATCATATGTTATAAGCATTGATAAAGTGCATGGTTTCCCCAGCAACAGAGACTGAGGTCTTAATTCAGTATTTGAAGTCTCATAACGAAATAACTGAGACCAAAGAGGACTCGGTTCCCAGAGCGGGGACGATGGGAGGGTCATAAAGAATCTGCGGCTAGATCCGGTCTCTACCAGATAAGGCGTTAGCAAAGGGCAGTAACTTGTCCATCTTATAGACACATCTAGCTACAGATTCCTTACTTCAGAATCAAATACCTAAGCATACCATCCCCGGAGGAGGGCCTGTGAACGGAGGCCACTAAAAGCCTCTAACGTAGAACAACACTAGAGAGAACCAGAGGAAAAAGACCAGACATTCCTAATAATGTAGGGGAGCAATAACATGCTTTACAATTTAAAAAACCTGTGGAAGAACAACAGATTAGTAAAGTTACAAGATATTTAAAAGCATGGGAATACAACGATCTGTGTTAGCATGAAACCTGTTAGAAGCCAACCAACAAGATGAATAGAAAACTATTTGCACCTTTAAGGTAAACCAAACCCATGCATGCTCACCGCATGTGCATAGTAGACGGGACCGCAGTGAGAAAGGTCATAAAGACAACAGAAAGCATGGGAGAAACGTTTCCCATGACAGAAGGACAATTACCAAATTACTCTATAATATAAAACTATTGGTGCACAGATCCCAACTCGAACAGCGTGTTCTATACTTGTCAGGCACAGATCAGCATATCATGCCATGGGGCAAAACCTCTGTGCCATACAGGATTCTCTCTGAGCCAGATCTACTCTGTGAACAGAGAAATCTATCACCTGTGGTAAAGAATAACGAAGATTCTATAAAAAAGAGTCGAAGAAAACATAACATGAAATGTGTATTTGTAAAGCGCAGGTTCACCACAAAGGGTATCTTGACGAATACCAGATCTGGATTGTAACCCATTCAATGGTACTCATTTTATCAACCTCAGAAGGATGAGAGGCTGAATGGACCAGCCAAAATATGAACCTGTGACCATAAGGTTAAACAAAGGCCCCTACTGTGGACGCCTAGTCCACTAAGCCACCAGACCGGAAAGAGCAAGTAGTGGCATAGAACTAGTGATATCCCTAGGTGATAGGAGCAATACACATACTGCTAGGATATCTCCAAGATATGCACAGACATAGGAGTAAAATAAAGAACCGCCTATGTACCAACAAGAATGTTAAATGTTAAATGTCGTATACTTGTAAAGCGCACAGCTGCCCCAGCAAAGGGGCGTCCCGGCGCTGTATACCGCTGGGGAACCCGTCCTGGCTTTCCCTGTGGGATGGTCCCTACTGGGAATCCCCAAGGTGGAGCCAGGCATCCCCGGCGTTGATGGGGCCGTTGTGGAGATTAGGCAAGCTAATGCCCAGAGTTGCCGAGTGGGACCCCAGGTTAGACTAGGCACCGAGGCGAGAATTGTCGAGTCCGCTGACCCTGGTCCACGACCCTGCCGCGTCTGGAATTGAACCCTGGTCCCGGGCCGACTTCTGCTCCCGGGTCTGCCGCCTCTAACCAGTGAGCCACACCACTATATATATATATATAGCTATAAGTAAAACCGAATAATCAGTCAGACAAGTCTGACATAACAGTATGGAAACCATGATGAGCATAATACAAAGTAGGAAAGCAACATCCATCCAACACGTTAGTCAAATGCCAGTCGCCTGAGACAGCATCAGCAAGCAATAGAGTTAAAGTTGAATAAGAAAAAAGTATTAAAAAAAAATCTTGAAGCTTAGCGAAACCCAAGGTTAGTATGTGATCTTTCATTATGAATAGAGACCCACCTTCAGATGATCTAGAAAACGTCCCTCATAATGGAATAGGAAAAATTAAAGGATTCCTTAATAAAAGAATCAGACTGATATATAAATAAACATCAATATGTGAATATCATCTAGGGGCCACACGTCGCAAAGCGTGAACCTAACTACAAACGACTAGTTAGGTGAATGAGGAAAAGAGTTGCCCCTTAGAAGAGCAACGATCCAGTAAGAAAAGAATAAAAGGCGTCTACAAAAAGTAGAAGCTATGAGTCCCCTCATAGCCACTCATATAAAACCTTCCCTGGAGACCAACAATAGCATGCCACATTCCCAGGAAAATAAACAATTATGTCCAAGGAACATGTACAAACCAACCATGCCTACAGGAAAGGATGGAAGAGCCAATCAAATAGCAATGGCTATTAGGCAGACCTGAAGAGCAAAACACAAAGGGGGATTTTTACGAAAAAGTAATGCAGCGCAGCCCCAGCAAGGCTTCGATGCGTTGCGCGACAGGGAGGGAGCAGGAGAGCGTCATTTCGTCAAAGATATGGCTATCTCCTCACCTTTCCCTTGCGCAGGCGTTGATTACAGCTGCCGTGCGCCATGCACAAACCTTAGCGCCATAGCGCTAGGGTGTGTGCATGAGTTCAGCATAGGTTTTGTACAGGAAGGGTACCAACCCTTACTGTACAAAATACTATGCTTGACACAAGGGACAGCTTTTCCCACTTTGTATGTGTGCTGCACAATGCAACACGCATGCAAAGTCGGAAAAGGAAGGAGAAATGAAAGCATTTCTCCTTCCTTGCTCCTAGTTGAAGAGGGCACAGTTTTTTCACGCTAAACCCAATCTACTGTGTTTCGTAAATGGGATTTAGCGTGAGAAACCTTGGGTGGTTGCATGGGAACACCCATGATCCACCCTTGGTATGGCGCAAAGTAACACGAAGCAGCGCCTTGTGCTGCTTCGCATTACTTTTACGTTATTTCCAGCGCTAAGTAAGTTTAGCGCTGGAAAGTAAATTACAAAAAAAGATTTTGCGTCGTTTTGCTTCACTTTTGTAACGCAAACACGGCGCAAAAGCTTAGTAAATCACTCCCGAAGTGTTGTAAGGTTCACAAGATGATATTCTTGTGGCCAACAATGATCATACATACGGAGACTCCCAAGGAGGTACAAATATTAAAAGTACCTAAGAAGGGGGTACCAAACTTCATGAATGTATGATATACGTCAGAGAAATAACCAGACACAGAGGGCAGAACTCTGCACCCCCCAATGAGGGTGCAAAAGGGCACAACCCTGAAACTCAACTCAGCATATATATATATTAAGAAATGCTCACAAAGCATACAAAAGATAATTCACAGAGTGTGGAATGTACCATGAAGGTATCAACCCTTGAGCATGAGATTTTCTGCTGAGTAAAGCGAAATGCAAGAGCTGTATATCAGGTAATTAAAAAACCAACATAAAGAAGCAGCTGAACACTGTCATCGACAAAGCTGAAGGAGAGAGTCAGCACTACTGCACCAGAGTGAAATATACTCTAAAGAGTAAGGGCCCGATTCAAGATCAGCTCTAGGGGCCTGATTCACAGAACTAACTAAAGACAAAATCCTAAACTTACTACCATTTTGGTATTCACAGAAGGCACTTACTCATTTTGGTATTCACAGAAGTTAGGAGTCCTAACTTTACTACTCCTAAACTGAGGAAAATCCTAACTTTATTACTTTCGGTATTCACAGAAGGCATTTAGGAGTCCTAAAGTTAGGAGTCATAACTTTACTACTCCTAAACTGAGAAAAATCCTAACTTTAAGACTTTCGGTATTCACAGAAGGCATTTAGGAGTCCTAAAGTTAGGAGTCCTAACTTCTGTGAATACCAAAATGAGTAAGTGTCTTCTGTGAATACCAAACTGGTAGTAAGTTTAGGATTTTGTCTTAAGTTAGTTCGGTGAATCGGGCCCTAAAACTTTACTGAAATAATTGTGCAAAATAAATGTACTAGTATAATTGTAACTGACTGGAAGTAAGGGTCAAGTAAACACGTGTAAAGAACCACAAGGTTAGCGAACAACTTTAAACTCCTGCAGTAAGCAGAAACACCACACAGGTTGCAACTAGATGAATACACATTGCAACAACAACATTTATAATCACTACTGTCCTCACAAGTCAAAGATCTTGCAAAGAAATGTCTAGATGTTTTTATCACACCGTGCAGCTCTAAATCACCCTACAGCCGAATCAGCATGGACACCAAATAAATGTACACCATCAAACAGCATATCTTCCAGGTTATTCTGTACAGGCTCTGAAAACCCAGAATGACGCAGCCATGCATGCCTGCACAGTGCAACTGCTGAGCCATAGCTCTAAAACAAAATCGGTGGTGTCTATACTACCTACATCTTAACCGCATGCGCGTGGCGCGTTTTCCCACTGTGCGCTGAGAATCGCGGAATCCCGCGGCTCATGACGAGCTGAGCTCTTCAAGAGCGTACGAGAGGTGTACCTCATGACGAGCTGAGCTCGTCATCAGTGTGGAAGGGGTTAAGGTGAATTCTGCCACCAAGTGTAGCAGCTCATTTTTCCAAGAAGAGAAGGCAGCAAACTCTCCACTGAGTCCCATAATGCATGGGAAAACCTGCAGAGAACACATGAAGTGTTCAGACCGTAATTCTGGACTAACGGATGGGAAAATATTCCTCCCACAAGTTTCCAGTCATCTGTCCTCAGTGGAACCAGAGGTGGGACATTTGTGTCCGCAGAGGCTGTAGCTACTTGCACACCCAGACTTTTTATAGAGAATCTGGATACCCCGGGGCGGCCAGATGCTTATGGGCTATAGCCTGGTCTACAGGCAGGTCCCTTACCGACCTTGCCCAAGCCCCTATTACTATGTCATGGAAAGACTCATTATAAGGGAGTATGGGCTCCACCCCGTATTACCCTGGTGAGGGAAGCTGACATTCTAAAACAACTGGTGCCCTCCTCAATACCAAAGCATACGAGGAACTCACCTCTGTTGCCATAGCAGGTGGAGGAAGTAAATCTGAAACTGGGGTGGACTAGCCTCACCCAGTTCAGTCAACCTATTTTCCTCCATGGGAGGATGGTCAGTATTGCCCAAAGGGTTTTGATACCCTATATTTTCCTCTTCGCCTGCCAAACTGTGCATTTCCGTGGGAGCATCAGAAATAGGCTATATAGGGACAGATGCAGAGCTACCTAAAGCAGATGGCTTCATCGGCGCCGTGTCCGGCGCCAGTGAGGCGATGTGTCGACGTTGGGAAGAATAATTGGTGCAGCATCAATTTGTGCTGCCGATGTCATTGGCTGACCCAACGCCAAAGGTGAAGACCCCAAAATGCTGTGCACCGGTTCGAATCTGATAACAGATTCAGAGGGCCCGACTGGCTCTTTATTTATTTAAAAGGTTTTATATAGCGGTGGCTCTACCCTGGGGTATCAGAGCGCTTTACATAGAAGTGATGATAGTACATGAAATACAGAACATTGGTATCAAATGCAACATACAGACAAAATTGACTTAGAGAAAACAATAAATAAAACAACTTGAACCGTACAGGATGGGTTAATAGAGGGTGGGAGGGCTGGAGTTTCACGGGTAGACTATAGCCAATTTGAAAACGCAGGATTAAGGACCCTAGTATTTGTTGAGCAGGTGTATCGTAAGGTCTTTTTTCAAACTGACGTATGAAGGGTTAATAGATCTTTAGGGAGGGCATTCCAGATGCTGGGGTCTTTACCAGAGAAGGAGCGAGATTGCGCAGCTTTCTTTTTTAACAGAGGGGGGATGAGGAGGGAGTTGGTGCTTCTCATCGGACGGGCACTACCTGCTTTATTGAGTTTGTTTGAGAGATAAAGCTGGGTCTTGTGATGAAGGGCTTTGAAGTTAATGCATGCAATTTTATAGGAGGATCTGCCTTCGATAGGAAGCCATTTAAGAGTCTTAAGTGCAGGCGAGATGTGATCAGATCGTTTGCAGTCAGTAGTGAGCCTGGCCGCTAGGTTGAGTACAGATTTGAGGGGGGCAAGGTGAATTTTGGGAGATCCAGCACATAGAGCTTTCCCATAATCAATTTTCGAGAGGACTAGCGATTGGAACACAGATTTGAAATATTCGGCAGGATCGAAAGGCTTGATTTTTTTGAGATGGTGGAGCATTGATAGTGCGCCTTTAGCCAAGTTTTTTATATGGGCATTGAGCGTTAGCTTATTGTCAATGGTGATGCAGAGGGATTATATTGATTCAGACAAGGAGAGTTGGCAGTTAAGGGCGTTGAGGTCAGTCATCCTTGTTTGGATGGGAAGTGGGTTGTTTAGTGGGGAGAAAAGGAGGATTTCAGTTTTGTTTGGATTGAGTTTGAGATGATTGGAGTAGAACCAGGTTTGAATATTATTCAGGGCGGTGTTAAGGTGTAGTATATCTGCATGGGATTTGATTTTATAGTACAGTTGGGTATCGTCGGCATAAAGGTGATAGTTAAAACCGGCTGGTTTAAGTATTAGGGTAAGGGGTTCCATAAATAGGTTGAAGAGAGCAGGAGAGAGGATAGATCCTTGGGGGACACCGAGGGAGACGGGTGGGATTAGAGAGGCAGCTTTGGATTTTGATTTGCTGGTTTCTGTGTTGGAAATATGAGGTGAACCAGTTGAGGACAGTGCCATTTAGGCCAAAGCTAAGTTTGTGTGTTGAGTAAGGTTGAATCGTTGACGGTGTCGAAGCCCGCAAAGAGGTCAAGGAGAAGGAGTAAGCAGGCATCGTCATTTTCTAGGGTCTGGTGGATGTCACCAACTATATTTAGTAATGCAGTTTCAGTGCTACAGCCTTTACGGAAGCCGGATTGTAGAGGGTCAAGTAGGTTGTAGGTGTCGATGTGTTTATCCAATTGAGAAAGACGGCTCTGAAGGCAGACCCGCCGGTGAGGATCCAGTCGGGGCACCTCCCACCTCCTTGGAGCTAGAGAGCGTACCAGACGGGAATTTATGCAGGGAATTTTCATTTTCCTACATTTGGGCTAGAGTCTCCCTGGATCCAGGATATTTAGGGAGGTGCGAGGTGAACTCTGGAGAACGTTCTTCAACCAAAGGTCAAAAGTCAGCATCAGAAATGTACTTACATTTTGGCTTTTGGTGCTTTGGAGCCTCCGTCGACGGAGGCGGCTCTTTAACCAGCCTCTGGACTTGGACGAGGACTGGTGATGCAACAGTGCCTCAGATAGTAGTGCTGCTAGAATTTTCATTTGACGCTCTCTCTCAAAGCCTTCAGCCAAAGACACTGCTAGGAACCACACTCCTCTGAATCATGGTTGTTAGAAACGGGTAGCGTGGTGCAGAGCGGGCGGGCCAAACTCTGGAGGAAATGTGTAAAGCATCCGCGCAGCACACACAAGGCATACTACAAAAAGAGACTCCACACCAGGCTAGGTGAAAAACAGTATGTGTATTGTAAAATAAACACATCAGAAGGGAATCACAGGTGCAGATAAACTGTGCCAGCCGGCACCGGGGAATAATTCACAGGGGGACTATATACAGGGCAGCGCCAATTGGGCCGCTGCCAGAACCATCATAAGTCAAAGGATAACTGGAAGTCCATAAGCAATAACGTCTCACCGGCTGTACCTACTGGTGAGTAGACATGCACTTGGCATAAATCACTTTAGGCATTTGTCAAGGTAGGCCTAAACATGAAACCAGCCACGTAGGCATTAGGGAAAAACAGTAGCATAAAGGCATTAATCATGAAAACACATTATGCATAACTTCAGGCATAAATCATTGTTGCCGTAGCCTGAAATGGGAACCTCAGGTTAGGCATAGTATGCAGAACACCAGCATTGCAGCCTTAGGGGAAAAGAAACCATTAGCACTAGGCATAAAACACACAGTGGTCAGCCATAACACCTGAACCAACACCTTAGGCCTACCGTCACAGTGGACCTTAAAACATGAATACATTAGGCATAACGGGTGAGCATATTCTGCATATCATAAGGCACACCATACTCAGCTGGGGCCTAAACCATGGGAGCATTAAATCACCTTAGATTAGGCACTTTACTCATGACCCCCACAAGGTAGCATTAGGGTAAAAGCATTGCCAGCATTAATGCATTAGGCATACAAACAGTATGAATAACCTATTAGGCGGGAAAAGCATGAGGCATCAACCTGTGGGCATAAACATAGTAGGCATGAAGCATTCTCATTAGGGTAAAAACGCTAGGCAACATCACCTTAGGCATAGCAGATGCATAAGGCACCTCCTGCGGTACATGGGGCCTACTCATATTAGAATGGGTCATACACATGAAGCATTTCATCACTGCGCACATTAGGACAGAACATTAGCATAATGGTTCATCCCTGGTCACCCCAAACATCCTGTAAGCATTAGGGGGAAAGAAACTATTAGCGTTATAACCACATGCATTAGGCATAAACATTCACAGGACACTTCATGCAAATACACCTGGAATAGCTACCCCGAAGTTGCAGATTCGCTTCTGGCGCTACTGCGCCTGGGGAGCGCCTACTCGGGGGCTCTCAAATTACCAATGGCCCAAAATCAGCACTGCAAACCAGAGGGAAAAGCATTAGGTATCATCCTAGGTACAAATGCATTATGCAACAATATTATGCAAGAAATCATATGGGGCAATAGGCCTCGCCAGCATAAACACTGTTCGCCCCAATCGGGGCCACAACACTCTGAAACTGGCCTCTCTCCGGGGCTCAAATGCCCTATGTCCCGCAAAGTAAGGACTGGCTGCAAAAACAGAAAAAGTAAAGTGCGCAAAGCACTGGGGCAGGGCAGGAGTGTCTCTTACTCCTCTCTCTCTTCTCCTGAGCAGTACAATGCCCCCCAATATGTTGCAGCTGCCCACTGTCAACCAAGTAGGCAGGGGGGAATCCCACACGCTGTGATCCCCTCATAGCGATTTAGAATCCCGGCGCTGCAGACGTCTGCTCCTCTTCTCCTGGGCACAGTTGTAGCGACTTGGCAGCAAGCAGAGCAGTCAATGCGAATAAGGCACTAAGGCAGCACCACAATGCAGCACACACGCAGGGGAATTGAAATATAGCGCTTTGACAGCACAGCGCTGCAGGCGTCAGCTCCTCTTCCCCTGGCGCCTTGAATATAGCGCTTGCGAGGCACTAGGTCACACTAGAAGCTTCAGGGACAGGAGATCGCGTACCTCTTCTGGTAATCAGAAAAACAGTGCCCACCAGGTGCTAGAGTACAGGCAGAGCAGCACAGTCACTTCAAATATGGCACTCACCAGGCGCTAGGTGACTCACAATTCCAGGGTTCCACCCGTGGGAGTAGCGCCCACGCTCTTCACCTCCTTGGAGTGCAGGCAGTCAAAGTATAGCGCTCACGAGGCGCTAGGGCAGCGGAGCAGGCAGGCAAGGCTGGGCAAGATCAGCAGACAGTGGGAACTCATCAGTACCGGACAGCAGCTCCTAGAGGCAGTCATCTCCCATAAAGTGGCACTCCTCCTGACATAGCAGTCTTCACTCCAGCAAGGGCTCCCGCTGGCCCTGGGGACAGCAGAGGGGTACAGGTGGGCTCAGGGGCCAGCACACAGGCCCTTGCGGCGGTACCTCCTGGCAGAGTGTCCCCTCTCAATCAAGTCCACCCTCAGTCTGAGCACATGGCATCTCTACTGCTCTACATATACGCCCCTCCTCCCACCTACCAGAAAGGGATGGAAGCTTCTAGAAGGTCCCTGGCAGTGCCAGCCTCAACTGTCACTGTGGGGGGAAGTGTAGAGCAGCTTGTCACTCAAACACTAGACCGCCAACCCACCTCAGGCAGGCGGCACAAGCAAACAGAAATGGCGTCCATTTTAAAAGTGACATTTCTTCACAACAGTACTAATAAATCTGCGCACGCCATTGCGCAGCAGGCAATTTCTCACACATGGTAAAAGGCTAGGGGGAAAAACGAAAACTTTTAGGGAAAAAGGGCCAAGTCCAACAATGGTGGTCTTCTAGGTGCTACAAACAGATGGTATGGGGATTTGTGACCGGCATCTGTCTGTCACAAGATCCACAGTGTTTAAACCCTGAAGGCATCGCAAAAAGCATACGTTTCTCACACAAATTGTGGAGATGGGCTGACAAATAGCTTCCTAACCACTCTTGATCCACGTTGCAAGCACAGAAAGGAAGTAGGTGACGTCAGCATGTTGTCAAGGGGGTTATATGGACTCTGTGGACTTCAAATCATATGATGATGTTGATATGGAGTCGTGCAGCACCCTTTTCCATCGGCGGGCGACCTGTGGAAAACTTTCCAGATCCAGTCTCATGCCTGTAGGATTCTAAAGTAAGGAATCTGCAGGTAGATGCCTCTAGCAGATATTATTTTAGAGATTTCCATCTTACATTGATTTTGTGGTAGAGTAGGTGCAGGGATGGATTTTGGTTAGAGTATTTCTGATAGATACATCTGCCTGTGGATTCCTCACCTTTTGAATTACCCAATGCGCATCATTCCACTAAAACCTTTCTCCATTGCTCTCCCACATTGTAGAGGACGTCACAATGGAACCGCTCCATACGCAACTCGGCGTGATGTCATCGCAGCCATAAGACCTCATCGGCGTGCTGACTTCAGTTCCCTTTTTTCCGTGCCGTCGATGCGTAACAGTTTTTTCCAGGGCTCTCTATTTCTTGAGTTTCATTGTTGCAGGTTCTTCCTGAAATCGTAGCAGTGATATGGCTACCCAGAGGACGTCCGATTTTAAGTCTTGCAGGGAATGTTGGGGTCATGTGTCTATCACTGAATCCCATGAAGATTGTCTTCGGTGCCTCTCGCCGGACCATGACGTTGAGGGGTGCTCGTCATGCAGTTGCACGAATCTGAAGACCCTGAAAGAGAAGAGAGGGCGACCAAGCGGTTTATGGCCTGGGTGAAGAAACAGAAAAGGGCGGAAAAGGATAAGATCCAAGTCCAAGTCGTCAACTCAGCATATCTCGAAGTTGTCAAGGAAGTACGAGAAGAAGCAGCATCTTGGATCCAGATATCGTTTGTCTAAGGATAAATCACTGAAGTTGGGGTCCCAGGTACTTCGGCGTCACCGTAAGCATGAAGTCTCACCTTCCCCTTCGTCTCAGGTGACTCCAGCACATTCTACGACTCTGAGAGTCTCTCTGGTGCTCAGATAAGTGATGCCTTTGTCTCCAGCCTCTCCATCCCCAGTGTCTCCTGCACCCCAACTGGAGCCAGTCAAGCAGCCTTCTGGAGCTGTCTCTGAACCGGTAGTACCGGATCCATACCCACCCTTTCTGGCATAAGGTACGGATCCTTCACATTTCTTGATTGCAATGTTCGGCATGTCTGCCAGGGCTGCTAACCCTGCTGGTACACCTTTTGGCCCCATGGGACCGCTTTCATACAACCATGGAGGTTTGCCACTTCATTTTGCACAGGAGCCGTTCATGCCTTTTATGCCAGCGACCCAGGGTAGTTGGCCTCTCCCGACGCCAAGGTTCTTGACGCCGGTGCAATCCTTGGAAGAGTGCAGAGTCCTCTCCGGTGCCGGCTCTGACTTCAGCTAATCCTTTGGAGCCTCCATCGATGCCAGTCCCAAACACCGGCGCCGCTCCTGGCACCGCAGACACCGGTACCCAGGATGAGATCTAGAAGGGAGGCACAGAGGCTGCTCGAGGAGGAAGAATATCAGGAGCAGCAGGAAGAGGCTGAAAAGGGAAATATTTGCCCCTATGCAGGAATTTGAGGGGCTGCAGGAGGATAGTGGTTTGGACACCTCCAGAGTGGGAGCTCTCTTCACTAAAAGGCCTTCCTTTGCAGGAGGCTTCCTCATACCAATCTATAATAAGAAAGGGAGCTTATCTGCTGGACTTGCCATTGCCTAGTGCAGAGAAAGTCGACTACTTTAACAGAGGTAATTCAGTCTCCTTCTTCTCCGTCAGAACCCCTGCTTCCATTTAAAGAGGCTTTGACTGAGACCATTTTAGAGGTTTTGCAGAAGCCAACGACTGCCTCTGTTGTGTCCAGATGGTTGCAAGGAGATATAAGTTAGCGCTTGGAGATCCAGCTTTCCTTTCCACAGAGAGCTTAGTAGTCCAGGCATCATGCTCTACTAAGCAGTCTACAGGATCTTTCCCAGCCACGCCTGGAGATAGAGAACCTAAGAGGATGGACCAATCGGCTAAAAAAGTTGTTTTCTTCAGTCAGTATAGCTCTGAAATCCACGAATGCAATGTGCCTGCTGGATCGATATATCCATGCTCTGTTGGATTCTGCAAAGGCGGTGATCCCCCAAGCTTCCGGAGGACATCCAGGGCCATTTTGCAGAGGTCTATCAGACACCCAAGCTGCAGCCCATTAAGTCATACAGTCAGGGTTTGATACAGAAGACTGTGTTGCTAGAGTTATGGGTTCCTCAGTGGCTACCAGGAGGCATGCCTGGCTAAGGGGGTCTGGGTTTTAACCCCTTTAGAGCTTGTAAATAAACCTCCCCAGTGCTGCGCTGTCCATTGGAACTAGTGCTGAATGGACGTCCAACGGTCGTGCGCAGCACTGGGGAGGTAGTGGCCGTGACGACCGTTGGCCGACGGCAGCAATTAAGGGGTTAATGTGATGTACAGGCCACCCTATTGGACTTACCTTTGGATGGCTCCCGTCTTTTTGGTACCAAAGCAGACTCAGTACTACAGCGCTTTAAAGATAGTAGAGCCACAGCAAGATCGTTGGGTCTACAGTCCCAGCCCAAAGGTTCTGGGTACCATGGATTTGGCAAGACTCATTCCTTTGGGGCAGGCATCAGCAACAGGCGAACCATCTGTATAGATCGTACAGAGGAAAGGGTAGAAGTCGCCTGCGAGGCACAGTCCGGTAGAAAGTCTCCTCATCCTCTCCTGTCCCTCAACTAGTACCGCAGGGAAGCAGCTCTAGGTCCTTCACCCTACAGCATGTTGGTCCAGTGGGAGGTCGGGTATCCCATTTTCTATGAAATTAGAAATCTGTTACATCAGATCTCAGGGTTTTGAATCTTGTAGAAAACGAGTATGCCCTTCCCTTCCGGGAGTTTCCCCCTTCTTTCCCCCCCTTGCCAGGGCTGGTGCTCAGAAGATCACCTGATGCTTCTGCAACAGGAGGTTCTGTCTTTGCTCAACAGACCAAACGAGCATCCCCTCTGGAACCTAAATGGTTTCTGCAGGATACAAAACAAGACGAGAACACTTTTCACACAACTTGACTGAACACATTCTAGAGATGTATTCACTTGCATCCAGATAACTCAAGCCGACAACAGAGGAAAGCACATCAGAACCTTCGATATCTTCAAAGGCTCCCCCGTGCTGCCGATCTCCATGAGAACCATCCTCTGTGACGTCCGCAGTCAAGCCTCCACAATACGTGTGACTACCCGGCGTCTGAAACTCGAACTCTCCAGAACATTCTGTGCCCCGTGCGTGGAGTCACGTCCCATGAGTGCTGCGGGCCAAGCCTCCACATTTGACCAATCACGTGACAACAGGCGTGGTGAACCCTGGAACTGCTTTTCCTTTGCTCAAATGCTAGCAGGGATATTTATACTGGATGTTTTTCAATTACAAGTAGGACAAGCAGGGGAGCAGAGCACACAGTAGGTTGCAAGCAGGGAAAGACCTTTGACAAAGTAAGTGTCAGATCTTTTTCACGAGAAGGCAGAAGATGAGTCATTTAGAAATTAACGAAATTTACGATTTCTAACATTTCTCCTTACGAGCCAGGCATTTTCTCTCTTTTTACTTACAGTGTGTGACTACAAGGCCTCCCTCTCATGCCCCCATTGGGTGCAGATGCCCTGTTAATGTGGGGTGAGTGCCTCTTACCACCCTAGACTAAATTCAAAATTAGACTTTTTGATCAACACGCGGAAGTTGTGTGTGTTGAGAGCGTGAACACCCCACCATGGAGTTGGCAGTATGAGTGAAAATACGCCTGCACGTTCAATCCATGCCCCCTATGTTTTGATTGGACAAATTAATCCTCTTACTTGAGTATCAATGGTATGAATAATTTCAGGCCATTAGATCACATGCTTTCCTAGTGATTCTTTCCCGAATACCAATACCAGGCACCCACACTTAGTGTGTTTCTCTCTGGGGGGATAGCACTGTGAAGTTACACGACAACAGCACGCCTTCACTGGCTTTACAGCACATATGTTACAAAATGTACCTTTGTGTTTGTTCTTTTCCTTTTTTTCCCCACAGGTAATTTATCTTGGAAACAACGGTAAGTACTAGACTTGTTCTAACTATACCCCTATACTTTTACACATGCAAGTTGCATGCTCACATCTTCGGGGGAAGGGATTTCATCGCATCCCACCCTGACGAAAGCCCAGGATCTCATTTAGGCCATTAGGAATGGCTGAAATAGGTTGGTACTCTAGGGTCATAGGATCATCACATCCTTTAGCCCTATTACTGTTTTTAACCATCCCTCCCACTACATGAATAAAGGATACCTTAGGGGAGGAATTTTTTCTTTTAATTTACACCGCCAACGTTTAGGAGTTGGGGTGAACCAGATGATGAAGCATGTCACTACTAGAGTGAGTGAGGGTTATATTAAGAAAAGGGTCTCTTTGCCTTCCTACCCACAAGAGTGGATTGGCCAACAACAGGGCTTACAGTTAAATATATATGTATATATATTGTTTTTCCTCGCTCTGTTTTTTGTTTCCTCCAGGAAACATTTTGGTTTCAGAGGTTTTTTTTTTTGGTCTGCTGAGAACATGATAGGGAGGACATATCCCTTCCAGCCTTTTCAGTGAGGACTTCTCGACCCTCTTAGGGCCCCTATCTGGGTACACCATCCTTGTGGACTTAACAAGGTACTGTCTTTGCTACCGTAAGGTCCAACAGAGGTTGTTCCAGAGCAGGAAAGGGGTCAGGGATGTTACTCCCGATACTTCCTGATCCCCAAGAAGGATGGGCGATTGAGGCCGATCTTAGACCTCAGAATCTTGAATTTTTTCATCAGGTGAGGAGAGGATGTGGTCTAATGGCTAGGGCGGTCGACTTCAAATCTGGGGAACCGGGTTCGAGTCTCGGCAACGACGTTCAACATCCTGTGATTCTGGGCAAATCGCTTAATCTTCCCATGCCTAACAAAAATGACTGTCCTTGTGTAACGCAACTGATGCTCATGTAAAGCACTCTGATACCCAATACCTTCGGTTCAAGTTCACACTATATAAAACTCTGGGGGGAAAAAAGCAAGAGAAATTCAAGATGTTGACCAAGGCTCAGGTTCTTCTAGTGCTGAAGCAGGAAGACTGGATGGTGTCGGTCGATTTGCAGGATGTGTATTTTCACATTCCCATCCTGAAGTCGCACCGGAAGTATCTTCGTTTTACGGTGGGATCTCAGCACTACCAGTTTGCGTTCCTTCCATTCGGTCTTACATCCGCTCTACGGGTCTTCATGAACGTGATGGCAGTAGTAGCAGCGCATCTGAGGAGACCGGGGATTCCTGTTTTTCTCTATCTGGACGACTGGCTGCTCAGATCACAGTCTCCAGAGATGGTGCTGCATCATCTGCAAGTAACAAAATGTCTGTTGTTCGACTTAGGTTTTTCGATAAATGTACCCAAATATCACCTGGTGCCCTCTCAGTGCAACCTGTTCATAGGGGCAGTAGTGGACACTACTGTGAGTCGTGCCTTGCCGCCTCCACAGAGGATTCTAGACATCCATGCAATTATTCCAATTTTTCGAAATTGAACAGCTGTTGCAGTCCTGAAGGTCTAACGCCTGATCAGTCTCTTCGCTTCATGCATACTGTTGGTCAACCATGCACCCTGGCACGAGGGCACTCCAGTGGTGCCTCGGCAGGTAATGATTTCAACACAACGGAGATCTCAAGGAGGTGGTCAGAATCTCCAGTGACACTGCAGCAGAGCTGCTATGGTGGAGTGTTTTGAACAACCTGTCTCTAGGTAAGCCGTTTCAACCTCCTTCTCCGGTGGCCACAGTGATAATGGATGCCTCCACTCTAGGGTGGGGAGCTCATCGGGGGGATCTGGAGGTCGAAACCCTTGGGTCTCCAGAGGAAAGATTGTTTTACATCAATTTTCTAGAATTGCAGGCGATGTGTTTGGCTCTCACGGGCTTTCTTCCCTCCCTTCGCTGTCAGCCGGTTCAGGTTCTGACAGACAACACTGCCGCGATGTGGTACATAAACAAACAGGGAGGAGTAGGATTGTATCGTCTCTGCAGAGAGGCTCTGCAACTCTGGTCCTGTGCTGAGATCTGTGTGATTGCGAATCATCTGGCCGGAATGCTAAATGTGCCTGCGGACAGTCTCAGTTAGCAGTACTCGGCCAATCATTTATGTATTTATTTATTTATGCGTTTTATATAGCGCGGACTTTACCCGAAGGTGTCAGAGCGCTTCACAATAGGAACAGAACTGATACATGAGAACATTACAAGTGAGCAAAATACAAAAGCAAACGTTACATTAAATGAAGCAAAAATGACAATCGTGAGCCAACAAAATACAAGAGGTAGCAAACGGTGCATTACAAAAGTGACAATCGTGAGCCAACAAAATACAAGAGGTAGCAAACGGTGCATTACAGGAGGAAAAAGTGACGTGTGCAAGTTACAAAGGCGTACAAAGTAAACATAGAGGTATAATACTGCAATATATGGAGGACACTCAAGCACAAGAACAAACGTTACATAGGCACTGGTGGCACTTGTGCGGGTATCGAAAACAAACAAATTTAAGAGGTAGAAAACAGTGTGTTACAAGAGAAAGTGACGGGTGCATGTTACACACGAGTACCAAACACAGGTAGAAGAATAATACTGCAATAAATGGCAGACTCTCAAACCACAAGAACACACTGGGAAGACACTTCCATAGTAATGTAAAGTAGATTTTTCAATAATTGAAGGGCTTCCTTCAGATAATAGAGAGGGCATGGATTACATTTGGAAGTGTCTTTGAAGGAGGAGAACTTTGAGGTCAGTTTTGAAGGCCTGGGAGGAGGTGGTGGTCCGGAGCTGAGGCGGAAGTGAGTTCCAGATTCTCACTGCGCTGCCTGAAAAGGATTGGGCCATCGATCTTTCCTTCTTGAAAATGGGAGGTTCCAGCAGTAGATTTTCCGCATTTCGTGATGGTCTAGAACCTCCAGAGAGTTTCAGTTTATTCGCCAGGTAGCGCGGAGAGGTGGAGTGCAAGGCTTTGTGGGTGATGCAGGCAGGCTTGTAGATAGCTCTAGCCTCGATGGGAAGCCAACGGAGGGTGGATAACATGGGAGTGATGTGGTCGCTTCTTTTGGCCCCATAAATGAAACGAGCTGCTGAATGGAGAACAGACTTAAGGGGGGATAGGTGGGATTTGGGGAGGCCAGTCATAAGAGAATTGCAGTAGTCCAGTCTAGAGAGGACCAGCGATTGGACCAGGGTTTTAAGGCCATGCTCCGGGAAGAAGCGACGAATCCCCCAAAGAAGGCGCAGTTGGTATAGGGCAGACTTTGCAATTGAATTAATGTGGGAGAGTAGATTGAGTTTTGTGTCGAGTATGACACCGAGGGATTTTGCGCTGTCGACAATGATGGGTTTATTGTTCAGCAGATTCATCTGGTCCATCCATGATTGAACCGGGGGAGGAGAAAGAGAGGAGGAGAGGAGGAGGAATTCAGTTTTGGAGGGATTCAGAATCAGTTGATGTGTTGACATCCAGTTTTGAATGGAGTTGAGGGTAGAGCTTAGGACGGAGAGATCGTGAGTGGAGGCAACCTTGAGGTAGATTTGAGTGTCGTCTGCGTAGAGATGATAGTTGACCCCAGATTTACTTAGGAGATTTCCCAGAGGTTCCAAATAGAGATTGAACAATGTGGGTGCAAGAATAGAGCCTTGAACACCTTGACCCACCGCCAAAGGAGAAGAAAGACTGTCCGCTATTTTGATCATTTGGGATCTATCAGAAAGGAAAGAAGCAAACCATTTAAGCACAGTGCCCTCCATGCCCATTCTCTGTTGAAGAGTGTTGAGGAGGGTGTTGTGATTGACAGTGTCAAAGGCTGCCGAAAGGTCAAGGAGAATTAGAAGACAAGACCCCCCCCCCCCCCCCCCCCCGAGTCTAGTATTCGCACCACGTCATCGATCACTTGCAGCAGGGCAGTTTCAGTGCTGCAGTTTTGGATGAAGCCGGACTGAAGATTGTCAAGAAGATCATTGTCCTTGATATGACGAGAGAGTTGTTTCGCAACACATCTTTCTGTGATCTTCGCAAGAATGGGTAGGTTAGTGATGGGGCGGAAGTTGTTGAGGTCATTCGCATCCGCAGTGGGTTTTTTAAGCAGAGGGGTGACCTGCCCAGTTTTGAAGGGAACAGGAAGGGAGCCTTGACAGAGGGAGAGGTTGACGAGAGTGGTCCAATAGGGAAGAGAATGGGTATAGAAGTCAATGGCAATGGCACTAGGGATGGGGTCGAGCAAGTGGTTGGAGGGCTTTGTTTCGAGGATGCACTTGAGGAGGACATCTTCAGAGATGGGGTCGAAGTTCTGCCAAATGGCTAGTGATTTGCGCTCCTCTGGAGGGGTAGGATGAGCGACCTGAACCACAAGTGATTTTACTTTTTCATCAAAGAATACAGCAAAATCAGCAGCTTTCTTAGTAGAATCCTCCAATTTGGAGGTTGGGGGAGAGTAGTTAGTATTCTTGATGAGATCAAATAGTTTTTTGGGTCTATTTTTGGCTGAGTCAAGGAGGGTTCTGAAGTGTGATGCTTTCCCAAGGAAGATGTGCTTGTGGTACTTGGATCTTGCTGAACGAAGCGTAGCCAAATTATCGGTGGAGGGTGCTTGCCTCCATTGTTTCTCCAGGAGTCTTAGGTGCTTCCTTTCTTCATATAGGGATTTGTTGAACCAGGTTGCTGAGGGAATGGGCCTTTTCTTTTTGCTTTGGAGAGGAGCAACGCTATTGATTTCGACTGCAAGGACTGAGAGGCATTGTGAGGTGAGATCGTCAACATCTAGGTTCGGGTCTAGCCTTGGAAGTGACAGCAAAGCTGATTCACAGAGGGAAACAGTGTCAATATTTTTAGCGTCATGGAACCAGGAGGTAGCCCTCTTAGGTTGGCCAAGAGTTATAGAGTGTGCTAGGTGAAGAGAGAATGGAATGAGGAGGTGGTCAGACCAGTTTACGTGATATGGGGTAGCGATAGAAAGCATGCCTGCTTTAGAAATAACAAGGTCCAGGATTGAGCCCTTAGAGTGTGTTGATTTTGTGCAGTGTTGGATAAGATCGTTTGTAGAGAGGAAGGTGGCCAGCAAGTTCGTGGAAGAGTCTTGCAGGGAGCCCCAGTGGAGATTGAAGTCACCCACGAAGGTCTGATTGTCACTTTGTGCGTATTGGTCGCTAATGAAGTCAGTGAGTTCCTCCATAAACGAAGGGCCGCTGCCAGGAGGGCGGTATATGACATGGAATCCGAGGGGTGATTGGTGGTGTAGTTGAAGCTCAAGAGATAGACATTCAAAAGTGCGGAAGGCGCTAATGGGAAAAGCCTTGAGTTGAAGGGAGTTTCTAAAGATGACTGCAACACCTCCCCCAACTTTGATAGGTCTGTCATTCCTGAAAATAGAATATCCTGTGGGTAAAAGAGATCAAACATAGAGTGAGAGGTATCGTTGAACCAGGTCTCTGTTAGGAAGAACAGGTCAATATTGTGAAGGGTGATGGTATCAGAGATTTCGAGTTTGTGTTTTATTGCGGATCTGCAGTTGTGGAGCAGACAGCGCAGTTCTGTCGAGACTGTTTTGGTGACGGGGGCACTTGGGCTAAGAAGGGTGACAGGGATATTATACCTATATGGGGGTGCACGGTAGGGTTTAGGTGGATGCTTGGTTCTGACAGAGGAGATGGTTGGAATAGAGTAGGTAGTTGGGTTACTCGGAGATGCTGGTTGAAGAAGGGTGGCGCTCAAGGGCTTGTGTGAGTGAGCGATGTTTGCAGACGACAGGTTATGCTTGGCTATAAAGGGGTGAGGGGGCGAGGTGCATCCCGTGGGAAGGTGAGAGTTTTCCAAAGGAGTTGAGGTGAATGGCAAAGTTGAAATCTTAGAGCTTAAAAGTGAAATGGAAGCTACAAGCTGGGAGATGGAGGTGATAAGAGAGCATAGCTTATTTTCAAGAGAGAGTAGGGCAGAGCACGGAAGGTTGGGTGTCTCGATGGTTGGTGGTGTCATGAGTGGTGTCTTCATGGGTGGTGTCTCCATCCAGAGGTGGTTTATCACATTTTCAGGATGTGGGGGTTTCCTCAGTTGGACCGGTTTGTCACTCACAAGAACGCGCACTTCCCGTCATTCTGCAGTCTCCAGTATTAGATGCGGAGAGCGTTGTGGGGACGTGTTTGTTAGATTGGCGCTCACAGCTTCTTTATGCGTTTCCTCCCTTACCCTCGATTCCTCGAGTTATGAGGTAGATTCGCCAAGACCGGGACAAAGTCTCATTGATCGCACCGGACTGGCCAAGAAGGGTGTGGTACGAAGACCTCATTTACCTCTCATCACACCCTCCGCTCTGTCTCCTTCTCAGGGCAGACCTACTCTCGCAGAGCTCCCACCTCCAGAGCTTGCACCTGCATGTCTGGAGAGTGAACAGGGCAACCTGAGCTATGTCTCTCTCCCGCCAGATGTGGTGGATGTTATCTTATCAGCCAGAAGACACTTCCACAAATCTATCTATTCCAGTAGGTGGGCCAGGTTTGTAAAATGGTGTGGAGAGGGATCAATTGATCTCTTACGAGGCCATTTGTCTGTTATTCTCAGTTTCTCTCTTTCCCGAGCACAGCACGGTTGTGCAGTAGCAATGGTCAAAGGCTACTTGTCGGGTTTTCTCTACTTACTAGACCAATCCTCTTTGTTTAAGTCTCCCATAGTCATGAGACTTATTAAGGGTCTCACTAATAGGTTTCCTCCCACTCCCTTTATCATGCCTCAGTGGAATTTGAATTTAGTTCTAACTTTCCTGATGGGGTCTCCCTTTGAACCCCTGCATAGTTGTCCCTTGAGATTCCTAGCATTTTAGACAATATTTCTGATTGTAATTACTTCCACCAGGAGGGTTAGTGAGCTGCAGACCTCTAAGCTCCAATTTAGCTCATTTTATGCGGATAAGATGGTTCTTAGAACCTGAGCTGCTTTCCTGCCTAAGGTGGTCACTCCCTTCCACCTAGGGCAATCTATCACTTTATTCACTTTCTATCCTCCCCCTCACCCTTCTAAGGAGGAGAGACTTCACCTCCCGGACCCTAAGAGGGCCGTCTGACTGAGGACCTCAGGTTGGACGACTAACTCTTCATCAAATATGTGGGGAAGATGAAGGGTAAGGCTGTCCACAAAAGAACGCTGTCCAGGTGGCTCATCCTCTGCATCAAGATCTGCTACACCTTGGCCAAAAAGGAGCCTCCTAAAGGTATTCAAGCTCATTCCACCAGAGCTAGGTCTTCTTCTTCAGCTTTATCTAGAGGGGTCCCTGTTGTAGACATCTGCAAGGCGGCAACTTGGGCATCCTTCCACACTTTTGTGAAGCATTATTACTTGGACTCGCAGGTGATGAGGGAGGGCCATTTTGCACGTTCTGTGCTGCAAAATGTTTAGATATAAGTAGGTGGGCACCCTCCTCCAAGAGCGGCACTGCTTGTGGATTCAATTCAAAAGGGGAGGAATCCACAGGCAGATGTATCCATCAGAAGAACAAGCTACTTACCTTTGGTAACGCTTTTTCTGGTGGATACAGTATCTGCCTGATGATTCCTCACTGACTTACCCGCCTCCCTGTTGCCTGGACTTGTGATTCTTGCATTTTATTATAAAATATTTGAAATTATGTTTTATCAATCAATCAATCAGGGAATTGTGAAGTGTGCTACTCACCTGTGAGGGTCTCAAGGCGCAGTTGAAGAGCCAGGTCTTGAGGGCCTTCCTGAAGATGTGCAGAGTAGGGGAGTGTCTGATGTTGATCGGGAACTCATTCCAGGTCTTTGCTGCAATGTAGGAGAAGGCTCTACCACCCATTCTGGCTCTGCGGATGCGCGGGGTTTCAGAGAGGGCGGCGGATCGGAGGTTTCTCTTGGGTGCGTGGAAGGAGATTCTTTAAACGAGTTATTGGGGTCCGCTGTTGTGGAGGCATTTGTAGGCGTGGGTGAGTATCTTGAAGATCACTCTCTTCTCGACGGGGAGACAGTGGAGGTCTCAAAGGTCCTGGGTGATGTGTTTGTGTCGAGGGATGGCTAGGACGAGTCTGGCTGCGTTATTCTGTATGTTCTGGAGCTTGCGGAGCACGGATATGTTGATCCTGGCGTAGAGGGCTTATTTGTAGTCCAGTCTGCTGGTTATGACTACTGTCACTAGGAAATGTCTACGCTTTAGAATTTCCAGTTTCTTTCTTGGTCCTGTATACTGAGGGCCTTATTTACGGGCTTCTGCGTAGCAGCGCAGCAGGGAGGCCATAGGAAAGGGCAGGAATGCGCTTTATCCTGTCCTTTTCCCCTGCGCCGGGGCACAATGAGCATGGTGCAAGGGTGCCTGCATTGCAGGGATGATTGATTTTGTGCAGGAAAGACCCTTCCTGCACAACACCAACCCATTAAGGCGCTTTCCTTTTTCTATGTGTCCTGCTAGAAAAATGAAAGCACGAGGAGAAATGTTTTCATTTCTCTTTGTTGCGCCTCCCTAGGTTCTAATGCATTGCCTCGTAAATCTGGGAATGTGTCAGGTTCCAAGGGTGTTGCGTGGGAACATTCACAGCAACACCCATGGAATGCTCCTTTCACGCAGTTTTCTGCATGAAAGCGGCGCATATTTATAAGGCCATGAAAAGTCACATAAAGTGGCTTTACATGGCCTTATAAATATTCAGTGGCACCGGATCGTCAAAAAAGTGACGTCCGGGAGCGCTAAAGTGACGATAGGGGCCTCAGCCCTAAGCATACTTGGGGAAATGTTGTCGGTTCACCTGTTCGCCTCGAAGGCACAGAAAAAAAGGGGTGTAACTGACATCAGCACACCGATGAGGTCTTCTTGTGGCTCCGATGATGTCACCCTGAGTCGTGTGCAGAGCCGTTCCATTGTGACATCCTCATCAACGTGGGAGAGCTATGGAGAAATGTTTCCATGGAATGCTGTACATGGGGTAATTCGAAAGGTGAGGAATCCACAGACAGATACTGTATCCATCAGAAAAAGCATTACTGAAGGTAAGTAACTTGTTCTTTAGGCTCAAGGTCCTTCTTTAGCCGTTGCTGAATGCTAGGTCAATGTATTGTCTTGAAGCGTGAAAGCAATGAAACTGAAGATTTTATATGACTACTGGAGTTCAGTTGTATTTTCAGTTGCTTCTTTGGCCTAGACATACTACTATGACGAGCTACTGGTGCTTCTGTGTGTGTGCGCACCTCAGGATAAGCTGCTGAAAGTCTGAGTCTCTCGTAAATTGCCAGTTGTTTGGACTGATGATGGTCTACTCTATGTAAATAATAGTGGATTTACCTGGGTGGAGCTCCCGCTTGTACTTTGTAAGTTATCTCTCACATTCATCTTTAAAGTCTCCTTCAGATGTTTCACTCGCACGTCGGCATGTCCAACCACATCGCTTCAGATGTTTCACTCACTCCATCGTTGACATGTCCAACCACATCGGACTCATTTGTTTGTGAACTACATTTTTTTGCCACTGCATATTCTTATGGACGTGAAGCTTGGTGCCGCTGCGGTCTTTAGGCAAGCAGATACTGTAGATCATATGGTGGTCTTTAGAGGGCATCGGAGTATTGACCTGTGGCAGAATTGAAATGAAATATTTTTCATAACACTGGTGTCTAAATTTAGCTGGAATCATTCTCATATGACTTGAGCCACCAAAGTCTGCAGTAGTCTTGGCGCGAGAATCCTTTCTCTTGATGGTCACTGGTCCTGCGTATTTAAATGGTGTACTACAGAATATTGAGATACAAGAATATAGTGTTCAAAATATCGAAGTCTAGAATATCAAAAGATAAGTGCATATAGAAGAAGTATAGATTTATGATTCCAACTCCAGATCTAAGGTACATATACGTGAAATTAGCTATACAAAATCTATACTTGCCTTTCCCTATTTTGGGTTTGATATTTTGTCCTCATTATTTGTATACCTTAGTGTTCTAGTTCCAACATTCAGGGCCCATGCCTTCCTGTATTCTTTCATGCTGTTCTTGATGGAACTATTAATACTTTATTATCGATTGGCACAAGATGTTTTGAATTAGAGCAGGATTAGTCACTGTGTGTAAATCTAAAAACAATATGCTGCAAAGCATGCTACATGAAATCAACAAAGTATAATTCACGAGAACATCAACCCTGTCCCACCAGAAGAACACAACTATTCATTGCCAAGGGCAAATTGAGAATCACATAAACAGCTTTGAGGCCAAGCAGTTTGGACGTAAGGGAACAACCGGGCATACTAGACAGAGCTATTAAACCATCTCAACAAAAAGGGTCAAGCCTGATGGCATTTTTATCTCAGTGGAACCAGTGACAAGGAGATTGTTTGGAATTTAAGGACATCATCGTTTATACAATTTGGTATGATGGCTTGTTAAATGGCTGAGTGTACAGACCTCGTGCCCTCAGGTTTCGAATCCTGTTGGTCAACCATATCGGGGCCCCTTTATAGTCACAGCTTTTGTTCAATTGATGACATGTTCCTTTACTTTGACACCAAGTGGATACAAAAGCAAGTTCCACTTGAGAATTTATTTTAGGAAATTGGCAACAAGGTCGCTGTATATTATCCCTTCTCAGTTATCAGACGGAAATCAACAACGTCGACACTGCAAAATTATTTTGGTTTTGTCTGTTTGGGACAGGCCAATATGATTCTCAGAAGGGACACATCTTCTAGACAGGT
Organism: Lissotriton helveticus; assembly: GCF_964261635.1. Lineage (NCBI taxonomy): Eukaryota > Metazoa > Chordata > Amphibia > Caudata > Salamandridae > Lissotriton > Lissotriton helveticus. The sequence continues at coordinate 1,918,054,039 of NC_136067.1, read as the reverse complement.
CTTTTTTTACCATTTGGTTACTGAAACTTCAAGACCGAGGGATCTGTCCATTGACAACATTGCTCTAATCAAAATGGTGCAGAGCACAGACTGCATCCCAGAAGAAAAAGGCTTCACTTCTCAACTGAAGAAAAAAGATTCTTGTCCTCCGATGTCCCATTAATCCCTTTGCTGCTTCTGTCGGCCAACGGCCGTCGCGAGCACTACCGCCATAGTGCTATGAACGTCGGTGGCGGCCCCGCCCACTCCGCTAAACCGGCGCACCGTGGCAGAATTGCCGCCACGGTTAAGCGCATTCTTTTACTTTACAGTACTGGTGTTTGTAGTTACAAATATTTGGTTTGCAACTTTGAGAAGTTTATTTTCGTATGTATTCATCTTCATAAGCTTTAAAATGTCTGAAAAGTTTCTGAAGGTTCAAAAAAGGGGAAAACTACAGGCAAAGATAGCCACTTAACTAAGTGTTAAAATAACTGCAGATTTTATGATTTGCAAAATGTTTCTAATATGCAAAAGTTAACACATTTAAAATATTTCCCAACATTCAAAATCATTCCACAACAATTTCTCTTGCTTCATCATAAAACATTTATAACTAACCAGAAAGTTAAATACAGTACAAAATATCAATAACAAATAATTAGACACTCATAATGACTTACAGATCCCTGTTTTATTGCAATACATCAAAGTCAGATTAATATTTATTTGTGTTTTACCAACATAAAATACTGGCGGCCAGTCTTTTATTACATTTTTGACTGTCCACCTTAAATATTTCTGTGCAAAAGAATCTACATCATTGTTCAGTAGCAGAGAATCTCTTACAAAGTTCCCTACAACTCGGAGGGCACAAAACAAAACCAAATAAAAAGTGATAGGAGCTAAAGCAATGTCTCGCTCCTAGCCAGCCCCATCCCCCAAACTGTTTGGATTGTATTCTCTAAAACATAAAAGTGATTACATCTATGACATGCAAAACTGTACAATAATATTACATGGAAAAAGCCTAAAAATATTTATATTTAAAAGTAAATGATATGAACTGTTGTACGTAAAAAGGCAAGTAAAATGTCACAAAATAATGTAGAGCCGTTTGATTTTTTTTGTATCAACCATATTACACCCTCATTGCAATTTTTCATAACGTATGTTAGTTTATGATAAATGAAAATGGAAAGTGACGAAATAGTTATAAATTAGCTCGGTATGTGATACAGTGCAGAAACATAATTGTGTTGTCCTGTCTATTTATGGTAGTACAAAGCCTGCTTGGAGAACGATTGTGTCGCGAACCCTGGGAAGTAACAATGACGCACTTGTAAAACAATTCTGGAGGCGGGAAATAATTTGATTGGCAGTAAACAATACCTCTATTCCTATTCTTTAGCTGTGCAGTACTCGATCGCTCACATGCTCCTGACGATAAAAGAACACATTATTTTGGAACCATAGTATTATAGTGACTATTTCAATTGGCTTTAGGTAGCTAAGGCGGCTCGTACTTCACAGAGATGGTGAGTAGTGGGGAAAGCATTGATTTATTCATTTCCCCGCAGTATATACCTATAACGGAGATAACCAAAGGCATACATCACACATAGGAAGAGAGGACAAGCTTCCCCCTACTAACACAGAGGGTCCACTCAGTTAATGGGCTGAGAGAGCATTGCTCCGTCAGCCCATTCAGCCTGGAAAGCAGCCCACTGTACCCCAAGTCCACCGCAGGTTTCCCACCTGGCCAGTCCAGCACTGCCCCAGAGTACAGGCTACAAAAATTAATTCAGGCACCAGTGGCAAGAAAATGCTACATAAGAGTGCTCTTTGGAGGTGTGAAAACCAAGAAGCTGAGCACAAACGATATGTAACAATGCTCTGCTAGGATACGAGCTGGCCTCAGACCGAAGCGCAACACTGCTCCGCTAGGAACATCGCTGCCATCGGACTGACACGCCTCATTGCTCCGCTAGGATCATTGCTGGTCTCCAAATGCTCCTACCCTGCCGTTTGAACATGCCAGAGACCCCATTTCTAAAGCACTTTTAGAATCTGTAGAAGGCTCTCAAAGAGCCAATCAAACAAATATATAACAGCAAGCATTGCCATAAGCTCTGCTGAAAATATTCCACAGCTTTTCTTCAGATCATTGTTTTGTAGCTCCTCTGCGGCAGTATGACCTCACATTAGAGAAGGACCGGAACCTGATCCCACAAAGGCTGTGATGTGATCTCCCAGGAGTCTTAACGAGTGAGGAGAGGTAGAGAAGCAGTGTGGGAGAATTTAATTCTACAACGCACCTTCATTGAAGCTGCAGTTCTACTGGGTATGACAAACACTACGTTCGGCTGTAAAATGATCGGTCATTGCCTCACTGTACTAGTGTAATTAAATTTAAAAGAAGCTCACTACCAGAGAAGAACAAAAGTAGATACTAGAAGCAACTACTGCTTAAAAATGCTTCAGCGTGTTCCCTCATGTAAGGCTATTTTGAGGTGCTATCACAGACCTTTTCTCCATTACACATCACAAAAGAATAGTGTAAATGGCTAACAGGGCGGTAGAGGGTTGAAGTCCATTATTCATACTGATGAACAGCACCACTCTTAAGTCACTAAGAGTTAAGAAATGTCAAATCAATAAAGATTAGCAGCATCTTTTGTGGATGAAGCTTTATTCATCAAGTCTAAGCGGGTTCAACCTCCCATGAACGGGATTTAATAATAATGTGCAAATTAGCAATTCTATGACACCCAATGTAACATAAAACTCAACTGAGCTGCATGACGCATGTTAACTTTCTATGACTGAGCACGACAACTCTCAGATGCCAAGCACTAAATAAACCTGAGTGAGATTATGCACTGGACTATCACCAGTAAGAAGCCCTGCTGATTAGACATGGGAGGTGGAGGCACTGGGCGTCTAGTGCTGAAATGCAAGTCTGGTCAAAATGGATTAGTCTTGCAACCTTGGCAACTCTCTGCCAGAAATCCCTCATGTAAGAAGGAGGAATGGGACCAGAGCTAAATATGACATGCCCAAATAGGCTCTAAAACAACATAATCCGCAACGGATGAGTGCAGATGACAGGATTTCAAGCATAAGGAATGGTCTTTTGATACTGGAAAAACTCCCAGCTTGTATATTTTAAAACCTTTTTTTTTTTACTGGTACTGAATATTTTATAAAAGAAAAAATGTGTGTCTAAAAATTTTTTTAAAATGAGGATGTTCCTTTTCTTGAGTTTTTGCACTTGAAGCCATGGTCCACGTCGATAATTGCAGAAATACCCTACATAAAGCTAGCGGCAGCCCGTATAATGCAGTCAACATCAGAATGTTGTCTAGAGAGATTGCAGAAAATAATTATGCTACAGCACCAGTCGATTGCTTGATATGCAGGCCTTTTCCCACTGGCTAGCTTAACTGTTAATGGAATGCAATGCTGCACGCCTAGGCCCATGCCTTGTACTTATTACGCAAAATGTCTTTAATGTTATCACTCACGATTGTGAGACAAGATGCCAATGAACGACTTTCTGATATGCAACAAAACGTGTGTGTCTAATGGAAAATCTATTAATACAGAGCAATGATGCAGAGGGGATCATGGGTTCTAAGACTTGTACCCATGACATACCACATGATCAAATAAAATATACAACATGCTTCAGCTTTTTTCAACCTTTCTTGCCTCATCTAGGGATTGACAGCATTTTTGTTTTTTCATAGATGTGTATTTTTTATAAAATGTACCAGCATATGGATTACAAATAGGCTCCTATTAACAGATAAAATGAAACTGTAATTGCAACAAACACAAACTAAACTGGCAAGGTGTGTGAATAATATGACACGTCATACAAGAAAGCAGCAGAACACGCAAGGGTGAGAGTCCTTTGGTACAGGGTCTGTCCTAATAGTAGAAGAATACGCTGTTTCAGTAGTGTTGCACTACTGTGCCACTTCAACTGAAATCGCCACTTGATTTCACAGCTATGTGACCATACGCATGCCATCCTAATGAGCACTTAGGTGCAGATAGCACTTGTATAATTACAGATTAAAGTTTCAGCAGAGAAAACCTGATGTGTGCTGGGATTCAGAAAAATGGGGCAAAGTTATAATAAATACATGTACAAAAAGGTTATAACAACAGAAATGGCTCCAGAGTGTATAATCTCTCCATTCATCTACAGTCTTAGGCTTCGGATTGAGCCGTGTTAAGCGTACCCTTGCTGCACTAAAGAGAACTTCTCACCTGGGAAGAATGCACTCGAGAAGCTCCAGCATCTCTTGAAGCAGAGCTTTCACATAAGAGAGGCACATCTAAATACTGGAATTAGTGCAGCCAGTTGTAAGTGTCTGACCGATAACTTGACAACTGAGGGATTGTCTGCAAGAAAGTTGTCAAAAACACACAAACTGATTCCCTTGAGTTTAAGGTTCTGTCTGGAAGCCAGCGCCTATCTTGCTTACCTTTCCTCCTGGATGATGGTGCTCTATCGTTGCGTCTCACCCAATCAGATACTGTCTGAAGGAGCCGCTAGGCTGTACTGTGGATGGATGAAGAAGTAGGCAATATTATGAATCTTTTAACATTAGTTTATAAGATGTATCTCTACAATGTATGCAATCATTCCTTTCTTCTCTGGACAGCAGGACTGTTTGTATGCTGAAATATGAATCTGATAATAAGTGCACACACAGATTGTCATTTACAGAACGATTGTTAGTGTGCAGAGATAGGGCTGTAACAAGTGTATAGTATGCATATACTTAAAACTGAACACGACATGTGTGCACATCTCGCTCTCATGTCCAGCTCCCCCTTATTTTTCAGCTACATAAAAGATTAAAAGAAATGTGGGGGATTTAGGCATTTCTGGTTTTTTACAATTGATGAACACTGCAAAGTGGCCTTTCATGAATGAGATGCACGTGTTTATGCAGCAACTAGTCGAACAATTAAATAACATTCACCCTGTGTTGTCAACGCTACACAGTACATTATTAATGCCTTCGGTGAATGAGTGGAGAAGAAGTGAGTTAAAGGTTTCTCTCGTGTTCATTTTTTTTGTCCATCAGTATACGGGTTTTGCAAATAATTTTAAACTTCATTTCCTAATCGTAGTCTTTTCAGGAAATGGATATTCCACCATTAAGCAGCAAACTTCACACTGTTCTGTCCATAGATGTCATGTAGAGTTCAGTGATGTTAGAAGTTCAGAAACAGATAGACCCCAACACATCACCTTAAAAATAGAAGACTTTAGGCGCTTTGGGGCATGCATAAGCAGGTCCAACAGTATTCATCATTATTCCAACAACCCACAGCGCCTTGAAATGACCTTTAGGACAAAAAAAATATTTGCTTCTTATTCTGTAGAAAAACAGCTGTCTGATGAGCAGATTCCTGCGTTACACCATTACCTTTGCAACCAATTGAACTGGGAGGCCCAATGAACGCTTCTATGCATTTTCCCCTAAAATCAGGATTAATTAGGAAGGAAATGGGAAGGACATTAAATTAAAGGATAGGGTTTAAATATGCATCTTGGTCCAAGTGAATCAATGATGCTTTTATATACATATGTATCTTACAATAAACTTGAATTTGCTTTAAAGAGTGGAGTATGCATTGTCTCTCCCAGGGAGGGGCATTGGCATCAGTTAGGTACACATTCATTGCTGGCCATTGTCTGGGAGATCATTGCACCTTTTATATACTGCACGTCTAGAACACAGTGATAATCCTGAATGTAGTGTTGTATATTAGGCATTGTGAGGAAATCTTTCAGCTTCTTTTCTTCCGAACTGCATTGGCTTTTTTTTCTTCTTTTGCTTGTTTAACTGTACATAGAAGGTCAGTGTTTTCAGCTGAAAGTTAAAGCAGGTGCAACCATGTAAAATGAAGCGTATCTCTCTCGCCCGCTCTCTGAGCTGCTTGTCGTTCTCCGATGATGCTGCTCGTGAGTCTGGGATGGATTCAGTGCTGCTGGATGTTGGTGGAGAAGGCAGACTTTTCTGCCACATCGCTAATGCCCGGTCATGTGCAGAGGCAGTAGGACTAAGGAAAGCAAAAGACCTGGGGCAACTGAAGAGAAGCCAGGGGGACATAAAGCTGCTGGGATGTCGGTCGCCACGAATACTTAAGCAGTTCATGTGTCCCAACTTGCTTGGTCAGTACTCTCAAGCGAGAGGCTCTTGGTCTTGTGCGGTGAGATTGGGCTTGGAGGACTGCTCAGGTTGGAACTGTTTGAAGCTGTAGAATGTCTTGGAGAATCGGAGTCCTGTTTAAAAACAAAAAATAAATAAATAACTAGCAATAGTCACAGTCTCATTCCAAAGAATAGCCACTTACCAATTTTTATTTTTATATGGTGCGGATTAAACCCAGAGAACAATGGAGCATTTTGCATTATGTTGAGACATTTAGGTCACACGTGGGCATTTTTATAGCAATAGGAAAAATATGTAATCAAGCTTGTGTGTGAATTGCAGAGATATACAGTTGCATGATGAGACATCGGTAGTTTAGACAAAGCGTTCTATAATTATGTTCAGGTACATCGGAGGTATACGGTGGGAACCAAACCATATGTTATGAGTGGGGGATGGGTATGGATAGAGAAGTGGAGACCTTGAGTTCTTTCCAAAGGTCAGGAGTGAATTGGCCAGTCTAAGTTGGACAAACTAAGAAGGAAAAGGATTGTTTCCTAGTCTGTCCTTGTCTTCAGGACCACCAATAACATTAGGTTTGGTACCGCACATTGTGCGTTTAATGCCAGAGAATGCTTGTTTTTCAGCTAGGTAGTGTGGCGTGTTGGTGTGAATGGCTATGGAAATGAGGCAGCATAATGTAAATGCACCAGACGACAGACAGTGGGAGCGCTAAAAGGGTTAAAGAAGGCATGAAAGAAAGAACAAGAAAAGTGGGTAATGGCCAATTTAAAACAAACAAAGCTTCTTGTTTGTTTAATGTTGCCTGGTAGCCCGCTCTAGCAGCCTGACTTTGCTGTGAAACTTTCTGTGGGAAAGCTAAGGTGCTGACCAGTGATTTACTTGGAAACAAGCGCAACACACTTTTGACTTGTGGTGGGTTTTGGCCAGGATGGTGGCAAACAAGGCTCTCTGTCTGGGCAAACCTTGCCCTGATGGAACATCATCATAACATTGGAACTGATATAGGAAAGTTGTATGCGATGTAAAGAAAACGCATACAAAATTATGACAAGGTGGTACCTGGTATCAACCTGAGTGACTGAGAGCGATGTTTGGAAGATCAGATTTGTGTTGGAAGTAATCTGCAGAAAAAGGCGCTCTAGCCCATTTGTGGTGGACATATACACACATGCAGTCTTACTGGAAAGAGACACTCTTATATTAAAACCATGATATCGCCATTAAGTCCAACATTTTTTATATTTGAAGACCCAGGAGAAGACGCCCTATACCCACTGACAATGCCAACCTAATCACACACTTGCTACGTGTGGTCCAACCAGCATTGGGACACGTTTGGAAGGTCCGTATAACCCACTCCAACACATCTATGGTGGGGAAATATTTTGAACATATATACAATGGAAAAATTATCAGCATTAACTCATGATAGAGTACTTGTGTATAAAAAGGTTGGGCTACTGTTTAAGGCGCACATGAAAAGAGATCAAGTGATGGGGAAGGAAGGTGGGGCATTTCACTAACATCTATGAAGTGTTTTGCTGTTCAGCACTGTGCTCCCTATCATTATCCTCCAAGGACATGGTATATGATGAACCCCACTGCTGGTCTGTATCACATGATTATTGTTTCTTGATGATGTCTGGTACCTTTTAGCCAACTATCATGTTTCAGTACACAATTATCAACAACAATCACACCAACTTGTGTATAGTTACCCTCCTATTCATTGTAATAACTTTAAGACAAATGCCTGGTGCAAGTGGAATAAAAAAAACTTGAATGAAGTTGCTAGTAAAAAAAACGGCTGCATGAAAAAGGTCTCCTGAATTTGCATGCAAGTTTTGGAAATAAGGACTCTCAGGACAGGTTCATATTAATAGCCTCCCCATGCAAGAGGTACACTGCTTAGGAGGAAAACCGGTCTATTTATGAAAACCCAGATTTCAGTGACAGGGAGAGCAGTTCAGTTAACTTAATCTACTTGTCTCAATGTTTTACCACAAGGTTAGAGAAGAGCGAATTGTCCTTCTCAACAAAATATATTTCTATAGTTATAAAGATAATTACATAGGAATTTTTACCTCCGACATGCTCACACATAACACTACAGTCATAATACCCATGCAAATGATAACTGTCCTCGCGTGGACCAACATGTCCAAAGAAAAACACAGAGCACAGAGATATTCCAGTAAAACAGTTTATCATTGGATGAATCTGTTAACACTCAAAGTGTCAGCAGAACTGTGCACCGAGGAGTCCTTAGTGATCGGTTTTCCTGCGTGAACAGCAGCCACAGTACTAACTGAATCTATGAGCATCCAGAAGATCTCAGTACAACTTTGGGGTTTGTCGACGCACCCAAAAAATTTCTTATCCCAGGGTCTGGCTAAGAGGACGACGAATGGTATATCATTCTTGCCTAGTGAACAGCAGAACCTTAATACCCATGCAATGGATCCTGAGGATTCTTGATTCAAAAATGTCTGCAACAAAAGAAAAATCAGATATTCCCAATCTAGCCCCCAAGGAAAATGTTTAGATCAGGTTGAACTAAGAACAGAGTGGCATTCTATAGTCTGATACCCACAATACATAACCCACTGTAATGTTCACATTAAACTCAACTGGACTAAGCTTCCAGGATGGATAGGTTAGGTCACATATTAGCAATATATATGAGTTTTCTATTCTCAAACAGCCGCGTCTTTATAAAATAGGTTACTGCATTTCATGGAGTCAACGCTGTAGCCACAGACTAAAAATCAAACTACAACTCAGTGATATTGAAATAAAGGTACAAACATGATGTCATGTCCAGACAGGTACACTGACATAAAATGAATAAATTAATAAAATAATGTACCAATGAAAAAGTTAATAGTAGCACATTTGTTGATTTGAATCAGAAAAGTTTAGGGGGGTGGGCATTAATTTTGTGAAAGCAGCAACATGTGTTTTTAATTTGTACATTCTCACTTTTTAATTGTTGGCCAGAGCACATTATTCTATAGACAAAACCAGGGAGAAAGAAATGAGACGAACTTAGAACACTTACGATTCCTACATGGACTCTGCAGTCATAGCACAGACCAATAACGACATTTCTCTAAAGCACCAATCTGTGTGTGTGACTTTGAGTGTTGAGTGTCTAAGGCTAAAACCCCTGTAGACAATAGCGAGCAGTATATGCAATATAGAACTAGGCATAAGTCTGAAGGTAGAGTGATTATCTGAAGAAACCACTGATTCCCCTTCCAACCTCCCTTACGAGGCATGCTTGGACAATGTATCCCACCATTGGATCAAACAATACTTTTAAGGTTCTTCTTAGATTAACAAATAAAATGCCTAATTCCGTTGTGTGTCCCAAGAAGGATTTAAAAATCATCATTTCAAATTCGCTTTCTGGGCTAAAGTAAATGTTACTCACCTTTGGCAACAATATTTCTGGTGGATACACAATCATAACTGCGGCTCCCTCCCCTTTAGAATATTCCCTTGGATCGTGCTTTCCCAGATTCCAGCAGCAACTTTACCCACTGGCTATGAACTCAACAGTGTAGAAAAGGTGCCAATCTTTGCACTGACATCAGTTCCTGATACATAATCCACACCCCACTAAGGCATGTGGAGAAGAACAGAAACGACAATCAATGGCAGTGGCAAAAAAAGAGCACAAAACACATTTGCATACCTTGGGATATTTTTATATAGCGCTCTGACTGATCAAGGGATGGGATAGACCAGTAAGGAACCTACAGGAAGATGTTGCATCCACCAGAAATATTGTTACAAAAGGGAAGTAACTTTTACATTTGAAGAATTTATGTTTCTGCAGACTCCTCACCTTTAGCATCAGTCCCACATCCTGGCGTGATGAGTATAGTATAGGGCCCTTTTTGATCAACTGGATGACCAAGTGGTCCATCATGATTAAGTCCAAGTTGGTGGAAAAGTGGAAGACCCTTCTCTCCATCAGAAGATGGTGGAGTACATAGGATAAATCAGAGAGGCTTTGAGGCAGCAGATCCGAATGACGTCAGTGGGGGCTGGATCGGCTGCCTCAAATGTAGTGGAAGATTTGCTTTGGTGTCTATATCAACTGAGAGGATTGTCTTTTCCGAGAATGCTAGACTTTAAAGCGGCCTCTGGACTTCCTGAATCGCTGATGGAACTGCCTGGAAGGTGAGGCTAGGTCCAATAAGCAGCCGTAGCTATGCTATTTTCAAAGTGCTCGAGGGAGAAGAGAGCCTTTCCACTAAAACGTCTGACCATCAAAGGGTTGGTTCATGCTAGTGCCATGGACGTTTCTTCAAACAGCAGTAGAATGCATCGAGGAATGCCAGCCTAACCTGATAACAATGCCCATGGCTTGAGCCACAATATCTTCAGGATAGAATCTCCACTTCAGAATCCGTTTTGAAGCATCCAAGCGATCCCTGACCAATTAGGAAAAGGGTTTCTGCATGCGTTCTAGTAGACGCACATCTGCCACTGCAGCCAATTCCCACAAGGCATTAGGAAAGGCTTTGGAGTTCAGTTTAGAACACAAAGCCTAAACCACCAAGCTCTCAGACAAAGGATGCGAGGACAAGAAGTTTTGATGTCTTGAGCTGACATATGGCATCTGAAAAATTTTCTGTGGACTGGTGTGCCAGAGAAAGGCTTCTCTCAAGCAGCAAAAGCAGGTTTTAGCAGAACCTTGTTACATGAGAACAAAGGTTCTGCAGCTAAAGAAGTCGATTTTAAAATGTTCTTCAAAATGGTAAACCTAGGCACCTCGGTATCCCAAGTAAAACCAAATCCAACGTACTTACAGCTTTATGCACCACTGTGGTAAAAGAGGATACTTCCTCTGTCAGGGCCCAAGAGCAGTATGGGATGTCCCCTTTTTGGAAGCTGAATAGGACACTGACATTTTGTAAGTCAAGTTATAGCCCTCTACAAGACTAAAAGGGCAGAAGCAGATTATTGGCTTATTAATCACCACATTACTTACACCTTTAGCAGAATAACACAATTCTGGGACCTAGGAAAAGACTGTTCTACAAGTAAGTTTTGACTTTCTCTTGCACCACCCAAGATAATTGCAGCAGACATCAGAGTGTTGCCAAAAACGACAATTTTGGGGATGGCACCAAACAGACAAGGAATGGCGTTGTATTTCACAACTTTTTATAGGCACTGAGGCCTATGCCTCTGGATGTGCTAAGCCATGAGGCGTTAGCTCAAAGGGTACTTAAGTTGTCGTAAAGGTCAGCAGATGGAGCAAGAAATGCTGAATGAATCTTCTACTGTTTCAAAATCGTCTTGAGGATGAGAAAGGGTCCACCATCAGAGAAATGTGCCATAACTCTGAATGGTCCCTGGAATGGGATCAAAACCTACAGGAAGAAGAGAATATCTCCTTCTTATCACAGTTTCTAATCACATGCTGATATAATGATCTGATAAAGACATCCGCTAGTAGCATTCATAGCATAGCTAAAATTCTTAAACCTATAGAGGGGATATTCTACCTTGTTTTCTAACGAAGCTGAGAAATTATTTTGTTGGTGAAGAACGGAGAGAGCGCTCTGGACCACGACCATGAGGCACAGAAAACCATGAACTACAATCAGAGCACAGGAAGGTACATTTTATTCACTGCTAGTGTCTTGTCCAGAGTCGCAGCTGGAGTCACATTAGCTCATGTGGCTGCACAGGAGTGGTACTGATGGGAAAAGCTTTTCATGGACAGGTCTGGCGCCTGAAGAATATTCTAAAGAGGGGGAATCTGCAGGAAGATGTAACTATCATAAACAATGATATGCAGTAAGGCCAACCTACTCCTCTAGTTTCACTATACCAACCCCAATGCCAAATTACAGAAATCCTGCAGTCACTCCTGCTTCTAAGGGTCAACATCCAGATGTAAATGCCTGTGCCCGTGGAGCAATCTTCACTTTTCTTTGCCCATTCAAGGCATGTGCTCACGTAGTCTTTTAACCCTCACGAGGTCCCTGGTTTTTAAAGGATTATGGAACCTTCAAGTTCTACAGTCCTCAGGACTAAAACCAGCAAGAAACATATTTGTCTGTCAATCAAGTTTTCAGACAAACTGAAATGCTGCACTAGCTCGAAACGAATCCAGAAGTACAGCTAGACATGTCAAATGGTAAGGCAAGTAACAAAGCGATCCACCTTGTTTACACACTAGACTAATCACACATCCTGTGGTCAACTTAACAAAATAGGCTCTGTTCACAAAAAAGTAGTACATGTATGGATACAGATTTGCACATCTGCCTGAACGTACTTTTACAACGTATTTCTATTTGCAAACAGTCCCAGGAATATACATGGAAAGCAGTGCCAGTTGCTGGTTTTCCCCTGTACTTCCCGGAATATCATGAGACTTTGTTTTGAAAATGCTTCGAATTAGCCTCTGTGTAATTCCCCACAGAAGGAATGGAACCTCCTGTGCAAATGGATTCTTTTTTGTACAAGGGGAAAACCTTTTTTCCCCGTGGGGTATGCCCTTCCTGTATGCCTCTAGCAAGTCTGCGTGTGTTCCATTTCCTTTTAATTCTAGAAGGGAAGTTACTCTAGCCCTTGGCTGGACTAAATATCTCTGGCCATGTCCAGGATAGGATGTATTAGAAAGGACTTTAGGAATGTAAACAAATGTACGACTGTGGGCATTGAAAAAATCCAAGGCAAACTATGCCTTTGGACGTCCACTTCCCACACACTGAGTGGGATTAACTACTATGGATTTCACTGCGCTTGTGGAGAAATCCAAACCAATAAATGCATCTATGCCCACTAGAAATTCCTTTATGGATTCTTGGTAGACGTAAAAAAAGTAAATTAGGTTGTAACCGAATTTACATTACATTTTGACATCAAACAAAGGCAGAGGAAAATAATAGTTGTTACTCATCAGTGCAGAAGAGCTATTTTTATGAAGGTCATATATTACACATAATATTAAAAATGTGTATGTTTCTGGTGGTCACATACATGTCTTACAGCCATGATGAGCTGGGTTCTTTGAGTAAGGATCAGCGATAATCGGCACAGATCACAGAATATCAGGTAGAACGAACAAGTGCCCTTTTAATTGTACAATGAAGAGTGCCAGATTAGTCGCGCCTTACACGAATGACTAATCCAGCACTCTATATTGTACAACTAAAAGGGGACTTGTTTTTCCATTTTAAACCTAACAAGAATGGGGAATTTATATAGTTTGAATATAGGACCTAGGAATGAGGAATTATTGGAGATACATTTTTCAATCAAAATACACATGAACGGTTGAAGCTTTAAAGGCGGACTATTGGTTACTTGATGCTGGAAATGCAGCTGCAAGTGGGTGTGCGCCAGGCAAAGAAGTCCAAGATACTCTTGTAGTTTAAAAAGTCTTTATTTCCATTTAATATTTCCCAAATGTTAATGACACATTCGGCTGAGCTGAATGTGTCATTAACATTTGGGAAGGAAAATGATACTTACCAGTATGCATCTGTTCTTGGCGTGTAGAGCTGCAGATTTGTATACTTGTGCATAGATCGCCATCTGGTGTTGGGCTCGGATGTTTGCACTTTGTTATTATAGGAGTCTTTGTAGTCACCAGATAGTGACTCCTCCTTTGGTTAGTAGTCCGCTTGGGCATCGAACCATCTCCAGATTGTGTTTGTCATAAAGGGTGATGATGGAGGTAGTAAGAAATAGAACAAGCACTGGCGTTGCCAATAGGTCTCGCAGTAGGAAAGTTGGAGCTATTGGTTTTGTAAATGACATTTTATATTTATGTTTTGTGATTTACAATGCCAATACTTTTAACTTTAGCAAATGTGACACTTTTAGCATTTGTAATGCCACATGTTTTGTATTGACGTGACTTAGATGTATTGATATTACAAATAACAATGGCTTTTTGAATATAATACAAATGTAATGGTTTAAAAGCGATTCCTCCACGAAAATGCGACCATCAACAACATACTTAAACAAGAGATAAGTAATATAAACTTAGAAAGGGAAGGATTTTTTCTGACTGGAAATTACTGCGTAAACCTGGCCCTGCACAAATGAAACAAAGCAATGCTGTTGCAAGGTTCGCACGTTTGAAGTTGGCAGGGCACAGGCGCAGCTAGACACCCATTTCTGTCAAAATTACTTGCTGAGATTCGCTTTGCCCTTCTGTTCAATTGCGTGATAGGGGTGCCTGTGAAACAAGACGGAGGGAAGGCAGAGAAGGGGAGGGGGGAGGAGAAATGCGACACGGTGGGCAGGGGAGGGGGCCGAGCGGGAAGAGCGGCGATGAGGGTGTGAAGCAGCAGGGGCCTATGAAGTGAAGCTAAGCTTCACTTCAAAGGCCGTGAAAGTTTATAGCCCAAAAGCGCTCCACGAAAATGCGACCATCAACAACATACTTAAACTCGGCAGTCATTGAGAACCTTAAGGAACAAGAGATAGGACCTAATGAACGAGAGGATAACATTAAATAAATGCACGCACGGAGACAAAGTGAAATAATGCGTCACCAACACGTACCTGATAATGCAGAGCGGCCGGGAAACTGAAAGTACGGCCAAACAGCCATGATTAATTAGGGGAGGAGAAGCCGCAGAGCGCACGCTGGGCGAAGCCCTTTAATGTGCTGTGCGGGCGTTAAAAAAAATGCAATTAGGAGGGAGGGAGGCTGATGCGCGTGCTTGTTTGGTCACGTGATTCACGTGAACTCAAACAAAACCGCAGCAAGAAGCCCTTGGTTTGACGAGGATTTTGAGCACTTGAATTCTCGCTCCGCTCAATGCGCTTGCGCGCATTGATAGGTCGCGAGACCTAAAAAGATGTCCATGTGTAATCTATCTAAGTAAGATAGTACTGCAACATATATAGGTATCCAGGGAAGCGGGTGGGCGTATACAAATCTACAGCTCTACATGCCAAGAACAGATGCATACTGGTAAGTAGCATTTTCCGTTCGAGGCATATGAGCTGTAGATCGTATACTTGTGCATAGACTATACAGCAGTTACCACGTTAGCAGTGCCTACCTGTATGTGTTGCAGTAGTTTGATAAAGTGTTCTTAGTACAGCCTGGCCCACACTACCTTGTTGTTTTGTCAGCACATCTACACAGTAGTGTTTTGTGAAAGTGTGCGGTGTAGACCATGTTGGGGCTTTGCAAATGTCATCCATGGGGATGTTTCCTAAGAATGCCATGGATGCCCCTAGCTTGCATGTGGAATGGACTCTAATGGGAATGAATAATGTACGCTTTGCTTTTTCGTAGCATATTTGGATGCATTTAACGATCCACATGGCAATTCCAGCTTTTGATATAGGATTGCCCTTGTGGTGGCGAGAAAGCTACAAAAATGTGTTTAGTTTTCATGAAAGTTTTTATTCTTTCAATATAGTAAAGAATAGCTCTTTTGACATCAAGCATATGAAGAACCAGTTCTGCTACTGAGTCTAGTTGAGGAAAAACGACTGAGAGCTCAACAGACTGGTTACGATGAAAAGCCGAAACTACTTTAGGTAAGAATTTAGGGTTAGTTCTAAGAACCACTTTGTGGTGATTTATTTGCAAAAATGGTTCTTGTATGGTTAATGCCTGGAGTTCACTCACCCTTTCAAGAGATGTGATTGCCACAAGGAAAGCTACTTTCCATGTGAGGAATTGTAATTCACATTTATGTAAAGGTTCAAATGGGGGACCCATGAGCCTAGTATGGACAATGTTTAGATACCATACTGGAGAGGGTGGAACTCTGGGAGGAATTATCCTTTTAAGGCCTTCCATGAATGCTTTGATGGCAGGTACCCTAAACAATGACAAGTGGTGTCTGTTTTGTAGGTAAGCTGCTATAGCAGCAAGATGTAATTGTATGAATGTGTATGCCAGATTACATCTTTTTAGATGTAGGAGATAACAAATAATGTTTTGAATTGAAGCAGCATGTCGATTGATTGTGTTGTTATTGCAGTAAACTACAAATCTTTTCCATTTAGCTGCATAGCATGCTCTAGTGGTAGGACGTCTAGCCTCTTTAATGATGTTCATGCAGTCTGGTGGGAGATTGAGGTAACCAAACTCAGACTTCAGGAGCCAGATGGCTAGGTTCAGTTGAGCTGGATCTGGATGTCTTATCTCTCCATGGTTCTGTGTGAGAAGCTTTGGGGAAAGGTGCAACTTTTGGTGTAGAACTACTGAGAGGTCCAGCAGCGTTGTGAACCATGGTTGTCGGGCCCACGTTGGAGCAAACAGGATCATTGTGAGAGACTGTTGCTTGAACCTGTTCACCAGTAACAGAATGAGTTGGACAGGAGGAAAAACGTATGGAAATCTGCCTGACCAGTTCATCCATATCGCATTGCCTTTGGACCGTGGGTGTGGATACCTGGAGGCGAAGCTTGGGCATTTTGTGTTTAAATGTGTGGCAAACAGACCTATGTCTGGGTGGCGGACATTTGAAAAAACGGATGAAGAACTTGCGGACGAAGTTCCCATTTGTGAATTTGCTTTTGTTGACGACTGATGTGTATCCCAGGTGGATGCTCTGATAAGAGGTATAGTTTTTGAGGAATGGCCCATCTCCATATGCTTTGTGCTAGGCGTGAAAGTTGCAGAGAGTGCCCCCTCCCTTGTTGTATATAGTACATTGCTGTCATGTTGTCCATCCGAACAAGAACAGCTTTGCATACGGGTGCATCTGAAATGATTTTAGAGCGCAAAATATAGCCAGTAACTCCAGGAGATTGATGTGGAGGAGTTTCTGTTGAGGGGTCCACATACCTTGAATGGTATGGTTTAAGAGATGAGCTCCCCAGCCGGTGAGCGATGCGGCAGCTGTTAGCACTATTCGTGGAACAGGGTCCAAGAACGGCAGCCCTTTAGAAAGATTTTGTGTGTTCCACCATTGCAGAGAGCGATATGTGCGGCTGTTCACCAACACCAGATCCGTAAGTTGACCTTGAGCTTGGTTCCACTGATGTGCTAGACATTCCTGTATTGGACGCATTGGAGTCTTGCATAAGAGACAATTATGATGCTAGAGGCCATCATCCCTATTAGCTTCGTAAACACTCGAGCTGGTAGTGAGTGTTGTGGTTGAAATTTTGTTATGAGAGCTTGAATACTGGCTATCCTGGCCGGATTGGGGTATGCAAGGGCTTTGGAAGTATCTATTGTTGCACCTAGATACTGTTGGGTGTGGGACGGTTGGAGATGTGACTTGGTGAGGTTTATTGTGAATCCTAAGTTGTGCAGCAGCTGGATTGTGTTGTGTGCTTGTTGTACACAATCACTGCGTGACTTGGCTTTTATGAGTCAGTCATCTAGGTAAGGAAACAAATGAATGTGTTGTCTTCTTAAGTGGGCTGCTACCACTGCAAGACATTTTGTTAAGACTCTGGGTGCTGTTGTGACTCCGAAGGGAAGGACTTTGAACTGGTAATGTTGACCGTCCACTACGAACCAAAGGTATTTCCTGTGAGCAGGGTGAATAGGAATGTGGAAGTAGGCGTCCTTGAGATCTAGAGTGGCAAGGAAGTCGCCTTGTTGAAGCAGTGGGAGACCTGTTGGAGAGTGGAAGTCGTCGGATTGAATGTACAGGTTTAACGGTCTGAGGTCTAATATTGGCCTGAGAGTGCCGTCCTTTTTTGGAATGAGGAAATAAAGGGAGTAAACCCCTGTACCTTGATGATGTAGGGGAACCGGTTCTATTGTATGCTTTTGCCAGAGAGAGAAACCCTCCTGCTTTAGAAGCGTGGGATGTTCTGTG
This sequence comes from Lissotriton helveticus, assembly GCF_964261635.1. NCBI lineage: Eukaryota > Metazoa > Chordata > Amphibia > Caudata > Salamandridae > Lissotriton > Lissotriton helveticus. The sequence continues at coordinate 1,918,036,065 of NC_136067.1, read as the reverse complement.
GACATTGGACGTTGTCTGGGAGGTATGTGGGGGAGGGAGGTAGAAGTGAGTTCCAGGCAGTAACCATACTGGATAATTTGTCTCACCCAGCTGTCTGTGGTGATGGAATTCCAGACAGGTAGGAACTGTGATAGTCTTCCCCCGACCGGAGTGGAATGGTCTGGGGGGAGTGGAGGGAAGTCACTGTTTTGTGGTGGGGGAGTTGCGGGTGTTAGAACCACGTCCTCTCCCTCTGTTGTTATCACCTCTGTAAGTCCCTCTAAAATATCCTTTGTTAGGGGATGTTTGAGTGGGGCTTTTATAAGTGGAATAGGTGTTTTCTGTGCCAATGGTTTTAGAGGCGAACCCTATAAGAGCGATAAAAGGAACCTCTACTAGTTGTTGCCTGTAGAGCCCCCATAGACTTGGCTGTTTCTGTGTCCTTTTTCATATTTTCTAAAGATGTGTTCACAGTAGGTCCAAACAAGTGTTCCTAATCCAAAGGTTGACTGAGGATGGTAGACTGCACCTTCTGCTTAAAACCAGATATGAGTAACCACGAATGTCTGCGTAGTAACACACTTGTATTAATTGTGCGAGATGCTGTATCTGCAGCATCCAGGGCATATTTAATAGAGGTATTTGTGATCAACTTTTCCTCGTTTAGGAGTTCATTTGCCTTAGTTTTATATTGGTCTGGAAGATGTTGCATGAGCTTTTCAAGCTCATCATAATGAGCCCTGTCATACCTTGCTAGTAAAGCTTGTGAATTAGCAATACGCCAAACATTTGCCGCCTGTGACGCAACCCTTTTACTGGATGCGTCCAATAGTTTAGACTCTTTGTCGAACGGAGGGGCATCGCCTGTGGCTTGGGAATTTGCCAGTTTACGGGCATTTGCCACTACTAGTGAATCCAGAGGGAGTTGACCCTTAATGTAAGCTGAATCGCTTAGAGCTGGTTTATATTTCTTTTCAGTTCTAGGATTGAGCACTCTAGCCCTGACAGGATCTTTAAAAACTTCAGGGGCATGTTTAATCATCCCTTTTAGCATAGAGAGAGAATTTGTTGACTTTTAAGGCTGCAAGAAGGTCTCTATTAAAAAATGTTCCTCCAAAGGGTCTGAGTGGAGTTGCACCCCATAATATTGTGCAGTTCTATTTATTAGTTGTCTTCTGGAGGGGATGGCCTAGAGGGATATACATCTGGCTCAGGTACATCTGGGACATTCTAATCATCCCAAGAGTCATGAGGTTGGATACTGCGGGTATCATCATCAGTATCATCATTATCAGGTGGTGGGTCTATGTCCTCATCCCCACCCCCTATATCCTCATCATCATCTTGTGGTGCAGGTGAAAAAGGAGGCACTGGAGAGTGTGCTGGAGAGAGTATTATGTTTGGAAGCTTTGGAGGTGGAAAGAAAGACCTCATAGGTGAAGTGGCTGAGCCTTTTTTCTTCAAGGGTATCTCAGGTGAATCTGGGGTGTACAATTTTCTCTTTTTAGGTGGTATAGAAGTGACCTGACCGGAAACGGGGTCGATATGGAGTGTTTTTGTTTAGGAACCAGTGGAGCTGGATGAAGCAGTTCTTTTGATTCACTGTCTTTTTTCTGCACCGAGGACTTAGGTTCCGAGTTTGTCGTCCTTAGCTTTAGGAGTGGTCTTAGTCCCTTATGCTTAGGTGGAGTTTTCGACTCGGAAATTTCTTCGGCTCTGAAGTTTTCAAATGTTTTTTTGGATCCGAATCCTTGGGTTGACTATGTTTCGGTGCCGAAGAGTCTGGTGTCGACGGTACCTTGGGTTTCTGTTTCGGTGCCGAAGATAGTTTCTCTGTCCTGTGGTGTGGCTGGCTTGATCCCGAGCTGCCTGAAGGCTTTGTGGACTTTGGAACCGGGCCTGAAGGCGGGGCTTATGAAGTATTATCACAGTGTCGACCCAGACCCGAAGGTGAATGTGTTACTGGAGCCTTGTGTTTTTTTGGGGCAGGGGCATCGATCTCAGTACTCCCACTCCGTTGACCTGGAGTAATTGTCTGGTCTTCTGAGTCCGATTCATCGGCTTCGGAGACGCTGGCTAGTTCATCTCCTGGTTCTGGATCGTCGGGCCTGCATCGAAGATGTTGTCCGGCGCCGAAACGGTTGATCTAGACATTTCGTGACGTCGAGCTTGGCGACCACATATGGTTTACTTGGACCTGAAGGAAGTACAGGCCTTGCATTGTTGACTCTCGTGTTCTGGAGAGAGGCAAAGGTTGCAGACCTCGTGGAGATCTGTGTGTGGAAATTTAGCACCACACTTGCATTTTTTGAATGGAGTCCTTTCCATATGCTGGTTTTGATGGTGTCGATCCACCCAACGACCCGCGTAGATGACCAAACTCGTTTTTGTTGTTTGTTGGGATATGCGTCGAGGGAGACAGTTTTCGAAACAATACCGTCGAACGGTGAGAGCTTTGCGCGTCGAAGGGGAATCGAATACGACACCGCCCCGGAGCGCAGGAAATCACATCCGAACACGATGGCGGAAAAAAACAAACCGGAGATGGAGTCGATGCCCATGCGCACTACTAACCAAAGGAGTCACCTAGCTTGTGAATACAAAGACTTCTACAATAACAAAGTGCAAACATCCGAGCCCAACACCAGATGGCGATCTATGCAAAAGTATATAATCTACAGCTCATATGCCTCGAACATGTTAAATGGAAATAAAGACTTTTCAAACTACAAGAGTATCTTGGACTTTTTTGCCTGGCACACACCCACTTGCAGCTACACATGAGAGGTTGTTCTAACTAACGAAGGTATTGTGATGCCTTACTTGTGCAGTGTAGAAGTCCTGTAGCTTATGGGACGAAATGCGTAGGCTGATCTCACATATATCTTTTATCCGGCAAGACGAAAATAAAAAACTTTTTAACAAATTGCAACAGTGGATTGGACTCCCAAATTTGGGAATCCACTTTTTTGTGGCACGAAAAGAGAGGCACAGTAAGCGCAGAGTAGATCCAGCCAGACAGAAGAAGCCTCAGATAAACCTAAAATTAAAACAATTAGCACAGTAGATGCTTGCCTTGGAGACACAGATAGTGAAATGTGTTTGTTTTCCTTGAAGTAGAAAACACTACTAATACAGGCGAGACAGAGGGAGCATGTAAGTAGTGGTCTGTGGCAATGTGCAGGGCCATGCAAGCAAACATTTTATTTCAGTGATTAGGGCTCAGGTAACCTCAATAAAGAGGAAGACTTAAAGGGTCCATGACTATGGCATTGAACATATGTCAATTTCTATTGTCACCATTTCAACTACTACATCTTTTATTATCACAATAAAGAAAATTGGGTGCTTTGCCATCAAATACATGAACACTTTGACTCTGGATTCAGTTAGAAGCATTGTTATTCAGGTATATAAAAAAAGAGGTGAATGACAGGACTATGGTTATAGTACATGGTCCAGCTTGTAGAACATTCCAGAAAGACTTTGCAGTCCCTATGAAAGTTGTGAGTGCTTGAGAGGTCTTGATATTCGGTATTACCCCCCATAAAATTTACAATACAGAGATGGTAATAACATTCCTTGGCAAATTCGGACTGCTGCTGCTGCTGCAATTATGTCCTACACATTTACACCAAGATCACAGATACTTCAGAAACAGACCCATGCTGCGCAAATCAAAATAACATTGCAGACAGTTAAACCCTCCCATGCTGATGACGAGCTCGTCATCAGCCACGGTGCTCGTGTGTTGATGACGAGCTGAGCTCGTCATGGCCGTTAGAACGCTCACACGTGGGGATAATTCCCCTGCTGTGCTGAGCGTTCTAAGGAACGGGCGTGGCCGTGATGAGCACAGCTCGTCATCAGCACACGAGCACCGTGGCTGATGCTGCGCTCGTCATCAGCACCGGGGCGCTGTGCGCGCCCTCCCGCCCCTCAGCACAGCAGGGAAATGTGCCCTGCAGCCAAGGGGTTAAATATCAGAGAACTCCATGCCATCTGTTTTTATTTCGATTCACTTTGCAGAAGGCTATTCCAGACCTCGTTCCAGTTAGACACATGAAACGTACCTCCCGTTCATAGTCCCGTGCTGGGGCATCACTCCCTGGCTCCAATCCCCCAGAGGACAACGACCCATCTGATGGCGATGCCATTGTCTGACGCTTTACCCCATAGCTTCCTCCTGAGTACTCCCTCCTTAAAGCACTGCCATTCTGCGCAGAGGACCCTAAGAATTGGAAAAGAATAAAAAGTATGTATTAATTGTGTGCTTTTGCAACTGTAGAGCAGCAAATGCATCATTTTGAAACCACTGAAAATATATGATGCATCTGCTGCTTAAAAATGTATTTCAATGTGAAATAGTTTAAAAGAAATATATTATCCATGACCAACCTTCATTAAAACAGGTGGTGCAATTAATGTTGCACTACTTTTTGTGCTGCCCTTTAACTGATCAAAGATATATTGGTGTTCAACTTTTCATATACAGACTTAAGCAAATCCTTTTTGTTTTTTGTTTTTTACAACCGTAAAGACAAATGTGTTTTCAATTCATATTTTCAGTTTTCTTTTTGTACCATTCCATAATGTGAGAAATCAGAATTTACAGGATATATATGAAAATGCAGAAAAGGCCACTTCTCAGGTTTACGACCAAATCACACATTAAAATGTTTTCCTATATAGAGAAATCCCCTTTCCCTTCTAATTTTTCCAAATTGGAGGGTTTTAATTGAGTTTACTCAGCTATCCATAAACTACTCATAAATATTTGGTAACTATACACAAACTTAGAAAAGTGTGGGCGTTGATCACCGTTTCCAGGTAATTCCTCCAACATACAGCCAATAACCATATCCGAACACACAACCTTTGAACGCAGAAAATTCCGTCACAATGACACACTTTTCATATTGCCAAATGCCATTTACAAGGATCAATGTCTGACTTTCCTTAATCTGTAGCTGAAGAGTCCAACTCTAAATTATTCGTTTTTTATATTGCTATGATTTAATTTGGAGTTCAAAAAGTTTGAAAAATCAGTCCCTTGTCACATAGATTGAATCCCAATGAGTGACTCTTTTCACAAGTGCAGGAATAACAGGGCAAGTGGAGGAAACGCCATGGATTCCCAAACAAGCAACCTTTGCTTCCCAATGCATTAAAAAACTCAAACTCAACATCCGAATGCTGCGGACAGCGGCCGAGCAGTGATTCTCATAAAGCTCGACCTGTCCACAGCATTCAATACCATCTCACACCAGATCCTGCTAGAGAGACTAAGAGCCATAGGCATTCAGGACAACGCACTAAAATGGCCGACTGATTTTCTGAAGGCGAGAACCCAAACAGTCAACCTTGGTCCTTTTAAATCTCAGACCACCACGGTTTCAAAGGGCGTAACCCAAGGCTCATGCTTAAGCCCCACCCTTTTTAACATTTATGTCACCCCACTTGCATCACTTCGGAGAAACATGGGGTTCATACCAAAATCCTACTCGGTCAACACACAGCTACTCCTCTCCTTCGACAAAAGCTCCACTAACATTGACGCCACCTTCTCGGAGGGCATGAAAACCATCACTGAATGGATGAGACGCAACTTATTTCAGTTGAATGCAGAAAAAACTGAAATTCTGTTATTCAAAGATGCAGTAGCTAGATGGTCTCCTAACTGGTGGGCCGATGAATTGGCCCCAGCCCCGTCCCCAAAACAAGTGGTTAAGAACTTAGGGGTCCAAATTGACAACAAACTAAGCCGGGAGAAGAATGCTACTACAACCACTAGGGCCTGCTTCCATGTATTAAGACTGCTTCGCAGAGTCTTCCCCCTTCTCCCATCCTCCACACGTAAAACCCTGGTACCAGCACTGGTCTACTGTAATGCCCTGCTGATCTCAGCTAAGGAAACCTCCTTGAACAGACTGCAAGTACTCCAGAATACGGCTGCCCGCTAAGTGACCAGTGCTCCCCCTAGAACAGCTTCACTCCCCCTTCTACGCAAACTACACTGGCTGCCCATACGCAAAATAATCAAATTCAAGGTTTGGCATGGTGTTTAAAGCCTTAAATAAAATGGGACCCAGATTGTTGTCTGACAGTTTGGTTAGATATACCCCCCCCCCGAACTCTCCGGTCAGGGTTCAAAGATCTCCTAGTCATACCGCGCATACAACAAACCAGATTAGGAGGCAAATCCTTTACTTACCTAGCCCCCCAATTCTGGAACCAAATACACAGGGACATCCGTCTCTGTAACAACTACCTGGCATCCAGACAAATGTTCAAAACTTCAGTGTTCTGATCCACCTATTCTGGCTGTTCCCAAGGGCTGCTACAGCGCGAAGATACCCCGACTTGGGTGTTTCCTGCGCTCTATAAATTATATAAATAAATAAATGACAATTCTGGCATTTAACACCTACATTTTATGAAACCCTATAATAAAGAATTCTTAGAAACAAGAAATGTGGATACAAGGACCCAGACATGGAGTGCCTCCTAATCACCATTTGCCATCTCTTTATGCTATTCATACTGAAATGTGATCTGTAAAGAAAGGTCTTTTATTAGCATAGCCTCCAACAGTTTACAAGAGAAGGAATCATGATGGATAACTTACTGGCTCCTAGTCCGCTGCTTGCACTCATGGAGCGGCCAGGTTCTGTGCGTGTTTTGGTGATCGAAGGAATGCTGACCGAGCCACTGAACATATTCCGACTTTCCTGAGGTCTAAGATTCTAAGAATGGGAAACAAGCATGCAGAGAAAACATTATGCTTTAGAATATTCACCGTCTTTATTTTCCATCTGTTTAGCAAGCTGACAGTGCATCATTTGCGCGTGGCACAGTACAATGTAAAACATGCATAGCAAACGCTGGATTACAGAAGGTGGTAAATTTGTTACGGAAACTGCCTTGCAGGTAGAATTACTGGAGGCTGAAAGAACGGCAAATTGCTGTTTCTACATTTTCTATGCCTGTGGGATACTAACCTTTAATTGGTAAAATGTACAAAATGGCGTAAAGGAGGGAATACTCATTGGCGCTTAGTATTGCAGAGGAAACAGGCCCTGAAACCTCATTTGAAGTTGGTAAAATTCTACTTCGCTTGCAGTGACTGGAGATGATGGACTATCGATACATGGCACACTTCCTATCATAATGAAGCGGTAAAAAATATAACTATTATCTTCATAAAGCTTTCTTGCACACACCAATGTTACTTCAGTTTGGATTACACAGAAGAGTGCCTGCCACAAACTGTAATGTGCTCCTGCCCACAGAACTCAATTAGAGGGATACTGATTGCCACCTGATTTCATCTGATCCAAATGACCGTATGAATCTGTATAATGCATGTTAGTGGCAGTGGGAAAGTTAAAAGTATGAAGTAAAGTAGAGAACTTCAGTCAGGCTCAGGTCAACTTGCACCTGGAAGTAACCTCTACCTTGAATAATATTGTTATTGTAAATTTGAACTTTTGTGGTGTAAGTTGCAATATTTTTTGTAAGATGTTATTTTTCATAGTTCTATTTTATGTGGACGTTTACATGAAAAATACATCACTTGGATTTGCCTGCCAATATTTTCTTGCCCGGTTTCCGACGCAATGCTGGCAATCAAATAATGGTGCTTCATTAACTTTCTATTGAGATATTTGTATTCTATCTTTTTTTTTTCTTTCACATCTTTGCTTGCTGCTGCAGGGCACATTAAAAATGCCAATGGCAGCAGTATACACTTTATAAGAACCAATAAAAACAGTCAAACTGTCAATATATAATCTAAGGATTTACGACATGTATACAGTTTCTATTTTGAATATCTTAAAGACATTTGTTAACTTCAGATTCTGTTACAAATTATTAAAACTAGAGAAACAAATTACTTGCCCTTTGCCAAACTTTTTAATTCTTTAAGACAAGACCTTAAAATTAGACCAATGAAGCATATTTTTTTCTCACAGATTAAAGCCAAGTTTAAGCACAATTGCCTTTGCCATACAGTCTAATCTCATGTGTACATATATTTATAGAAAAAAATAAAGCATTTCAAACATGGTTTGAAAACAGTGAAGCAGAGAAGAGAATAGAAAAAATGAGGGAGAGACTAAAAAATGTTTTCTTCTGTCATTTCAGACCTATCAAATATATCCCTGAGCAAGTTAGATTTTATGCACACACTTCAGGAGATAATTAAAACACATCTTTTGTATTAGGTTTCGGGATGAATATAGTATAAATTACAAGGGTGATTGGTTTTCCTCTATAGATGAGCACTCTTTCATTTTCGAAGGGAGAAATATTTTTTCGCGTGGGCATTACCAGGACAGAAATCTGGTTCTGGCTCATTATACTTGAAAACAAAGAAGGGTGTAACAAATGACTGGTAACAGGTATGTGTCCTGGGAGGTCAGCATGTGCAGGTAAATAATGTGTGGCATTTATACTGGTTGCCAAGGGAGGTTTTACCCTCAGCTAAGAACTACCTGATGGAGAAAATATGAGAAGGAAATATAGATGGACTGTGTGCAACTGGCACGTGACGGCCCTTCTCTCTGGTATAAAAGTAGCATGCTGCACTGGCCCAGTAGAGCAAGTACACCCTTCCAGTGACCAGAGCGTGTACACTGAGGAGTAGTACTGTGACTGCCATATTAGCATGCCTTCCTTGGAACAGAAGTATGTATAAAGTCCTCGGAAGTGGATAAACTCCGACCATCCTGCAGAATCGTTTGCTTAGTTATGCCTAAACACAAGCGGTCAAAGTGGCTTTTCATTTGATTTGGGATGCATAGTAGCAATAGGCAATGAATGCAATGTGTCAATAAAGCCTGAGAAACAGGAGCATACGGACAGCATAAGGTCTGGAAAAATATTCTAAAAAGCAAGTAAAATGTCAAATTCAGACTACAGTAATGGGAGACACTATATAATCAATATCATGCTTGTTAAATCCGTATAATTATTCCGAGGAAGCATTACATAACAATGGACTGTGATCACTTCAAACCAAACAAAAAACTCGGCACAACAGCAAGAGCATGCAATATCGATTTTCACAAAACAGATCACATTAGAACAATTATTGGTAAACAAAGAGACATCTAAACCAAGAACAGATGAAGACCCCAGAATGATTAAGACACTCCATTTCATCAACGCGAAAAATTTTCACCACCCTAGAAGTTGTCTAAGATTTTGAACTTTTCAAAAAGTTGTCCAACTATGTAGTGACTATAGATATGGCTGAAATGTTTAGTCCATGGGAATAGTATTTCTTTGATCACTAATAAGTTTAGTCACGTTTGAGGAATCTGCATAAAACCTTCCAATTAGAGGACATGTGTCCATTTCCTACAGATTGGTTGAGGAAGGAAAATCTATATGGAGGGGGTAGGGGAGGGGGTCCCATACGTTGTGTTTGCCGGAGTGGTTTGCTTAAAGGCAGCCACAAAAGTCAGATGTAATGGCTCCAAACCATGCTAACAGACAGAAATCACTACCTTCTATGTATCATTTAGGATTTGATGTAAATTATCACTTTTCTTAAAAATCTCCAATGTAAAACTGCATATATTTGACAACCTATCAGAGAATTGATCACACAAGTCTGACTTCAAACAAACCTAAATCCGTATTTTCTGATTGGTTTAAAAGAAAAAAAACTGCAAATGAAGTGGGGTGAATATACACCAGGTGAGTTGTGGCGCTCCAAGTACACGTAATAGTGAAAATTTGAACTCCATGTATGTGCGGTACGACAGGGGTGGGGAATCACCCTGCCCCTCAAACATTAGATTAACAAGATCCTTCAGACAACATCAATACCCTAAGCACACGCCAAAAGTATCACTTAATTATTGCAAACAGTATAAGCACAATGGTTCTCTAGTTCTTTGTCTTTATTTTCTCAACTTATTATGCCCAGCCAACATGTGTTTCGTCGTAAGGGGAGTTCCCCACGACTTCTTCAGGGCTAAAAAGATATAATAGACATCTTTGTCATACAATACAGATAGAACACCAATATACAATTCTGAAAATAATTTAAATGCATCCAATCTGTCCAATACAACAAATACAGTCAACCCAAAGTGTGCATTATTATCAAACCAAGCTGGTGCCAAACAGAGCCCTCTTAATCCAATGCACATACCTGTATGATTATTAAATTAACAAGCATTAGCGACTGAACAACACAGGAGACAGGTGACATTTCTTGAACATGGATGGGTAATTGGTGGCTTTGGGAAACGTTTGTATAACTGATCAGAATTACTTATTTGATGATTTTACCAATATATAGATAATGGACAATGTGGAAGGCACATATTAAATGGCTGGGACGGAAATATACCCGGCTTGGAGGTATCCATTTAGGGTACTCTTTCCAACTATTTTGCGTGCATATTGGCCATTGGTAGACCACTCATTTCTGGCTTTAATTATTTGACAAATGCCAAAACAACAATTGATTGACGGAATGTTGCACAATGGCAGAACATTCACCCCCAGTCACAGATCTAGGTTTAATCCATCGTTATTTTGCTCACCAGACCACCCCAGGTCAGACATGGCAATATGCAAATCAGTCTTGACCCGGTGCCTCATGAGAACAGTCCAGCCTGAACTGCCATGCCATATCTTTCCTGGACCGGAATCAAGCATCCTAGGACCGGTTTCTGGCTGGGGTGGCGGAGTGGGCTAAAGAACGGTGATGGATTAAACCCAGATCTGTTGACTGGGTGTGAGTGTTTGATTGGTTGAGATGCTCCGTCCATCACCACCCCCTTTTGTACCGCTTTGTTCGCCATAAGTTGGCAGGGTATGCTCAGACGTGAGTCCCCTGCTCACGTTGCCACTGGATTCAAGCAAGCCTGGCTGAAGACGGCTGTAATGCCAGAAACCGGTGCTAGGAAGCGTGTTTCCGGTCCAGGGAAGGCATAGCTTGGCAGTTCGGGCTGGACTGTTCCCATGAGGCACAGGGTCAGACTGACTTGCATATGGCGATGTCTGAACTGGGGTGGCAGAGTGGGCTAAAGAACGGTGATGGATTAAACCCAGATCTGTTGACTGGGTGTGAGTGTTTGATTGGTTCTGATGCTCCGTCCATCACCACCCCCTTTTGTACCGCTTTAATTATTTGACAACAGGTTGGATTTGCTAAATGACACTTTTAAGAAAACAGGTATGTGCGTCCGGATTAAGAGGGCTCTGTTTGGCACCAGCTTTGTTTGAGAATAATAATGCACACTTTGGGTTGACTGTATTTGTTGGATTGGACGGATAGACTGCATTTAAATTATTTTCAGAATTTCACCAAATCCCTTGTATCAAGATCCGTTGTTCATATTTGATAAGGGTTGTCGTATTGTTTGCACTTGGAAACATGAATCACGAAGACCTGGGTTGTTTTATTTTGGTGTTCTATCTGTATTGTACAACAAAGATGTCTATTATATCTTTATAGCCCTGAAGAAGTCGTGGGATCACCCCTTACGATGAAACATGTGTTGGCTGGGCATAAGAAGTTGAGAAAATAAAGACAAAGAACAAGAGAACCATTGTGCTTGTACTGTTTACAATAATTACCTGATATTTTGACGTGTGCTTAGGATATTGATTTTAAAAGAACAAAACGCCTCCGGGATATTGACAAACAAGTTGGAAAATGTATACATTCTTACCATTTTCTTTTTTTAAAAGAGCAGGACGGAAAACGTAATGTGACAGATGACATCAATGATTGTCATTTGTGATGTCATCTTTGGCATTTCAGGTAATGAACGAGTAGCAGAATGGGGTGGCCTTGCGGCTGTGTACCTACTACTACCTGGTGAATTACTGTGCTTTTGAGGTTTTAGATTATAACTATAAAGCCCCTTTAACTTGAACCTTTCAATGGAATGTACATTTTTTATACTATTTTATTTTAGAATGTGTGTCAATAGTGACAACTTTCCTTTAACACAGTTTTATCAATGAATATAAATAAATGTACAAATACACATCCACTTATTATTCGGTGGTGCACCCACCAAATCTTGCAACTTGATGCACATTGTTCATTTTCTATCAATTACATTTTCGAAAAGGCACATCCAGCTTACAGTCCGTGGATCATCAGCCGAGCAACTGGAAGTGTTTCAATAGAAATGACCAGAACAGGTGAAAAATTAGCAAAGCCATTGTCTTATCTGTAGTCACAGAAAGGTACATTTTACGCTTCAACTCATTAAACCTCAAAGAAAAGTTGTAAATTTGTTGACTCTAGTTGTAGCTACTATGCATCCCCTTAGATGTAATGGAATTTGTTATGCCCGCCCTCGTTCCTGGAGAGGTCACATAATGACCCGAAATGTACATTACATACTCTTTCCTAAGGTTTTCCAATTTTAGGAATGAATCAACCCAAGTAGAACACGTAAAATAAATTAAAAAAATTAGGTTAGTCAACTTAATGTTATTTATATTAAAGTGCTACTCACTGGCCATTTGACTTCGAGATTGCCACATCCCTCTTACATGACACACTCACATAAAAAGTGATTTATTATTTATTTTTAATATACTTAGTAAGGCATGTCTTCATGAGGCATTTAAAAAACTAATGGCACATAAACAAAAAAATCATAGTTTGGAAAGAGCTGAAGGTACACTAATTATTTACTTCGTTTGTTATTTTTATTATCTTGTAGCATGTGACATATGCGCCTCAGGCTTTCTGGCGGGAGAGTACCCTCACACACGACAGTCAAGCTGCTAGAGTAGGTCCATCGAAACACCATTACAGGATCGACAAAACACTGTAAAAGTGAGAACCTCTTTCTTATAAACATGACTGATGTTGACTAATCTCATTCGGTAACATAGACACCGTTTCAACAGATTAAAAGTCTCAGCTGGCGAAAAATTTCTCAATATAGTTGCCCAAACATCCCTTAAGCAGCAGCAAAGATGGAGAAGACCACTTTTCATAACGTGGGTGTATTTTACAAATTATCTCGGGGTGCAAAAAGAGTTGGTGCTTGTGGAGCACTTTGATATTACAGAAGTGGCCACAGACGCTTGCGTGAATCCTTTAATAATACGTATCACAATATTACAAATTGTGCATTGGTGTGATAGCAATGGGCATTCACATAGGGGAGCAGCCCATGCACATGAAGAAACACTTTGCCTTTGCACCTGTGTCATATTACAGAGGCGAACATAGCGGCAAGTAAACAAATGGGAAGTGCATTGATTGTGCCACAACAATCTTGTTGTGTACAAAAATATAAAGCAAAACCCTAGTTCTTGGAATTACAACTTGTCCCCATTCAGAATGCCATGATTTAGTTTATGTGAATATACATAACCTTTAAAAAAGAAAGAAAATGTACCCCGAAATTCAAAACTCTGCATTGCTACTCCAAAATTCTATTAAAAGGTTGGTATCAAATCCTGATCTGGATATTTCCAATACAGGGCAAAGAAGGTTAGCAAGTATATTTGCATTTCCATTTTTCTTTAATAATTAAAAAAGGGATTAGTAATTGGCATGACATATGGGCAGTCTTCGATGAGCAAGGTTAGTGGGTTGATCTCATGACCATGACATTTGTGTTTCTAGGTTACCTTCTAGTACTTAGCGAGATATTTTCCTTAACTTGGATGGGGGGTGCATTTTTGGGGAGGGGAAGAGCTCAGTCTAGTATATCCTTAAAAAGAAACTAGCTAAAAGTCCACTTTGGCAGTCATCTCATACCTGAGGCAAAATAACGGTGCAAATGATTTCTGTATCAGTTAGGCATGTCTTCAGATGGCCACAGTAAATTACTCTTTTCTTAGAAACATTCTATTCTGAACGCACATTTATACATCTTATAAACTAGAAGGGTGGCATATCTATTAATACCCATTAATATGTTCTCATGGGTGAGTTCTTAAGTGTTTCCAATAAGCAATGACATTCTTGCACGGGGCCATCACGGGGAGGCAGTCATGAGGGGGAGTGGTAGGCACTATTGTCAGTACGCATGTGGGTTTGGCCGGCCATCTCAGAACAGCCAAACCGACAAACGCACTGAAGCTGTCTCCAACCCCAGCCGCATTGCCGGGTTGGAGACAGTAGGCACAGGCTCTCAGTCTTTCTAGGAGCTCAAATTGAGGGCGCCCAGACTAATCCTGATACTGCTCTCATGCTGCCTGCAGCAGTATGAGAGCAGTGTCAGGATTGGGCGCAGAGGATTCTGGGAGTCTGTGCTGGTGAGGAGAAGAAGAGCAGCGATGAGGCAGGTACATTATTTTTATTTGTTTTTTTGTCGTTTGTCCCCCTCCCGCCTCTGTCCCACCACTCAGTCTGACACCAGCCGCTATCGACTTTAAAGGGTAAGAAATAGGTTTGACAGCACATCTTCCCTACACTTTAACACACTAAGGGCAATAAAAACCTCATGTAGGTAGTGCTTAAGAGGAGAGCAGATTATACAGTTTCTTTAGCTGTAGGACAGTAATGAGCTAATTACAGTTCTGGGCATGGTATTAAGAGAGAAAAAGACTTAAGAAGGAGAGGTAAATGTTGCATGGTTCACAAGAACAGTGTCAGAAATAAATTAAAACCCCAGTCACACAAATCAAGCAAAAAGCAAATGCAGACACTGTTAGTAGAGCAAACGTTAGGCAGAGGTGCGCATACCCTACGAGCCAGAGAACCAGGAGTGCCAGGGACAGAGCGCAGAGAAGGGGAATAGGAAGGGTGCAGAGGACCGTAGTACAGGAATCTTTCAGCAGAATTTACAGTCATGTGATAGACATGCTCAAAGTTGCGTGGCATGGATATCAGGCCGGAGTGACGCAGTAGAGGAGAAGGGTAAGGGGTACCTGGCTACAAAAGTAAGAAAACAACAGAAAATACAAAACGAAGCAAAGGAAACAGTGTCAGTGGTAAAAGTTGAAGAGTGAGGCAAATGTGCTCCTGAAGGTACTTCTAAAAAGTAAAATAATATTTTAATTCATTTGAAAAGTGCACTTGGATAATATTTCACCACGCCAAACAACAATTCATTATTTGTCTGGGAAAAATCATTGTGTATACATAAAACGTCTTCCCAGGTTTGCTATCCCCTTTAACAGTTTGCTGTGACGGAACAGCTCTCCCCTTCCAGTGCAGGACCACAAGTCTTGTGAACTGCTCTGGCCAGTCCCATAGGTATAACAGTTTGAAATTTCATACTTCCAGGAGACCGAGTGGCATCCAAAACGATTTAATATAAGAAACTTTCAGCGATTCTTAGACACTACAGTAGTAAGACCTAACAAGATATAAAATAACCTCAAGCTCCAAGAGCACATTAAAGCATCCATTGTCCCTCAAGGATATTTCCCCCAATTTCGTAGGTAAAGTTGTTGAAGAAGAACCATTTAGGCTCTCATTACAGACAGTTTACTAGGTGCAAAATATGATATACTGTTGCCCACTAGTCATTTCTGCTCGACACTTCATGGGAGCTTCACATGAAAGTGGCCCCTAACGAGTGTGTGCCCGTACCGTACCCCAGTCCTCAGAGTTTGAAGGTACCCCATCACACCAGTAAGACTGGTATCATTTACTATTCTGGCCGTGTATGTTGTGCATGTGTCTGTCAGCTTCATTACTAGTCGATGTATGCGGACACGGTGGGTGTGACCACTGTTACATGGTGAATGTGCTAATCTACTCTTACTTGCTCAGTGCAGTCAAGCGATGTCCTCAGCCAGTGAGGAAATACCAGTTGCCCAAGGCAGCACCTGGTTCCACTAGACGTTCTAGAACAATAAGTAACCACCACCCACTTTAGTGTTGGGAGCCAGGTGTTTATGTTTACAACACTAAGGTTTTAGAATAATATCTACGTTCACTAGTCATGTCACGATATAACAGTGGTGGGGCTTTCTGCAGTGCAAAGTAGAACGTGACCCTAAGTTTCCTTGTTAGAGGAAGAGATTTCCTTCCTCGCTTTTGAAACAGTAGGATATTGCCCTGATCAGCTTGTGATTTAGATTATTCTGCAAACCGAAAAAAAAACAGGTGGTCATGTGTATTACTGGGTCCCTGTGCGCTTATATGGGATGGTTTGATTACCAGAAACATTCCATTCCGAAAACGTGGCAAGAAAGCATGACCCATCATCCCACAAATTATAATAAATTATAAACAAATGCAATATAAGCTCAGCTGCCATGTGATATTATGATTGTAGGACCAGGAAGCCATGATGAGTCCCAAATGAGTATTCTTGAGGCACAAGTTACTACTTGTGTAACGATATATCTGTAAGAGACATTAGTTAGTGATAGATTCCTTACCTTAGAATATCCCCAGGCGTCAGACTGGATCCGGAAAATTTTGCGTAGCAATACCCCTGCGCGCCGGCAGGCGTCATCCGCGGCTCCGCGTCGGTAGTGCCCGAATGACGTCTTCGGAGTACTTAGGCGCCGCCCTGCCGCGCTGACGTCAGTTCTGATACACAGCTTTTCCGCGCCAGATACGCAGAGCCACGATAGAACCAACACTGGTGCCATGATATCGGTTCGCAGAACGGGGAGGATGGGTGGGTCAGTAAGGAATCTATCACTAACTAATGTCTCTTACAGATATATCGTTACACAAGAAGTAACTTGTGCATCTGAAAGAGACACGTTACTGATAGATTCCTTACCTTAGAATAGATACCCCAGCAAAACCAACCCCGGTGGCGGGTCTGCAAACCAATAATCACACCAGAAAGTCCTGGAGGACGGAACGGCCAAAGAAGCCATCCCTCCGGACTTGGCTGTCCAGGCAGTAGTGTCTTGCAAACGTGTCCAGCGAGGCCCACGTAGCTTACCTGGCAAATGTCCTGCAACGGCACTCCTCGGCCCAGGGCAGTGGTTGTCGCCATGGCCCGAGTGGAATGAGCCCTCAGTCCAACAGGTGGCTCCTTCTTAGCCAAGGAGTAACACGCCTGGATACACAAGATGATCCACCGAGAGATAGTCCTCTTGTGCACAGCCTTTCCCTTAGCACCCACGTAACCAACAAAGAGTTGGTCATCCACCCGGAACTGGCATGTGCGATCCAGATAGTAAGAGAGCGCACATTTTGGGTCCAGACGGTGGAGCCTCTCTTCCTCTTTCGAGGGATGCGGAGGCGGAAAGAAGGTGGGCAAAGTAATGGACTGCCCGATGTGGAAGGCTGTGACAACCTTGGGCAGGAAAGAGGGTCTCGTCCGCAACACAACCTTGTCCGGATGGACAGAGAGGAAAGGAGGTTTAGAAGAAAGAGCCTGGCCGAGGTGATGGCAACCAGGAAGGCAGTCTTGAAAGTAAGAAGCTGAAGAGGACAGTTATGGAGCGGCTCAAAGGGAGCACACATTAGGTAAGTAAGTACAAGGTTCAAATACTACTGAGGCATCACGAAAGGAACAGGAGGAAACATGTGTGTGATGCCCTTCAAGAACCTATTCACAATGGGGGACTGGAACAAGGAAGGCTGATCAGGTAGCCTGAGGAAGGCGGAAAGGGCAGAAAGGTGCCCCTTGACAGTGCCCAGAGCAGAGCCCTGCTGGGCAAGAGAAAGAAGGAAGAGGAGAACCTCAGAAAGGGGTGCAGAGAGTGGATCCACAGCCTTTGCTGTGCACCATGCCACAAATCTGTTCCACCTGCAGGCGTATACCGACTTTGTGGAGGGACGCCTGGCTGCCAGAATGACATTACAGACTTCAGGCGGCAAGTCAAATGGCCTCAACTGTCGCCGCTCAATCTCCAAGCTTGAAGGTGGAGACTGGGCAGGTTCGGGTGGAGGACCGTCCCCTACTGCTGCGACAGAAGGTCCTCCCGAAGAGGCAGACGAATCGGGGGATCGACTGACATGCTGAGTAGCTCGGGATACCAGTATCTTCGTGCCCAGTCCGGAGCCACAAGGATAACCTGGGCCCGGTCTCGCCTGATCTTCTTCAGCACTCTGGGCAGAAGTGGTATAGGCGGAAAGGCGTACAACAGACCGCAACTCCACTCGCGATGAAAAGCGTCTTCGAGCGAGTGCCGCCTTGGACATTCCAACGCGCAGAACTGATGACATTGCGCGTTCTCTTCTGGGCGAATAGATCTAACCAAGGCTCTCCCCACTGCTGAAAGAAGCCTTGCGCCACATCCGAGTTCAGACGCCATTCGTGATCCATCATGCACCGACGGCTGAGTTCGTGTCTGCCCTGGCGTTCAGAGAACCTGCCAGGTGTTGAACCACCAGGGTCACGGCCTGATGTTCCAGCCACTGCCAGAGGCGCAGAGCCTCCTGGCAAAGGGTCCACGACCCCACCCCGCCCTGTTTGTTGCAGTACCACATGGCGGTGGTGTTGTCCGTGAACACCTGCACTAAACTCCCCTGGACAGAGGGGAGGAATGCCTTCAGTGCAAGCCGGATCGCCCGCAGCTCCAGAAGGTTGATGTGGAGCTGGGACTCCGCCGGAGACCAGAGGCCTCTGATCTCCGCCTCTCCCATGTGGCCCCCCCAGCCCTGGAGGGACGCGTCCGTCACAACTACGTGCTCCGGCTGGGGTAGGGAGAGGGATCTGCCGCAGACCCAGTCGCGGTCCGTGAGCCACTACTGCAACTGTCTTGGAGTGCCCTCCGAGATCAAGACATGGTCGGACAAGTTGCCCTGATGCTGGGCCCACTGAAACTTTAGGTCCCACTGAAGAGCCCGCATCCGCCACCGGGTGTGATGCACCAGAAGGATGCAGGAGGCCATCAGCCCCAGAAGCCGCAGCGTCAACCTGACCGAGACTCGGGATAAAGGCTGAAAGATCGGAATCAGAGCCTGAATATCCCGAACCCGCTGTTCGGGAGTATAAACCCGAAACTGCGCCAAGTCCAGAACCGTTCCGATGAAGAGGAGCTTCTGAGAGGGACACAGGTGTGACTTCGGCACGTTGATGGAGAACCCCAGCAAGTGCAGGAGGTCGGCCGTAGTCTGGAGGTGGCTGACGACTGTCTGGGGCGAGCCCGCCTTTAACAACCAGTCGTCGAGGTAGGGGAAGACTGACACCCCTAACCTGCGCAGATGAGCTGCGACCACCGCCATCACTTTCGTGAACACCCGTGGGGCGCTGGTAAGGCCAAATGGGAGCACGGTAAACTGAAAGTGCTCGTGGCCTACCGTGAACCGCAGGTAACGCCGGTGGGCCGGCAGGACGGGGGTGTGAAAATAAGTGTCCTGCAAGTCCAACGCTACCATCCAGTCTTCGGGGTCCAGGGCAGCTAAGACCTGAGCCAAAGTCAGCATCTTGAACTTCTCCTTCCGGAGGAAGCCGTTGACGTTCCGTAGGTCCAAGATAAGGCGTAGGCCCCCTTTGCCCTTCTTGGGTACCTGAAAGTAGTGGGAGTAACAACCACACCCTACTTCCGGCCCAGGAACGAGCTCGATGGCCCCCTTGGCCAAGAGGGCCGTGACTTCCTGTTGCAGAGGTTGCAAGTGATCCCCCGACACGCGGTGGAATTGCGGTGGCATGGCTGGAGGGGTCGCCTCGAATGGGAGTGAGTAGCCCCTTCGGACAATTTGCAGCACCCACCTGTCCGACGTGACAGTGCGCCAGTGGAAGAGGTGATGGCGAACCCTGCCCCCTACTTGCGTCACATGGGCCTGAAAGCACGGACTAGGAGGGTTTTGAGGCAGATGCTGCGGGGGAAGGTGTGGACTGGCCTCGCCGTTGTCCCCGACCGCCGCCACGGCGGTTTCCACGGCCGCCACCGCGCTGTTGAACATTCTGCGGCGCGTGGCTGGCAGCATGTGTGGGGGCGCCCCTTCCGTGGCCACGAAAGGAGCGAAAGGCACCCGATTGCTGGCGTGGGGCCGAGAGGCCCAAGGACTTGGCCGTAGACCTGGAGTCCTCAAAACGCTCAAGCGCATGGTCTGCCTTGTCGCCAAAGAGGCGACGGCCATCGAACGGCATGTCCAGGAGAGTGGCCTGGACATCGGCCGAAAAGTTGGCAGACCTCAACCAGGCATGGCGTCGAACCGCCACCGTCATTGCCATCGCCCTGCCCAGTGTGTCAGTCGTATCCAGTCCACACCGGATGGAATATCGTGCTGCATCTCTACCCTCCGCAAGGGTTTGGGAGAGCTTAGCCCGGACCTCCTCCGGACACTGGGGCAGCACGTCTGCAACCGCGTCCCACAGAGTGTGGGTGTAACGGCCCAAGAGGCACGTGGTATTAACTGACCGCAGTCCCAAGCTGAGGGACGAGAACACCTTCTTTTCGAACTGTTGGTACCTCTTGGATCCCCGATCGGGGGGAGCCGACGGGAATGCGGTCTGGGAAGTAGAGGCCTGGATAACCAGACTCTCGGGGGTGGGGTGGGTGGACAAAAAGCAAGGGTCGCCCGGAGCCGGGCGGTAGCGTCTGGCCATGCTCCTGTCCACAGGCTGTCCTGTAGCCGGCTTGGACCAAGTGCCCAAAAGAAAGTCCGACAAGGCCTCATTAAAAGGCAGCAGAGGCTCGGTCGAGCTTGTCTGCGGTTTAAGGACCTCTGTGAGGAGATTAGTCCTCACGGCCGCGACGGGGAGCTCAATGCCCAAGGCCTTGGCTGCCCGCGTCAACACCACACTGTAGGCAGCCCCCTCCTCCGTAGCCACGGTGGGAGGGGAAACAAAGCCAGTGTCAGGCGAAGTGTCAATGCCACTGGCCTCCCCAAGCTCATATGTCCAGTCCTGTTGAAACTGGCACTCCTGCGCCAGAGGGTCCATAGACCCCTCCCAATCACCCTTGTCACCCATCTCCTGAAACTCAGGGTCAACGGATGAGGCCGGCTCGTTGAGATAGAAATCTCCAAGCAACGTCGGGATCGGCGCCCAGCGGCGCCGCTTCAGCGCCGGAGCCGAATCGAGGGGTAGATTGAGGACCACGCCGACAGGCAGCGCCTGTGACACCCGTGGGGCCGGCGAGGTCGTGAGGTCGACCGGCGACGACCCGGATCCGGAAGAGGATCCGGCGAGGGTCTGTGGCGCCGGGACCGAAGTCGCCGGCGGTGCCGGAGCCGAAGCACCCGACGGCGTCGGGGCCGGAGCGCCCGACCCGCTAGGCCCTCCAGTCGAGACCGGTGGGCCCGTAGGCACCACGGAACTCGGCTGAGGAGCGAGGGACTACCGCTCGACCTCCTCCGGCATCACATCGTGCCCAGGGACCTGCAGGTGTGGGGCAGGAAGCGGCACCTGCGGTTCCAACGGAACCGCGTGGGTGGTGTCACCCGAACCCCTGGCCGCGTGGAACGAACGTCGGGGTGGGTCGGAGGAACGATGACGTCGCTCCGACCTCTCATGCCTCTTACCGGAGGAGGAACCCGACGGCTGATGCCGACTCCCGGAGCTGCGAGGGCTCCGACCCCGCGACCGGTCCTTCGACCTCCTGTGGGACCGGGACCTGGAGCGGCACGGGGCCGACTGCCGGAGCTCCAGTCGCTTGCGGGACCGCTCCCGCCTAGCCTTCGACGTCAGGGCCCGGCAGTCGGAGCAGGTGCGGTCATGGTGGTCGAGGCCTAGACACTGCAGGCACCGGCAATGGGGGTCAGTAAACGACATCAGTCGGTCGCACCGCGAGCAAGGTTTAAAACCAGGCATCCCTACCGGCACCGTTAGGAGTCGATGACTCAAGAAAAAGAATGATCAAAAGATCAAAAAGTTTAGTCAAAAAGTGACTAAAGGGGTAGAGCTTCTCCGGATCTGCGCTAGCTGGCGAGGAAAAAAGAAGAACTGACGGTAGCGCGCGAGGGCGGCATCCAAGTACTCCAACGACGTCATTCCGGCGCTAACGACGCCGATGATGGACGTGGAGCCGCGGACGACGCCTGCCGGCGCGCAGGGGTATTGCTACGCAACATTTTCCGGATCCAGTCTGACGCCTGGGGGTATTCTAAGGTAAGGAATCTATCACTAACGTGTCTCTTTCTGATTCTATAGTTTACTTCACTGTATCCTACCCCATGTTCCGCCCATGATTTGTAAGTATGAAATTTAATGTACTTAAATGTTTTTGTGATAGACAACATGTTTTAAGAATCAGGATTAACATAATTTGATCAGTTTACTTGGCTGTAGAAAGACGTTACGGTCATTTTATCACAATATGGCAAACTATGCCAGCAATAGGTACACAGTTAGGATCACAAAATTATCAAGCAAATACAAAAATATGTTGGGTTACTTATCCTGTTATGATGCACCTCTGCCACAAATGCTCCTTCAATTGAGCAAGTGAGTTCTCCATCAGTCTGAAGACAGCAACAGAACTAAACATTACCACAATAGGGGGTTGACATAGTCACTGCATCCTGAAATCATTCCGCAGGATGTAGTCAAGTCTCTGATTTTCATGCTTCCTTTCTTAGAACAGCCAAAACTCACCAAAATGCAATGTGGTCAACTACTTCCTATCGGCGCTAACCACGGATCTGCATTACCTGATTAAAATGCTAAGCAGTGTCAACCAAGAGGTAGGCAAATGGACTCTGTAGAAAGATCACTTGTCCTGAAAGGTCTGCAAACTTCTCCCACTTGGGATGGGTCACAGACCTGCATTTATAAGATGAGATTCTGAAACAGAATACTGACTGCTGCAGGCAGGCATATCTTAAATGTTAAGAAATGAAACACAGGGTCTTCATGAAGGCAGTGGCAGAGGATGTGGCAAAGGTGACAAGTTTGACTTTCTCCTAAGGGATGACTTATTTCTGGCCTCAGCATCTTGACTATGCTTGTTTACCATTAGCTGGTTGATAATTTACCAATGGAAAAACCAAATGATCATTGTTCCTTATGGCTTCAAATCTGTTTTTTGCACGATTCTCTGAAATAGATGCTTCGCTTACTTATTTCTCAGAGTTTGAAAAATTAGGTCATTATAGCTTTATGCATCATCATACATGCATATGATCTCAGTTGCTGGTTGATTCATCTTGCTTTGTCTGCCTGAGGTACAGCAATGTTTTTAGCTTCGCATGCAGCAAACATTCTAGTCATGGACAATGATGGAGGTGGCTCAACTCGTTTAGGATTTCCCTTGTCTCTAAACTTTTGCCTAAACCTACTGTTTTCAAATCAGATTGTAAACCGGTTCAGCCAGCCCAGATTGTATCACATTATCTCGGCAGAGAACGTTCTATTGTGGGTTTTCAATTACAGGGCAAACCACCCTCTGGCTGAAAGTGGGGGTATTTTTTTAAATCTTTTTCCAAGGGTCTCTCTTCTGCACCTTACCTCAGAGTTCCAGAATACATGTATAAAGGGGGCTTGTGAAGTGCTGGTGGCATCCTATTGAACTTGGATGTTATTGCTCCAAATTCTGCTTTGCTTGGCGAAGAGCTTGGCTTTGATGTTTCATTCAGTTGATCACCTACTCTGCACCCTTCCAACTCTGTAAAAATCGGATTGACTCTGCTGCTTGTGTAACAGGAGACCGAGAGTCTAGGAAGGTACCACAATGTTTTCTTCAGAATGCTGACCGTATACATCATGGATCCTGTGAATCATTTACTCTGTTATGTACTCATCACTGATTGTGGTGTACATGATGCTACAGAGAAAACTAGAATATTTTTTCTCCCCTCTGCGGATGTACAAATTTGAACTCTGTCACCATATTCTATGTCACTCATAACATGTTTTTATGGGGCATGGTTTGGTTGCTTCCAATCCAATCCAATCAGAAATTTGTATAGCGCACTACTCACCCGTAGGGTCTCAAGGAGCTTAGGGGAGAGGAGTTCGCTACTGATAGAACAACCAGGTCTTGAGTTGCCTTCCTGAAGGAGAGGTGGTTCTGGGTACGATGGAGGTGGGAGGGGAGGGAATTCCAGGTCTTAGCCGCCAGGTAGGAGAAGGATCTACCTCCCATGATGGATCTTCGAATGCGTGGAATCGCGGCGGGGGTTGGTTGGACGAACGCAGTTGGCGGGTGGGGGTGTAGAAGGTCAGGCGGTTGTTAAGGTATCTGGGTCCTAGGTCGTGGAGGGCCTTGTGTGCATGAGTAAGGAGACGGAACGTGATCCTCTTGCTGACGGGGAGCCCGTGCAGGTCTCTCAGGTGTCCGGATATGTGGTTGTGTCGAGGTATGTCCAGGATGAGTCGTGCGGAGGCGTTCTGAATGCGTTGAAGTCTTTCCTGCAGTTTGGCTGTGGTTCCGGTGTAGAGGGTGTTTCCGTAGTCCAGGCGGCTGGTGACAAGTGCTTGGGTGACCGTCTTCCTTGTTTCGATGGGGATCCATCGGAAGATCTTTCGGAGCATGCGTAGGATGTTAAAACATGATGATGAGACGGCGTTGACTTGTCTGGATATTGAGAGGGAGGAGTCTAGGATGAAGCCCAGGTTTCGTGCATGGTCCGTTGGTTTGGGTGCGCTGCCTAGGGCCACCAGGAGTCGTCCCAGGCAGAGGGGGATGATCCCAGGATGAGGACTTCCGTCTTGTCTGAGTTCAGTTTTAGGCGGCTGTTCTTCATCCACTCGGCTACTTCTTTCATCCCTTCGTGTAGGTTGGTTCTGGCGGTGGTTGGGTCTTTGGTGAGGGAGAGGATCAGCTGGGTGTCGTCGGCGTAGGAGATGATGTTGAGGTTGTGTTGGCGTGCGAGGGGGCTCATGTAGACGTTGAAGAGGGTGGGGCTGAGCGATGAACCTTGTGGTACGCCGCAGATGACTTCGGTGGCCTCTGATCTGAACGGGGGGAGGCGGACTCTCTGGCTTCTTCCGGCGAGGAACGAGATGATCCAGTCCAGTGCCTTATCTTGTATCCCGATGTTGCTGAGGCGTTGAATTAAGGTTTGGCGACAGACCGTGTCGAACGTTGCGGAGAGGTCCAGGAGGATGAGGGCCACTGTTTCCCCATTGTTGAGTAGGGTTCGGATGTCATCTGTGGCTGTGATGAGGGCAGTCTCGGTGCTGTGGTTGGCTCGGACACCGGACTGTGAGGGGTCGAGGGAACCGTTGGACTCGAGGAAGGCGGCGAGCTGACTGTTGACGGTCTTCTCTATAACTTTGGCGGGAAAAGGGAGGAGCGAGATGGGGCGGTAGTTCTTAAGTTCGGTGGGTCTGCTGAAGGTTTCTTCAGGAGGGCGCTGAGCTCGGCATGCTTCCAGCTTTCCGGGAAGGTGGCGGTATTGAAGGAGCAGTTGATGATGTCCCGGAGTTGAGGGGCGATGACGGAGTCGGCCTTGTTGAAGATGTGGTGGGGGCATGGGTCGGTTAGCGATCCGGAGTGGATGGTGTTCATTGTGCGGATGGTGTCTTCGGTGCTGATCGGGATCCAGGCGCGGAGGGTGGTGGTGGGGGGGTTCGATTCTGTGGGTGGGGGAGTGGTCTGGTCGCCGAAGCTGTTGTGTATGTCTGCGATCTTGCTGTGGAAAAACGAGGCGAGAGAGTCGCAGAGGTCTTATGAGGGAATGATGTCGTTGTTGCTGGGGTTGGTGAGCTCTTTGACGATGCTGAAGAGTTCCTTGCTGTTGTGGGCATTATTGTCTAGACGCTCCCTGAATGCTGACTTCTTGGTGGTGCGGATCAGCTGGTGGTGTTTGCGGGTGGCGTGTTTGAGGGCGGTCATGTTGTCTGTGGTTGGGTTTCTTCGCCAGGCTTTCTCGAGGGCGCGGTAGTTCTTCTTGGAGTTCTTGAGGTCGTCGTTGAACCAGGAGGCTTTTTTGCTTCCTGGTTTGTTGGGACGGGTTTTCAGGGGTGCTAGGTCATCAGCGCAGTTGGTGTTCCACTGTGCCAGGTTGTTGGCTGCTTGATTGGGGTCCGTTGATCTGGCAGGAGGGTTCTGGTTTAGTGATGTGGTGAGCTGGGCGGTGGTAATTTTGTTCCAGCTTCTGCGAGGGACCTGTTGTGGGTGTCCAGTGGAGTACTGTGGAGTACAGTGGAGCTGTGGTCTGTCCAGTGGAGTACCGTGGAGTGGTAGAAGGAGATGTGCTTGCTGGAGGAGAAGATTGGGTCGAGCGTGGGGGTGTTCACCAGTTGTTGGAGTCCGAGATTGGCGAGGTTGTCCAGCAGGGTGGTGGTGTTTCTGTCGTTGTTATTCTCCAGGTGGAAGTTGAGGTCCCCTAGGAGAATATAGTCATCGGAGGGGAGGGCGTGTGGGCTGACAAAGTCAGTGATGTCTTCGCTGAATTGTGTGCGGGGTCCTGGGGGTCTGTAAATGAGGGTGCCTCTGAGTGTGGTCTTGGGGTCGGTGTGTATCTGGAAGTGTAGGTGTTTGGCGCTGTGAGGGTGTCGTCGGAGCTGGACGTGATGTGGATGGTGTTCTTGTGGACGATGGCTATGCCTCCTCCTGTTTGATTAATGCGGTCCCTTCGGATGAAGCTTCAAGCTGTGCTTCATTAACCCTTTGTTTGAATGCAGGAAGATTCCTTTTCCATTTTGTCTGCCTCAGTTTTCTTTTTGTAACCATTGAATTTGACAGACAACAAGGCAATTCCACTTTGGATTTAAAGATCTTTTGAAGACTAAGTGTTTTAAGTCATAATCCTGACTTCAAACCTAAAGTTCATCCTCCTTTGAATTTAATCAGGATGTTTCTCTGCCTCCACTTTTTCAATCTTTTTAATCCAGAGGAAGTACTGTTAAGAAACAAGGATGTGCTTTCTGCCTTCAGGAGTTATTTCAGACATTCAACAATATCTTTGACTCAGTTTGCGACTTTTAGTGATTTACGCCTAGATTTTCAGACTATATTACGAAGATAGATTCTTTCTGGACACATTCAATTCCACTGGGAAAGTGGCAGTTTCTTAGCAAGAAAGAAAGGAGCTTGAATTTGAAGTAATCTGTAATTCTCCACACCTGAACAACCATGTACTCTCTTTCAGCCCTCGTAGCTTTGTGGGAAGCTGTCCCATGTTTGCTACTCTTTCAATCAGTTTCTAGCTCACTGGGGACTTTGCATGGTTTATCATGCTTGTGTGCTGCATCTCTGGCCTGCACCTGATATTTTCGATTATTACAGATCAATCCAAGATGGGACACTGATCCTGTATATCTGCATACTACTAGGATTGAAACTTAGAAGAATCATTGATATGTAATGTATGGATTAATTAACATAATCGTAATTACAATGACTCAAGATCTTTCTCATCACAGTTCTTACATTTCATCCCTTGCTACTCCTTTGATGAACTAAACAGAAGTTCCTATAAGCAAATTTGTATATTTATTTGCAAGTCAAGGGACAGCATGTTTAATCCGTTAATGTGGGGTTGGGTTACCGGTCCGCCATCTTCATTTTATTAAGACTAACAAGGAAGAGAAAGACCCTGTTCTTATATTCTTGTTTCTACCCTTTTTGAGCTGTTAAACACACTACAATTTAAACAAATCCTTCCAGATCAAAATAGACAAATTTCCCCTCAAAGAGAATGGGAAAACCCACGTTCAATAGTATTGTACGCCGAAAAAGTACGTAATCAACAAACCTCAAATAGAACTATACCACACAGCATTGTGGATGATTGGGGAGTTATTTACAGAAACGAAAAACTGAGTGTTAAAGACAGGGGCAATATGCAAGAAAAATCTCCTAATAATCCCTAAAGAGGACAGGCATAACGTATTCAGGTCTGGACTCATTCAGGGAACCTAAAGAGATATCAGAGTACCACTTTGCCCACAGAAAATATTCTCACGTATTGGTGTGCTTCAGACATTTGTAGGAGGGATATAGTGGGTTGCACTTGGTGAAAGATGTAGGTCTTCCACTGGTGTATCATTGGTCATGCCTGGTATATGACAATTGCTTGAATTTCTATGTTTTGCAGATCTCTCAATTGCCAAGAACGCCTGCTTACTCTGTCGTGTCAATGGCAGTGTCAAGAGGCACAAGTCGGGGAACATATGTATTCTGCTACCAGTATATTTAAGCAAATTATTAAGTTGGGCTCTGTCTCCATGTGCTATAACATATAGCATCACTGTATCTCCACCTCTTTTATCAAACCACAGGGCTTTAATGGGCAGCCTCCACAGCGCTATATCAATGAGTGCACACCTTGATACTCCTCTCTTTACCAAGTTGTCCAACAATTTAGATACCACCTTCAAAAAGTAATCACAGCCCAACTCAAGGAGGAGTCATTTAATGTAAAGGCTTATGCCCACATTTTCCAAGTCTTCGGGTTACATTACCATCTTGAACATGTTGCGTAGTTCCCCTTGCTGCAATTTGGACAGCCAAACCATAGAAGTTTCCACTGTTGACCAGGTGCATTGTAGGGAATATTCTTGTTTCACAACCTTATACACACCTTTGTTTCCACTGTCTACATCCTGCCCTATAGTACTTCCATTTGTGCCTCAACATCTCATACAGCTTGGCCTTTATAGCTTGTCCTAGTATGAAGACCTGTATGCAGAAAGTTAATAGAGGTTAGCAACAGCCTCTTTCATTGGGATAATACAGAATCCTCTGCAGGCACTCCAGGGTCACAATCTTTCTTGACCTGACATGCTTCAAAGTGGCGTGGTGTAAAGAAATAATCTGTTCTAGTCCCCTTCACTAGAAGAAATTCTGCAGAGTCTTTATAACTGGACAAAGCCAAATTCAGTCAACTCATCATCTTGAAGGTTGGGCCAGGCTTCCACCCCTGTCTGCCAAGTGTAGCCCTTCCCGCTCATTGCTGTCACTCCCAGAGGTCGGAAACAGCCTCACGCAGACCTACTGTCATGAACTCTGTGGGTCCACTGCAAGGCCTCTGTGGAAACTCTGCTCCATCAAAGACTGCTTGTGAGTTGTACGTGAGGTATGCTGGATGAAGCCTTGCATGAGTGATTCACCATTTTGGCTTTTCTAAAGCAGCTGAAGAGGGAGTGGATATTCAAGCCTTCAGAGTTGCCAAAAGTAGGATAGAAAAAAGGTCCAGTCCTTAGATTTTAAACCACTTACAGCAACCAGGACCAAGGGCACCAACTGCAGCAAAACAGCCATGACAGTAGAGTCAAACACTAGAATTCAGAAGAAAGTGGCCATCGTCAAGCACTGTTGGCTCTACACCCAGAAATTTGTTTAACAAATTAGCTGTTGAATTTGTTGATTACACTGTATCAGAGCATGTTGAAAGAGGAACTACATGGGCAATGAAAGTAGTTTAGGTGAGGATGAGATACTAAGGGGGATTCATAGACACTCAGCGCAGCACTCAGCGGTAAGACACTGAGAAGAAACATTTGTTTAAACATTGTATGGACATACAAAACTCAGTAGACCTTATTCTGAAGAAATAGGCCAGTGACACACTTTCTGCCTGTCCTTGCTGGTAATAAAATTGAAACTTAAGGGTGGGTCACTAAGGTGCTGTTTAGGAAGCGGAACCTGCATGCACAGAGGCTTTCAACTGGCTAAATTAACAATTTAATAGTTGTGGTGCAAAGCAACAATGGCACTTTTTGGAAAACAGGTTTTCTAACAGATAGTATAAGCTTACAACCATTAACAAATCCCCAGCCAACACATTTTTCACAGACAAAGAATGATCAGTGAGCAAAGCAATCATGTGTGTATATTCACCTTCAATTAGCTGTGTGCAGAAACAAGCTGGAAACAGGTGGTAGTAGGTGAGAGTACACATTCAGTATCATAGAGGCTAAAAAAGGATACTCTAACCTTATAGATGGTAGGCATTGGGAAATCTTCTCCCTTAAAAGTACATTTACAGCCCATAATATTAAGTTTCACCTCCCAACACTTAAGGTCTCTTCTCATATACATAAATAGCTTTTCTTGAAAATGGTAAAGCAGTGGAAGTTAGGCGAAGGATGTGATGGAAATATGAATTAATGAGTATTAATGAGCAACAGCATCGATATGGTGCAGATTTGCCATGCGTTTAAAGCACTTTCAGGAAAAGGGTTAACTAGACATTTAAAGAGATAGACACTAAATACAGAACAAGATGGAGAGCTTGGGCTAGACGGTTTCCTTTTAATACAAGTAGTTTTAGATCATCTTCCAAAGCTGTGAGATGGAACACAAATTGTTGTCAAATAAAACATGACCCCTGACACTGAGGCAAGTATGAACATGTTGATTCCTCTCCTCAAAGTCCAAAAAAGGGGTAAGTGTATTGAACAAAATATGTCCATCACACACTGATATATAACTTCGACGGCTGACTTCTCCAAGAAAACTGATTTCCCTAATACAGAGTAGTGTCTTCATTGATGTCAGGTAGGATCCTCATGAAGGGAGCTCGATCACTGAGAGCAACAGGTTCACGTGTAGTTTATTCAGGCTCCAGTATTTAGGACTAGATTTTCGTTTGTAATCAAACACTGGTTTTCAGCCTTTTCAGAGACTGGCACGTATGGATTCGCTGCCAGATCAACAAATTGGGAATAGACACCTTTGAAATGTATAGTGGTTTGATCCTGCAAATGTGTCAGCAGTTCTTAACATTATCTTAACATTGGACATGAAATTACCAAGCTTATTATCCGTACTTCTATAGTATCTCAACAGAAAGCCACAAATGTAACATAAGTGATATCCAAATGGTGCTTACTGTTCAGATCTCAATTTGATTTCGTAGGTTCACTTGCCTTTTATTTTAAATCTCATTTCCCAATAAACATGCATAAATAAATAGGCACACTAGGCAAGAACAGAGGTGCCTGCATTTTCCGCTTGGCAGGTTTCCTAGTGTGGAGGTACTCGGTTCCTGAGGTTCAGAAATCTGTGTTATGGCTTGATATCTTGAGATTACAAGGAAGCACTACGAGTCTTTTCTTCTCGACCATTCAAGATCAGTAAAATACTGACACATTTTAAAACACGTTCAGAAACAAAGCTTCATTTGTTAGCAAGATTGCAAGGTTCAATGAACTGCCAAGCAATACCTCTTCTAAGCAAATTTCTTTTGCCAAGTTAACCAATAGGTAGCCACGGCTTCAATGTTAGATGGGTTGTAACTATACTGCCCTCTAAATTCACCCAATTTGAATGAACCCTGATTCTGTAGTAGTCACAGATGCTACTGGCAAGCAGAGGGCAGTTCTCCCCCTTACATTCAGTGCATTTATGGGAGTGAATACAAAGTCTTGAACAGACACTGGTGAACAATTTTCTTCTTGGGTTGATCAGCTTCTAAAGGATTGCTGTGTAAGTCAGGTGTGGACACCAAGAGGTCAGTACAAGGTTTTGACTGAGGTTTGGTAAATACCCATAGCTCCATTATCGAGGTTGGTGATTTAATGGAGCCCTCATTTTACCAGACTATCCATAAACTAGAGGTTATACTTTTGTGAATAGTAAGCTGGACTAGTATATTGGTGAAACGATTGTCAGCCTGATATGGGGCACAGGATAATAGATACTGTGGAATGGAGGACACAGGGAATGACAACGATAAATGCACAGTAGGCAATGAATGGTGCATACTTAACTAGAAGAAGACACCTATAGAAGCCTCTGCTCCATCCAGAAGTAGAAGTCAGAGAATAAACTAGGACTCACGGTCTGGCATCTGATTTAAAAACAGCGCGCAAGCGCCCTTAAACAACATTGCTCTTTACTGGTATTATAAACGATAATGAACACGTCTTCATGTAATCATGAACAAAAAATAGTATTTCAATCTTCTAAAAAGCACTTTTATCACTTCTTCCTCTCTTACCATAGGCAGATCTTTTAGGATTTGAATGCCATCTCCTGGACCCATGTGTGCTATGTGATTAAAGTTGGTGGGGTTGGAAATTAACTTATTCCTCATTTCTGGATCTCGAAGCATCTCCCTATAAGAAAAAATACCCTATTGAGTCATTCTTCCTTAAGGAAGTTGCACTTACATCAAGTGTAATTCATTCTTAAAATGCCAATTCTGCTTTAAAATTGGATTTTACTGCACGGCCTTGTGCTATATATTAAATCACATTTGACATTTACATTGACCTCAAAAATAGAACGTAATCCTATCTACTAATTTTATGTCTAAGACCCCATGAGATCAAAACGTTCTAAAACGTAAACACCTTTGTATGAGCAATATTGCTTTACTCAATTCTATCTGTTGCCCATGCCATCAGTATTACTTACACTATGCCCCCATGATTAAAAATTAAGATGCCACAATGTGACTAGTAATGTGATGCAAGATTAAAAACATCCCAAAGATAAATATGCATAAAACATGGCTCAGATGTCCAGGTGGGGTTGCCAAGGTGGGTAGGTCAGTTTGTGCATGACGTATGTAAGGTGACAGATGGAATGTAGTATGAAGTTGTGTAATCAACGGTTTTGTGGAAGATGGCTTCAAATTGCTTTCCCTCTTACAGGAAGGACCTGCAGTACTTGAGACTGAGGCAAGACATTTCAGAGCAGATCCACCTTTTTTCCGGTGTTCGCTGCCTCACTCGTATTTTCTCAATGTTAGAAAACCCACAGTGAAAGCGAAGGTGCAGAAGGCTGTTTACTAGAGAGGTTTATAGTGAGAATTATTATTTCCCCAGATTAACCTTACAAATTGTTAAACAGACCTTAAACTGGATCCAATGGGACCAAAGGTCCAAAGGGAGAGAACATCTTGTGTAATCAAGGAGTTAGGAACTCACAGAAGCCTAGAAGCAGTGTTTTCAGCTACTTGTAGTTTGCATATTGATTTTTATTTAGTAGAAGTACACCTTGAGTGTATGGGGACAATTCTGCAAAGTCATCAATTCTCATTGGTACAAACTGCCTAAATACCCTGAGGCAAAAGGTTGTGGTTTGGTAAATGTGTTTGTTTCAGTTACATAGTTACATAGTTACATTCCAAAGAGCTGTAGGTCCCTCGCCTTAGCACAATACCCCATACATGGCCTATTCAGTGATGTGTTCATTGCAGTATTTAAATACTATTTGCACCTCTCCAACCCCTAAAGACTCTTTACATCCTTACACTATTTAACTATCTATAGGTCTTCATATATCAAAATATGTGAACATTGTCAGCAAAATAACACTAGAAAATTATTACGGAAACAAACACTGTGGAAGCAAAGGTATAAAATGGAAACAAAATTTTAGCAAATAATTTCAAATAAGATGTTGCATTTCTTTGGGAACTTTGCTTCATACACAACGTCACTCCTCATGAGTGCATACTTAGGGAGAAAAGCTACAAATCATCAGCAAACAAATGAAAACTATGCTTATACTGCCAAAGGAAGTTAGAAGTGCTCAATGGCAGTCTAACAGAGGCTCATAGTCTGGGGTCTCCTCTATGGAAAGGTCTAACACATGGGTGTCGCAATTTTAGCAGGCGACAAGCTGCATCTGTGAAAGAAGAGCAGTGAAAGAGTTACTCTAGAAATCAAAGAGATGAGAGTTTTTGAGAAGTGGGCACGTCAGAGTGGAAGGGGAGAAACACTGCTGCTGTGAGAAGGACAAGGACAGCAAATAAAACTAAGAAAAAAAACAAGGGAGGGGAAAAGTGAAAAAAAAGTCCAAGGGAGGAGCTTCCCTGCCAATTTTGGGGCTAATAAATAGAAATAAGAATGCCTTAAAAAAAAAAAAAGTTTTAAAAACAGAAAAATCTATTATGAGGCACATTTTTGTCACCATAATGCAAGTTCCACAAAGTTTGTTACCACAATATAAACTCAAATGCCACTGCACATGGCAGGTTAGATATGATAACCTCTCCACCACCTTCAGACCTGATCCTGCCATCATTTACTATTCAACACTACTCAGTTTACTACTAGAGATGAGCACAAGGCTCCCCAGCACACTTATAAATCTTAAACCAACAATAATTTAAAGTGTTTTTTCAAACCTCTAACCAATATCCAAAATGCTGCTACCTTTATCTATTTACAAGATTAGAACGTTTAAAAAAATTGCATTTCAGTAGCATCACTTTCCCTTAGGAATTCATGTTAGTTTGGCTACTGTAACCCACTCACTGTTATGAAACATTTCAGACTAACTGGACGAGAGCTTCACTTTTCTTATACTTGTGGTGTGCATCTTGTTCTATATTTTTGGTGCATATCATATTCTTTTGAACCTATCCTGCCTTTAGAGGGGCTGAACATGGCCAGAACAACCAATATCCCTTCAAGTTTGAATAAAATCCGAAGACGTGCTATTTAACTGCGGCACCCTATTCACATTAACTTCTGGATAACGAAGTAATGTACCTTCTGATGTAAATGTGTGATATAGATCACAATAGAACAACACATGCCTGCTGTCTTTTGTGAATAGTAGACACAAATATCAGCCTAGGGATTTACCATTCTTGCTTACTTGACAGATCTGACAATTTTCTCGCCTCTGATTCTGCTCACCTGACAATTTGTTCAGAATGCATCAGGTTTCCCAAATAATACATCTCTCTTGATAAATGTGGAGATTGGAGAGGTTGTGCAATTTTTAATGCTCTTTTCACTAGGAAGGGAAATAGCCTTAATCTTCAAAGAGTGATATGTATATTGTTTTACAGGATTCAGAGAATGAAATACAGCCGGTGTGTGAAAGATGAATGGTCGCAGGTAATGATGTCATGAAAGAGTGAATGCATACTAATCCATGGCAAGAAACACAATTCCTAGGCACCAGCCGGGGCTTGTGCCAGAGAATCAATTGCCTTCCTTGCCATTACAAGTGATTACCAGAGTGAATGACAAGTGGGATGGTATTCATGCAGCTATGGCACCCTCATCAGCAAGGTGGGAGTCTTCGCTCTGCAGACCACACATCCCTCTCATTTCTCAAATAGGAACAAATTATCTTAAATGTATCTTCTGACACACTTTAGAGCTGACGGGGAAGGGCATAGGCGCTCATCTGTCCCCCGTTTTCTTATTCTTGATCAAAGTTACTCTTAAACTTCCCCATATCAAAGAGCCCCAGCTGGAATTATGGTACTCAGTAAGAGGAAAAGAGAGACCATGACTGAAATCTTAGGATAGGAGCAGGTCAACAAGAGCAAGGGACTTGATTGAATACCCTTAATATGAAGAAGTCTGAGATGAGTGCAGAATTTCATGAACATTACAGTCACCATAGGCATTATTGCAACCTTCAGATCTAGCAAACATCTGTAGCTAGGATAGATCCAGACAGTTTCTAGTACCAGGACTCCTTAGAGGGTAGTATGGTATTTGTGAAAACGGAAGTCTTCAATTTCAATTAAATGGTGAATTATTCATTGGCGTTAGTTTCCCTTTATACAAAGGACTGAGTTTTGACTGAAGTTGAAAGAGCTGCCAGTAGCCCGAAATAGCATTAATCTTTGGCAATTCCTGGATAATCTCTAATACGGTATTCTCTCCCCCTTGAATTCTGCCACTACAATAGCCTGAAAAAAACAGTGAGTGGTAAGATATAATTTCTGGTAGATTTGAGAAAAGCAGCATCTGCTTTGAACTGGACTTGATAGGTAATGCACCCAATGAAGGCAGTGTTGTCGTGGTAAGTGTGGGAGTGACTAGTTTACCTTACAACAGTGTGAGAAAACGTAATGAATTTCATTGAAATGCTTACCTCCTCTGCTGTAATCTCTCCTCCTCAGGCACCCGAAACGAGTAGCGCCGTTTATTGTTTATGTTTCTAACCATTTGTTTCCGGCTATTGTCTGAGGTTTCGGGAACAACCAGCTCATCGCCCTCTGAAAAAGGTTTTTTAAAGAAATGTTTTTTTTTCCAAATATAGTGAGAAATACATTTGCAGTTAGAGTTGTTAATCAGTGTTTATATAGAATTTGTGAAGATAAAATGTTTTCAATAATGCTGTTTTTCACAAAGATGCTTTACTGGGATAGAAACCATTATTTACATGTAAAAATCAGTTTAGAACTTGTAGTGCTATAGATTTACAAGCTTTGCACACTCTTGCATCTAGTATTGTGCTTGAAATATTACAAGTTTTTTCTTTGATGAAAAGCACA
Source organism: Lissotriton helveticus (assembly GCF_964261635.1). Taxonomy (NCBI): domain Eukaryota; kingdom Metazoa; phylum Chordata; class Amphibia; order Caudata; family Salamandridae; genus Lissotriton; species Lissotriton helveticus. Next base: position 1,918,000,178 of record NC_136067.1, on the reverse strand, counting down.
AAGCACTCAAGACACAGACTCCACCTCAGATTGTGTTTTTGCCCTAAGTGAAAGAGTAGTTCTGCAAAGCATTGAGAAGTCTGTGTGCTGAAGAGGAAACATATTAAGTCCCAAAAAAAGTGGAAAATATATTGCGTCATATGTCTTTCCTTAGGCTTGCATCAGGGAGGTAGTTAAGGCTCATGTGAATTTAAAACACTACAACATACAAAAAATTGTTACAGTTAAGTAACGTCTCGGTCGGCAGCATGTGCTTCCCAAGATTATATGCTGTGCAGAGACTGAAGAGCGGCTCCGAGATTCCCAATGTGATGGCCTGGGAGCAGAAGTTGGAGTCACCTGGAGCAATGTTTTAAGTAATGTCTGGCTGATTTGTGCTTCTTGGCAGACACGAAGGTCAAATATTAATGCTTGATGAATGAGTGGTATATTAACCAGGTACACCATTTCTTTTTCTTTGCGAGTTGAATATGCCCTAGTTATCTTATGTAGGGTACATCTGGTCTTGTCGTAACAAGGCTGAATGCCTCAAATGATCTGCAAGGCCAGCCTTTAAGATGGGGGTGCAAAGGTGTGGTTGAGCAAAAGCAATACAAATTGCTTGGGTTTCCTGATGGACTGAGCATGGTCCACATAAAACACAATGGTTCTTTTGCACATCTAAAGTGTGTTGGGTGTTTATTGCTAGTGGCAGTGGCCAAGGGAGTAGGATAACACAATGAACTGGCTGACTTGATTTAACTTTTGGTATGAATAGAGAGTACCTTTACAGAATGACTATTCTATCTATGTATATCCACATATAGGGTTCTATGAACAACAATACCCGTTCTTCACTTATTCTTTTTCGAGAGTGGTGATTGATAGATACAAGAACAACCTTACAACAGAGAAATTGCAGTGGAAGCAAATAGACGGGTTCAAAGGACGCCAGCATAAATTTCAAGAGGCCAATATAAATGTCAGAGGAGGGGATTTGGGGGGTCCTAGAAAGAGGACTCTTAAGTCCTTTTATGAAGTCCCCAATGACTGTAATTTTAAAGACAGACTGATATTCACTATTTTGCGGGTAAAGAGCGATTGCCACCAGATGAAGGCATATGGAGGTATGGTGCAGCCCTGTTTTCAGAAGGCTTTATACAGTTGATGCTAAGACCTGGATGTTGTGATTGGGGCAGTAAATCTCAATTGTTTGTATTAGCTGGATAAAATGCACAGATGTTCAACGTTCTTTAATAATTTGCATACAATCTTTTGGTAGTGGCAAATACCCAAATTCGAAGGTCTCAGGTGCTGAATAAGTCTGGACGAGGATGTAGCTTTTCATTTGGGTGAATGGGCATCTCTTAACAGATAGATGGCTGCCGGGTCCTTGTTGGGGGGCACTGAGAATTAGTGTGACTAGCACTTGACACAGTGACAGAGGGGGGAATATAAAGCATATATCACTGACCAACTTTCCGTAGGGAATTTCCCAGCGTCTACTGGTGTCTGTACCCTAAAGCAAAAAATTGGGTAGTGGGTGGCAAACAGGATCCCTCAACTGCGGAAGTATTGGTTGTAAAACTTGAGAGTTGCACTTCCATTCGTGACCTTCCTGCTGAAAAGATTGGCAAAGTCATTATCCACACCATGCATTTGGTGACAGAGCACCCCATGACAAACTGGACATGGACAATTGTGGAAAGCGAATCTAATTGTGTCAGTAAGTAATACAAGGTAGCTAATTTGTCTATTTGCATTAGGACCACTTTAATGCGGAGGATTGCCTGAATGGCTCAAAGAGCTAGCTGCAGCACACTGATGAGGAGGGGCTGTTTGTACCATCACCAGTGACCTGGAATGGCAAGGTCGCCCATGAGATCGGAGTCAGAGACAGTGCGCTTGCCTGGTTTGCTTCTTTTCTTTCGGACCGCTCTTTCCAGGTCCACGCTCCTCCCTACACATCCAGCAGGCTTCCCCTTAACTGTGGGGTCCCGCAGGGCTCCGCCCTCAGCCCCACGTTGTTTAACGTGTACGTCCGCCCCCTGGCCCTCCTGGCCAGGGAACGTAAGATTAAAATGATCTCTTATGCGGACGACACGCAGCTTATTTTCACGTTCCCCAATGACACTTCGCCTGGCCAGGCCAAATTCCAGGAAGACATAACGACCATCTCTAACTGGATGTCCGATAATTATCTCCAGCTTAACTCCTCCAAAACCGAAGTGCTCCTCCTGGGACGCAACGCACAGAAGTGGGACCACCAATGGTGGCCCCCCCCCCAAACCTAAGGAGGTGGTAAAGAATCTGGGTGTCCTAATGGACAGCGCTCTTTCCTTTGAATCGCATGCCAAGAAGGTTGTGGGCACCTGCTTCGGCCGCCTTCGCTGCATCAAACCCATACTGGGCTTCTTTGAGCCACCGACCAGGCAAGTCATAGTCCAATCCCTGGTATTATCCCATCTAGACTACTGTAACGGACTCCTACTGGGTACTAACAAGTCAGTCATCAAAAGATTACAGAGGGCTCAGAACGCAGCTGCTCGTACCCGCTTTGCACTACCCGAACATAGTCACACATCGCATCTTCTTAACCGACTCCACTGGCTTCCAGTGAAACAGAGAATCGAATTCAAGACCCTCTGTTTAACTCATAAAATCCTCAACGGCCAGGGCCCTCAAATATTGCAAGGTCTCTGTACCCCCTATACTCCTACCCGGGCCTTGCGTTCTGCCGATCGCCATCTAGCCTGCACTATCAGGGTTCGCAGGAGTAGAGTGAGTGGCCGCTCTTTCAGATCTCTGGCCCCTGCTCTCTGGAATTCCATCCCCATTGAAGCACGTGCCATACGAGACCATTGGCTCTTCCGTAAATTCATTAAGACCTGGCTGTTTGCCTCCATCTAGTCAGCCGACTCCTAGGCCTTTCAGCATTCCCTCTTTCGCTCTCCGCTGACACCTCTGGTTGGCTTTTCTGCAAGCGCTGGGACGCCCTGCTGTTGGGGCAGCCATGCGCTATATAAGAAAAATTAACATAACATGTGAGATCATAAAACCATGAGAGATACATCTGAGTTGAAAGTCACTTGCAAGTGTTGGTCCTAAAACGATCGGTCCAGTAACAAGGTGTTCTTGTTCTACTATAGTACTGTGTGCTGAACACTTGGTTCCACCAATACTTGATCTGTCCCTTCCCTAGTCGCTGGTGACCATTGTATGACAAGACATTTCTGTAGAGGACACATGTTGAACCTTGCATTCAGAAGTAGCGCAATACATGATGCAATAATTTTCAACAGATTAATTATCATTCTCACAGTCAGATGATGCGACGTGTAGTAAACGCAGCAGTAGCCTCTGAAATACCCTCACTCTCTCAATGCTTTGGTAAGTCTTCCCTTTGGCTTCCCTTCAATGCCAGAAATTCCTGGGTTTGTTGTTATGTGAGATTTTTCATATTGACCGTGAAGCCAATCCTCAGGTACTAGTGATAAACCTGATCAATGGATATGTGAAAGTAGGTACCCTTGAGTTAGAGTGCCACCATATAATCTACTTTCATAATGGCATGCACAATTCCCAATTTGAAATTATTTAAAGAGATGTAGCCACTGAGCGCTACCAGATCCGAAATTGACTTAGTTTATCCTATTTGGAGATACTACTATATAGAGTTCAGTCTTTGTCTGAATAACACCTACCAATCTGAGGTTCTGGCCTCCCAATGGAGAAGGTATAAGCGCAGGCTTCCGCCTACAGGTGTTGGATGGCCAGGGGCCAATAGGAGGAATGTCTTGTTGGTACAGATGAGACTACCATGTAGGCCTCTGGCCTTTAAGCAGCCACTGTAACAAACAAAGTCCTTTGGAATACTGTCCTGGTTGACTAGTTGCTGACATTTACTGAGGATGTTGATACAGTGGCGTTGGAGTATAGGCCTGGCTTTTGATATTGGGGGTGTCTGTTCCTTGTTGAAACTTGTTTTTGTTGAGTCTGGAAAACATCTACTGCTTTAAAAATGTGTTTATTTCCTTCTTTCTCTCCTCTATTACCTTATCAAACTGGGAATCTGAAAAAGTGTTGATCCTCAAAAGGCTGCCCTACAAGGTGCTGTCAACATACAAATAATGGGTAAATGAGAATTTCTTGCAGAATGAAATGGGCTCATCATTGACGGTTACAAAGGGCGATAAATTAAAGTATTACATTAAAAGCACATGTTAATTTGAACTGTTTCACCTCTTTACTCCCAAACCACAATATCAACTTGTTTACCAGCAAGATACTGCTACAATTTTCACTACATCCCAAGAGCCCAGTTAAGTCATTTCATCCCAAAGTACTCTCTCAGATAATGTGGAATTGCTTGACACTGACAAGTCTGAAACAATGTGATATGTCTTCAACAGCTAAACATCTCTGAAAGGAGTTAGCCATTTGCAGACAAACCACTTGTAAATGATGGGTTTTAAAACTATGACATTCATATACTTGTATGAAATGATTAAATCTAAAATGTGGGCTATCCACAAAGAAAAGATCATGGCCTCACCTGCACGGAGGAACACAAAAAACAACCTTATGATTTGCCACCACCCACCTAAACCACATATGTCGTCTCCTTACATACCTGCCATTTTATTTTTGAAATATATTAATCTGACAGTCTCCAATCCTAGGAGGTTTAACGATCCATCAACATTTAATGGTCGTACCTGCATAAACAAACAAAACAAAAAACTGTAAAAAAAACTACATTAAAAAGCAATGACTGTAATAAAGTTAACAAATGCACTAATGTGGACAGTTCCTCATGGCTACTTCCCTAATCTGTGCTTCCCAAAAACACAAATTCAATTAGTTACCATTTCGATAAACATCTTTACTCTTGTTGCAGTAAACACTATCTTGTTTTTAACAAAAAACACGTTACCTTCTTTAGCGGAACCGTCTGAATCCATTCCATGGAGTTTACGTCAAAGACATCAACTGCATTTTCACTGTACACAGAGAGGTATGGTGCATTGTAACCTAGAGTAGGGCGAGAACATGCACAAACACAAAAACATTTAAGGATCTGAACTGTGAATCTCAAACACCCTTTTCACATTCTATTAGGCCTGCCCACCATCTGAATTTACTATTAATAATAAGCATTTACTGAGACACTTGTAGGCCTTTCTTACAAACAAGGCAACCACTTAGTGATGGCCGAAAAGAGAAGGCAGCCCTGCTATGACATTGTGCAAAAGTAAGCCTTGCATTAACCATCAAGGTTTGACTGAGATCAGATATTTCCAAAGCTGCAGAAGATGCAAAGGTTGATAATACATTGCAAGAATCCAGTATATAATGGGTATTGATGGATAACCCTTTACATGGTATGATTACCACATACCTCTGAGGGATTAGGTATTAATCACAACTTCAGGGTTGGCTTGCTGAGGGATAAAGCTTGGAAATAGACACCAATTATGTTCGACCAAATCTATCACATTTTCTATAATTGAAGCTCAGACCCAAAAACCCTAGCAAATAAGGTGTTGACTGAAATATTGCACTAACGAAGAAACAATATTGAATGGAGTCAGGAAGGGCAGCAGTTTGAGGCATTTCAAACACAATTTATTAATTTCTTGAATTATGCACTTACCAAGTTGATTCCATTTTACGCAGTTTTTTTGTCATATTATTTCAAGCATTTTTATCGACTTTGTAGTATGTATAGTACTGAATTAATGTTAATATTGACATGCAATGTACGTTTGATTTCTGCTCTTGTTTTGGATTTTGGATTCAATCTACGTTTGGCTATTTGTATAAACTGAATGCTTTTCTTGCAATGAGTCACTGCTAGTACAGCATTCTTTATTGTGACTGGGATTTGCAAATATACATTTCAAAATAATTTACATTATCTTTATGTATAATTAAGTCTAGTGCAGGCTGCATTTGAGTTTGGCTAAGGATGAGCAAGTACCTACAACAGTGTTTACATATATCTGATTTTTGATTTCTTGGGCAAGTTATGCTCCGAGTTATTTTCTCCCATTAAAATCACCATTTGGAAACTAAGATTTCTGGATAGACTGGTGGTAGAAATCTGCCCTCGAAGTCTGGAGTACTGGCAGTTTGGCAAGTATTAGGGTAGTTAGATGTCTGCTCAGTATACAACGTGACGGCCCAGTGAGGGCAACTTTGATAACTGTGGTAGGTGATGTGCTCTATGAAATGGAAAACAAGGTCTGATTTTCTTTATCTCCCATGAGACCTAGACAAGAAGCACATACGATAGTTCACCATTATGAGAAAGCTTAAGAACTTGTCCGAGGTCACAAAAGCATCCAAAACTGTGTAAGCAGAACAAATTATTTTGATGAATCAGAATTTAAAAAAAGAATGAAAAACTTAAAACAAATCGAAATTTAGAGAAGGATTTGGAATCACTTGATAAAACATTATAACATTCAGTAAGTCAACGCCAGCTTATACCGTCGAATACATTTCTGCCCAGTTGCAGAGTATGTGATTTTTTTCAATCATATGAGTCTCTATGAAATTCCACTGATTTGCCTTGTTCAAGTTTGTTTACCTATTTAGCCAGCATTTTATCTGATTGGCCTACTGTTTCCTTAAATGTTTATTTCAATCCGTCATTGTTATTCTCTTTGATTCTGATAATCTCTAGATCAATTACCTGTCTCTCTCCCATCAGTCCCCCATGGGTTAGCATATTCAAATCCAGTGAGCATTTATTCAACACCATGGACCATTAATTAACAATCTGCTTCCAGATTTTTAACATAGTGAGGGTTTTAAAGGTATTTTTAAACAAGAGAAATCCTTTTTACTATGTTATATTAAAAGCGTGTAGTTTCTACAAACATTTTAGGTGAATAATATAACATATGAAAATACTGTATGTATCCTATATGAGTGTTTTCTATATGGGACAGTCATCTCAAATGTTTTGTTTAGCCCTAAAGTTAGAAAACTTACTAGGAAGATCCAAAGTATAGCATTTACTACCTAACCTTGCCTCATTACCAGGAGACTTGAGCATCGAGTGAATAACCAGGTGAATGCAAGATTCAATTGATCCCCTCATTGTCTTATCCCATAAAACTTAGCGACGCTTAGTTTTACTGGATCCGACCACAAGGAATACCTGGGTAGAATTGAATCTAGCATTTACCAGGATACTAACCCGATGCTCAAAGTCGGATCAGATCATGCAACAGCACTTTAACAACTGTGCAATAGGGTCTCCCTGTTAGGACTTGTGTTCCCCCTTCTTTAACTTTAAAAGTTTCTTAATATTTATTAATTGAGTACATAGGTCTTTAAAGTGCATGTTATAGATGAATTGTATTATTATTGACTGTCTTGTTTTTAAATGATGTGTACAGTTGAATTTTTATGATGCGATTCACTTTTAAATTAAAATCCAATATGTTATATCTCTAATTTGGTGGCATATTCGTTTTTTAGTTGGGGGCTCCAGTAAATATATCTATCTCAGTGCGGTGAAGTGCAATCATGTGGTGAATGGTGAATGATTGTGCGTAGTATCTCAGTTCTCAAGGGGAAAATAATTTTCTTCTACTGTTGACTAGTGCCCTGTGCTCTTTGATTGTGGAGCCACCTCTCTAGTGAAAATACTAATGCGTATTAAACACCACCTTCACTGATTGTGCTTCGGAATGATTTCAATAAATTCTGCTAGATGGCAACTTAAACTGAAAGAGTTTCAGAAAAAGATGATTGTGTGAAGTCAGCCCTTATCTTTGACAAGGAACCTTATTAGACAGTCAGTCTGATGGCAAAATGAGGTTTTTAACTCAAACACATCTGATAGAATGCTTTCTAGCTGAAAAAGATGGAGTACAGCACAGATAAAGAGTCTGCATGACACAGCACTGTATCACTGCCAACACAAAACGTAAAATCTACACGTTTCTTGCAGAGTATTCACTTAATGGAAGTCAAACTAATTCAAATTGTCTTACTAAAGAAAACATACATCTTTTTACTAGGATATTACTATTTTCCAAACGTGTGAAGGCAGAGCAAACACTTTTGATGCTTCCGATATTAAAAGCAAACACATAAAACATTTAAAAATATTTGCTAAAGTGCCTGTCAGCTAAATATGATGGAGCACAGAATTAAGCGATACAAAAGGGGATGATGGACGGAGTGTTTGAGCAAATCAAACACTCACCCCCAGTCAACTGATCTGGGTTTAATCCATCACCATTCTTTAGCCCACTCAGCCACCCCATTTCAGACATGGCTATATGCAAATCAGTCTGACCCTTTGCCTCATGGGAAAAGTCCAGCCCGAACTGCCAAGCCATGTCTTCCATGGACCGGAAACAAGCATCCTGGGACCGGTTTCGGATTCATAATCCTCATCAGCCAGGCTATCTTGAATCCAGTGGCCAAGTGAGCAAGGGACTCACGTCTGAGCATACCCTGCCACACTTAGGGCGAACAAAGCGATACAAAAGGGGATGATGGACGGAGCGTTTGAGCAAATCAAACACTTACCCCCAGTCAACTGATCTGGGTTTAATCCATCACCATTCTTTAGCCCACTCAGCCACCCCATTTCAGACATGCTATATGCAAATCAGTCTGACCCTTTGCCTCATGGGAAAAGTCCAGCCCGAACTGCCAAGCCATGTCTTCCATGGACCGGAAACAAGCATCCTGGGACCGGTTTCGGATTCATAATCCTCATCAGCCAGGCTATCTTGAATCCAGTGGCCAAGTGAGCAAGGGACTCACGTCTGAGCATACCCTGCCACACTTAGGGCGAACAAAACGATACAAAAGGGGATGATGGACGGAGCGTTTGAGCAAATCAAACACTCACCCCCAGTCAACTGATCTGGGTTTAATCCATCACCATTCTTTAGCCCACTCAGCCACCCCATTTCAGACATGGCTATATGCAAATCAGTCTGACCCTTTGCCTCATGGGAAAAGTCCAACCCGAACTGCCAAGCCATGTCTTCCATGGACCGGAAACAAGCATCCTGGGACCGGTTTCGGATTCATAATCCTCATCAGCCAGGCTATCTTGAATCCAGTGGCCAAGTGAGCAAGGGACTCACGTCTGAGCATACCCTGCCACACTTAGGGCGAACAAAGCGATACAAAAGGGGATGATGGACGGAGCGTTTGAGCAAATCAAACACTCGCCCCCAGTCAACTGATCTGGGTTTAATCCATCACCATTCTTTAGCCCACTCAGCCACCCCATTTCAGACATGGCTATATGCAAATCAGTCTGACCCTTTGCCTCATGGGAAAAGTCCAGCCCGAACTGCCAAGCCATGTCTTCCATGGACCGGAAACAAGCATCCTGGGATCGGTTTCGGATTCATAATCCTCATCAGCCAGGCTATCTTGAATCCAGTGGCCAAGTGAGCAAGGGACTCACGTCTGAGCATACCCTGCCACACTTAGGGCGAACAAAGCGATACAAAAGGGGATGATGGACGGAGCGTTTGAGCAAATCAAACTCTCACCCCCAGTCAACTGATCTGGGTTTAATCCATCACCATTCTTTAGCCCACTCAGCCACCCATTTCAGACATGGCTATATGCAAATCAGTCTGACCCTTTGCCTCATGGGAAAAGTCCAGCCCGAACTGCCAAGCCATGCCTTCCATGGACCGGAAACAAGCATCCTGGGACCGGTTTCGGATTCATAATCCTCATCAGCCAGGCTATCTTGAATCCAGTGGCCAAGTGAGCAAGGGACTCACGTCTGAGCATACCCTGCCACACTTAGGGCGAACAAAGCGATACAAAAGGGGATGATGGACGGAGCGTTTGAGCAAATCAAACACTCACCCCCAGTCAACTGATCTGGGTTTAATCCATCACCATTCTTTAGCCCACTCAGCCACCCCATTTCAGACATGGCTATATGCAAATCAGTCTGACCCTTTGCCTCATGGGAAAAGTCCAGCCCGAACTGCCAAGCCATGTCTTCCATGGACCGGAAACAAGCATCCTGGGACCGGTTTGCAAAAAAACGATGGATTTAGGCCCAGATCCTTGTACTGGGGTGAATGTATGACATTGTTCAACATTCTGTCCATCAACTGTGTTTTTTGCAATTTTCACCCCGAGTGGGCTGGGTATGCTCAGACGTGAGTCCCAGGCTCTCCACGCCACTGGAGTCAAGCTATCCAGGCTAATGAAGGCTGATAGCCAGAAACCGGTCCTTGGATGCTTGATTCCGGTCTGGGAAAGACATGGCTTGGTAGTTCGGACTGGACTGTTCCCATGAGGCACAGGGTCAGAGCTGATTTGCATATAGCGAGTGTCTAACCCAGGGTGGTGTGGAGTGCAAAAAAACGATGGATTTAGGCCCAGATCCTTGTACTGGGTGAATGTATGACATTGTTCTACATTCTGTCCATCAACTGTGTTTTTTGCAATTTTCACCCCGAGTGGGCTGGGTATGCTCAGACGTGAGTCCCAGGCTCTCCACACCACTGGAGTCAAGCTATCCAGGCTGATGAAGGCTGATAGCCAGAAACCGGTCCTTGGATGCTTGATTCCGGTCTGGGAAAGACATGGCTTGGTAGTTCGGACTGGACTGTTCCCATGAGGCACAGGGTCAGAGCTGATTTGCATATAGCCAGTGTCTAACCCAGGGTGGTGTGGAGTGAAAAAAAACGATGGATTTAGGACCAGATCCTTGTACTGGGGTGAATGTATGACATTGTTCTACATTCTGTCCATCAACTGTGTTTTTTGCAACGGAGCACAGAATTACACAGCCCTCAAGACACGCCACTGTAACATTGCTAGAAGGGTACTTGAATGTTTGTCGTAGGCATATCTGTTCTGCTTTTTACTGAGATAATTACTAACATTTCCTCGAGTTCAGATTACCTCTCAATAAGCAAGCAGGCAAAGTAAATCTGTTTGATGGCTAAAAGAATTGAAAAGAAAAACATAAAAGATTTGACAAACATTTGATAATCTGCCTTCAAAGTAAACACAATGGAACACAGCAGAGGTAGCAGTCTGCATGGCTGACCACTGTATCATGGTTAATGTACAATGACAATGTCAGTATTTCTTAGCTCAGAGATGGAACTGGAACAGGCGGCAATACAGAAAGACACTTGTACGTGTTCCTGTGGCACTGTCACCCATGGTTATTAGTTCTACTTTGTCTTTGGTGTAGCCTATTTGTATTCTACTAACATGAGAGAGTGGCCATCTTGCATCAGATAACTCTTCTGGTGTCAAAACCCTTGAAGGGCCTTTTGCACCCGACATTGGATCTATGCAAGACCATCACTTCGTCAACAGTTAGGGTACCATAGACTATGCAGTCGCGTTTGCCTTCATCAGCAACTTTTGTAAATAGACCTCTGTACGTCAGAGCCCTAGCTAATCAGTTATTCAACTGCTGCTTATAAAGAGAGAAAAGTTGTGTCAGTGTCTTCCAACATTCTCGGTTTTGGTTAGTTGAAGTAGAACATTTTCATGCAGTACTTGCTTCAGTTAGCGTTTCCGGAGAGGAATGTTACAATTCTATGTAAACATAAGTAATTGATTTGTTTGGTATTAGCACATCTTATAGACGGCCATTCTGAATGCTACGTTTAGTCAGTTGAACGAGCATGAAATTATTTTCCATCTTTTTCATTTAAGCAGGGAGATTGTAAGGCCTATCCAGTTAGAGTTGACCTGGGAAGGAGGATGGCTTTTTAATGTTAAAGGACATTGGTAGTAGGATCTTTGTGTGCTGTATGGAGCACATGATTGCCACAAGTGTTCTGTGCCAACTGGGGGAGGTGGCTATTGGGCAATAATCAATTTTGCTTTTCCACGATCAATGGATTTAATCTTTAACGTCTCACTTGTACGATTCTGTCTTTGCTCGCTACAGGGTTGCATTTTTACCAGTTTGCTAATATTGTGCTTTATTGACATACATCCTACTTGTTTGCTTTTCATGTTGCGTGTGGTTATCCCACAGTGCTCTTCTGGTACCTCCTCAACTGGAACCATGGCTAAGGTATTTGCAGACCTATCATACTGACATCTAATCATCCTGTATTGGCCACTCCTTTCAGCAGCCTCTATTGAAAGAATCTCTGGAACGCTGCTCATTCATAGCGCAAATTGGTGTGATTCTGATATATATGTGTGGGAGACAGGAAAAACCAAAGGGAAAATCAGTGGCAGAACCACTCAAATGTTTATCATTGCTGGCACCTATATTGCCCTCTCAGGCTGTTAAAAACTATCACCACAAAATCTACCTGTAAGCCTATATGGGGTTATGCAGCCTAGGAATCACTCTCAAATATATGCTTAATTTGATAACTGGGCCCCTCACCCGCAAGTAAGAATTTAACCAATTATTATCCGGGGTGTATACAGGACCCTCCGTGCTACCTTGACGAATGTGCACCACACCTGACATAGCCTTACTAGAAGGGGTCAATCTTGGCGTAAACAAAACACATTCTCCCTAGTCATACCTGGGTCTCTTCCTATTGTGGTCCCAAAATATATAATGCCCTTGAATAAGTTGCCATTTCATAGGCTTATGACCGCTGTATCCAAGCTGTTGACAAGAGGATTGGCCTTCCTATGTTTGCCCGTACATATTACCAGGGACTGTAGCTGGGGCTGAATCTCAAACAACATCTCTCCCTTCAAAGGGCTCACTTAGTTTGGCTTCTCGTGTTCTTATAATCCAAAACTACAGATTGCCTGCCACCAAAATCTACAAATGCAGCTTCTAGGGCACTGATTTCGTATATGCATTTCCTCAATTTTCCCCCCAAAAATTTATTTTTACTGCATTCCGGCACTTTTAAGATCACAGCTCACATCACAAATTAAGTTCATATTTTGAACCAACACAAACAAGTTGTGTAATTAGTGTGTAATGTTAATAATCCCCTTTTCTGGATTAGCTCCGAATTGTAGCTTGTCGTAGTGGCTTGAGTAGGGAGACATTCAAGCTCTCGTCTATTTCATGTTCAATACTCTGATGGATTTCCCCATCGGGAGGGACGTCCAAACACAACTCCACACTATGGTTAGCACCCTGTTTACTTCTTGTATGTATGTGGTGCAAAGGTCGCTGCTTTCCTTTTCACCGAGTTCATTTTTGGTTTCATATGTTTTGCCAATTTTCAAAAATAAAACACTCAAGGTGTTAGCTATGATCCCCTGGACAACGGACAACCCGCATCCTTTGTTTAACCAGGATTCATTCTTTCTGGGCTATCCAAAGATACACACACATCATAAGAGATACGATGTGGAAGTACCTTAACCCTTAGTATGAAATACAACTACTGTATCATATCAAAAGGCCTTGGATACCATATGTTTCCCCTAATTACCTAACAAACATAACATGGTTTGCACCCTGATTTCTCGACTTCAGGTGATTCCATTGGTAAAAGCGCATAACATAAATCATTCAATCAATCCAAAATGAATGTTTGTGGGAGGGCACCATTATTGGAGGAACCTGCCTTATAACATTCATGTATTTCATTTTTATAACAACTATTTTTATCTGTTGCTGAAAATCTGGGTTGATGACAAAGACAATGCATACCTCACAACCATACCAAATGTCAATCTTTTAAACACATATTTACACTGCAAAGGCTACGTTTGTTATTATTAACGTCGGTACTCCTGGCTAAGCAATCTGAGTTATTTATCCTACTGAAGACAACTCCAGAAGCACATTTCAAGAAAACGTACTATGACCTTGTTGAAGGTCAAATGCCCTTGGAAGATTATTACCATTAGCAATATTTCAATATAAACAAACAGTGGTGCAACGTCGTTTTGCTGCTGTACAAGGCTGTCTATTGCTCCCAGCTAATTTGCACCCACAAAGTCTGCCTAGCAAACTATGCAATCTACACAGTTATGCTAAAGTGATGAAATGTTAAAAAGACAATTACCAAATATATTTCGTCTGAGGTCTGTGCAAGGCTTTGAGGTCAACAATTTGGAGGAAAAAGGTAATTTGTTCTAAAACATGCCCAACTAATCATGAAGCAAGAGACATTTTAGGTATAGGGCAAAATGAGTGTACTCGCGTTCCCATGAACACAGGGGGGTCCACCACACACAAGAAAAACTAACCACTTGCCTGTAAATTTCATTTAAAACAACCACTGGGAAAGCCAACATGTCTGGCCTTCGCAAGCCAGCAATGCTTTATTTATATTTGGAAAATATATGAAATAGGCATTTAAAGAGTAAAAATAATATAAAGTAAAAATTTCAATGTATAAAGGTGGTGTGCATATGCTTGCAATAAAAACAAACAAGAAAAAAGGCCAATCGTAAAATAAAAAAATAAAAATGAAAGATGGGATTGCTCTACCAAGCCTGGCACAGAAGTGGACTACATTTTAGGCAAATGTGCACTTATGCACATGCAAAACACCACCGCTCACAGTGAAGAGAGTCAATGGCTGGATTAGACTGACCATCTGTTCCAGACTTACCAGCTGTATGCTGTGAGGTGAGAGTAGGAATCAAAATGTTAATGGTACTTGAACGGACCAATGGATGAAGAGGGCTCACAGAAAAACCCAAAGGTTTATATAAGTTTTTTACAATGAATTTTGTGGAACACGTGAAGTTGGCTAGACAACTAAAGCTGTCTTTAAGTCAAACATAAAACGGGCAGACTATAGCAGAAACATATACGCTCGTGGAGTGCTGACACTTACAGCAAGAAGATGGAGTTGCTGGCCACATCAGTTCTTGTTGCCGTGACCTCCTTCCCTGGCAGTCGATGTAAACCCCAACGCTGCTAAAACACAGCAGATATTCTTTGTTTGATATTTCGACCGCGCAGATAGCGTCCGTTGGCTGTTGTGTTATAAATGATAACGTATGGTCATCTGGGTGCAGTAAGCTGTAGGGGTTCCCTTCTGCTTGCAAGGGATACTTTAAGAACCCCGACTGGTAACCCACACAGAGCCGCTCGCTGAAAATGGCCATCCACTGGACATTTCCCGGGACTTGGATCTCCTTGATCTTTTTGTGCCGTGTCTTGCTCTGGTTAAGTTCATAACAGAGGACTTGTCTTTTCATGGCTACACACAGGCAAGTCTGGGCTCCATGACGCACCTGCCCCGACACAATTGCCTGGCAGCCCTTAGTTTCGGCCAGCTTGAAAAACTCAGTCTCTCTGCCGTCCAGTGCTACCATGGGGAAAAGTCGTACATGGCGATTCCGCCCGGATATCACTGCGATGAGCTGCTCCTGTGGTATGAGCTCCACCTGATGAACTTTCTTGTTGTCACCAACACGGATAATCTCTATTAGAATTCAAACAATACAAATTAAAATTGCTTACTTTTGAAAAGAAAATATTACTTAGAAGAGCACAACACAGATTTCTGTAAACTAAAACCAACAACTTAAGAAACAAACATAATTAAAAGCTCAGAGACACTTGCTTTTCTGGAATGACCATCATTAAAAGGCCTGCTTTCTACAATAAAACACTCCTCTCAGCACAGATGAAAATGAAGATGATGTTCTATAAGAAATTTTGGCCTGGAAAAGTTTGTTTTCACGAGAATATAAATTGTGAATGAATTTGAGCCTTGGAGTACAGCCAATCGAAGAAATACCCCAGAGCATTAATTGCATGTAATGTGACAAGTAACAAGAAAGGTTAGGGCTAGACCTCCTACAAGTTATAGGCACCCAGGCCAAAGTCCCTACACTTCTAGGATACATGATAACCATAGTTTGAGGTTTCTTCGGGAATTAGGAGTTACCATTAAGGGCTGCAAGCGGCAACAGCCTCCAGGAGACATTACAAATGTACAATCTAAAAATCCAGCTGTGGAATAAAACTTCACTACAAATGGCTATTACAGTAGTAAAGGTGAACGAAGAGTAAAAATAGCAAAGTTCTCTTGAGGATTTAACACTACGACAGAATGTTTCATAAACCCATAAATGAGTGCACGAGTGAACCCATCAAAAATATTAAGAACGTTTGTGAAGACTCATCAGTAATCTGCACAGACCAGATATGACTTGAAAATGCAAAAAGTAACGTCTGAGCCAGACAGCTGTTCAGAGCTGCTGAGGTTGCAACAGCCAATGGTTCACTACAGCCTGAACAATTTGTGGAGGAAGCAATAGTGAGGATTTCCTTGCATTGGCCACATCACTCAGCGACGGATGGAACCACAGCGGAAGCACATTGAATGCCTGCCTATCCAGGGAGAAGTCGAATTTAGATTGTGCTTACATCTCCAATTTGAATGAGAGGAGTGCAAATACACCACGAGACGACTTAGAGGCGGGGAAGAGTGGTAACAAATAATAGTGCCTTGGTGGTAATTTGGGGAAAAACACTTACAGCTTGAATCTGAGGTAAGCTTGTTGTGGAGGTATAATTGATAGATCCAAGGTGCAGTTTCTGAAATTTGAATGCTTGACAGAGCATTTGTAGTGGCACAAGGGTGGTCCTTTTCTAACTAAATATACTTCTTCTGCTACAATTGAAATGAAATAGGGTTTTCAGATTTTTTGAGTTAAACAGTTTATTTAGTATTCACAAACCCAAAGCGAGGTCTTAATATAGCCTTATAGCCTGTCGTAGAGGGCTATACCGGCTAAAGGCCCTCTCCAGCGTTAACAAGGGAGAGGGACTTTAATAGCCGGTATAGCCCTGCTACGAAGGGCTATAAGGCTATTAGAACATTCTGCCACTAGAGGGCAGAATGTTCTAACAAAAAAGAACAAAGCCTTATGGGAGCGTGAGGGGTTGGAATCCCCTCAGGCTCCCTGAAGCCTTTGTTCAGAGCTGTGAACAAAGAAGCATTGGAGTGTTGGAGCTCCAGGCTTATTCTATTATCCATTATAAGCCCGGAGCACTCCATTGTTTTCAATGGAGCTCCCAGCATTCCAATGTTCTAATACAGGATAGTTAACTTGAAAAATGTCAAATATCATAAAGTTGCATATGCAAGACTCTTGTGTGTTTTTTGCAATTACTTTAAGGTCAAACACCTGAAGAAATTGCCTCATATTTAATGTAATGTAGATATTCTGGTGTGTAAGTTTCTGCAGCCTTCGAATTAGAGAGACTTACAGATGTAAGCAACTGTTTCTAATCACCTAATGCTTGGATGAACAGTCCTCAAGGATGGTACCTAGACTCATTTCTTGAAGTCTTTCATACCCTATTACAAAATAGTGACAGGGGTTATGCTTTTGTTCCTTCTGGACAGATTACACGAAGTATATACCCCAGATCCTTAGCAGCATGTCTTGGAGTTTTGCTTCTATCCCTCCTGCTCAGATTCAGCGCAACATATACAATGGACGTTCATCCGTGACTCCAAGGGTTATGCCTCTGTCCCTTGTGGGTAGATTCCACACAGTATATACCCTGCATGCACAGCGGTGCCCCCAGGGGTTGTTCCTCTGTCCCCTTCAGAGCAGATGACACACAGTATATACCCCAACTCTGTAACAGAACCACCAGGGGTAGGATTTCTGTTGTGCGGGGTGTACTCCAGATAACATACTCCTTGGGGGACTCCACCTATCCACATGCTATACACTCTGTGATACTCCAAACATTAAGACACTGCCCACCTCCAAGATGGTGAAATGTGCAGTTTTGTCTATTCTCAGGCTCTCTGAAAGTCATCGTACGTTTCTGCAACATTGTTTGTTGCACCGTGTTTGAAGCAGGTGTTTAAACATCACCCAACACCTCCTGTATGAGCCAAACTAGAACCAACGCCTTCTCAACGCTGCACCTGGAAAGGGCGTGATAAGCACAATGCAAATGAGAGAGCTTTTTAGCAATGTGAGGGGTATAAGACACTGTATAAAGGGTACAATGCAACATAGTCCAAATAAAATTAGCTTATTAACCACGCTTGATGGTTCAGTTCTGCAATCATTTGAACAGGAGAACTGACAGACACAAATTCATTTTATCATACTCTGCGTTATTATACTAGACCTCATGTTTGAGGGAGGATATCTTGGAGACTTCAATTTCTTACCATCTTTGGTGACATGTACAACAAACAACCCTTCTTCGTTGCCCAGTGCTATCCGTTCATGATCTAAGACAAAAATAGAAAATCTTGGTAAATAATCACTTTATAAAAAGAACATTCTTTTACAAGTAATAGATTTCTTGTCTCACTGATCAGGGTGAAGGCAGTAAATTTGCTTAGTATATGGGGTTGGAAAAGTAGATTTTCATTGCCCCAAAAGCTACTGTATTAGCCATGATAAGAAACTTACCCAGAACTCGACCACAAAAAATAATAAAACAAGGGTTTACTTTCTGCAGTAGAGGACGAGGGAGCAGCTGATCATAATGTTTGAAAAATGTGATGCAAAGAACTGAAGAAATGGTAGGCTCAAATTTTCCCTCCATCTTTTTGATGTTTGGTAGAAAATCTGCGCTATGGAAGCCTCTCGAAGGAGTGATGCTCAAATTCCTTGCACCCAATTGCCACAATTTGTACATAAAATAAGGTGGACAAACTGCTTTATCAGATTAATATATACCTCTAACGCAAATCTAGATTTTCATGCCTCTATTAAACATTATTTCTTGTCAACTAGAATCAAAACACAGCTTCTTTACTTTTACAATCTTCTGCAACCTGACAGAGTAATCTTCTCAGATTGGGAAATATATTAAGCCTCTCTTAGCCACTAGATCACATGATGCAATAACAGGAATTCATAATGTTTTGGGCCTAGGTCTTCAACTGCTTTTGATTCATCATAAAATCTTCTGGTCACCCACCAACTTCCACAGACTAAACCTAAATGGAAACAACAGTTCTTGGAAACAAAATCAACACTAAGGAGGCTGTGTGCACATGTTTACATTGTGCCCTGTAGTTGAGATCTAGGTGTCATAAATCAGCTAAAGGATGTAAATGACTACAAATTGTTGTCTATTGCTAACACCTACTTTAAAACTATGTGGCCTGTCTTTAAAGTGCATTATTTCTCAAAACGCTGGATATCAAAATGCCTCATCATTGCCAACCGCATCAATTATAGAAACAGGTAAACACACATTACATATCGAGGCTCGGCTAAAGGCCATGACCGCTCAGTCCTCACTGGAATAGTTTTCATTTGAACCACTTGGTAAAGAGTATTTTTTTTCATTAAGTTATAGGGTGAATACTTTGAAATAGAAGTTTACATTCCCCTATTTAAACGTTTATGTATAACCATGTTGTTTAATGGTTTTGTCAGCCTCTTGTCACTATATAGTTTTCCCAATTCCGCTTCAATTTTATACTTCACTCACCTCTATTTCCTCTCCCTGAGTAAAATATGTTTTTCCACACAGCTGCTGTTACAAGGGTAGTTTATTATTCTTTTATAATACTTTTAGCAGGGTTTCCTAAAAGTTTCAGAACTGCGACCCACTTTTTCCAACGAAAAACTTTGCGACCCACTAGCTCGAATATACATGAGGTGGGCGACTTTTTACCATCGGGGTCCGGTTCTGAGGGAGTTTTGCAGGAACCAAGCGAGTGTTCAGCACTGAAGGCGTTGTGCCACTGTTGCGACCACTCCCCTCCCGAGGCCCGTGATGTAGTTAGTGACTACATCTCATAATAAACTTGGTTCCTCTCAAACACGAGGGATACCAGATCATATATAATTTTATATATTTTTTTTTTTTCACACCTATAACCTCTGGTTAGGGTGGGCCTTAGCGCGCCCATACCGCCGAGATTTACACCTTAGGGTCCTGACGAATGCCTGTTTAACTTACAACACATAGGCAGAAACATGTTGACCACTTCCTAGTGGACTTCGCTGAACAATCTATTCAGCCTTATTGTCCCACACTTTGTTTTTAACCATGTTTGATTGGCTTCTAATAAAATGTATTCTTTGACATAATCATGAGATTTTTAACACTGACTTTTCACTATTCACTGAACACGAACTACCAGCTCCACAGTAATTCTGGCGTTGGAGCACACCAGGGAGGCACTCGGCCTCTCCTGGTGGGGCCCGATAATGAAGCATGTCACCAACTAGGTTGGTGAGTGAGGGCTTTATAAAGAACCTAGTTGGTCTCTTCCTTTGTGCTCTACCTTTATTATACAAATAAAAGGCACACTCTTCTGTTGTTACGATTAGACTTTTTAATGTAACTAAAGCATTGTGAGTTAGCGCACTGTCATTTACACGGAGCACATTTTCCACTTGCAATTGTCATTGCATTTGCACAGACAAATGATCTTACTGAAAAAACATATTGCAAACATATTATTATTTGTGGAAATCAGGTTCCAGTGCCACCAAGTAAAGTGTCCTGATTTGTTTTGATGTGATTAAGATCTTTGATTGCATCACACTTCAAAATTACAAAAAAGGATAATGTTACTTACCCAGTAAGTATCTGTTCTTGGCATGTAGAGCTGTAGATTCACATGCTTTGGATACTCCTGCCATCTAGTGTTGGGTCTGGATGTTTGCAAGGGGTTTTTCTTCGAAGAAGTCTTTCCTAGTCATGAGGTAAGGTGACTTCTCCTTTCGGTGATAGTGCGCATGGTCATTGACTCCACTGTTAGATTGTCTTTCTGCAAGAGGGTGAGAATGGAGTATAGTATAAAGATGTCCAGGCATATAAGTGTATAATGAAGAACTGCAATGACTACATGTACCCAGGGATGTGGGTGGGCGCATGTGAATCTACAAGGTCCGATGGGTCTCTCTATGTTTCGGCACCGTGCCAGCAGAAGCTGTCTTTTCGGTGCAGAAAGTGTCAGCTCCAAAGGTTGCTTGATTTTCGGCATGGAGGATTTCAGCTCTGATCCGGACTTGTGCTTGGAACCGGAGGGCTTTGGCTCTAATGAGGACTTTTGAGCACTCAGTACAGAGCCGGAAGGCTTGACTGTCTGTTTTGGAGCTGAGCTTGGAGGCGGGGTGTCGGAAAGATCGTCTCGGTGCTAAAGAACGGTGATGGATCAAACCCAGATCTTTTGACTGGGTGTGAGTGTTTGATTGATTCAGATGCTCCGTCCATCACCACCCCCTTTTGTACCGCTTTGGCCGCCATAAGTGTGGTAGGGTATGCTCAGACGTGAGTCCCTTGCTCACTTTGCCACTGGATTCAAGCAAGCCGGGCTGAAGACGGCTGGAATGCCAGAAACCGGTCCTCGGAAGCTTGTTTCCGGTCCAGGGAAGGCATGGCTTGGCAGTTCGGGCTGGACTGTTCCCATGAGGCACAGGGTCAGACTGATTTGCATATAGCCATGTCTGAAACTGGGGTGGCGGAGTGGGCTAAAGAATGGTGATGGATCAAACCCAGATCTTTTGACTGGGTGTGAGTGTTTGATTGGTTCAGATGCTCCGTCCATCACCACCCCCTTTTGTACCTACCATGGCCAGGAGGCAGAGGTGGTACGAAGCCTTGTGTTTTTTTTGGAGTTTGTTGGGGCAAGGGGTCTTTGATACTCACGTCACCTTGTCACTGCGGCCGTTCTTCGGCATCGAGGTCTATCTCAAGTTCAGATTCTGAGTCTTGTTCGGAGAAGGCCTCCTCCTCCTCTGCCGCTGATGCCTCGTTGTCTTCTTGGCCGGAATCTTCACCGATGATGTCGGGCGTGTCTTTGATGCTTTGACACTACATCTCTCAAAGTCGAGCCCGGCGATCGCGAAGAGTCTTCTTTGATTGGAACGATCTGCAAGCGTTGCAGGTTTCTTCTTTGTGCTCGGGAGACAAGCACAAGTTGCACACTTGGTGTGAGTCGGTGCGAGGATACTTTGTGTGGCACCGAGGACAGAATTTAAACAGTGTCCGATCCATCGACGGATAGCTGACTCGGCGCGGTTAGGCCTCAAACGCCGTCCATGAAGCTTTGCGATCGAAAGTCGATTCCGAAGTCAAAACGATACGCCGAGAAGTGTGAAAAGGGTATGGAAACAATACCGTCGAGGGTAGAGCGGATTGTGTGTCGAGGGGAACCCGAAGAACGTTTTCCAACCTGAGTGCAGCAACACACGTCCGAACCCGATGGCGGAAAAAAACAATCTAACAATGGAGTCGATGACCATGCGCAATATCAACGAAAGGAGGAGTAACCTTACCTTGGGACTAGGAAAGACTTCTTTAAAGAAAAACAACTTACAAACATCCGGACCCAACACTAGATGACAGGAGTATTCAAAGCATGTGTATCTACAGCACACATGCCTCGAACATTACTTTATATTTGCTTTCCTAACTGCTGAATGTGTACAGTTTATTTGCAGGTCTTTACACTTTCTTGTACATTACAAAAAATTACAATCTATAGCCTTTCCTTTTAAACTATCTGTAATGCAGCAAGATTATCACATAATTCACTTTACTTTAGTTTTTCTGATGCAAAGTGAGAGGAGTTTGTAAGCACAAATCCCCACATTAAAAAGTAACCACAACTTGTCAGAAGACAGCATAAAATTTGATCTGTGTATTTGAAGCGCAGCAAATGTGACAAGATAAATACAGAATGTAATGACATCTTTATTTTTTGCTTGCACTTTCATAACCCACAAAAAACTGGCTCACGTCGGCCCACAATTTGGGAAACACTGGTTTATAGTGCGTCTCTTCCCCTTTTGGTATCTTATTAAAATATTCTAACTGCAAATTCCACAATGATCATAGAAAATGACTGCTGAGCACAAGTGTTGAACCACTTACTATATTGTGGTCTAAGCTTCTATTTGCTAGAAGTTAAAGATTTAGAAGGCAGAGCTGTGCTCACCTGATACTCTTTATCCCTCAGTAGTTTGCCGGCTACCAACAGTCCTAGTTGGATTTCGTTACCCCCAGCATTTGCCAAACAGGCTACAATGCCGCTGCTCCCCTGATGATGACTGCAATGAAAAGTGACTCGCTGACTGCTCTGCTGTGAGATAGGCACCTGCTGCCTACATCATATCTGTATTGCTTAATGAATCAATCAGTTTATTTATATAGCGCGACTAATCACCCAAGAGGTGTTCACAGACACAGTGCTGTTTATGGTTCAGCCAAAAAGTTCTCTCCTCGGTCTTTTTTGACAGCCGTCAACTAAGTGGCTTCCACTTGTTTTACCTGGGGAATAAAGAGGCTATCTGATCTCCGTCCCCATAACTGCAGCTTTTAAGCTTAAAATTGCCTATGTTGCATCTTTGTCTTTTTTATACAAATCTCGACTACCATACCCATGCAACTGCTGAAAAGGGGCACTACACTTGAGCTGGCCTCACCTCGACAGCCTTGCAAACACACTGCATGACCTTTACACGTATGATTATTGGAATTAATGAATCTACAATAGTCCTATCGAGAACATTATTTACATTAAGAAAATGATTTACCTTTCTCTTTTCTTTTCTTCTACATCTTCTTCTCTTTGTATCCTTCTAACATGTCCACCATTTCTCCTTTGCTCCACTTTACCAATATATTCTAGGTTTTTTGTATTTCATGAGCATGTTATTGTTTATTACTTTTATGTACCGTTTCATTCCGAGTTACAACATGGAATATTAAGGGATTAAATAATCTCATTAAAAGGCAAAGGGTATTATCACACCTAGCTAGGCTTAATACTGATGTAGCCCTCCTTCAGGAATCTCATCTTTCGGAGGTGGAGGCTTTAAAGCTTAAACGTTGTTGGGTGGGTCATGTTTTCTGCTCCCCCACTGTTGATAAGAAGAACGGTGTTGTGATTTTGTTGCATAAAAAGTTAAATATTGCTTCAGTTTCTCATCAATGTGATGTTAACGGCCGTTGGGTCATTGTTAATTTGCTTGTTGATAATATCCCCCTTGTTCTATTTAATGTATACGCCCCTACTGGAGTTGATAGATCCTTTTGGCCCTCTATCTCTGATAAACTAGCTTCCCTCTCCGGGGATTACATTTTGTTCGGTGGAGACTGTAATCAAATTATGGACCCCTTTCTCGACCGTCATTCTAAAGTCAGATTTATACCCTCCAAGATGCACTCCCAATTTGTTAAAACCTTCCAGAATAATGCTCTGGTAGATATCTGGAGACTATGCAATCCAGACCTTCGAGAGTATAGTTTTTTCTCTCCTCCCCACCAATCCCAATATCGCATTGATCATATTTTCCTTAGCAAATCCCTATCCCAGCATGCCATTCGCTCTGAAATAGGTTGCATTCTACTCTCTGACCATGCCTCTGTCTTTGTGGACTTGGATCTCCTTCCGTTTTCTCCTCCCTCAGGCAGATGGAGGTTCAACAACACTTTGCTTCAAGATCCCACTTTTTGCTCTGATTTTTCCACATTTGCCACTGAATTCTTCCTTATTAATCACACTCCTGATTCCTCTTTTGTTATGGTTTGGGACTCATTCAAAGCAGCCTCTAGAGGTTTTATTATCAATTTTGTGGCAAGACGGAAAAGGCTTAGGGAGGCCAAG
The DNA here is from genome assembly GCF_964261635.1 of Lissotriton helveticus. Lineage (NCBI taxonomy): Eukaryota > Metazoa > Chordata > Amphibia > Caudata > Salamandridae > Lissotriton > Lissotriton helveticus. Next base: position 1,917,975,702 of record NC_136067.1, on the reverse strand, counting down.
TCAGCTCAAATTCTAGCTGAGATCAAACATTTAGAACACGACTATTACTCCTTTAATTCGGACACCTCTCTTACTAAACTTATTGAGGCAAAAACCTCCTTTAATAAATTCACAACTGAAGCAGCCTCTAATCTTTTATTAGAATGCAATTCCCGATACTATGGTGGCAAAAATAAGATGGGTAAACTTCTTGCTAACTATTTAAAAATAAGACGAGAACATACGAAGATTGCATCTATACGGACCTCCTCTGGTGAATCCTCATTGTCTCATTGTCAGTGAAATTGCTCTCCCACCCTCGCAGCTCCACCATTAAGTGAGGTGCCCCTGCCCCTGCACTATTGAGTGTTGGTGATCGAGGCCCTCCTCCACCCGCAGGTTTCCCTGCGCCTCATCCCTGGTGGTCCAGTGGACCTCTGTCTCCTTTCTTTCTTTCTGCTCCTTCACTCGTTTTTCTCCACTTTCTATCTTTCACCTTTCTGCACCTCTGCTCTTTTGCTCCTTATTTCTGCCCATTTCCCTTTCTCTCCCTCTGCTCCTTCACTCGTTTTTTTCCCCTTTCTATCTTTCACCTTTCTGCACCTCTGCTCTTTTGTGCCTTATTTCTGCCCATTTTCCCTTTCTCTCCCTCTGCTCCTTCACTCGTTTTTTTAGCCTTTCTATCTTTCACCTTTCTGCTCTTTTCTGCATCTCTGCCTTATTTCTGCTTATTTTCCCTTTTTTCTTTATTCCTTCTTTCCTCCCTTTCCCTTTCCCCGCCGCTGCTGCCCCCGCGGCCCCTCCCCCCCCAGCACGACCGGCCCAATCCAGCTCCCCTCCCCGCTCCCGCCTCCCAGCTGTCCAGCCCTCCCCGACCCCTACTTAATGGCGGCCACTGCGTGGCCGCGGGCGCGCCGCTGGTGCACCGAAGGCGCGTCAAAGGCAAGCACGTCTGCGCCCGTCTGCGACCCGTCCGCGACCAGCACCAGGAACCCTGGACCTCCGCCCCGCCAACGCTACGACCCAGCAGCACTCCACGCACTCAACCCAGGCTGCAACAACAACTGCAAGCTAGCATCACCAGCCGACACCCATGGACCCTTCAGCTGTCACCGCTGCCGGCACACCTGCAGCACCGCCAAGAACACGGATCCAGCACAACCCGCCCACAAGAACACAACCGAACCGAAGACCCTGCAATGCATCCTCCTCAACGTCCGATCCCTCCACAAACACGCCACAGAAATCTGGGACCTCCTCGACAGCACAACCCCAGACGTAGCATTCTTCACCGAAACCTGGACCAACACCACCTCGGGACCGGACATCGCCATCGCCATCCCCCAAGGATACAAGATCTCCAGGAAGGACCGCCCCATCCACCCAGGAGGAGGAATCGCCATCGTCCACAAATCCAGCCTCCGCCTGAGCACACTCCCTGACGAGTCCACAGAACTGATGGAACACATTCACTTCAAGATACTGGCCAGCCCCACCGCAGCCCTCCGAGGAACCCTCATCTACCGACCCCCTGGACCCCGCAGACCCTTCGCCAACTCCATCACGGACATTATCTCCCCGCAGGCCATCGCATCCACCAACTACACCCTGCTGGGAGACCTCAACTTCCACCTCGACAATCAACTGGACCCCAACACAACATCCCTCCTGGACAACCTCGACAACATTGGACTCCGCCAGATCGTGACCGAGCCCACGCACTCAGCAGGACACACCCTCGACCCCCTCTTCACTACAGGAAACTCCATCACCTTCAGCCACACCACCGAACTCCCATGGACCGACCATCGTTGCGTCCACTTCACCTTCAGAACACCCACCATCCACAGACACCAGCACCTGCTTCCACAAAGAAACTGGACCAAAATCACCGATGACCAGCTCACCTCCTCACTCAACAACTCCACCCCAACCATCGCGGAAAACGACGACCCCAACACCGCAGCCCGAACCCTGCATAGATGGATCTCGGACAGCACCAACACCATAGCCCCCCTCAAGAAAAACAACAATACCCGTTCCAAGAAAGCCAGATGGTTTACCACCGAACTTCGAGAGTCCAGGCGCACATGCCGCCGCCTCGAAAAGGCCTGGAGAAACACCAAATCCACAGAAGCCCACAACAACTTCAGAGCCGCCACCAACGCCCACCATCAACTAATCATAGAAACGAGGAAAAAAGCGATTGAAGACAGAATCTCCACCCACGCACACAACAGCAAGGAACTCTTCAGCATCATCAAGGAGTTCGCCCAACCCACCAGCGAGTCTACCGACATCCCTCCCTCACAAGACCTCTGCGACAAACTCAGCATCTTTTTCCACCACAAAATCAAGAGCATCTACGACAACTTCGACGAAGACAACCAACACACTGAACCCTCACCAACCACCCCCGACACCCGGAAACCAGCGATTGATGACTGGACAGCCCTCACCACCGAAGACACACTGAAGACAATGAAGTCAATCCACTCAGGGGCCCCCACGGACCCCTGCCCCCACCACATCTTCAACAGAGCCGCAAACACCATCGCACCCATGCTCCGCCAAACCATCAACCGCTCCCTGGCGACCGCCTCATTCCCCGACGACTGGAAACACGCCGAGGTCAACCCCCTCCTAAAGAAACCCTCAGCGGACCCCACCGACCTCAAAAACTACAGACCCATCGCCCTGCTCCCGTTCCCAGCGAAAGTCATCGAGAAAGCCATCAACAGCCAACTCGCCACATTCATTGAAGAACACAACATCCTCGACTCCTCCCAATCCGGCTTCAGAAAAAACCACAGTACGGAAACCGCCCTCCTCGCCGCAACAGACGACATCCGCACCTTACTGGACAAAGGAGAAACAGTAGCCCTCATCCTCCTCGACCTATCAGCGGCGTTCGACACAGTCTCCCACCGCACCCTAATACGCAGACTCTACGATGCAGGAATCCAGGACAAGGCCCTTGACTGGATCTGCTCCTTCCTCTCCAGCAGGACGCAGCGGGTCAGACTCCCCCCTTTCCTCTCGGACCCCACACCTATCACCTGCGGAGTCCCCCAGGGCTCCTCCCTCAGCCCGACGCTCTTCAACATCTACATGGCTCCACTTGCCCCCATCGTCAGAACCTACGGACTCAACATCGTGTCATATGCAGACGACACTCAGCTCATCCTCTCCCTATCCAACGAGCCCAACACCGCCAGACGCAACTTTCGAGAAGGCATGGAAGCCGTCGCCAAATGGATGAAAAACAGCTGCCTACAACTAAACACCAACAAAACAGAAGTACTCATCATGGGCCCAAACCCCGACGCCTGGAGTGACACCTGGTGGCCCACCGACCTCGGAAACCCGCCAACCCCCACAGACCACGCACGCAACCTGGGAATCATCCTGGACTCCGAGCTCAAAATGGACCGCCAGATCAACTCTGTCTCATCTTCCTGCTTCCACACCCTCCGCCTCCTTCGTAAGACCTTCAAATGGATCCCCCTCGAACACCGAAAGACAGTCACTCACGCCCTGGTCACCAGCAGACTCGACTACGGCAACGCACTCTACGCCGGAATAAACAAAAACCTCATCCGCAAGCTACAGAACATCCAGAACGCCGCCGCAAGACTGGTCCTCAACCTGCCAAAACACTGCCACATCTCCCAGCACCTGCGCACACTCCACTGGCTCCCCGTCGAGGCGAGAATCACCTTTAAGATGCTCACCCACGCACACAAGGCCCTCCACGGCACCGGACCAGCATACCTGAACAGCCGACTCAAATTCCACGCACCCCAAAGGACCCTACGATCAGCCCAGCTTTCCTACGCTGTGGTCCCCCGCACCAGAAAGACCAGATCGGGAGGCCGCTCCTTCTCCTTCCTCGCGGCCAAGGCATGGAACGCCCTGCCGCTCCACCTCAGACAGACAACATGGCTCCCCATCTTCGCAAGAAACCTCAAAACCTGGCTCTTCGACAGACCCCCTCCTTGATGGAATGGAACCTGCACCCCCCCAACTCCCCCCCACCCCTAGCGCCTTGAGACCCTTACGGGTGAGTAGTCGCGCTTTAACAAACTCCTGATTGATTGATTGCTTTAAAGACAAAGACATTCTCTCCGAATTTGTCAAATTTTATTATACTCTGTATACCCCTGAACGGGTTCCCTAACCTTTGGAGCTTATTTCCTACTTCCAATCCCTTCCCTCTCCTCCATCGTCTCACGTTAATTTAGATTCTTTGGATCTTGATATATCACTTTCCGAGATTTCTTTTGCGGTATCTAAGCTAAGGCATGGGTCCCGACGGCTTCACCATCGAATTCTATAGTCATTTGGCCTCCCTCCTTCTTCCTAAACTTCTACTTTTATTTCAATCCTTTCTCACAGCGGGGACTTCAAGCGGTTCCTTTCAACAGGCTTTAATTTGCTTAATTCCCAAAGAGGATAAAGACCACTCTCTTTGCAAGAATTATCGCCTGATCTCTTTGGTCAATACGGACTATAAGATTCTAGCTAAGATTCTTGCTCTGCGATTGGATCCTCTCTTGCCTGATTTAATTGGCCCCGAACAATCCGGGTTTGTTAAAGGCTGTCTTTCCTCAGACAACTCGCGAGTTTTTAGGTCTCGGCTAAAGACGCGCGGAAGCGCGTCTCCGCCGAGATCTTATGTCACCGAGCGTGCTTCCCAGGAGACAGCGCCGGCCGCGCGCTTCTCTCAAAAGGATCGGCGCAGGCCACGCGCGCGCGAACGCGCTCACCGTGTCTGTCTCCTGGGAAGCGCATACATACACAGGCACACTTCCCCCTGCACGCATGCGCACACACAGGAGCGCACATACACGCACGCAGACATACAGAGACCCCTTCGCGCGCACAAACACACACACACACGCTCCCCCGCCACACACACGCTCGCACACACAAGCGCACCGCCCCCGTCCCACTTACCGCCAGTCCGGTGTTCTCCGCGGGGCTCCGCCCGAGGGAGAGCCCCGCGTCACTGTGAATCATGTCCGCCTTCCAGCGCGTGGAAGATCCGAGGCCGGCGGCCGGGGCCAATGGACTCCGAGAACGAGGCTGACGTCACAGCACCCCTCCCCGCCCCCTCCTCCGACGCCGCATCTGTACTACAAGGGGCGCGCAGCTGGTAAGTTTCGGTTTCGCTGCTTTCCTCCGCTGCTATAGATCTCTGGCTATCTCTCGCTGTTTTTCATCTAAACCACAAACGGGATCCGCTTTTTGCTGAGTTTATTTTCTGACCCAGTCTGACGCCTACCAGCGCTTGAATCATTTCAGCCTCCAAAGCTTTTTAAGCTTTTGTGTTTTGACGAGGAGGTCGGGTACATCAAGGTTTCTCGGCACTATAGTAGAGATAGCGCATGCGCCCTGAAGTTATTTCACTTACCTCCATGCGTGGGGACGTCGGGCATTGAAAGCTGCGTGATCCTCCGAGCCCACGCCTTGGCGCTCTGGCGGTTCTCTTCTGGGTCCGGAGAGCCCCCGGCACGGAATGTCCGGCATAGCTCCAGCCTCCTCCCCCGACGCCCGACGGGCGGGTAGGTGGTGACAGTGAAGTAGTAGCCAAGAGGGTCGGCTGGAGGGGGGCGAAAGGCCCAGCTTCCCAGGCAGTCTGAGTGCAGTCTGAGTGCCTTAGCTCCTCGAGGACCCCTGGCGTGCCCTGAAGGCGCTGGACGTACAACGCACTGGTGGTCAGGGTGAGGGCGTACTCGACTGGGGGCCCCGGCACCGGCGTGAAACGACCACAAAGAAGGATCTCCGGGGAAGCCCCTGCGCTCCAAGGCTCCAGGTCCATAGCGCCGTGCTCATATGTAGCGCCCAAATGCTGGAGAGTATAGCGCCCAGAACACCTCTTAGAAGCTGGTGAGTATCGCTCCTATCAGACGGGTGCGAATGCCTAAAGAAGTTGTATTGTGTGGTTTCTAATGCTGAAGAGATTCATCGGAGGCTGGAGGCATACACCAGAAATATGGACAGGAAGGGGCTGTTGGGCAGAGTCCCTGGGGTTGAAAATCTTTTGGAGGTTGTGGTGATATAGCTCCTTGAAGCTGGAAGTGTGCAGATCGCCGATCGCGGATGTTCTGGGGATATGGCTCCCCCGCGCCCCAGAAGCCGGAGGGGACAGCACTAGAAACAGGAGGTCCCGGTGAGAGAGACTCAAGGACGGCGGCACCTGCTCCGGCCGGGAGCTGCGAGGCACTCGGCGGCACACGCACGGAGCAACAGTGGGGGTCCCTAGTAACTCCACGCCCCCTCTGCGAAGCCACGAGTCGCGGCTCCTGCCCGCCAGGGACACCGGGGGCCTTTACAGCACCAGCTGACCGTGGCATCTCTTTTGATTATTATCAGCATTATTTTATTACAGAGGGCGACCTTCGCCCCGGGTTACACTGCAATTCCCTGGGCGGCGCCGGAGGTCTGAGGCCGCGGCTGGCATGCTACCATATTGATATCATTATTTTCATATCACAGATGAGGTGTTTCAAGTCTGACCCGAGCAGCTCCCACGTCGAGTCATGATGTGCATTTATTTTTGCACGTTGTCTCTTTACCCTACTTTCTCATTACAGTGTGTAAAAGTAAGTATTTTTTGGTCCCTGTAATTTTGTTTTTCCGCTCTACAGGTCGGAACGTGTTCCAGAATGCACAAAAAAATCATATGCTTTTTAAAAAAAATAATATTTTATGCTTTTTTATATAGCGCGGACTTTACCCGAAGGTGTCAGAGCGCTTCACAATAGGAACAGTATTGATACACGAACAGAAAATTACTAGTGAGCAAATTACAAACGCAAACGTTAAGTTACATGAGGCAAAAGTGGCAATTGTAAGCAAACAAAATACAAGAGGTAGCAAACGTTACATTACAGGAGGTAAAAGTGATATGTGTGCAGGTTAAAAAAAGCGTACAAAGTACAAGTAGAGGTATAGCACTGCAATAAATGGCAGTACTATACCTACTATACATATAATAAATATGCTCTGCATGACAGGGTGAGCGCTTTACGCCCGCCTGCCCTGGGGCCATCCGCGGACCATGCTCCCCGAATGTTCTGCCAAGGCCTTGCGGCGCGAGGAGAGCCCCCTCCCCCAAAGGCCCCCAAACTCTCACCCCCAAAGACTGTGATTAGAAGGATCTGCCAGTCCCGGTCAGACATGTTTTGGAAAATGTAGCTGCCTTCAAGCGCTGTGGAAGAGCACGCCCCTGCTTCTGTGGAAGCACCTGCTCACACGAGAGTGACAGTTCACAAGAGCCAGTACTCGCTCCTTCTACGCTCTACTACAGTATGTCTTCCGTAGCTCCTGATGTTTTGCATGCTCCTGTAGCCTTTACATTGCACCACGTACCCACGACCACTGGAGTTATGCAGCAAGGGATGCCCACATTATCTGGCAGGGTTGAACTAAATTACGCAGCGCCAAGAGGCCAATTATGTGGCATAATTAAGCACATGTTGTGATACTTTTAGTTTCTCGTGGTTAGACATGTTAACTTTCTGCACAAAGGGTTCACCCCTCTAGTGGCAGTTTAACAACAAATACAGTAACCAGCAACTGAAAGGTGGCCAGTCAACCCTTGAGAAGGCCTTTCACTTCGAGGCAAAACGTCTTTGGTAACTTTTGACCTGTTCAAGATAGAACACCTTTTTTGGGGTTAAAATCAGCAAATTATGCAACAGATAATAGGTTAGGTGTGAATGCGCTAAATCCATAATTTATTAAAAAAAACAGCAGTCACAGAATTGCATAATTCAGTGGCCTTGCTCATACTCCACCAAAGGGCACTGATGCGAATGGTAGAACAAGTGGCACACTACGTGGGGGGATGCGTCATTGGGAGGGTGTTGAATTCGTTGTGGTCTTGTAAAGGAAATGTTTGGTATCCGATGCACTGCATAATTTCTTTAAAAAAGTGACGGTGGCCAACATTTACTCCACTGCGCACTTCTCCAACCGCCAGTTGCCTCTGTGAACACTGCACATAGCTGAATTGCATCAAACTAGTGATACCGAAGCAAAGATACACAAATTAGTACCGATTCTCATTTCCTCACATACGCCAACGTAATCTGTCGGCTCAGGTGCGCATCTGCAAGATTTTTCCCCTCATCCGCTGTGTTGTGTGAGGGTTCTAGATTGCTACTATGTAAGTGCGTTGAATATTTACACCCATTTACACTAACAAACACATACAACTGCGTACTTCACTTTCTACTCACAGAAACGCACACTTGCCCCCTCAAACAAAACACTCACACACTCTGATCACACCCTTAGTCTAATCTATGGCCACAGCCCAAGCACACTTATATACGTAGCACCACTGCCATACACACACGGACACCATCACTGCCATGCACACACGGACACCATCACTGCCATGCACACAGGGAAACCACCACTGCCATGCACGCACAGACACCACCACTGCCATGCACGCACAGGCACCACCACTGCCATGCACGCACAGACACCACCACTGCCATGCACACACGGACACCATCACTGCCATGCACACAGGGAAACCACCACTGCCATGCACGCACAGACACCACCACTGCCATGCACGCACAGGCACCACCACTGCCATGCACGCACAGACACCACCACTGCCATGCACACACGGACACCATCACTGCCATGCACACACAGAAACCACCCCTCCCATACACACACGGACACCACCACTGCCATGCACACACGGACACCACCACTGGAATGCACACACGGACACCACCACTGCCATGCACGCACAGGCACCACCACTGCCATGCACGCACAGGCACCACCACTGCCATGCACGCACAGACACCACCACTGCCATGCACGCACAGACACCACCACTGCCATGCACGCACAGACACCACCATTGCCATACACACACACGGACACCACCTTTGCCATACACACACAGAAACCACCCCTCCCATACACACACGGACACCACCCCTCCCATGCACACACGGACACCACCACTGGCATGCACACACAGACACCACCACTGCCATGCACACACAGACACCACCACTGGCATGCACACACAGACACCACCACTGCCATGCACACACGGGCACCAAAAAACAAAAATTATGCAAAGCATTGTCATTTACAATGCCAGTAACTCAAACTTAAATGCTGCGAGACCTATTGCATTGCAAATGCTTGTTCTTAATATTCTCAGCAGAGCCTCGCGGTTAGACATCCCTTTCGCAGCTATCTCCTTAGATGCGGAAAAAACGTTCGACAGGATTGGATGGGATTTTATGTTTCAGGCTCTCCGTTGGTTTGGCATCCTTTCTAAATTTATTTCTATTATCTCCTTACTCTACTCTAACTCCCAAGCTTCCATCTTTGTTAATGGGCTGACCTCAGACTATTTCATAGAGGTGTACGTCAAGGATGTCCACTTTCCCCTTTATTATTTCTTTTGGCTCTAGAACCCTTTCTTACTAAGATTCGTCAAGATGATAAAATATCTGGGTTTTGCTTTGGTTCCAATCAAGTTAAACTTTCGGTCTATGCGGATGATATCCTCTTTTACTGCTCCGATCCTCTTTCATCTTTGTCTCCCTTTTTTCAGCAAGTTTCCTCTTTTTCCGCTGTCTCTGGTTATCGCCTAAATGTCGATAAATGTGAAGTCCTTCCTTTGAATTCTCTTTGTCAGCAACATCATTTCGCTCAATCTGGTTTCTCTTGGCAGTCATCCAAAATTAAATATCTAGGTGTTTTGTTCGCTCCCCGTCTGTCGGACACTCAAGTTGAATTTTGCTTATATTTCTAAGAAGATGGAAACGGCTATTACTCGTTGGCACCCACTCTTTTTATCTTGGTGGGGTCGACTTAATTCTATAAAGATGATGCTTTCTCCCCTCCTTCTCTATACCCTCTCTATGCTCCCAATGCGTATTCCAGCTTCTTATTTCAAAGAAATCGACTCCTTGCTTTTAAAATTCCTTTGGCACGGCAAACGTCCTAGGATAGCCATTGCTACACTTCGAAAAGATAAAGCCCAGGCTGGTGTCCGCTTCCCCGATTTCAGAACATATCATCGCGCTTTTTCTCTGAAACAAACAACCCGATGGCTTTCGACTGATCCTCCTTTTTATCCTCACTTATGGCTAACTATGGAATCTTCCTTCATTTCTCCCTTCACTTTCCGTATATTTCTATCCTTCGCGTCTTATCCCGCTCGTCTTCATACTCCTATTATATCTTATTGTCGTGCTCTTCTTCATCCCTTTTTATCTTCATCATATCCTTCCCTTCTTACTTTCCATGAACAACCTATCTGGTTTAATTCTCAACTTAAAATTCGTAATCTTACTATTTACTGGAAGGTCTGGCACTCTCAAAGACTGTGCTGGATATCTCAATTGCTTTCTCACAATGTCCCTCTCTCCTTCTCGGAACTTCAAGCCTCTTTGCTGTTACCCTCCAGTGCCCGCTCACAATATGACTTGCTTTTGCCGGTTCTTACCTGTTGTCTCCAATCATTGCAGACATCCAAAGGTATTCCTTTATACGGTCAAGACACTTCCTCCTTACTAGATTCTACCCCCTCCGCTTCTTCCCTTTATAATTCCTTCCGCTACACAGTTAACCGAGTGAAATCTAAAACTGAGATTGCTTGGGAGTCTGATCTTTCTCGAGATTGGTCGGTTCTTCTTTGGAACAAACTTCATAAAACCTCTAGAGCTGCTACCACCACCCAAACGTTACTTTATTTATAACTCTCCCTGTCCCGTTTTTCTTCAGAGACACCCCCTACCTGTTGGTCTTGCCCTTTCCCCTCAGCAGACCTCAGCAGACCTAAAACACATGCTTTTTGAATGTCCACATGTATCCAAGTTCTGGAATCCTATATGGGTCCAAATCCAAAAGATTTTCCATTTTCAGATTCCCTTCTCCCCAGCTCTTGTTTTCCTAGAATCCCTTTCGCCTGACCTCCCTCAATCTCCTCGCCATTACCTACTCCTTGACCTCTTAATAGCTGTTGCTTTCCACATTATCACGTCTAACTGGAAGCAAGCTGCGAATGTGTCCTATCGTTCTTGGTGGAATGCAGTCTGTTTCCATCACCGGATAGATACCAATTTTGTATCTCCCGTTTCCCTGGCAATTAAACGAGACCTTATTTGGCTTCCTTTAGTAACATTTCTTTCCTCCATTGCCCCAATAAGCTCCTCCTTGGATCCTGCAGTTGTTGAAGTCCGCAAACCACCATGAATTTCTTTTCCTTTGCTTTAAATTTTATTCCCACTATTATCATATAGTGCATTTGCTTTTCTTATATATTCTTGCTCATGTTACTTCATGCTCATTTTACTTGCCTTTCATGAGTTTTTTATTGTATTAGCTATTGTAATTTTTTCCCTTAAATTGCAAATTTTGTCATATCCTTTTCCTGTTTCTTCCTCTCTCCCTCCCTCCCCCCTTTTTTCTTTTATCTTCAATAAAATCAAACTTAAAAAAAAAAAATGATTTACCGCTTTACTACTCTGTTTATCATCAAGAATGATTGCACATGGGTGCGTCATTTATTACTGTTCCTGGGAGGTAAAAGTGGAAACGAAAGCATTATCAAGCTTCATCACAATTGTTTGATACCTAGAGCGACCCCAATCTTTAAACTAGAACTATTTTTGGCCACAGGGTGGGAGTAAAGTGATGAAAAATGTTCACGTTGAATAAGAATGGTATAAAACTGTCTTCGCATGCCATGAGTCTGTTCGACATTAAACAAGGCTCGGATATCGAGGACATCTAATAACAAGCATTTGCAATGCAATAGGTCTCGCATTCACGCGAGTTTAAGCTATTGGCATTGTAAATGACAATGCCTTTTATTTTTATTTTTTTTAAAAGGCATTGTCGTTTACAATGCGAGACCCATTGCAAATGCTGGTTTTAATTAGTTACCAAACATAACGCCCAAGTACATGTCTCTGAAGATTGTGTAGTCCCTCAGCCCACATTAGCAAAGAGAAGCCCTTGCTACTTGTGGCTTTCATAGCCTCACGGAGCGTTTTCTTATACGCAACCACGGTACCACCATTATTTTGTGCTACTACCCAAATGTGCAGTTACTCCAAACCTGCCCCCTCCAAATACTCATGAAATTCAATTCAATCTCTCAACCACGAGAATCTACTAATCCTTGAAATTGTTAAAATGTGCAGCAATGTTGTCCAATGCATACAAGAACTTTTTCTTAAGTGTTCAATGACTTGTCTGGGATAGAAATTCATTCTCAATCCTACACACAATATTAGGGCACCCTTTTGATCTTTATTCGCTAAGGGTGACAGATCTCAATGCTTACTACACATCTATACCTTATCTTGGGTAGATCACAACCTCACTACCTTTCTACTAACTTAAACCCAACAGATCTACCACTAAATCATTTGCAGGCACGCACACCTTCAGTGCTAAATAGAATACAGTATTGTATTAGTATTTATAGAGTGCTTTCAATGCTGCTTATAGGTGTTTCAAGGCCTGAAGACTACTCCCTCCCATACACTGTCCGGCTGTGCACATCCTCGTAACCAATCTAAATCACTCCACTGCAATGACGAATGATTAGACACTGTCCTTCCCACCCCCAAGTCAAACACACAAAGTTCATACAGTGGTTAACCAAATCAGCTAAACTTCAAAAAAGCAAAACCTTTTATTATGCCACAGATAGTTCAGCAACTCCCAGCCCATAGCCTAGCAAACTGAAGTAGTGTAAATTTATCAAAATCATAGGAAGCGAAAGAAGAAAACAAGTTACTTACCTGTAACTTCAGTTATCCAGTATTGGTATCTTTCAAAGATTCACATGCCTGAATCATTCCCCATCGCCGATGCGGGAGTCCCGCGGTATATAAAAAAGCAGTGCCAAAGGTAAATTACTGTAGTAGGCCCTAAGAGAAAGGCCTGAGGCCTAGATTGTAGTAGCCTATCTACCTCATTATGCTAAAAAGACCAAAGTCTTTGTTCCAACCAATCAGCTCATAGCACCCTCTAGAACCCTCTCTGCAGAGCCAGTTCTCCTCAGATTTTCGTTAGCACAAGTGGGAAATAAGTTTCCCAAATTAGAGAACTGACTCTCCGGGGAGGAGGGTTGGTGCATGTGAATCTACGAAAGATACCAATACTGGATAACTGAAGTTACAGGTAAGTAACTTGTTTTCTTATCCAGTATTGGGGTAGCTTTCATAAATTCACATGCCTGAATCAGAGTAGCAAGCAGTATGCCAGGCCAGAGTCGGTTGCGGATGGTGGGTGACTTATAGTGATACACTCTCATAAACATTATACTTAACAACCAACAACTGTGAAGTAAGTACCTTACTGATGACAAACATGACTAGATTTCAAAGAACAGTCATATGATATTAATCAGGAAAAGTAATATCACTCATAACAAGTAGGCAAACTGTAATGCATTTACATCTTTACATACACAGACATATTGAAAAGCATAGATTGATCATTAAATGAAGGAAACACTGGTTACCTGAAGCTGTTCTTTTGGAAACAGATGACGTAAGACCGCTTGACCAACTGCCGCATCTTCCTGACTTGCTGATTGCAGGCAGTAATGTCATATAAACGTGTGGACATTCTTCCATGTCGCAGCATGGCAAATATTTTCTAACGTCACTCCTGCAAACAATGCTGTAGACGCCGCTACAGTTCTTGTGGAGTGAGACCTGACAGTTCTTTGCAATGGTCTGTTGGATTTGACATGACAAAAATGGAACGCGGAGGCTATCCACCTGGAAATTGTGGCTTTAGTGACCGCTTTCCCCAGCATAGCTTGGCCATAAGCCACGAATAACTGATCTGATTTTCTGACGTTTTTTGTTCTTTGCAGATAAAACTTCAAATATTGCTTGATGTCCAAAGAATGTAGTGTTCTTTCCGCTGGAGTTGTAGGATTTGGGAAGAAAACTCGTAACTTCACTGGCTCGTTTAGATGAAACTGAGAAGGCACTTTGGGTATAAAAGTTGGATTCGTTCGAAGAGTGACATAATCCTGAGAGAAATGCAAGAAAGGTTCTTTTACAGTGAAAGCCTGAATTTCTCCTACTCTTCTGGCAGATGTCAGAGCTAGAAGTAGGGCGACCTTACATGTTAGGTACTTGAGGTCGGCTTTGTGAATAGGTTCAAACGGTTGCTTCATCAGTTGTGAAAGGACCATGTTGAGCTCCCATTCCGGTGGGGGAGGTTTAACCGGAGGATAAATCCGGAAAATACCTCTCATGAACTGTTTTATTAACGATGAAGAACATAGTGACGGAAGGCCAGCTACTTTCCTGAACCTGGATAGAGCCGCTAATTGGACCTTTATCGAAGAAAAAGAAAGACCAGAGCGAGCCAAATGTAAGAAGTAAGGAAGAATTTTTACTGCAGGAGCCTCAATCGGGTGTAAAGTGTTTGATATACACCAGGAGCAAAATAGCTTCCATTTAAGACGATAAGTCTTCGATGTGCTCTGGGCTCACGCCCTCTTCAAGATGTCCCGGCAATCAAGGGGAATTTGGGGGTTTTGAAACTCTAAGAAGTCAGGAGCCATGCGTGTAATTTCAGAGATTGAGGGTCTGGGTGAAGTATCTGACCCTTGTTGCGTGACAGCAGTGCTGGAGCTGGGAGAAGTTTGATTGGAGGCTCCTGTGATAACAACATGAGCTCCTGAAACCAATACTGGCGAGGCCATCTGGGAGCAATTAGGATGAGACGGCAGCTCTCCAGCTTCATTTTGCGCAACACTCTTGGAATCAACGCTCTGATACCTGATTCGGTTCGGGTCTAGTTCGCGCTATATAAAACTCTGCAAAAAAAAAAGAAAAGAAAACGGGATCGGATGAAAGGCGTAAGCATAAATCCCTGACCATCGCATGGACAGGGCATCTGCTGGCGTAATACCGGCATTTCTTGTTCCGTTGAGTAGCAAATAAATCCACTCCGACCAATTGAGTGTTGTCCAGTTCCCACTCGTGGCAATCTGACAAGGATCTGCTGAGCTTGTCTGCTAGGGTATTGTGGAGGCCTCTGACATGTTCTGCTTTGAGAGTTATGTTGTGAAGTGTTAGCCATTCCCATAACTCCTGAGCTTCCTTTGATAGCGTAGCTGATCTTGTTCCTCCCTTCTTGTTTACATAAAACATGTTGGTGGTATTGTCCGTTCGGACCAGGACTGAAGATCCTGCGATTCTGGGAAGGAACGCCTGCAGGGAAAGAAAGATGGCTCTCAATTCCAGACTGTTGAAGTGACATTGTTTGTATTTCTGAGACCATTTGCCCTGTACTTGTAAGTCTTGGAGATGACCTCCCCAGCCCTCCATGGACGCATCTGTCGTCAGAACGAAGTCCGGAGGAGTTTGCAAGAATGTGAGTCCTTGCTTCAGATTGCGCAGTTGCGCCCACCATTGAAGAGTATCTACCATGCGTGGGGTTAGTTTGTTGATGTCGTCGAAGGAATGTGTCGCTTGCTCCCACTGAAGATGTAGCTCCTCCAGCAGAGGCCGCATCTTCAGACGTGCTAGTGGGATGAGATTTATGGCCGAAGAACACATTCCCACAAATGAAGCGAACTGGCGAACAGAAAGTGACTTTCTTTTTGACACTTGTATGGCTAATTTCTGCAGACAGAGTTGCCTTTCTTGAGACAAGAATGCCCTGCATTGTATTGTATCCAGACGAGCTCCCAGGAAAGGCAGGATTTTCCTCTGAAGCAATTGGGATTTGTTTTTGTTCACAGTGAGACCTAGGGATGCAAAGAGATTGTGGCATGTTGTTATGTCGTTCTGTACTCTGTACTTTGAGGGACCTTTGATTAGCCAATCGTCCTAGGACAGGAAAACCTGGATCCCTGAAGAGCATAATGCTGTCACTACCGGAGCCAGGCACTTCGTAAAAATCCTTGGAGCCGATTTGAGGCCAAATGGGAGTACTGATAGTGGGCACCAGCCACAGTGAAACGGAGATACTTTCGATGTTTTGGATGAATTGGGATGTGAAAGTATGCGTCTTCCATGTCCAAAGAAGCCATAAAATCTCCCTCGTTCAGGCAGCTTAGAATCTCTGAAAGAGTGACCATGCGAAAACCCTGCTTCTTGAGATATTTGTTGAGATTGCGAAGGGTTCAAGATCGGTCGCCATTCCTCTGATTTCTTCTTCATGAGGAAAAAACGGGAATAGATGCCTCTGATGAACTGGAACCTTTTCTATAGTGGTGTTGAGGAACAATGAATGAACCTCCTTGAACAATAAGTGAAGACGAGGGGGAGGGGGTCCCCTGTGCGGAGTAGTTGGTGGTTTGGTGACAAACTCTAGGGTGTGTTCATGTTGAACGAGGTCTAGCACCCATTGATCAGATGTAATCTGTTGCCACTGGTGTAGAAAGCCAGATATTTTCGCGCCCACAGGGAGGGAAGGAAATAAGGCTGGCGCCCGGCTGATCTCACTGTTTTCTGTGAGTATCTCGCCCTTGATTGTTTGTGTGTTTTCAGCCTCCTTGGCGAGAGAAATTAGCCATACCAGACTGGCGGTCGGAAGATTGATAATTCTGCCGGTATTGAGGCTGATATTGTCTGTTTTGTTGGTAATAGTTTCCTCTAGAGGAATATCCACGTCCTCTAGCACCTCTAAAAGATCCCCGCTTGTACTGCAGGGAGCACAAGGATCTTGCGGTATCCGTGTCCGTTTTGATCGCCTGGAGGGCGTCGTCTATGTGTTTCCCAAACAGAGACTCGCCATCATAGGTCATGTCCAGAATTTTAAGTTGGACCTCAGGCCGAAAGGTGGTAGCCTTTAGCCAGCGCTGACGCCTGAGAACTGCAGCTCCTGCCAGTTGTCTAAAATGTGTATTTGTGATATCCAAAGCGCAGTCGATAGTTTCTGCAGCTGCACGCTCCCCTTCCATCAGGATCTTCCGAGCCTCCTGTCGCTTATCTTCCGGAATTAGATCAATTAGACCAGCCATGTCTGACCACATTTGGCGATCATAACATCCTATGATCGTCAAAGAATTCGCAGCCCTGATTGAGGCGGCAGCCATGGTGGAAAATTTCTTTCCGATAAAGTCCAAACGACGGCCCTCCTTATCTGGTGGCGTAGTAATGGGAGTGGCCGGGTTTTTTGATCTTTGTTGTGCGGCCTGCGAAATGACCGAGTCTGGCCGCGGGTGTCCAGTAAGGCATGAAGGGTTACCGAGAGGAGCACAATATTTTAAGTCAATCCGCGGCAGTACTGCGGGTACAGAGGCAGGATTTCTCATTATTTTGATGCCTTCCTTCCATATGTAATCTCTAATAGGAATGGCTCTGGACACCTTCCTAGTTTCTTCTTTAAAATCATGAAGAAAACACTCTGACTGTTCCACTGTTACCGGTAGTTGAAAACTACTCGCAGCTCGCTGCATAAGATTATGAAATCCACCTATGTCTTCAGGTGGTGAATCTGAAGGTTGTGGAGTTGGTGGAGAGGGCATGGGGATAACATAATCATCCCACGGGTCCAAAGGAGGATTATTCTCGCCTTCCTCTACTTATTCGTCTGAAGAAGTATCTGGAGTCTGGGTAGGCAAAGTAGGTTGTTGAGGCTCCATGACCAGAGAATCTCAGGTTGAGGAATAGGGTACGGAACTGTTGCAGGTTCGAGTGGAGAAACGACCTGCTGTGGTGGAAAACATTGTCTATAGTCTGCCAAAATGGCCTGTAAGTCCTGGATGAGGCTCGGTGGCAGATGGCTGGACTCTGAAGCCCGAGACTGCCTCTGGTATGCTGTACAATGAGGAACTACAATGTCTTCTTGATAGTAATGCTCAGCGTACTCATTATCCTCCTCATCATCCTGACATTTAATGTTCAATTCCGAAGGATGGTGAGCTATCCCAAATGCTCCCTCGTTGTCATCATCATCAAAGTCATCCTCTTCCTCATGAGCATAAGTCTCTAGGAGATGAGAGGGCGTAAGTGGCGAGATATAAGAACACTCTTGCCTCTGATAAGATGTTAGCTGGAAAGTTTTTGAAGAAATAGGCGTAGAAAATGCCTGCATTGTGCCTGTTGGCTTTGTAGAAGCAGTGTCTATTGAGCTCGGTGACACTGTAGGCAATGGTGACATCTGTGCTTGAATTGTTGTAGGCGTCGATACTGGCTTCGTCGACAGGACCATCGTCGACGGATTCGGCGTCGACGGAATCTTCGTCGACGGACTCGACGACTGACTCGACGTCGACGGGCTCGACGTTGATGGGATCGTCGAAGGACACGTCGTCGATGGGCTCATCATCGACGGACTTGGCTTCCTCGTCGACAGCATCATAGATGTCTTCGTCGACGACCGAGGCTTCGTCGACAGTACCTTAATTGACGAGTGCTTCTTCGATGATGAGGTTGTCGCCGACGGATCGTCGACGATGGTTCTTTTTGCCACAATGGAAATCCTAGTTGACATGATAGGAGAGGTGATAGCTGTGGTAGAAATTGTCGCCGTCGATGACGGGGCAGAAGATGTAACATAGATGGTAGGTATAGGAAAAGCTGAGGAGACAGAGCAGCTTTTACTCACAGTTTTATGCTTTTTAGATTCCTTGAGAGATGAGCCTTCAGGGAGAGAAGATGGAGATCTCTGTGAAGAGCCCGAAGTGGAGTGGGAGGTTTTGACATGTTTTCTCCCCTCACTTTTAGAATCATCTTCTGATCTTGCTCTTTTACTGGAGGTTGAAGCTCTGTCGTCATCATCAGCAGAAGAAGACTTGAGCCCTAAAAGGACTCTGGCCTCCCTATCCCTTAAGGTCTTAGAAGGGAAGGTGCGATAGATCTTACAATTTTTTGCCTCATGCTTCGGATGAAGGCAATAAATACAGACCTTATGTTGGTCATCAACATGGACTCTTTTCTTTTTACGCATGTTCTGCAAGGTCTAAACAAGGCCTTCTTGTCAGACATCCTGAAGTAGAGAAAAAACTGAGTAGAGACTCAGGGAGACTCCCTTCCACACAACGTGCGGTGAAAATCTGAGGAGAACTGGCCCTGCAGAGGGGGTTCTAGAGGGTGCTATGAGCTGATTGTTTGGAACAAAGACTTTGGTCTTTTAGCATAATAAGGTAGATAGGCTACTACAATCTAGGCCTCAGGCCTTTCTCTTAGGGCCTACTACAGTAATTTACCTTTCGCACTGCTTTTTATATACCGTGGGACTCCCGCCTCGGCAACGGAGAATGATTCAGGCATGTGAATCAATGAAAGATACCCCAATACTGGATAAATGACAGACCTGTGGTGTCTCCCGTACTTACACCTCCAGGATCCGATCCCCTCGTCGGACACAGCACGGTCGGCAGCACCCCCTGCCAGAACGGCACTAACATGCTGGAGCGGCACGTACAGCTGTCCTCCAATGCTCCTCAGCTGGCCGCCCTCGCTCATCTGCCCGCGCACATTGAAGCCTTAACTCGAGTCTGACTTTTGGATGCGGACTTCGCGAGGGCCCTGACCACCCATTCCCCCCAGGGGCATCAGCGGGCCCTCCCCATTCCTCTGCGGACCGTCCACCTCCTCGTCCACCATCTTCACTTGAGCGGCGGCTTGTTTCCGGGGCAGACTGGAAAATAGGCCGCCAAACTAACACCCGCTGCTGAAACGTCGTAAAGAAAATGAAAGCGGGCCGAAGTGCCGTGCCCGCACAGCAAACATGTGCACATCTGTGCTGAAATGCCGCAGGGAGGCAAAGTGAAAGTGTGCCATGGGCCTGATGGAGACAGGGAGACTGCGAGCAAGAGGGAAAGCAAAAGCGTGCCATGTCGTGAGCGTGCACATCGGCTGTCCGGGCTCAAGCTGACATCCCCAGAGAAGACACGCTGTGAGCATGCACATCGGCTGTCTGGGCAAGTGCACATCTCCTGTCCACCTTTGGCAACCAAGTCGACGACAATAGATCTCGCAAAGGCGAGTAGCGCATGCGCTGCGTCGCTAGGCGAGACCTAAAAACGTAAAGAAATCCGTTTACCCCTGTTGCCACTCATTTCATAAACAAAGAATGAAACAGATCACGGTCCTTTTTATATCCGACCTGGTCAATAAACTTGCAGAAACATGCGCCAGCACCAGTTTTAGAAACAGTTCATGCTTATCTGGGCGTGTGAGAATAGCGTATATGTAGAACCAAGGGTGTTGAGCTCAGAGACGGACAATACACCCAGAAAGGTATCCAAGTCTTGCCAATAGCGCTTGGAGCCCCCAGCCTCGCTCAGGCGCACAGGCTGGCTGTCCCAAATACCTGCTCGTGCCTACTTTGCACTTCCACTGGAAGCTTGTAGCCTGAAAAGACTAGTTCACAAGAGTAATTAATGACTGCATTATATGCCTCCACAGTGGCTGCTAATTAAATGTTATGGCACTGCCTTGTGATGAAAACAGCTGTTAACTGCCCACCCATCAATTAGGTTAATGAACAGGTATGGGCCTATAGTGAGAGGTAAAAGCTGTAAATGCACTCAAAAGAGGGCTCTAAGGCACTACGACCCAATGTTCCCAATCTGACACCGACTGCTTCGGTTTGCTTTCGGCCTCTGCCCTGCATTTTCAGTGTCCTCTGAAGGAAAACAACAAGAATTACTGCCAGCAATTAATGGAAGGACTCAGGAACAGGATCTGTAAGGTGAGTCCATCACCTCTTCACTTATACAATAGAACAAGTTACTTACCTTCAGCAACAATTTATCCGGTAGAGACATATTCTAGTTGTAGGGCCTTCCCTTTAGAATGTTCCCCAGTTATCAGTCTGGATCTGGAGATTTTTCATCAGCAGTACCCCTGCGTGTCGGTAGGTGGCGTCGGTTGGCTCCATCTCAGTCGTCCTCGGTGCAAGAATGATGTTGCAGGACCTACATAAATGCTGTCCGTGTGCGCTGATGTTGGTTCTTAACACGACTTTCCACACCAGAAGCACAGACCCATGAAAGACACTGACAACTGGTGCGTCAAAACTAGGGCCCTTTACAGGAGTACCTATTCCTAAAGACAGTTCGCAGAGCGGGGAAGATGGTTGGGGAGGTAAGGAACCTACAACTAGAATATGTCTCTATCAGATACATGGTTACCGAAAATAAGTAACTTGTTCATCTGATGTAGACTTCTAGTTGTAGATTCCTTAACTTTAGAATAGATACCCCAGTAATACCAGCCCCGGAGGAGGGTCTGCAAACCAAGATCACAAGGGGAAGTCCTAGAGGATGAACAGGCAAAGCACCTGTACCTCCGGACTTGGCTGTCCGGGCAGTAGTGTCTGGTAAATGTGTGCAGAGATGCCCACGTTGCCGCCTTACAGATATCCAGGACTGGGACTCCGCATGCTAACGCTGTGGTTGCCTGCTGTTGCTTTAGTCAAGTGAGCAGGTAACCCACCAGGAAGTTCCTTCTTTGCCAATGCGTAGCACATTTTAATGCAGAGGACAACCTATCGAGAAATGGTCCTTTTCTGGACTGCCCGACCTTTCTTGGCAACCACATAGCCAATGAAGAGTTGTTCATCCACCCGGAAGTCTTTGGAACGATCAAGATAAACGCCCGTTTTGGGTCCAGCGGTGGAATCGCTCCTCTTTCTTGGAGGGATGCATGGGCATGTAAAAGGTGGGTAAATTGATGGATTGTCCCACATGAAGCGGCGTAACCACCTTAGGGAGGATCAAAGCTTTTGTTCAGAGCACCACTTTATCTGGACGGACGGAACAAATAGTGAGTCTTGGAAGGCAGAGCCTAAAGCTTGCTAACTCTGTGAGCATAGGTGATAGAAATGAGGATAGCAGTCCTAAGGGTCGGAAGCCTGAGAGGGCTATTATGAAGAGGCTCGAAAGAAGCACATATAAGAAAGATTAAAACCAAATTTCAATCCTTTTGGGGCATTATGAAAGGAGACAGAGGAAACAAGTGATTAATGCCCTTAAGAAACGTATTGACAATGGGAGATTTGAATAAATAGGTCTGATCTGGAAGTCTCAGAAATGGAGAGATAGCCGAAAGAGAAGCCTAAGGGTGCCAAAAGAAGAGCCCTGCTGGGCAAAAGAAAGTATGTACAACAGAACTTCTGAAAGATGGGCAAAATGTGGATCACCAGCTTTTGCTGTGAACCATGTCACAAATTTGTTCCATCTACAGGCGTATACCGTTTTAGTGGAGGGACGCCTGGCTGTCAAGATGACATCACAGACTTTGGGTGGAAGGTCGAAAGCTCTCAAGTGTCGCTGCTCAAACTCCATGAAAGGAGGTGGAGACTGGACAGGTTTGGTTGAAGAACCATCCCCTGCTGCTGTGACAACAGATCCTTCCAAAGGGCCAGGCTGACCGGAGGATCGATAGCCATGCTCAGGACGGAATACCAGACTCTTTTTGCCCAATAAGGAGGCACAAGAATGACTTGAGCCCGGTCATGCTTGATCTTCCTGAGCACTCTGGGCAGCAGTGGTATAGGCGGCAAGGCGTAGAGGAGTACGAAGCTCCACTCATGACGAAAAGCATCACTGAGTGAATGCCATCTTGGAAAGTCCAACCTGTAATACTGCTGACATTGCACATTATCTTCAAAGGCGAACAGATCTAACCAAGGCTATCCCCACTGCTGAAAGAGGCCCTACGTCACCTCTGGATGGAGACGCCATTTGTAATTGACCAGGCATCGACTGCTGAGCTAGTCCGCTCTGGCATTCAGGGAACCCGCCAGGAGGTGAACCATCAGGGATATGGCCAGATGTTCCAGCCATGTCCAGAGGCACAGAGCCTCCTGACAAAAAGTCCACGACCCCACCACGCCCTGTTTGTTGCAGTACCACAGGGCAGTGGTGTTGTCCGTAAACACTTGCACCACTTTCCCTTTGAGAGAGGAAGGAATTCCTTATATAAAACTTTATAAATAAATACATAAATAAATTCAGTGCCAGTCTTATCTATGGAGACAGGACTCTGCCAGAGACCAGACCCCTCTGATCACTGCTTCTCACAGGTGGCCGCAACATCCTAAGAGTGAAGCATCTGTCACCACCGTCAGATCTGGTTGGGGAAGGAGAGGGATCTGCCTCTGACCTAATCTTGGTACGTTACCCACCACTGCAGTTGGACAGTTCCCTTTGAGATCTGGATATAGTCAGAAAGATTCTGAACAACACAAAAGGCAGCCAGAGCATCCAAAGCAGCACCACCCAGAGTAAACACTTATCAAAAAGGCGAACATTGCCCATCTCGATGGTAAGCTGCACATTTACCACAAAGTTAGATACCATTTTTACAGAGATAGAGAGGCAAAAAAGCAGATCCGAGTGTTTTATACTACAGTATAACAAATGCTCATAGAATTTGAGTCTTGGAATATTGTTTCATCTTTATTATGTCTTTCAAATGACAGCACAGCCAATGTGTTTCACCTTACAGAAGGCTTCATCAGGGCAAACGTTGATCTATTCAGAATCACCGGGATCTTCTAAGTTTAGTGTATGGTCAAAGGACAAAGAATATACAAGCACAGGCAAGTCAGTACTAAGATCGTAAATACAAAATCAAACATGAGAGGGCTAGCGTGTGAGCCTTCTTAGAGTCAAAATTCAGCTTATGTGAGAAAGTAAAATGCACCTTGGTTCCTAGTTCCCAGCACAAAATCGAATCTAATTGGTTGGTATCCAAGATGCCTTGCACAACGCAGAAGATGATACAGAAGACTGTTTCAGTGCCCAATATGGCACCCTGTGGATGATAACAAACCTGGAAGTGAGGTGACGTTGGATACTTGATGACGGATCCCAGATGGTTGTCTAGTCCATCTTGGATACAAACCAATCAGATTCAATGTTGTTCTGGGAACTAGGAACCAAGGTGCAATTTACTTTCTCACAAACTGAATTTTGACTCTAAGAAGGCTCACACGTTAAGCCGCCTCATATTCGATTTCGTATTTAGGATCGAAGTACTCACTTGCCAGTGCTTGTGTATTCTCTGTCCTTTGACCATAAACTTGGAAGATCCCTGTGATTCTCAGTGGATAAACGTTTGCCCTGATGAAGCCTTTTTTAAGATGAAAAGTTTCGGCTGTGCTGTCATTTGAAAGACATATTTAAGATGAAACAATATTCCAAGACTCAGGTTCTATGATACTGTAGTATAAGATACTCGGACCTGCTTCTGTTGCCTCTCTAGCTCTGTAAAAAAAAAAAGTCTGAAAGGTTCCCCGGATGAGGCGCCCACTAAAACTTCAGGTCCCAATGCAGAGCCCGCATTTGCCATGATCCACCAGCAGGATACAGGAGGCCCTGAGGCCATTCTCACTGACATCCGGGATAGAGGCTGAAACATCAGTATCATAGCCCAGATATCTCAGACTCGCTGTTTGGGAGAATAGGCTCTAAACTGTCCCGAATCGCTCAGATGAAAGGGAGCGTCTGAGAGGGAGTCAGGTGTGACTTCGGCATGTTGAAAGTGAACCCCAGAGAGTGCAGGAGGCCACATGCAATCTGGAGGTGGGAGACGACAGCCTATTTTTTTGTAAACACTCGAGGGCACTAGTAAGGCAAAAGGAGAGTATGGTGGACTGAAAGTGCTTGTGGCCCACTGCGAACCGTAAGCAACATTTGTTGGCAGGTAGGACAGGGATATGGAACTAAGCGTCATGCAAGTCCAACGCTACCATCCAGTCTCCTGGGTCAAGGGCAGAAAGGACCTGGGCCAAAGTGAACATTTTGAACTTCTCCTTACGAACGAAGAAGTTGATGCTCCGGAAGACTATGATAGGATGAAGGCCTTTGTACTCTTTGGGCACCAGAAAGTAGTGGGAATAACAACCACGTCCTATTTCTGGCACAGGGACCCTCTCTATGGTTTCTTGGTCAAGAGAGACGTAACTTCCTCGCAGAGAAGTGACAAATGATTCTCCGATATACAGCCTTAAGAGGGTGGCATGGAGGGATGGGTAGCCTCGAAGGGGAGGGATTTCCCCTTCGGACTATCTGAAGAACCCACCTATCTGATGCAATGGACTTCCAGCGTAGGTGGTGATGGGGAATCCTGCCTCCGACTGGCCGATGATGGGACTGAAAGGTCAGACTAGCAAGTTTGGAGGCGGTGGTAGAGGGGGGAAAGGGTGGACTGGCCCACCCGCCGGCTCCTTGCCCCATGAGGACGCAGAGTCCCACATCCGCGGCCACGCAGAGGCTGGACAGCTTGCATGAGTCTGTGGCAGGGCAGGACACGGCTGGGCATCCCTCCGTAGCCACGGAAGGCAGACTGAGGGGGATGGGGTGTAGCCGTGTGGCCGGAGGATCTGGCCATAGTGCGAGATTCTTTGAAGCGCTCAAGCGCCGAATCTGCCTTGTCACCAAAAAGGCGAGTGTCCTCAAAGGGCCTGTCAATCAAAGTAGCTTGGACATCCCCTAAAAAGCCAGAAGTAGCATTTAATGCAATAGAAGAGGCAACCGTTCAGTCTAGTGAGTCGGTGGTGTCCAATCCCTAACGAATGGTGAATTTGGAGGCATCTCTCTCATTCACAACTGCTTGGGAGAGAATGGCCTGTGCCCTCCTCTTGACACTGAGGCAGCACCTCCGCAACTGTATCCTAAATTGTGTGGGAGGATCGGCCTAAGAGGCAAGCAGTATTCACCGACCGCTATGCCAAACATCCTCTTCCCACAATGGTCCAGCTTCTTAGATTCCCTAACCGGGGTACAGAAGATGAGGCTTGAACAACCAAGCTCTCAGGGGAAGGATGTTGTGTAAGGTATGGTGGGTCACCCTGAGCGGGGAGATGGCAGCGGGCGAGTGTCCTGTTCATAGGAGCCCCTGTGCTGAGTTAGGACCAAGTGCCCAGAAGGACGTCAGTGAGGGTTTCATAAAAGGGTAAATGAGGGTCAGAAGTAGAAGCCACAGGCTGAAGCACCTCTGTCTTGGCTGTCACCGAAGGGAGCTTGAGGCCAAGGACCTCGGCTGCACTTCTCACCACCACTGCGTAGGAAGCCCCCTCCTCCATAGCCACAGTGGGAGGAGAAAGCAAGCCAGTGTCAGGGGAAGTGTCCAACCCACTCGCTTCTCCCAGGTCTATCAGCCAGTCCATAGGGTCTTAGAGCGGGTCAGTTAAAGGGTCCAGCCCCTCCCAGTCTTCTATACCACCTAGTGGCACAAAATCAACACCTGGGGTGAGCACAGGGACAAAAGTCCCTTCCGTCGTCGGAACAGACGTCGATCGACGCCGGTCTGGGTCCGTGTCCACGGTAGGGATGAGGATGGAGTCAACGCCGACCGGGGGCACGGTCGGTGTCGGGAGTGTCACGGCTGGGATCGGCGTCAGGGAAGGTCAATGTGGAACGACTGATGTCGGTCCGGATCGCCTAAGGCCAACTGACTCTGCAGGGCCTGAGGCACACCAGCAGAGTCGCACTGCCCAAAGAAGAGGTGCAAGGCCTCATGGAATTATCTCAGTTGGGCAGGAGACGCTCTGGCTCCCTGAAAGGAAGGTAAGTGCAGAGTCAGCTCAGAAGTAGGCAGCAGGTACCAAGGCCCAGAGCGACGACGCCCTGAGTCCCGCTCTGCGCCAGCCGACGGACGGGGCGAAGTCGAAGAACGCCCATGTTTCTTCGACTTCTTCTTATGCTTACCCGATCAACCCAAAGATTTTGGATGGGACTCTGTGACCGTCCTGGAGACCTTTCTCTGGACCGAGAACGGGAGCGAAGTGGAGTCGAGCGCCAGCCTCCAACAGCTTTTGGGGCTGCTCGTGCAAAGCCTTCGGATTCATGGCCCGGCACTCTGAGCACGACTTTGGGTCGTGGTCGCACTCCAAGCACTAGAGACAGACAAGGTGCGGATCAGTCACAGACATCGCCTTGTTGCAGGATTTGCAGGCCTTGAAACCGGGGGACAGCTAAAAGTCACCAGGAGTCCAAGACTCATAAAAAACTTTGAAAAAAGTTGAAAAAAGGTTATCCAAAAAATGGCTAAGGGGTAGCTCTCTTCGAATCTGGGCTTAGACTGGCGCGGACAAAGAAAGAACTAAAGTCAGCACGCATGGGCGTCGTCAATGTAGATACTGCAACGTTATTCCCGCGCCCACAATGCAGACAACAGACGCAGAGCGCCACCTACGAACGTGCAGGGGTACTGCTGATGAAAAATCTCTGGATCCAGACTTAGGCCTGGGGAAAATTCTAAAGGTAAGGAATATACAACTAGAAGTCTCTATCAGATTGAAGAATTCACATGACGTCGTACTGTGCTTAAGCCATAACTGCTATTGATCTTTTCATTAAATGTATTTAAATTTTTAAAAAATTACGTTTTTGATTCACAGGGAACTTCATGAAATATCACTGCCGGCTTGTGTCTGGGAGTGTTCCCAAATCGAGGTAATATGGCACTACCCACAAAACAAGAGACTGGACTAGAGTCCCCTCATCAATGAAGGATCAGCTCTTATTCACCCACACTCAAATATACAAAGGTGACTGATAGGCACTCTGACCAATCGTAATTTCGATCACCTGAACTGCCCTTCCAACCATTCAAAGAACAAGGAGTCTCTCTCTCTCTCACACACTCTCTCTCGCACACACACATACACCTCTAGCCAATCCATCTCCCTCTGATCACAACTGAAGATGACATCATACTAATAGCTGACTTTTACATCTTTGATACCAGCATTGGCATACTGCACATCTAGCAGTGGTATAGCATCATAGTGATGAGGACTGTCTGGAACAGAGCTTTCTACAAGTTTACGTTTCCTTGCACCACACAGTCTGATTCACCATATGATGACCTGTTTGGTGTACTCTGCTCTGTTCCATCCTAGTGGTTGTGTTGTGTCCATTGTGTAATGTGATGGTCATGCCTCGTGTTTAATCTCAGAGGACCCTGGGTGGTTACATTACGTATTGGGGACTGGGCAGTTTCAATTGCTGAGCTGTGAAGCTTATCCCATTTCACTCAGAAGAGACAACTGCCTGTTAAACGGGTTTCTTAGTTATTCAATGTATGGTGCTGCTGGCAATCAGTGTGTGAGTGTGTTTTTGTGTGGGTGTGTATACAAGTCAGGTCTAATGTGTATTGTTAAGCTTGAAAAGTGGATATCTCTAAAGTATTTAGTGCCTCTGTGAGTAACTTGACAGACTACTCTAACCAAAATGGATGATCCACGCAGACACACTGCAGCCACTATGTCATTCTAAAATGCTGTGGTCAGAACCCACCAACCTTACTAGCCATGTTCTTTGACAAAACAAAACCAAAACTCTGGCCCCAGAACCCAACGATCTTACTAGCCATGACCTTTGATCACGCAAAGCCAAACCTCTGGCCACTGAGGAGTCTTTGATAAAATGAAGCCAAACTCCTGTCTACTACAAACAGAGCAATGTGTATACAATGCTTAAAAAATCTATATAGTTTAAAAACATTTGCAGTCTCATTAACCACTTATTTATTTATAGCCATCGCCATCACTGGCTAATTATATATGTAGACCAAGAAGTCATTTTGGTGATCCTTTATCTGAGGCCAGGATGTCAATCATAGGTCCTTGAGGGTCGATTACAGATTCCTAGACTAACCAATAATAAGCTGTGTTTTATGTAGATTAATTGAAGGTAAATGTATATTTTCATGTAGTTGTATTGAAAACCTAACATGGATCATGCCAATGCTAGCCATGCTAATACCTGCTGCGACCACCCTGCCCATCAGTTACCCTATGGTCGTCTTACCCAAGATGGTAGCCGACTGCGTTGTTTTGATGAGCGGCAAGGTACTGTCATATGCCTCTTTGGGAATGTACACCGATCGGTCCTTCAGCTTGTTCTTCTTCAGGATCCGGTGCAGCTCATTCAGCACGCCCACCCACTTGCTCTTCTCACTCTCACTGTCCGCCAGGATCAGGATGGAGCACTTGTTATTGCACGCCGACAGCTGTGACGCTGTGACCTGTGGAGCAAGGGAGAAACCACATTTGCACTAACAAAAGACACAATGTGTGTTCTGCTGATGGAGGTGTCCACCCAGCAGTCCATCAAGACCTCCAGACACTGCTACAATGATTGTTTGGCATTACCAAAGAGAACCTATATGTAGTACATCTCTTTGTAGCAAAAATAACAAAGCATGGGTATATAACTACAGTTGCTGAAGAATACTCAATTAATAATCCTACACTACCCGAATTAACTTTTACTGTTAAGTGGAGAAGGTGGATTTTAGTATATTATCAAGTTCGCTATGCCCAAAGACTTCCAAAATCTGCATTTTACTTCACTCACATACATATCATCCAGAAACATCAAAATAACTGTACAACACACACAGATCATAATTTCCTCCTGTATATTACTCCCTCCACTTCACAAAGCTTTACTACACTAGAGTACCGTACAAAACACAACATCTCGTTTTAAGTTACTTGAAGTTTACTTACTCTGAAGATACAGGGAATGTCTTTTCGGTTTGCATGGATAACATCTGAAGCCAGGACAGAACTTACAGAAAAATCTTCATCCCTGACAAAGATAAATAATATTACATGGTGAGAAATGCGACTGCAATAGAGTGAGCACAGTGCCATAATAAACACGGATCGCACATATCTCTATGTGAGTATATATATGCAACACATCCTGAACTTTGAGCTAAACCTTCTGACATTTTTTATATCCTGGATTGTGTAGCGCTGTATCACAAACGAATACATGTGGCACATAATGCAACAGCTTCAAACTAGATTGGGAGCATATTTATATCACAAAAAAAGGAAGTTGTGCTACAACAGCCTTCCCTTCAGTAACTTTGCCTACAAGTTTCTCAAGATTAGCAACAGCATCTAAGTTATATTCGAGGAATTTAAGTACAAGGAAAGAGTCTTCTCTGCTGATACAAGGAGACAGCCAAGTCTGCATCGCTTCCAGGAATGAGGCAACCGGTTAGAAATCTGGTTTGCTGGTGTTCGGCTACTTCTCAGTGGTACAAGAAGCCATGCTGGGGCATGAATCTCAGGCGCTGGGAGGGTGCTGGTGATGTCTCTATGCTAAGACGGCCACAACCTGAAATACATACTCTCCCTTCTTATGTCTGTCTTCTGTTCTCAGACAAAGTGAATTGTACCTCTTTCTCATCCCGTCACCCCCATCTTTTTTCACTGCAGTGCACCTTCGGAGATTCAAGTAGAACAGATTCCTTCAAAAGTGCAGAAGAAAGCAGGTGCTGCATATTACACTCTTCTGGAAAGGTGGGGAACGCTACGAGCTATATAAAGGTCCATGTGCCAAGCCTCTACGGTAAAATGCAGTGCAGAAGCAGGTTTGGGAGCCAACTTGGGAATTATCACTCCTGGACCACAGACCACACTTAAATGGATAGCAACCATCTCTAGCAAAGGTGTCAGCCCTGAACTCAGCATTCAAGAGCCGTCTTAAGACAAGGTCACTTTTTGTTCCATACACCAATGTGTAGAGTGGGTCTAGCACATGGAGCTAGATCAACATTTCTTTTTTTTATATTCAAATCATTTTTATTGAAAAAAGAAATAAAGGAAAAGGAAGAAAGAAAGAAAATGTAAAGTAAAAGACACAAGGTCTCTGACACATGAAATTAATTACATACGAGATCATAACAAAATCATAGCAAATAAAGGCAGGGTAATACACAGTTTCGTGGTTTACATAAAAACTCATATCATGAGGTCTGAATGTGAAGTCCGAATCTAAGATGAGTGTTACATATACAATGCTGCATATACAATGTCCTTGTCCAGGTCCCTGGATTTCCAATTTCCATTTGTGTCCAACATTCCGTGTACTCATTCGAAATGAGTTCCGTTAGGGATGGTGATTTCACCCTTGTGCCACATCAATTTACATTACAAAGTATATAATAAGTAAACTCCACTTTGCTACAGAATATTACACATAACCATAGCACATCACAGAGGATCAAATGAAAATGATGAAGCATCAAGAGATTACCAAAGCTTCTTATGGGATGCGCGCCATGGGGAGGAATGCAGCGCAGGGTTGTCAGCTCCTCTTAGAAAGGATAACCATTCTTGCCATATCTTAAAGGACACCTCAGAGGCGCTCTTCCATTTACATAAGACTACTTTACAGGCCAGGGTGAGCAGTAGGTCAAGCAATTGGCGGTCATATGCATTAACTAGGTTCGGGTCTAGAACACCCCGTAGGACATAAAACGAATTCCCTTGCAGGTTTGAAACTGAAAATATGTTCTATGCAATCAAAAATGTTCTCCCAATATGTTTTCAGAGAGGGACAATTAAAAAGCATATGGGCCAAATCCCCTACAGCTGAGTCACAGTTCCAACACTTAGGGGTATCTCTCAGGTGGAGTTTAAAAAGCTTATCTGGCGTCCAGTACGTTCTGTTTAATAACATGTATTTGGTTTGGGATAATATTGGAGAGACTTTGTTCGAGAAAGCAGTGGTATGAATAGTGTCCCAGTCAAACATCAAGCCCGTAGAGTTGGGTTCCGACTCCCACCGCCTGTGGGCCTTTCTAGGTAGAGGGAGGAGACGTTTATATGTTTTCGAGACAAAATGACCAGCCGCCATGATACGTGTCATATGGGTCTTAAGCCAGGGATCATAGGGTTTAAGAGAGCGTGTTGATAAGAGGACTTTTAGTTTCAAAAAATCATAAAAATCTATCGGTGCCAGATTATGTAGGGCCTGGAGCGAGGAGAACGGTAAAGGGTGTATCCCATCATACTGGGCACTCACCAAATTGACACCTTTCTTGGACCAATATTCCCATTGAAGGGGTTTTCCTTCAATCTTAAGTGAGGGGTTACGCCACAAGGATACCAAGGTAGTTTTTTTAAATTTTCAAGCAGGTTTTGTGGGATTGATCGAGCCGTAAGAGGGCAAGTCTTGTGTTTATTAAAATGTATTTAGAGTGAGGAAGGTGGGAGAAATCCATAGTTAGTAGGGCAGGAAGGGGAACATTATCAATGAGGGATTTCTCAACATCCAGCCACAGCGGGGTGTAGGCCGAGTCTTCAATCAGCCATTGTGCTCCTTGTTTACATAGGAACGCAGTTTGATAATTCCTGAAGCTGGGGAGACCCAGGCCGCCTTTTTCTTTAGATAGCTGTAGCTTCTTCATTGATATCCTGGGTTTCTTCCCCTGTCACAGGAAAGTACCAAAAAGCTTGTCAACCCTGGTTAAAAAGTCATCTGAAAAAGTCATCGGCAACATACTTGCCAGGTAATTCACCAGTGGAGTCACCATCATTTTCAGGGTTTCGGCCCTCCCCCACCATGATAGGTACTTAGGAGACCACCCATCTAGTAATTTGGATATTTTCTTTAGGGTCAAGTTTTCATTAATGCGTAATGTAGAAATTAAGTCCTTATCAAAGTCCAACCCCAGATACTTGAAGCAGTCCGGATGCCAAGTTAGACCGGAGTCCCCCAGCACTTCCCTATTTCCCTGATTATTTAACAATTTAACCTCCGTTTTGTTTTTGTGTAATTTATACCCCGATACCTTTGAGAATTCATCAATAGTAGACATGAGGGCCGTTATTGCCTCCTCCTCTTTTTCCGAAACAACCAGAATGTCATCCTCATAGGCAGTTAGTTTTATTGTACAATCTTTAAAGGGATTCCCGAGATGCCCTCATTGTTCCGTATGTGGTGAAGGAATGATTCAATTGCCAGTAGGAATAAGGAAGGGGAGAGGGGGCACCCTTGTCTGGTTCCTTGCTGTAATTGGAATGATGAGGAGAACGATCCTCCCGCTCTAACTCTGGCCGAGGGGCAGGAATAAAGGGACATAACCATCCTCGTGAAGGACGTTCCTAGGTTAAATTTATTTAGCACTGCCTCCAGATATGTCCAGTCTACTTTGTCGAAAGCCTTTTCGGCATCGAGCGTGATTGCTACAGTAGGGGTGGTAATAAGCTTCGCCTTTTCGAGTACATGTGCTAATGCACAAGTTCCTACTTGTGTAACGATTTATCTGTAAGAGACATTAGTTAGTGATAGATTCCTTACCTTAGAATATCCCCAGGCGTCAGACTGGATCCGGAAATTGTTGCGTAGCAGTACCCTTGCGCGTCGGTAGGCGTCGTCTGCGGCTCCGCGTCCGTCGTCGGCGCCGTGGGCGCCGTGATGATGTCGTCGGAGTACTTAGACGCCGCCTCCGCGTGCTGACGTCAGTTCTTAGACACAGCTTTTCCGCGCCAGAAGCGCTGAGCCATGTTAAAAACCAACACTGGTGCCATTGAAACTAGGGCCCTGAAAGGGGATGACCTTAACCCTAGATATCGGTTCGCAGAATGGGGAGGATGGGTGGGTCGGTAAGGAATCTATCACTAACTAATGTCTCTTACAGATATATCGTTACAAGTAGTAACTTGTGCATCTGAAAGAGACACGTTAGTGATAGATTCCTTACCTTAGAATAGATACCCCAGCAATACCAACCCCGGTGGTGGGTCTGCGAACCAATAATCACACCAGAAAGTCCTGGAGGACAGAACGGCCAAAGAAGCCATCCCTCCGGACTTGACTGTCCAGGCAATAGTGTCTTGCAAACGTGTGCAGCGAGGCCCACGTAGCTGCCTGGCAAAAGTCCTGCAAGGGCACTCCCCGGCCCAGGGCAGTTGTAGTCGCCGTGGCCCGAGTGGAATGAGCCCATAATCCAACAGGGGGCTCCTTTTTAGCCAAGGAGTAACATGCCTGGATACACAAGATGATCCACCGAGAGATGGTCCGCTTGTGCACCACCTTTCCCTTCTTAGCGCCCACGTAACCAACAAAGAGTTGGTCATCCACCCGGAACTGGCGTGTGCCATCCAGATAGAAAGAGAGCGCACGTTTTGGGTCCAGACGGTGGAGCCACTCTTCCTCTTTAGAGGGATGCGGTGGCGGAAAGAAGGTAGTCAAGGTGATAGACTGCCCGATGTGGAAGGCCGTGACAACCTTGGGCAGGAATGATGGCCTAGTCCGCAACACAACCGTGTCCGGATGGACAGAAAGGAAAGGGGGTTTAGATGAAAGATCCTGGAGCTCACTCACTCTCCTGGCAGAGGTGATGGCAACTAGGAAAGCAGTCTTCAGAGTAAGAAGGCGGAGAGGGCAGTTGTGAAGTGGCTCAAAGGGAGCGCACATCAGAAATGTAAGAACAAGGTTCAAGTCCCACTGAGGCATCACAAACGGAACAGGAGGGAACGTGTGTGTGATGCCCTTCAAAAACCTATTTACAATTGGGGACTTGAACAAAGAAGGTTGATCAGGCAGCCTCAGAAAGGCTGAAAGGGCAGAAAGGTAGCCCTTGATAGTGTCCAGAGCAGAGCCCTGCTGGGCAAGAGAAAGAAGGAAGAGAAGAACCTCAGAAAGAGGGGCAGAAAGTGGATCCACAGCCTTTGCTGTGCACTATGCCACAAATCTGTTCCACCTGCAGGCGTATACCGACTTTGTGGAGGGACGCCTGGCTGCCAGAATGACATTACAGACTTCAGGAGGCAAGTCAAATGGCCTCAACTGTCGCCGCTCAATCTCCAAGCATGGAGGTGGAGACTGGACAGGTTCGGGTGGAGGACCGTCCCCTGCTGCTGCGACAGAAGGTCCTCCTGAAGAGGCAGACGAACCGGGGGATCGACTGACATACTGAGTTGCTCCGGATACCAGTACCTTCGTGCCCAGTCCGGAGCCACAAGGATGACTTGAGCCCGGTCGCGCTTGATCTTCTTCAGCACTCTGGGTAGAAGTGGTATAGGCGGAAAGGCGTACAACAGACCGCAGCTCCACTCGCGACGAAAAGAGTCGCCGAGCGAGTGCCGCCTTGGAAATTCCAACGCGCAGAACTGATGAAATTGCGCGTTCTCTTCGGTGGCGAATAGATCTAACCAAGGCTCTCCCCACTGCTGAAAGAAGCCTTGCGCCACGTCCGAGTTCAGACGCCATTCGTGATCCATCATGCACCGACGGCTGAGTTCGTCCGCCCTGGCGTTCAGAGAACCTGCAGGTGTTGAACCACCAGGGTCACGCCCTGATGTTCTAGCCACTGCCAAAGGCGCAGAGCCTCCTGGCAAAGGGTCCACGACCCCACCCCGCCCTGTTTGTTGCAGTACCACATGGCGGTGGTGTTGTCTGTGAACACCTGCACTACACTCCCCCGGACTGAGGGGAGGAATGCCTTCAATGCTAGACGAATCGCCCGCAGCTCCAAAAGGCAGAGGCCTCTGATCTCCGCCTCTCCCATGTGGCCTCCCCAGCCCTGGAGGGACGCGTCCGTCACAACTACGTGCTCCGGTTGGGGAAGGGAGAGGGATCTGCCGCTGACCCAATCGCGGTCCGTGAGCCACCACTGCAGCTGTCTTGCAGTGCCCTCCGAGATCAGGACATGGTTGGAAAGGTTGCCCTGGTGCTGGGCCCACTGAAACTTCAGGTCCAACTGCAGAGCCCGCATCCGCCAACGGGCGTGATGCACTAGAAGGATGCAGGAGGCCAACAGCCCCAGAAGCCGCAGCGTCAACCTGAACGAGACACGGGATAAAGGCTGAAAGAGTGGAATCAGAGCCTGAATATCCCGAACCCGCTGCTCGGGAGGATAAACCCGAAACTGCGCCGAGTCGAGAACCGCTCCGATAAAGAGGAGCTTCTGAGAGGGGCACAGGTGTGACTTCGGCACATTGATGGAGAACCCCAGCTGGTGCAGGAGGTCTGCCGTCGTCTGGAGGTGGCTGACGACTGTCTGGGGCGAGCCCGCCTTCAACAACCAGTCGTCGAGGTAGGGGAAGACTGAAACCCCTAACCTGCGCAGATGAGCTGCGACCACAGCCATCACCTTTGTGAACACCCGTGGGGTGCTGGTAAGGCCGAAGGGGAGCACGGTAAACTGAAAGTGCTTGTGGCCAACCGTGAACCGCAGGTAGCGCCCGTGGGGCGGCAGGACGGGATGTGGAAATAAGCGTCCTGCAAGTCCAACGTTACCATCCAGTCTTCTGGGTCATGGGCAGCTAGGACCTGAGCCAGTGTCAGCATTTTGAACTTCTCCTTCCGGAGGAAGCCGTTGACGTTCCGTAGGTCCAAGATAGGGCGTAGGCCACCTTTGCCCTTCTTGGGTACCAGAAAGTAGTGGGAGTAACAACCACACCCTACTTCTGGCCCAGGAACGCGCTCGATGGCCCCCTTGGCCAAGAGGGCCGTAACTTCCTCCTGCAGAAGCCGCAAATGATCCCCCGGTGGTATTGCGGTGGCATGGCTGGAGGGGTCGTCTCGAAAGGGAGGGAGTAGCCCCTTCAGACGATTTGCAGCACCCACCTGTCCGAAGTGACAGTGTGCCAGTGGAGGAGGTGATGGCGAACCCTGCCCCCCACTGGCGACGCATGGGCCTGAAAGCACGGACTAGGAGGGCTTTGAGGCGGATGCTGCGGGGGAAGGTGTGGACTGACCTCGCCGTTGTTCCCGACCGCCGCCACGGCGGTTTCCACGGCCGCCACCGCGTTGGGTATTACCCTGCGGTGCGTGGCTGGCAGCACTTGTGGGTACACCCCTTCCGTGGCCACGAAAGGAGTGAAAGGCAGCCGATTGCTGGCGCGGGGCCGAGAGGCCCAAGGACTTGGCCGTAGCCTTGAAGTCCTTAAAGCGCTCAAGCGCATGGTCTGCCTTGTTGCCAAAAAGGCGACGGCCATCAAACGGCATGTCCATGAGTGTATTCTGGACATCAGCCGAGAAGTTGGCGGATCTCAACCAGGCGTGGCGACGAATCGCCACCGTCGTTGCCATCGCTCTGCCCAGTGAGTCGGTGGTATCCAGTCCATACCGAATAGAATAACGTGCCGCATCTCGGCCTTCCACAAGGGTTTGGCCGAGTTTAGCCCGTACCTCCAACGGGCATTCTGGCAGCACTTCCGCGACCGTGTCCCACAGGGAGTGGGTGTAGCAGCCCAAGAGGCATGCAGTGTTGGAAGACCGCAGTCCCAAACTTAGGGAGGAGAATACCTTCTTGCCGTATTGCTCATACCTCTTGGATTCCCTGTCCGGCGGGGCCGACGGGAATGCGGTCTGGGAATTGGAGGCCTGGATCACCAGGCTCTCAGGGGTGGGGTGGGTGGACAGGAAACAAGGGTCGCCCGGGGCCGGGCGGTGGCGTCTGGCCACATTCCTATCTACAGGCGAACCTGTAGCGGGCCTGGACCAAGTGCCCAAAAGAACGTTGGTCAAGGCATCATTAAACGGCAGCAGAGGCTCAGCCGAGCTTGACTGCGGTTTAAGGACCTCAGTGAGGAGGTTAGTCCTCACTGCCGCGACGGGGAGATCAAGGCCAAAGGCCTTGGCCGCCCGCGTCAGCACCACACTGTAGGTAGCCCCCTTCTCCGTAGCCACGGTAGGAGGGGAGACAAAGCCAGTGTCTGGTGATGTGTCCAGACCACTGGAATCCCCAAGTCCACCTGTCCAGTCCTCCTGGGAATGACACTCGCGTGTCAGAGGGTCCTCAGACCCCTCCCAATCTTCCTCATCACCCATCTCCTGGTACCCAGGGGTGTCAAATGATGGGGCCGGCTCATGAAAGGTGAACTCTCCGAACAGCGTCTGAAGCGGCGCCCAGCGGCGCCGCTCCGGTGCCGGAGCCGGATCGAGGGAGGCCTCGGGAACGGCGCCGCCCGAAGACGGCGCCGGGTGTGACACCTGAGGGATCGGCGCCGGGGAGGTCGTTAGGTCCACCGGCGACGACCCGGATCCGGAACCGGATCCAGTGGGGCCCTGCGGTGCCAGGCCCGAAGGCGCCGGCGGCGCCGAGGCCGAAGCACTGGACGGCGTCGGGGCCGGAGCCCCCGACCCGCTAGGGCCCACAAACGGGTCCGCTGTGCCCGAAGGAGGAGTGAGAGACCTCATGGCCATGAGGAACTGCTCGATCTCCTCCGGCGTCGTGCGCGGCCCAGGGACCGGAGGGTATGGGGCCGGACGCGACGCCTGCGACAGCGACGGAGCCGCGTGGGCGGTGTCACCTGAACCCCCAGCTGCGTCGAGCGAGCATCGGGGGGAGTCGGAAGAGCGATGACGTCTCTTCGACTTCTTGTGCTTACCTGACGACTTCGACCCTGAGGAGTGATGTCGACTCCCGGAGCTACGATGGCTCCGCTCCTGCGACCGGTCCCTCGACCTCCGTCCAGGCCGGGACCTCTCTCGGCACGGGGCCGACAGCCGGAGTTAGAGTCGCTTTTGAAGTGAGGGCCCGGCAGTCGGAACAGGTCTTGTCGTCGTGGTCGACGCCAAGACAATGGAGACACCGACGGTGAGGGTCGGTGACCGACATCAGTCGGTCGCAATCCTCACAGGGCTTAAAACCTGGCATCCCTACCGGCACCGTTCGGAGTCGAAGACTCGAAAAAGAATGATCAAAAGAGATCAAAAAAGTTTAGTCAAAAAAGACTAAGGTACCACTTTTTCCAGATCTGCGCTGCTGGCGCGGAAAAAAGAAGAACTGACGTCAGCACGCGGAGGCGGCGTCTAAGTACTCGGACGACGTCATCACGGCGCCCACGACGCCGACGACGGACGCGGAGCCGCAGACGACGCCTACCGACGCGCAAGGGTACTGCTGCGCAAAAATCTCCGGGATCCAGTCTGACGCCTGGGGATATTCTAAGGTAAGGAATCTATCACTAACGTGTCTCTTTCAGATGTCCTGGTATTGTCTCTGGATAGCCTATATTTCAAGAAACCTGCCTGGGAGGGGTGGATAAGTTTGGGCAGAACTTTCTTGAGGCGGTTGGCTAAGATCATGGCTATGAGCTTACAGTCGAGGTTGATAAGAGAGATAGGTCTATAGTTTTTAGGGAGTATTGGATCTTTCCCATCTTTGGGCAGGATGGCAATGATAGCTTCAGATAGTGTGCCTTTCGCTTCCCCTGTGTTGTTGATTTCCTGAAACAGGTGTAGGAGTGGAAGTGATAGGAGAGAAGAGAAGCACTTATAAAATCTAACACTGAACCCGTCTGGTCTGGGGGCCTTTCCGCATTTTAACGATTTGATAGCCTTTTCAATCTCCAGGATCGAGATTGGATTATTAAGGTCGACAATGTGGACAGCCTGACCTATGTATGCAGCAAATAATAATGATATAGACAAAAACAAAAGAAATTCCAAACTCCTACCCCGCCCTGCCCTCCCCCCGACCCTCCCCCACCCCTCCCAGCCCACCCATCCCACCCCGAATGAAAATAGTAGGCATGGTGACGAGGAAAAAACAGCGTCCCTCCCATGGCCTTGTACAGAAACTATATTGATAATTGGAAACTGGAGCAACAATTAAAACATCGTAGAACATTGGTTGCCGGAAGCAGTGCATTTATAAACCATTACACTTTTGGTGAAAATCACATGTGATGTAAGCACGGCAAGTCATGTCACACTTGAGACAGTTTGCTTTCTTTACTATAATCCTCTTTGCTACCCACTTTACTACACTCCTCCTTACTACAATCCTGTATAATTCCATCTCTGAGCACAGCTCATAGGCTAATGGGTATAATGACAATAAGGTTTGTCAGTTACATTTAGTCTAGATAGAGATGAGACGAAGGTGTGATCAACAGCTAACGCATTCTGACGAGAGTAACAAGTTACAGATGAGGTACGGAGTCAGCACAGCTATCTGGATAGGCTGCGCCATTATTATTCAGAGCAGATTTAGAGGTGAACCTAGAACAATACACTTAGACGGAAATAACCTGGTATCAAAGAGGCAGGGCATCCCCCTCCCCCACAACATCGTCATTACTTAGGACCTATCTCTGCAACAAAACAACTTAATAACAGAGCAATGTACATAGCAATTATGTGAGATACAACACAGACAGCAGGCAGCTGGAGCATAGAGAAACTCTTTTGGTACATGGGATTAGAGACCTGCATAAGGAAAAGGATACTCATTTAGGAGCAGCTGCTAGATCAACATTTTTCATGAGTTTTTCTCCTCCGTGGTTTCCACCACAACACCGAGCAGGTTAAAGACGAGGCCTGGGCCTGAGTGCTCAGTAATCTGCAGCCTATGGCTCCCAAAACACACAGCTGTCAATAAGTGATAGAAGTTTCTGCCATCCTTCGGATAATCCTTCCTGACTTTTTACAGCGACAGTCTCACTAGCACAGTCCTCACCTTTTCACCGCAATGCTGTCACCTCATCTCCAGGGTGTTTTGCACGGCAGCCCCATCTGCCATGTACAACAGTGGCAAAGCACATATGCTACTGCACTTTCACCACACCTCTTCAAAGAACACAAATACTCTACTGCCCCATCAGATGTTAACCGTGGCCTTTGGCCCTGTACAGCGCTCCATTGCCATTCAGCTAGGATTGCACTATACAAAAGACCACAGGCACACAGACATCCTTGCTGGAAACACTCGCATCACGACAAATCAACCTCTGATCTGACCTATAGCTTCTATAGACGAATGACAGAGCCACTGCTCCAACTGTGATATTGGATTAGCTGCATTATTCAAGGCATACGAGTTATGAGTATAGATATTTTGCACATATAGTATTTAATGCTAAAATAGCACCTCTGAGGGCCTAACCCATTCTCCACTCCCTGGTCCATTTGGTTCATTCCAACTGATGTTTGCCAACATTCCAAATGAGGACAGTTGGGATGACAAGGGATACTTTGTTCTTCGCCATTTCTTCTTCATTTAATAGTCCAAATTGTAAGTTTACCTATGGCTTCACCATTACAAAACTGACAACTTCGATCTTTACCTCCCCATTCCAGTTTAGCAACCTGAAATCCTCATTTTTGTGCCCAGAAGCCCAGAAACCCAAGCAAGTTGTATTCTGAAAATATAAATATTTGGTTTACAATTTTGCCACAGACTGAAGGGACATGCTATGCCACACCCGAACACTTACCTCATGTCAATCACCTGACTGACAACCACAGTGGGCTGAGACGCTTTCCCCTCAGCAATCTCATACAAAAATAGCTTAAAATCGCACACCACGGCCAGCGCTCTCTGCCACCCTTTCTTCACCCCAGTCGGCTTGGGAACCTGTAATACAACAATATCCAGATTGGATACAGATTAACTTTAATTTGAAGTAAGGCATAATAAATCGATGTGTAAACACTGCACAATCACTTTCTTTAGTGGTGATCCACAAAATGACCAACCCCTCTATGAAAGTGATGCTATTCATAATCAAATATTTATCCATTAAATCACTTATTTGTCTTTAAAACTGCATTAACATATACTGCACCCAAATCACAATTGTTTTGCTTGGCCTGCATAGAACAAACGTTTTTAAGGCTTTGCCGAAGGTGAACATGGTATCAGTTCTGTGCAGGAAGCTGGGGCTGGAACTTCCTTAATACTTTGGCAAGAAAACATGTAAAAAAAAAAAAAGAAAAAGGCCAGAATGTGGAGCTAGCAGGTGACTGGTGAAATAATCACTTAATTAATAACGGACTTAATTTCCGTGCTAAAGATGATTATACTGAGGGATTTGTTTGGCACCACATAGTGCATAAAACAAGCATGTGTTCAACACCAGGCTTCGGTTCACAGTTTACACATTCCAGTGTCTATTACCGAGTGTGGGCGAAATCAGGCAGGAATAATAATTTTCAGGAATTCCTTAGAATAATATTCAGAATCAAAACTCCAGAACCAAGAAACAGATGGTGGCAATATGTTTTGGCTACTAAACCTGGAGCTAACAGACTCAGTGGTCAAGGCCTTTGATTCTACAAACTGACAAATAATTCAATTCAGCCTTAATGTATGCACAGGCAGATTACTTACAAGGAACAGCCAACTGCAAGGGGACGCATTAAAAATTGTATTTGAAAACTTTGGTCAGATGTAAGATACATATAGCTGTATTTACAATAGGGGTTTTCATCTCTTGGACTTATAAGTGCCCAGTAGATTCTATGCAAGGAAATGTACTAGTTTCATGCATATTTGTTTTTAAAACAGCTGTGACTAACATCCATGAAATGCATGTTCCAGTATTCTGACACTTATATCAAATCCACAATTCCGTGAAATACGAAAACTACATCACAATCAAAAAAGTGTTTCTTTTGAAACCTGCGGGACAAAAGCCATAATGATCAATGCACGTTAACGCTGAAGTATTTGTGATTTCTATACAGAGTAAGTTCTGCACGGCACTACAAATATAGTATACCCCTACTCCATGCACATAGTTATTGATTGAAAATGTATTTTGCTGTATGACATGGTTCAAAGCAATTATCGAAAACTGAAAAGACTGTGTGGCTAGAAAGCTTCCCACATTCACAATACTTACTCTAACATGACCTTCGTACGCTGTTCCTATGCCTTTCTGTGGATCAATGCCAAGCGGGCCCTTGGTCTGCTCCGGAGGGATTGGGCACACGGCTGGTGCTTTGTCTGCACAGGTCACGTGACAGGAGAAGCCACACACTTTACCCAGAAGAGAAAAAAGAAAAGGGTTCATACATCAGATTTCAGCGTACATTAAATCCTTTGTGACGTGACATACAGTGAGTATCACTGGAAAGCCACAGCTGAACATATATCCAATAATAACAGTCAGGTTCACCTGTCACATTTTGTGCGTAAAAAGTTGATGCATGCACATTGTCCACAAGAACAACCTTCGCGTCTATGGTTGTTAATTTTCCTTCTCAGTTCTTCTCTCCTTTACCACTATCAGTACACGGATCCCACTAGGGGAAAACAACATGACTTCTTTGTTAAAAGGATCAGAAATTCAATATGAGGTCTCACACTCAAAGACCAGACCGCTCCTGATCACTTACAATGCTGTAAATGCACCAACCATAACAGTTTCAGGACTTGACTTCGAAAAGATTAAACTAAATGGGCTAGGAGCCAGAGGACTTGAGATGGCAATGCTGATTCATGCGCATCACGTCCAACAATGCAGATTAGTATATTTATTTATCGTCCATGAGTTCATCTCTAGGTAACCACGCTGTTGCAAGTCCCCAAAACTGGAAAGTTGAGGGCTCAGAAATACTGGTCAGAAAAGGACCATTAGAGAACACAATTGTTCTCGGCCTGTGCCTAAGCACAGAGTCTGTCTTAATTTGTGAAGATCATAATAATTCACTGCTATGCAGCCATACGTTTCTGTAATCTCTCACCATTGTTTTTTGGTTTCTTAAAGGCAGAGTATTGATTCTTCTTTTACAAACTCGTACCACAAATCCGAGGCAGCTTCCAGCCAACAAGAAAGGGCACTGACAGGAGCTTGAGGGGCCCGGGACTTAACCTAAGCAAAGTAATGTGCACCTACTAACACTTTCTTGCAGGTTAAGGTTCAGCAAGACCAATCTCAATGCCCTTCTTACATTGTGTATCTTACTTTTTAGCATGAGGATGCTTGCAGACATTGAAAGCATATAAATGAACCTTGAAAGCTTTCAACCCCAACTTTCAATGAATGTCAAGTCACCTGGATTCATGCTGGACACCAACCTCATCCTCAGAGAACACATTGCCCAAAAAAACCACAAGGGTGGTCTGTACCAACTGTAGAGACAGTGAAACCGTTGATTCCAGAAAGCGACTTCAGAACTGCTGCCTTCGTACTCTTCCATCTAAATGATGGTAATGCTCTACTCCATGGCCTCCCAGACCCCACAATGGCACCCCTTAAGGTCACCCCTTTACGCAGTAGGACGTCTTACCCAGGGCTTCAGGAAAAATCACCACATCACTCCAAGACTGAAGAAAGTCCATTGGCTCCCTATGCTGAC
Organism: Lissotriton helveticus; assembly: GCF_964261635.1. Taxonomy (NCBI): domain Eukaryota; kingdom Metazoa; phylum Chordata; class Amphibia; order Caudata; family Salamandridae; genus Lissotriton; species Lissotriton helveticus. The sequence goes on along the minus strand of NC_136067.1, from coordinate 1,917,931,922 downwards.
CTGCACCATGTTCAAAACCTGCTCCATCATTTATAAAGCCATCTTGACCTGTACCCGGCCTATCTTACAGACCCATCTCTGATGGTTTCTGTCGAACCCACAGTCAGGACACCATCAGACTTCAGTCAAATAAGAGTGAATAAAAAAAACGAGACAGCAGGCCATTTCCATTTATGCACCCAGGATCTGGAACAACACCCCTCTATCCATCAGGTCTGCACCAACACTGCTCCAATGTAGGAAAGAGATGAAAGAGATGAAGACTCTCCTCTTTAATGAACACCACATCACAATGTATTGGTGCAAAGAGCTAACCAGCTGGTGGATGTTGGCATTGGATGTAATGGAGTTTTGGGTGTGCCATTTGCCAGATCTTTCCTAAATTTCTATGACTATTCACAGGACTAGATTATCACTTTTCTTCTCCCCCCCCCCCTCAGTGCCTTTCTGACGCATGGTACGTGTAGAACCCAAGGCTAGGTCAGAGTGGCATGGTAACGCATCAGGTACTGCCATGCTGGGTGAAGAAAGGAAAAGCTGGGGAAGACAGTGGAAAAACCCACAGACAGGACAATGTTCATCTCTGCGACCCACAATAGCCAACCAAATCCTCAATCCACCACTCATTTCCACCACACTGTGCCCCCATTAAATCAGCCATACACCGTCAAACTGTGACTAAGACCACAGCCAAGTCTTTCCCCATTCAGCTTTGTGGGTAAGGTCACTATGTGGATTTCAGTGCCTTCTAAACCTTCACAATTTGGTGACCTTGAGTTCATCAACAGCCTGGGAGTAGGGTTGGAAAGTTCAAAATAGTTCGAAGTGATGCAATATGAAACACCTTGTTTACTGTCATAGTGAGTTTATTAGTGAAGGTATTCTCAAAGATCCTGGGACTTTGGTATCATTGTATACCTTTGGGACATTTCTAACCAGCATCATATTTTGATTTGGAAACGTGAAACCATGACCAATATGTAACCAATGCTGCAATATCTATTTTGTAAATGTGTGTACGAGGTGTGCCCAGGCCTATTAGTTCAATATGTTATACTCAAAATAGTCCACACACTGCACTATTCAAGGTCAAGCCTAGTCAAGCAAAACATTACACATAATTTTCAAGCATCACCTCAACCTCTTCCTTCCACTTGCCCCAAGCAAATTCCTCGCTGGGCTGGGAAACAAGTTCAAAATATTTTAAATTAATGCATTTTTTTTTATTTTTTATAAAACTCACATCAGTTTGTCACAGCTGGTTAGAGATATGCACTAAATTTGGACTGTCTATTTTGAGAGGTTCAGCTGTCTGGTCGCGTTGGAAAGCCTGAGTCAACAATGTGTGTGTTTATAGATCTGTACACTGACTTTCTCTAAATACACTGAGAATGATGTGGCAGAGATTACCAATAAGAGAGCAATAGAACTCTGCAACAAGCAAAAATCCACTTACGGTATGAAATTCTTGTTTATAAAAAGTCAAAAACATACAAAAGAAGGTCACCCTGTGTCTAAATTGTAAAATAATATATCTCGGACTCCTGTGCTGGACTCTGATGGGAACCAGCCGGGTTGCATGTTCAGAAGGGGAAGTTGGAAGAGGAAATCAAATCATTATCAGCTTTTATTTCATAAGTATAAATATAGGTTTCCGCTGCCCTGCGGAAGGGGCGTACAGCTTACAGGCTGAGATAAGCAATGCTCGCCTGGAGAACACCAGCACTGGGCTATGATGAACTGGTTTCAAAATAGCTCTACTTAAACGTTGGCAAAAAGAAAGACAGTGAACCCTATAAAAATAACACCACTGTTTCCAGTCCTTGGATTGTTAGATGTTATTCTAGTGCATATTATTGAATTTGCCTAGGGTGTGGTAGGATATTCTCTGTAATGAACATTTGCTGGCGTACTCCACTGTTCTTAAACATTTCCCTCTTGAAAAAGGCATTTAAATTGTGGGAATGCAGCTGTGTCCAAAGTTTGAAAACCACCTTTATAATTGCGCAAAAAAGAAAAGTTACTTATCTGAAAAAATATCTACTTTCCTGAAACTATAGTCAGTGACCTAAAACCTGCAGGTGTTTTGTATTGTCCTTTCTATATTCCATTTTTGGGTGGGACAATCCTGCAGCAATTGTTACTGTCAGCGTGTAAAGCAAAAACCCTCTCTCCTTTCACAACATCAGCCCCTAGACGCACAAAGAGAGAAAAACAATAGTATTTTACCACAAAACGAAGATACGGACGCATGGGCCCTTGGCGGGAAGTTGTATTGTTATTGTACTCATGAATAAGGCAATACTGAAAGGGGGGTGCCCTCTGACATTTTCTGCCTCGCATGGCAATTAGAACACCTGTGCCTTAATTAAAAAATAATGTAAATAGAATTACATGGCAGTACCAGAGCAGCACTGTCTGTGGGTGGACTGCATCAGAGAAATGTGTTTTTTTTTTTTACTGGAATTGTTTTTCACTTGCATTTGACTTTATTACAAAAATAAAACTATTACATATTTGGTTTTCAAATGTGTTTTTCACTGTATTTAACTTTGTGTGTTATTTTAATTTCTATGCACAATACTGTCTTTCATATGTGTTCGTATGTATGATGTTATTACATATTTTTTCTTTTTCAAACAAAATAAATGGTTAACATTAAAAAATAAATGTAAAAAATCCAAGAATTGAAGCCCCATTGTTCGTTTATAGGGGCAGGGAGGTGTATGATGCTTAGGAAGGATGTCATCCCAGTAATGTAAGGGCACATCACTGCCAGCCTTGTTCGTGGTGCACTAAAGCACTCTGAAGCTGAAGAAAGCGGGCATTTTTGTGCTATAAACAGTTTTAAAAAAATTACAGTAATAACCAAATAAATTACTATGTGGATGTGGCACATCTTTAAAGCGTTAGGCGGCAATCCATACACAAAAATAAAAAATTCTGATGCACAAAAATTAATAAATGAGGGTCTTCATCGAATCAGCCATTAAACCTTAAAATCTGTACAGCTATGAAAAATACTTCCATTAAATAAAAATAAGTGCATGTTTCAAATAAAGTTGGTTCCCATGAGAAATGCTCAATACCAATAAACAATTTTTGAGCCATATGGATATGATGTAATTCCAAGGTACCTGGTTATTACATGCTTGCACTTTAGTTGGAAATGGTCTGTTTGAGTCTGAGATTATATTGGGACATTCTGGTTTTGTTAGATTTTAATGTAAACATTATTTAGAATATAGAACACTTTTTTTATGATTCCAGAAATGAAAGCATAAACTGTACACACAGAAGCTTTCCCTGTGGACATGTTTTGGGGCACTGCATACGCCACACAGATCTTACACTATTTTATTAATATGCAGACCCTACTTCATAGTGTTCTAGAGAAGAGCTACACAAAGTGCCTAGGAAGATCAAGGATAATAGATAGGTATTTATTTGAATAGCATGGAGGAAATGTGTATGGGAAGTAAAATGAGAAAGAAAAAGAAAGATAGACTATATAAACGGCAGAAAATAAGCAGAAGAGAAAGAAGGAAGGAGTGATTGAATGAAAGCCTGTGAACAAAGGCACTCAAAGGAACAATTTTTCTTTGTGGATGGTTACATTGTCTTTGTTAAGAATGCAGTCACTCACTGGTTTTACCCGGTGCCCTATGCGGTAAGAGGTAGTGGCAGTACCTCGTGAACCGCTTGCTCGCCACAGGCTTCAGCACTGAGCTAGCGCTTCCATCTATGTTGTGAGTGTGAATATTTGAATTGGAAATTGTATTTTTAGCCCTTTTAAAAAATCTGTGACTAAAACAGAAAACGGAATTTTAAAATTGTAAAATCGATCGCATTGCCCACACTCACCACCACAACACCCTATTGACTGGTGCAATCGCCGTCATAGGAGACGCTCTCTGATCCGCCTCCCCTCTGAATGCTAGAGGGAGGACACCACTTCCTGTCTCCATACTGCTGGGCGGTTAGCGCTCTAGCAGCTGGGTCTCTCGGGGCTACTTAGGCTGAGCCTGACTTCCTGGCGCTGCGGTAAGAGGTAGTGGCAGTACCTCGTGAACCGCTTGCTCGCCACAGGCTTCAGCACTGAGCTAGCGCTTCCATCTATGTTGTGAGTGTGAATATTTGAATTGGAAATTGTATTTTTAGCCCTTTTAAAAAATCTGTGACTAAAACAGAAAACGGAATTTTAAAATTGTAAAATCGATCGCATTGCCCACACTCACCACCACAACACCCTATTGACTGGTGCAATCGCCGTCATAGGAGACGCTCTCTGATCCGCCTCCCCTCTGAATGCTAGAGGGAGGACACCACTTCCTGTCTCCATACTGCTGGGCGGTTAGCGCTCTAGCAGCTGGGTCTCTCGGGGCTACTTAGCCTTCGCCTTCCAGTGAGCGCGCAGCGATCGCGCGCAGTGGAGCCGAAGAGTAGCCGAAGAGTAGCCAAAGAGTGGCCCGTCTGCGCCCGTCCGCGACAGGACGGGACCAGGGGCCACCCACCCTGCCCCCATGTCCCTCCACCCCCCCTGTGGCCTGGCCTCATCTGGAGACTCGCATATCAGGTACTCCTCTCACTTCCTACGATCTCTCCGCCCCTTAGATCACCACCGATGTGCAGGCAGTGGTTGGCCCAATCCTGAGGATCCTATTCCCTGCTGTCAGTGTGGCTTTCAAGCCACTATTAATACCATAATACCAGGGTCCTTACCCACTCCCAAGCCAGTAAAGCAAGGCTGGAAAAGTTTTTTACTTAATGTCCGCTCTCTCCCGCGTCACTGCATTGAAATATGGGACACTATTCTCAGCCTCAAACCAGAAATATGCTTCCTAACGGAAACTTGGTTAAAACCCCATACTATACCTTCTGTCATGACAGGGATCCCTACAGGATATAAAATCCTGAGACAGGACCGCCCGATAAAAACTGGTGGCGGCACTGCTATAATACACAAAGACAGTCTTCGCATCTCCATATTAGAACAAGCCTTACTTCCATCTATGGAAATAATGATCTTCAAAATAAATACTGGAAGTAAAAACCACTGGAAGGGCGCATTAGTCTACCGTCCTCCTGGCGCCGACACAAGTTTTTCCTTAACTCTCACTGAAATGCTTGCTCCTCATATGAAAGCAAGAGAACATTTCATCCTACTTGGAGATTTTAATGTCCACGCAGATATACCAGAAGACCCTGATACCAAGCTCCTACTGGCAGACCTCGCCCTCCTAGGCCTGCATTTATGTAACAGTGGTCCCACCCACAGAGGTGGCCACACCCTAGATCTCATCTTTTCTAATGATTCGTCAATATACTGCCATCCCCCCAAATCAGTACACTGGTCCGACCACAGCATGCTGGAATTTTCTTTCATGCAATTGACCAAATCTCCCGATTTTTCTGCCACCATGAGTATTAAACGTAGACCTTGGCATAAGGTTACTCCAGAAGCATTCGCAGAAACCTGGAAAACACCAACTTTTTCCGACTCTGACAATTCTGACTCGGCCCTTGCCAAACTAAATGCCACCCTACTCGACACAATTAACCTCCTAGCCCCTCAAAAACTGGTCAAATTACCAACAACCAATAACAAAAAAGAAAAATGGTATACTGAAGCATTAAAAATTGAAAAACAAAAGTGCAGAAAATTAGAAAAACGATGGAGGAAGAACCACTCCAGTGAAAGCAAAGAGCTTTACCAACAAGCTGTCTCCTCTTACTATAAAAATATAAAAAAGGCAAGGAAGACCAGCCTTCAATCCCAAATAAATGAAGCTGACAACTCTTCCAGAGAATTATACAAAATTCTAAGATGTTTCACCAACCCCATAGCATGTGAAAGTCCGGACACTTTCTCTCAGGATTTGTGTGATAAGATCTCACAATTCTTTGAAGATAAAATTGACACCATCTATGACAAGATATTGGCCAAACATCCCAACAACACAGAGACGACTGATGCTCTTTGTCCACAATCTAACTCTGAGACTTTCACTGAAATCCCAGAAATTTCTGAGGTTGACATACAATCTCTATTAAACACAATAAAAACTGGGTCCCCCCTCGATCTGCTTCCCTCCAGAGTGATGAACCTGCTTAGCACTGCCCTCTGCCCCATTATCCAAAAAGTTTTGAACCTATCCTACAAAGAAGGTAAACTTCCTCAGCAATGGAAAGAGGCAGTGGTGAATCCTATTCGGAAAAATGCCACCTCCCCTTGGACAGAGCTCGCCAACCTCCGCCCTATCTCTCTGCTGCCGCTCCTGAGTAAACTGGCCGAAAAGCATGTTAATATCCATCTGTCCAGTTTCATAGAGGAGACAGGGGGCCTGGACCACTCTCAATCTGGGTTCAGGCCCAGCTACAGCACCGAATCAGCCCTCCTCTCCGTGACTGATAACATCAAGATGTCACAGGATAGAGGAGGCTCAATGATTCTGGTGCTGTTAGACCTGTCGGCCGCCTTTGATACTGTGTCCCACAAGATCCTCGTGAGCCGTTTACAGGGAGTAGGCATAGGAGGACAGGCCCTTTCTTGGCTGGCGAGCTTTCTGTCCGGGCGCTCACAATCTGTCAGCTTGGGACCTTACCGCTCCTCCTCTAGGATGCTTACAAAGGGGGTGCCACAGGGCTCATGCCTAAGCCCCACATTGTTTAATGTGTACGTGGCCCCCCTTGCTGAGATTGTGAGAAAACACGGATTCACCCCGGTGTCCTACGCTGACGACACCCAACTTCTCTACCCTTTCCATTCCCTAAATTCCAATGTTAGGGATAATTTCGCGGAAGGCATGAGGGCTATATCCAGTTGGATGGCGGTTAACCGCCTCCAATGCAACGTTGGGAAAACGGAGCCAATGCTCTTTGGAAAAGCGTCCATACTATGGTCCCCTGACTGGTGGCCCTTAGACCTGGGACCAGTACCCACCCCAAAACTAACAGTTAAAAATTTGGGGGTGAAGTTAGACCAAAATCTAACCTTAAAGGAACATGTGAGTACAGTGGCGGGGGCATGTTTCCACACAATTGGTCTGCTAAAACGAATCTTCCCATACTTATCAGACAATTACAGAAAGACCTTAGTGCAGACCTTGGTGATGAGTAAAATTGATTATTGCAATGGACTCCTAATACAAGCCAATGAGAGTGCCATAAACCGCCTCCAGGTAGTCCAAAACACAGCGGCCAGACTGGTTTTGAATGCCCCCCCGAGAACCCCTTCCAAGCCTTTGTTGCGAGAACTTCATTGGCTGCCTATACGGCAACGCATCAAATTTAAAATCTGTTGCATAGTCCACAAATGCTTGTTCGGGAAAGCCCCTAAATATCTGACTCAAAAGCTGCCCCTCTACAAACCTGACAGAGCACTACGATCAAGCAATCAACTGTTGATAAAAACCCCTCTGGTTAAAAAAACCAGACAAGGTGGCAGAGCCTTCTCTCTGGTAGGGCCCAATCTTTGGAACAAACTTCCTCCCGACCTAAGACAAACCTCTAACCATCCCTCTTTCAGGAAAAAACTAAAAACTTGTCTATTTCTGGAAGAATAAATATTCCACTGTCAGCTGATAACCACAACCTCTGTCAACACCTGCCATGCTACCTGCGAGCAAAGCGCGGAGATACCCCGCAAGGGGTCGATTCTTGCGCTATATAAAAAAATATAAAATAAAAAAAAAAAAAAAATGCAGTATACTGGGGTGGGTGAAACACAAATGTGACTTACACGGTAGCAGATATATATGTTAACAGGGTTGCTGACTTACAATAATTCTAGGGGGCCTTGTACTACAAAATTGCCAGGGCTGCTTTAGGTTCCCTGTCCGGCCCTGCTATCAAGACATCTATCAAAAAATGGTCACTGCAACAGGAACATACAGAATACGGCTACGGCAAACATACTTTTCTTCGCAGTGCATTGCCTTCCGCATAGTTTTTTTTTACGGACAGACACTGGCCTATTGCCCATCTTCTTTGTGGTTGTTTTCAAGAAAGTAAAGGGAAATGTTTAACTTTGTCTTCCTCTAGATGTGAAAGGTCTACATATTGCACTTCCTTTCCTTGTGATGTAACTTCCTTTTTAGGGGTCACAGACAGTTCATAATGTGCACGAGAGTGGAAGTAAGGAAAATGTTGACAAAATAGTACCACATAGGATATATATATATCCGTGTCCGAGGAGTTTTTGCGGCAGGGCGGGAGCTGCTTTCTGCTGCTGAGACGCGGTTTTGAATATATATATATATATATATATATATATATATATATATATATATATATATGAATGAAAAGTATCAGTTGTAGTCAGCAGCACTCTACTTACTTCACTCTAGCTTTCACTCAGTATGCATGCAGAACAGATCACCGTGATTGATCTTACCTTCACAAGTGCATCCTTGCCGTATCAAACCAACCATAAGAGACGTGCATTGATTACATTTCGTTGGTGTATTAAATGATTTCACTGTAAACTGGTGTGCTTTGGGCTGCAAAAAAAAAAAGATATCTTGCTGTAGTGCACATTTTCTCCAGTACTGCTTCTCTCTGTAGCCTACAATCTACAAATTACACAGGTTAACTTAAATACCAAAAATACTGACATATAGGCAACATTAAGTAATTAAAGGGCAACAATTTGATTATTTTCTGGGATCCCTCGAATAAGGATCAGTGAAGAGACTCGAATGTAGTGAACGTAGAGGTTGAATCTGTGAGTAATTAGTAGCTGGATCTTGAGGTTCATGTGAAAGAAGCAAAGTAACTCTCAATAAGACATCACCCAGCAGGTTAGTTGCATATAATTGTGTGCAGAAGAACCATGGGCTAATTTATTGGGCCAGACATTTTTTTTTTAACCAGGGTCACAGTGGCTTATGAAAGACTGGTCTCTTTGTGAAGTGGTACAAACAGGCTAGGAAGTGATGCAATGATAACTCAAATGTTTAAAGTAATAGCCCAGTGAGCAAAGAGAAAATTCAGGTCTTGAGTAGTCAAGTACTTTGGCGTGAGTGTAAATAAGGATACACCTATGCCCCAAAAGTCTCACTGGGTATTAAAGAATGAGTTGGCACCAACAGGTCACTATGCTTCAAGCAAGCTCATTTTGAAATTTACGCGACTTTCGCAGTATTATGAAAAAAGGGAGAGCTTCTGGTACAAGCCACTCGAAGGTAGACTAACACGCCGCACATTAATATACTTTTCAAAAACTGTCTTGAGTATAGCGGTGCCCTATCAACCTCCTACTGTACTCTACAGTACCACTAATCCACGTTTCAGAAGATATCAAGATTACGGCAGCTCAGTACAAAACACGTCCGTTCAGTTTTCCCAAACCTTTTTAATGAATGTTTTCATGTAATTATATACACAAATGTATTGGATGGAATAAATTGTGTTCTTTTTTAATAATGATTTGTTATTGCTAATTTTTGAAGTGTGTATTTCTTGACATTGTAGCATCATTTGTTCCTATTGTGTTCCATAATTCTATTGACCACCAGCATTACGTATTCTGTGTTTCTATATCCCTAGGAAATGGGACTGTATTAGGGATTTTTTTTTGCTTCATATCAATTAGAATGAACATAAGTTACTTACCTGTAAACTGTGGTTCTCCAATATTGGTATCTTTCACAGATTCACATGCTTGAATCATTCCCCGTCGTCGAAGTGGGTGTCCCACAGTACATTCAAAGCAGTAAGTAAGGACTTTAAATTGAAGTTAAAGAGAAAAAACATTCATGTTAACATCTCGTCCTAGTCATTAGGAATGGTCCAAATTCCAGTCAATAAGGCGACGGCCCCCTGTAGAACCCTCACCACGGGGGCACCAGGCTCTGAGCACAAGTGAAATTCAAGTGTATATAAATAACTTGGGGAGCCCCAATGGGGAGAAGAGCGGGTCTCATGTGACTATGAAAGATACCAATATTAGAGAACCACAGTTTACAGGGAAGTAACTTATTTTCTTCTCCAGTATTGGGGTATCTTTCATAGATTCACATGCTTGAATTCGAATAGATAGCAGTAGTATTGTAGGTATGTATGCTGATAAAAGACATGCAGTAAAACATACATAATCCTGTACATAGTAAAATGCTTCACAGATACATTCGTAGATATATACACATATATCTATTGGCATTCACCTGCATATATGTATATAAATATACAAGTGTACATAACAATGTGTACACGAAAAAACAAACTTAATTCAGTTATCAACCAAATAAAAAGAATAGACAAAACATATGGGAAGGAAAGAGGCTCATCTTATTGAAAAAGATCATGAAGAAATGATTGTCCCACAGCTGTGTCAGCATTGCTTGTGGCTTTCAAACAGTAATGCCTTGTAAATATGTGCCTTCTGGACCATGTTGCTGCTCTGCAAATCTGCTATAAAGGCACACCGGCAAAATGAGTTATCAAGCTTTCAATGTTGAAGATAGTGTTTTGCCTGTTTGTTGATGGCATAAATGTATAGCTGCTGAAATCCAACGTGCTATATTCTGTTTAGTAACAGGATATCCCTTCCTGACATTTCCATATGCCACAAGCAGCTGGTCAATTTTTAGGATGCTGGTGGTCTTCTGCAAATAGAATTTGATACATCTCTTGGGATCTAAAGAGTGCAAAGATCTTTCTGCTGGTGTTTGCAGATTTGGGAAAAAAGTCTTTATCATTTAGAAGAAAATCCAATGGGAACTTAGGGAGGGTGGTAGGATTGGTACAAAGTATAAGCCTTTTAGAAATTGTTTGCTCTATGATAGAAAGAGGCGACCCAAAGTTGGTTGGTGCAGTTTTCACTCATGGTTGGCCGAAATTGACCTGCTCAGGGAATCTGCAAGGATATTGGCCACTCCTGGAACATGTCCAGCTATTAAGATTATCTCATGTTGAATTGCCCAATCACAAATTTGATGGGCTTGTAAGACAACGTGTCGATTTTGTCCATCCTTGTTTGTTTAGATGGAGCATGCTTGTAGTATTGTCTGTCCAGGTTAAAACTGATGCGCCTGAGATTTTTGAAAGAAAGGACTTCCAAGCCAGGAAAACAGCCTTGAGTTCCAACAGACTGAGTTGTAGAAACCGTTGCTGGCTGTCCCATTTGCCCTGGACTGTTAAACTCTCCAGATGTGCTTCCCATCCTTCGATGGAGGCGTCAGTCATAGAAGTAATTCGGAGGATCTATTAAGAACGACTGGCCTGTGGCTGTGTTCAGAATGTGAGACCATTATTGACGCGCATCTTTCTTTTGTGGTGTTATCCAGATGATCTCCTCAAAGGACCCTGAGATTTGTAACCACTGACTGTCTAGTTCTTCTTGCAAGGATCTCATCCTCAAGCGGCAGTTGGGAGTGAGGGGAATGCAGGAGGACAGCATTCACAGAAGCGGTTTGTACTTCCGTACTGAAATGGACTTTCTTACAAGGAGTAAAACTGCTAGCCTGCAAATCCTTTCATGCCTTTCCAGCGAGGCGAAGGTCTTTGCCTGTTGTGTGTCTATGTTGCTCCTACAAACATTCTGACCCTCGAGGGTATTAGCAGAGACTTTGGAACGTTGATGAACAGCCTGAAGGACTGGAAAAGGCACCGGTATTTCTGAGTACGACTGTTTGCCACTGTAAAGAATTTTGCTTTCATGAGACAATCGTCCAGCTAAGGGAAAATTTGAATCCCTGCTTGACGTAGATGGGCCCCCACCGATGCTAGAATCTTGATGAACACTTGAGGAGCCGAACGAAGGCTAAATGGTAGAATCCAGAACTGATAGTCCATGCCAACCACTCTGAAGCATAAGAAAATCCTGTGCTTGGGGGGGGGGATATGAAAATAGGAGTCTTGAAGGTCTAAGGTAGTGATTTGATCTCCTTGATTCACTTATTGAAGCACCTTCTGAAGAGACCACATATGAAAGGTCTGTTTTTCAAGAATTTGTTGAGGCAACATAGGTCCAAGATGGGGCGCCATTCCCCGATTTCTTTCTTATGAGGAAAACTCTTGAATAAAATCCTATTGCTCGCTGTGCGCCTGGTACCACTTTGATCGCTCCCTTGTGCAACATGACCTTTATCTGAGATAGTAATTCCATTAGATGAGAAGGCGGAGGACCAGGGCTTGGGCAATTTGGAGGGATTTTCTGAAATTCTAAAGTGTGAACGTTGGAAACTATATCTAAGACAATCTGTTGTTATCGTTGACCATTTGGGGCGGAATCAGGAAATCTTTCCACCAATTTCGCAAGACCTGGTGGGGATTGTGGCCGGCACTGGGTATTTGTCACTGTTTCTTGGTGGCCTCTCTGCCTCTGAAGGCTCTCTCAAAGTTTTTTGAGAGAAACCTCTGCAGATTTTACAGTCTCTCACCTGGTGATCAGGGTGAAGGCAGTAGATACACTTCTTGAGGCAATCATACGAGTGTAGTCTGAGCTTCTCACAGAAGTCAAAATGCATAAAAAGAGTCCTTTTTGTAGAAGACATGCTGATCTGAAGAAGAAAATTGTTCAGTAGGCAAAAACCTCAATGTCAAAGTTATTGCTTACTGCTTTTCATATACTGTGGGACTCCCTATTCGACGACAGGGAATAATTCAAGCATGTGAATCCATGAAAGATACCCCAATACTGGAGAAACTATATTTTATCATCCATTAACTATTTCATTTGTTTTTAAAAGCACGAACAGCATATTCAGGAGTTGATATGCTTTTTCATAGAATGTTTCAATGGTATAGGATCATAAAGAACAACGGAAGGTACAAATAGGGAACAAACTTTACAGAGAGTGATCAATAGATAGCAGACACATTTTAAGTAAAATATGATATATATTGAAGCATTCTCTAAACTGAAAATAGTAATTCTGCCTGTACAAACTACCAGTTCGCACTACCTAAGTGGCAGTATTTCCCCATCATCTATTTGTGCTTAGGTTCATATAGGAATGCGACTCTGAAGCATGCAAACGTTTTCCAATTGCCACATTTATGTAAATTGAACTGGATCATAATCTGTGCTCAACCAAGAACTGCTTACGCATAGATAGTGCTTTCCTTTGAATTTTGTGCTTGGGTGTAAAAACCTCGACGAAAGAAAATGATAGCAATTAAGTAAAATACTAAAAGATTGTGATATGGTTTGAACACACTGAAGAAAGTAAATGATACAAACTTAGTAAAATAAAACACTTGAACAACTGGATAGCTGGTAAGACAATTCCTTCACAATCCAATTACCTTTGGCGTGGAGGCACCTGAACTGATGTACGACACTCTCATTGTTGGTGTCTGAATGGATCGGGGAGGGCGATCCGTGATCTGCAAAATGACAAGAAGAGCAAGTTATTGAATATCATTCTCTGGTGATGGGATATTTGAAGCAATTTATTCAAAAAGAGAGAAAATCAAAGATGTTTCTTTGCCCAATGTGACTTCTAAGCTATGAACCAAGAGTAAGGTTAAGCTAACGGTGAGAGCAAGATGGCTCAGTTGCCCTCCTACCTCCTGTGATCTGCAGGTGACAAGTGTGGCAGGAATCCTATGTCCTAACAAATTATTATTATTCAGTTTGTCACAAGCTGATTTGAATGCCACTGTGCGCTTCTTATACAACACTGTTACACGTGTCAAGTTTACAAAATACTCATTTGGTAGCAATAGAAAATAGAAGTCCTTGAAGTACTGAGCATACTTTTCTGTATGCTCAAGTATGCTCTTGTGCATCAATGTACATTCTATTTTTGCAGCAAACAAAGTGAAATTAACTTTAGGTCACAATGACTATGACTGAATTAGTACAAGTACTTTAAAATACACATATGTTAGATATGCTAAGCGAATTGTTTCTGTATCAATACATTGAGAGTATAAACAACAATCACCTTTGTCCAAACAAATATTAAGATTGCGGCTAAAAACAATTCCTCATCTTCTAGCACATTTTAAGATGCTAATTTGCAAGTTTGGAAATGGAACAAATTTCTCCACCTTGCAATTTAGGAGACAACAATGCTTACTACTTTCACCGGTGTACTCATTTAAGCATGGACATGCGTTCTTCAGAGACAGTTCTTCAGAATCTCCAAGGCGGACTGCTTTGTTGATTCTAAAAATTCACAGACATTACAGGGTAGAAATACATTTCTACTTATGAACTCAGCTTGTCAGGGATTCAGACCCCTGTACTTTTCAAGTGTTTCAACAGGGAAATGCTAAAACGGTAACTGGTAATCTGAAAATATTCCACAGCAGACCAGTTCCCGGTGCACCGGTAAAATGACCGGGGAAAAATGGAATCCAACACAATGTACTCAATTCAGAAAGGTAATCATAGATCTGCACTCGTACAAGGACTATTTCCTCAAAGTGGCAGATTGATAGTTTCCCCTTATTCACAAAACCCAGCAAAGGTATGCCTGGAAAACTTTAGCAGTGACAGATTTAATGAGAGATGCATCAAGGGATACTTAAGCTTTTTGCTTAATGAATTGAGGTGAGGCACAGACTCAGAGATTCTTTTGGACAGAGTTCAGTAGGTGAAGCATTCACCAGCATCTTGTTAACTACTGGTGCAGAATGGGGGTGCAGCCACAGATTTGTAACCATATAAGTCACTTCTGGTGTAAGGAGACAATGGACCACTGAGCATTTTTATGAGATAAGAAGAGAGTCAGTACCCTCATGACTGTGGAAGCTCAGCTGCCAGTGTTTTAAGTGAAGAGATTCCCTTCCCACCTGAGCCATCAAGACCCAACTGAATAAAAAATGTAAATCCCCCTTTCCCTTTAATCGATGAGTTTAGCTGCTTAGTCTTCTACTATCGCCAAGCACCCTAATTCTATTCTTGTGATGAATCTCGGTGTACAGCTCCAGGCAAGGGAGCCTTTTCCTGGATTCTGTCCCCATGCACCCAGGGTTAAAAAAATAGCTACCTTACATTTGCTAGTATGCAATTGTCAAACTACTGCTGTGGTAGACACCGGAAAGTCACTGCCTAGTTCTTCAAGTAGGTCAGTATGTCGTGCATAAATGTAACCCTTTCTTATTTTTATTTAATTCAAAACCTATTCAAATATTTTCTCTACATTTACTGATCTGGGATGGATCAGTAAATTAAAAAATATGAAAATGAAGTACCGCAAAAGTGCTTTTATTTATAAAGCGGAAGGGCTGACAGCAATTTGCTGTCTGACCCGCCCAAAAAGCTAAAATTAATAAAGAAGAGTGGGTCTGAGTAGTGAGTTGGGGGTGTGGGCTGGAAAAGAAATACATGAGGGAGTGAGCACCCGGTGGGCGAGGGTGACTTACAAAGTAGAGAACAGCAAAGGTCAAAGGGAGAAGCACACGGACAAGAGCAACATGAATCAAAAGGGATAGAAGGACATGGATTAGAAAGAGCAACATGGACCACTAAGGGAGAGAAGCACACAAAGGAGACGGCTGAAAAACACATGCACTCTCAAGGAAAACTTAAGCAAAAGGAAAAAAAGTAGTCCCATAAAAGTGGACGCATGGAGGCTAATTACAGGGAAGAAATAAACCTAAATAGACAAAGCAAGTCACTGAATAAGAAGAAAACAAATGATGGTGACAATAAAGCCACTTAATGGTAAATAATGGGTGGGCTTTAACCCCACTGCAAGTTCTTGGAGAGCTGACCTAGGTCTTCTGCAACGAGACAGCTTCTTCTGTCTGGTATGCACAACCTAAAAATGACACACAAATGTTATACCCTTCAGGAAGGCTTGACATCACTATCACAGCTCAGACTCCGGTAGAAACAGATACTGTTAAGTCTTCTGTCATTTGTCTGTGGTTATCACTTATAAAACCACTTCAGAGTTGCTTTGTCATGGTAAATAAGTTGGCCTGCAAAGTAGAGTGCTTCATGTAGTTATAAAAACAGTCTATATCTGACAAATCTCTATAGTCATGGTAGTGTTCACTTTCAGTCTTTGGAGCTATATGAAAACACACAGGCTAGTAAAACTGCCATGATGAGGCTCATGCTTTGAGGGGCCTGGGCATGAAGGTCCATTGTAATGGCATGGGCCCATCAAGAACAAGCTTCATCTTCTATACACTGTAAGAGTCCATATACCTAAAGAATAAAGCTGGCCAGATGGTCCATTTCTTCTTGATCTGGTAATGGAAGTTGTTCAGATGAAGTCTACAGTGATCCTATTTCACTCTTTACTCTGCTAAAGATAGCCACTTTGGTAGCAGTCACACACAGTTGCTACTTACTAACTCATCTTGCAAGTCAGAAAAGACTTTTAGACTTGCAAAATGGGATTTTCGACCCATTGGAAATCACAATTGGGAGGGACATTAAAGGGGCTTCACTGAATAATTGCGAGTTTTAATTATATTTATCAATGGTTTGCAACTGCGGTCGCAAACCACTGATCCATTGCCAACACCTCAAAGTAGGTGGTAACTGTGTCACAAAGAGGGAAGTGTCCCCTTTCGACACCTTCACATTTGTGAATCATGCTGGGTGACCTCGTAAGGGAAACATTTGGGGGAGAGACATTAGGAAATGGTCCAAGGGACCACAGCCCGCTCCTCCTGATGTATTCCCAAATGGGATTTCGTTAAGAAACATGGACTGCTAAAAAAAAAAAAAATAATCTCTTAGGAATGCAAACACAGTAATGATGGTCTGCTGTTTGTTTAAGTCCGTTATCCCTCTGTTAATTGTGAATCGTGGGTAAGGAGTCTCAAATAGCAGTCTACCTAATTAATATCCACTAGGCAGGTTGTTCAGCAACCCCTGCAAATGGAAATTTTGGGATATGCCATATCACGACTGGTTGCAAGACAAGATCAGAGACAGTGCACAAATAGTCAGTGCACAATTTGCAACTACTTCTGCAGCCTGCCTCTTGTACACTGGGCCCAAGGTGTGACTTTTACTTTCAAAATGTGGAGAATTGTTTCAGCATGTCAGACAGTACAATGAATATCTTTTTTTACAACAGCTACATTAGGTATCAGATTTCCTATTTTGTGCAGAGAAGCTTACATAGACTTGACATGCAGGTCTCACATGAGATCATGCAGGTTCTGCTATCAGCTAACCTTTCATATACCCTATCTTGCCTTTCCAGCCCACAAAATTTTAAAGACGTAGTTCTCGCTTCAATGTGTTTTTCCACCTAACTTCCCAATTCAACCACTACCTGCCCACAAAACCCCAAATCTGCAGTTGTACTTCCTATACTAAAAAAAATATAAATATTTTATAAATACTATAAATACTGCTGACCCTTCTCTCTGCCATCCAGTTTCCCATCTAACATTCAACCCTAAGTTAACTGAGCTCATAGTTTTCAACAGACTTACTACTTTTCTATGCTATCAGTACTTCTTTAATCTTTTCCTGTCAGGCTTCCAGGCCTTCCATTCAACTAAAATCGCATCCTTGCATCCGGTTAACGTATTCCCCTGCTCCACAAAATCAATCTGCTATCCTCCCTCTTCTTGAACGATCTATAGCATCTGACATTGTAGATTACACTACACTACACTACACTCCTCCCATCACACCATTATTCCGAAGGCCTCCTCCAATCTTCAATAATTCTTTTCTTATGTATCAGATTGCTCATCCTAAGTGGACTGGATGCCAAAAGACCATCACAGACCCCCTCTGAAGAATCAGTCCTAGACCAACTCCTTTTCTATCTATATGCCACCTCCTTTGGGGATATCATTTCCTCCTAGATTTTCATCTATCACCATTACACCAACAAAAACAATTGACAGTCTCCTCCTACTTCCAACACATGCATCTGACTGCCTCTCTGGTATTGGGCATCAAACAGGCCTTAGGATTCTAATGCAAAACTCCTCCAAACTGAAGTGCTTATACTGTCCCTCCTCATCTGTATTCCCTCATCTGCCTAGTTAAATCCACTCTCCATCAGACATCTAGACTCAGTGAGTCAGAGAAGATAACAGGGCTTTAGCAGGACAAATTTGCATATTTTCAAGCAAAAGCCCTACCTCTAATGGCTCAATGTCACTTGTGGTGGACGGTGACCTGGATCTTGAATGCATGTGTGACTTAACCTCCTCGTCCCGTGAAGGCGTATTGGACATAGTAAAGTTGTCAACGGAATCAATCTGTGAAAACATACAACACTGGTTAAACACAGCTCTGTTTTTAAAGCCAACGATAACGCATGCATTGTTTATCATGTGTCATTTTGAATTCTAATAGGCTACATAGGACAAATACAGCAAGAAATGCAAAGAAATCTTATGTTCACTCAGGAGCAAGCACTTCCCCATTACTATGAAGATTTCTCAATTTAGAAACAAAGCAAACATTATATTTTAACTCGGATTGTGTCTTATTAACATACACAACATATTTCCGGTGTTCTTATTTTCTTATGAATATTAAGCCATCGCACATGCCACTCAGGTAGTTTAGTTGTACACAAAGTAGTATGTATTATTGGGGATCAGAGAAGATCTGGTATAGCCGATGGCTTTAATGTGTCTGAGGAGACACTGATCTCTGGACAAACTGTGCAAGTTATTCACTTGCTGCGGGTAAGATGAGGGCTAAAACTGGAATCTAGGACACCTGGGATGTTCTAGTCAAATTCTTCAGATATCTTCAGATACTATTTACAGGGAACTTACCTTGCTCAAAGAAAATAAATATCTTACAAATTTCAAGGACAGAAAAGGTTGATGAGATGCTGAAATTTGAAATTTCTTCTTCGTAACATCCACTGAATATCTGACATGTATATCACAATAGCTCATGTGTCTGCCACTACCTAGAGTAAAGCCTTTTAAAATTGTCGTATTCAGCCCTTTAAACTTGTGCTGAACTAGAATGTCTCCGTGTACATCCTTTGCCAAGGTATACAGATAATATCACTTGCCAGATCCTAGGCAGCCATGGGATAGATATGTGATACAATTAGTAAGTCCCTCCGAAAGATGGAACACAGCAGGTGAGGCAGAGCTTCACAGACCTGGTCGGTTCACCTCGCTGAATAAAGGTAAGAAGAAGCGTTGCAGGGGCTTAACACAGGCCCCTGCATCACAGGGGGAGGCCCAATTCAGCCAAGATCCATGAACATCAGAGTCTGCTTCAGTTACCTTATCCCCCATTAGTAATCGTTAGCACTTTGTGTGATGTCCTCCATTTCTACAGCATGTATCACTGCCCTAAAGTTACACCGACAGACTAGATCCTGGCATCTATATTACCACAACTGCTGCAGGAACCTCACAAGATAAAAATAATTACAACTATCTTTACAGTGCAAAAAAGCCATAAAGTGTGTCATTTGCACAGGCAAAAAATAATCTAGATAAAGGGTTCAACACTGAAAGTCCTTGGACAACCAACATAACAGAAAAGGTGTTTTGTAGTAGTACCTTTCCAACCACTAGATGAAATAGGACAAAAGTATTACAACTAATCCTAAAATTGTGATGGGAGTGCATGTATCATTGCCTTGCAAGTTAGTGGGGGTGTACTCCAAACTGCATTTTTTTACCAGCTCCAAAAGGAGGGGTTCTCCTAAACTGCAATGACCACTGTCGCACAAGTTACTACTTGTGTAACGATATATCTGTAAGAGACATTAGTTAGTGATAGATTCCTTACCTTAGAATATCCCCAGGCGTCAGACTGGATCCGGAAAATTTTGCGTAGCAATACCCCTGCGTGCCGGCAGGCGTCGTCCGCGGCTCCGTGTCCGTCGTCGGAGTCGTTAGCACCGGAATGACGTCGTCGGAGTACTTAGACGCCGCCCATGCGAGCTGACGTCAGTTCTGATTCACAGCTTTTCTGCGCCAGATACGCAGAGCCATGATAGAACCAACACTGATGCCATGAAACTAGGGCCCTGAAAGGGGATGACCTTAACCCTAGATATCGGTTTGCAGAACGGGGAGGATGGGTGGGTCGATAAGGAATCTATCACTAACTAATGTCTCTTACAGATATATCGTTACAGAAGTAGTAACTTGGGCATCTGAAAGAGACACGTTAGTGATAGATTCCTTACCTTATAATAGATACCCCAGCAATACCAACCCCGGTGGTGGGTCTGCGAACCAATAATCACACCAGAAAGTCCTGGAGGACGGAAAGGCCAAAGAAGCCATCCCTCCGGACTTGGCTGTCCAGGCAATAGTGTCTTGCAAACGTGTGCAGCGAGGCCCACGTAGCTGCCTGGCAAATGTCCTGCAAGGGCACTCCTCGGCCCAGGGCAGTGGTAGTCGCCATGGCCCGTGTGGAATGAGCCCTTAGTCCAACAGGGGGCTCCGTCTTAGCCAAGGAGTAACACGCCTGGATACACAAGATGATCCACCGCGAGATGGTCCGCTTGTGCACCGCCTTTCCCTTCTTAGCGCCAAAGTAACCAACAAAGAGTTGGTCATCCACCCGGAACTTGTGTGTGCGATCCAGATATTAAGAGAGCGCACGTTTTGGGTCCAGACGGTGGAGCCTCTCTTCCTCTTTCGAGGGATGCGGAGGCGGAAAGAAGGTGGGCAAGGTAATGGACTGCCCGATGTGGAAGGCCGTGACAACCTTGGGCAGGAAAGAGGGTCTCGTCCGCAACACAACCTTGTCCGGATGGACAGAGAGGAAAGGAGGTGTAGAAGAAAGAGCCTGGAGCTCACTCACTCTCCTGGCAGAGGTGATGGCAACCAGGAAAGCAGTCTTCAAAGTAAGAAGACGGAGAGGACAGTTATGGAGCGGCTCAAAGGGAGCACACATCAGGTAAGTAAGTACAAGATTCAAGTCCCACTGGGGCATCACGAAAGGAAAAGGAGGAAACGTGTGTGATGCCCTTCAAAAACCTATTTACAATTGGGGACTTGAACAAGGAAGGCTGATCAGGTAGCCTTAAGAAGGCGGAAAGGGCAGAAAGGTACCCCTTGATAGTGCCCAGAGCAGAGCCCTGCTGGGCAAGAGAAAGAAGGTAGAGGAGAACCTCAGAAAGGGGTGCAGAGAGTGGATCCGCAGCCTTTGCTGTGCACCATGCCACAAATCTGTTCCACCTGCAGGCGTATACCGACTTTGTGGAGGGACGCCTGGCTGCCAGATTGACATTACAGACTTCGGGAGGCAAGTCAAATGGCCTCAACTGTCGCCGCTCAATCTCCAAGCTTGTAGATGGAGACTGGACAGGTTCGGGTGGAGGACCGTCCCCTGCTGCTGCGACAGAAGGTCCTCCCGAAGAGGCAGACGAATCGGGGGATCGACTGACATGCTGAGTAGCTCGGGATACCAGTATCTTCGTGCCCAGTCCGGAGCCACAAGGATAACCTGGGGCCGGTCGCGCCTGATCTTCTTCAGCACTCTGGGCAGAACTGGTATAGGCGGAAAGGCGTACAATAGATCGCAACTCCATTCGCGCCGAAAAGCGTCTCCGAGCGAGTGCCGCCTTGGAAACTCCAACGCGCAGAACTGATGACATTGCACGTTCTCTTCTGTGGCGAACAGATCTAACCAAGGCTCTTCCCACTGCTGAAAGAGACCTTGCGCCACGTCCGAGTTCAGACGCCATTCGTGATCCATCATGCACCGACGGCTGAGTTCGTCCACCCTGGCATTCAGAGAACCTGCCAGGTGTTGAACCACCAGGGTCACGCCCTGATGTTCCAGCCACTGCCAGAGGTGCAGAGCCTCCTGGCATAGGGTCCATGACCCCACCCCGCCCTGTTTGTTGCAGTACCACATGTCGGTGGTGTTGTCCGTGAACACCTGCACTACACTCCCCCGGACAGAGGGGAGGAATGCCTTCAGTGCAAGTCGGATCGCCCGCAGCTCCAGAAGGTTGATGTGGAGCCGGGACTCCGCCGGAGACCAGAGGCCTCTGATCTCCGCCTCTCCCATGTGGCCCCCCCAGCCCAGGAGGGATGCGTCCGTCACAACCACGTGCTCCGGGTGGGGTAGGGAGAGGGATCTGCCACTGACTTAATCGCGGTCCGTGAGCCACCACTGCAACTGTCTTGCAGTGCCCTCCGAGATCAAGACCTGATCGGACAAGTTGCCCTGATGCTGGGCCCACTGAAACTTCAGGTCCCACTGCAGAGCCCGCATCCGCCACCGGGCGTGATGCACTAGAAGGATGCAGGAGGCCATCAGCCCCAGAAGCCGCAGCGTCAACCTGACCGAGACTCGGGATAAAGGCTGAAAGATCGGAATCAGAGCCTGAATATCCCGAACCCGCTGTTCGGGAGGATAAACCCGAAACTGCGCCGAGTCTAGAACCGCCCCGATGAAGAGGAGCTTCTGAGAGGGACACAGGTGTGACTTTGGCACGTTGATGGAGAACTCCAGCAAGTGCAGGAGGTCGGCCGTAGTCTGGAGGTGGCTGACGACTGTCTGGGGTGAGCCCGCCTTCAACAACCAGTCGTCGAGGTAGGGGAAGACTGACACCCCTAACCTGTGCAGATAAGCTGCGACCACCGCCATCACTTTCGTGAACACCCGTGGGGCGCTGGTAAGGCCGAAGGGGAGCACGGTAAACGGAAAGTGCTCGTGGCCTACCGTGAACCGCAGGTAACGCCGGTGGGCCGGCAGGACGGGGATGTGAAAATAAGCGTCCTGCAAGTCCAACGCTACCATCCAGTCTCCAGGGTCCAGGGCAGCTAAGACCTGAGCCAAAGTCAGCATCTTGAACTTCTCCTTCCGGAGGAAGCCGTTGACGTTCCGTAGGTCCAAGATAGGGCGTAGGTCCCCTTTGCCCTTCTTGGGTACCAGAAAGTAGTAGGAGTAACAACCACACCCTACTTCTGGCCCAGGAACGCGCTCGATGGCCCCCTTGGCCAAGAGGGCCGTGACTTCCTCTTGCAGAAGTTGCAAGTGATCCCCCGACACGCGGTGGAATTGCGGTGGCATGGCTGGAGGGGTCACCTCGAAGGGGAGGGAGTAGCCCCTTCAGACGATTTGCAGCACCCACCTGTCCAACGTGACAGTGCGCCAGTGGAAGAGGTGATGGCGAACCCTGCCCCCACTGGCGTCACATGGGCCTGAAAGCACGGACTAGGAAGGTTTTGAGGCAGGTACTGCGGGGGAAGGTGTGGACTGGCCTCGCCGTTGTCCCCGACCGCCGCCACGGCGGTTTCCACGGCCGCCACCGCGCTGTTGAACATTCTGCGGTGCGTGGCTGGCAGCACGTGTGGGGGCGCCCCTTCCGTGGCCACGAAAGGAGCGAAAGGCACCCGATTGCTGGCGTGGGGCCGAGAGGCCCAAGGACTTGGCCGTAGCCCTGGAGTCCTTAAAACGCTCAAGCGCATGGTCTGCCTTGTCGCCAAAGAGGCCATCGACCGGCATGTCCAGAAGAGTGGCCTGGACATCGGCTGAAAAGTTGGCGGACCTCAACCAGGCGTGGCGTCGAACCGCCACTGTCGTTGCCATCGCCCTGCCCAGTGAGTCCGTGGTATCCAGTCCACCCCGGATGGAATATCGCGCTGCATCTCGACCCTCCGCAAGGGCTTGGGCGAGTTTTGCCCGGACCTCCTCCGGACATTGTGGCAGCACATACGCAACAGTGTCCCACAGGGTGTGGGTGTAGCGGCCCAAGAGGCATGCGATATTGACAGACCGCAGTCCCAAACTAAGGGACGAGAACACTTTCTTCCCGAATTGTTCATACCTCTTGGATTCCCTATCGGGCGGAGCCGCCGGGAATGCGGTCTGGGAAGTGGAGGCCTGGATGACCAGGCTCTCGGGGGTGGGATGGGTGGACAAAAAGCAAGGGTTGCCCAGGGCCGGGCGGTAGCGTCTGGCCATGTTCCTATCCACAGGCGGACCTGTGGCGGGTTTGGACCAAGTGCCCTCAAGAACGTCACACAAGGCCTCATTAAACGGCAGCAGTGGCTGCTGTTTAAGGACCTCAGTGAGGAGGTTAGTCCTCACGGCCGCGACGGGGAGCTCAATGTGTAAGGCCTTGGCTGCCCGCGTCAACACTACACTGTAAGCAGCCCCCTCCTCCGTAGCCACGGTGGGAGGGGAGACAAATCCAGTGTCTGGCGAAGTGTCAAGTCCACTGGCCTCCCCAAGCTCATATGTCCAGTCCTGTTGAGACTGGCATTCTTGTGCCAGAGGGTCCACAGACCCCTCCCAATCACCCTCATCACCCATCTCCTGCAGATCAGGGTCAACAGACGGGGCCAGTTCCTGGAAATAGAAATCTCCAAAGGCTGTTGCGAGCGGCGCCCAGCGGCGCCGGAACCGGACCGAGGGTAGGATCGGGGACGGCGTCCATAGTGGGCGCCGGGGGCGACACCTGCAGGGCCGGTGAGGTTGTGAGGTCGACCGGCAACGACCCGGATCCGGAAGCGGATCCAGTGAGGGCCTGCGGCGCCGGGACCGGAGTCGCCGGCGGCGCCGGGGCCGAAGCACCCGACGGCGTCGGGGCCGAAGCACCTGACCCGCTAGGGCCTCCAGCCGGGGCCGTTGGGCCCGGAGGCGCCACGGAACCCGGCTGAGGAGGGAGGGACCTCATGGCCATGATGTACTGCTCGACTTCCTCTGGCGTCGCATCATGCCCAGGGACCCGAAGGTGTGGGGCAGGCGGCGACGTCGGAGCCGCGTGGGTGGTGTCACCCGAACCCCCGGCCGCGGCCGGCATCGCGCGAGCATCGGGGAGGGTCGGATGATGTCTTACCTGAGGACTTGGATCCTGACGACCGATGTCTACTCCCGGAGCTGCGAGGACTCCGACCCCGCGACCGGTCCCTCGACCTCCTGTGGGACCGGGACCTGGAGTGGCAAGGGGCCGACTGCCGAAGCTCAAGTCGCTTGCGGGACCGCTCCCGCCTAGCTTTAGACGTCAGGGCCCGGCAGTCGGAGCAGGTGCGGTCGTCGTGGTCGAGGCCTAAACACTTGAGGCACCGGCAATGGGGGTCGGTAACCGACATCAGTCGGTCGCACTTCGAACAGGGTTTAAACCCGGGCATCCCTACCGGCACCGTCGGAGTCGAAGACTCGAGTAGAGAAATGATCAAAAGATCAAAAAAGTTTAGTAAAAAAATGACTAAGGGGTAGAGCTTCCCTGGATCTGCGCTAGCTGGTGTGGAAAAAAGAAGAACTGACGTCAGCGCGCATGGGCGGCGTCTAAGTACTCCGACGACGTCATTCCGGCGCTAACGACGCCGACGGCGGACACGGACGACGCCTGACGGCACGCACGGGTATTGCTACGCGAAATTTTCCGGATCCAGTCTGACGCCTGGGTATATTCTAAGGTAAGGAATCTATCACTAACGTGTCTCTTTCAGATTAGACAAACAAACACGCCCATACTCAAGTTTGGCGGTCTCTTCTGGCTCTACAGGTAAGGCGATGGAGGTCTGTTTGGAGATTTTTTGGTGCCGGACAGTCAGAAGTTACCAGACCTTACTCTGCAGTTAAAAGGTTGTTTACCACCGGTTCCCCTCAAGTGCCTATTTTAGCAGTTGACTCAGGGGAGTGGAGTAGTCGAGGCATACATACATAAAAGTTAATCATGTGACTATACAGAAATGGTTTTACTTTTAGATAGCAGTTAATTACATTGAACGCTCAAAACTATGGCCAGCAAAGAAAGCAGAAGGTACCTAGCACTTTCTGACGTAGATAACTAACCTGAAGCATGTTTGTTGCTCCTGCACGCTAAGCACTGGAAATACAAACATACTGAGACCTGTGGCCAATGCTATTCTACTGGGATGGGAGGAGGATGGGGAAGGGTTTAGGAGGTAGTTGTGTTGATATAGGACTTCTTCGAAGTGTTTCTGCTCAACAGCGAGACAAAGCTAAAGTAGAACCTTTGTAGCTGATAATTCTGCTGCTCCGAGTCTATGGTAGTGATTCTGTGCAATGTTGATACTCATCACCAGTACAAAACCCACCACCAAAATATATATCAATACTATGCTTGGTAAATTCGTCTTTTTTAAGGTTCAGGTTACTTTGGCCCTATGACTCTATGTTGGGGACAGCACTGGCTAGTGATCCGTACCCACTATTTGGCACTTCAGAAGGTAGCGGGCGTACAGGGGCCTGTATCTTGGATGCCACAAGTTCAGTTGAGATGTTCAGGTTGTGATGGTGCCCCAAAGTGGTCCTGCAGCGACCAGTGGCCCACTGGCTAGAACATATTTGACCTACGTCAATTTTGGAACTGCAGCTGCTAAGAAGCTGATTTAAAAGCTTTGATAAACCGGGCGACCCCTCAAGCTAATGGGATGAAGTCTAATGGAGGGATGAAAATTCAGATTTCAACACAACTTCAAGAGCAGCACAGGAAATAGATAAGGGCACTCCATAAGAATGGGAGGAAACAATGTAGGCTCACCCTTTTCAATTGGTAAAGATAATGGAGCATTTTGTTAGTCCTCAGCAGCTGAGCTCAGTCGATCTTGTTGCTCCTGGGCAGTCTCTGTTAAGATAAACCCCAGGCATGTCCTTCCAGTAAACTGGGCCTTGGCTTTCTACTCGTGGTACAGATCACGCCTTTTGGTAGGCATGGGGGGGGGCTCTCTGTCAGCAAGGTAATAATAGGCTCTCTCTACAGTTCTGGAGATGGTTTGTCAAGCTTTTAAGACTGGAGTGAGAATGGCAACCAGTATAGATTTCAGTCCTAGCGCGTGTCTGTGTCTCTCCTAGGTAGGTGCAAGGCCTTCACGGGTACAGGCCCTATAAAGTTGAACCAAGTTTCGGCTTAGAAGGCAGTTTCTTATACCCTGTGAGATGTGGGGTGGGATGTCGTCAGCCATTAAGGGAATTTGCTTTTATAAAATGTTCTAAGGAGCGTCCAATACCAGAGGATCATTCTCCCGCTGCTGCTGTCCAGTTTGTCAGACTGCTTTTCCTGGTGACTACTCTGAGGGTGGGTTGGCCTGGCTCAAGTGGAGGGGCATTGCCCCCTTCTTATCTCTCACTTCATAGGGGGGTGGTGGTAGTCATGAAGGGAAACTGGGAAAGTGAGGTTTCACTCTCTCAAAGGAAGTTGTGATGAACAAAAGGACCAGGCTGACTACTTCTCCCACCCACAAGGATTGTGTTTTGGGGAGCAGGGACCCAACATTGTCTGAGATGAACATTGGCAAAAAAGCACAAAGGAGACCTTTCCCTTGTGCAGTACATGCACATAAGGAGTCCAATTTATTCCAGTACTCTCCCGCCCAGACACACATGAAAAGACACACACGCAAAAGCACTGAAGAACAAGTTACTTACCTTTGGTAACAATGTAACTGTAAGAGACATATATTAGTTATAGATTCCTTACCTTAGAATTACCCCCAGGCGTCAAGACTGGATCTGGAGAATTTTTTCTTCAGCAATACCCCTGAGCGTCGGTAGGTGGCGTCGGTTGACTCCACGCCCATCGTCGGCATTGTGGTCGCCAGGATGACGTTGTGGTGCCTACTTAGACGCTGACCCTGCGTGCTGACGTCAGTTCTGACAAGACTTTCCACGCCAGAAGCACAGAGCCATGAAAGACACTGACCACTGGTGGGCCATACTAGGGTGCTGCAAGGGAGTCCCTATCCATAGAAGTCAGTTCGCAGACCAGGGAGGATGTGTGGGGTGGTAAGGAATCTATAACTAACATATGTTTTTTACAGATAACGAAGGCAAGTAACTTTTTCATCTGAAAGAGACTATTAGTTATAGATTCCTTACATTAGAATAGATACCCCAGCAATACCAAACCCGGAGGAGGGACTGCGAACCAAGCTCACAACAGAAAGTCCTGTAGTACAGAACAGGCAAAGTAGCTGTTCCTCTGGACTAGACTATCCAGGCAATAATGTCTGGTGAACGTGTGCATAGAAGCCCATGTGGCCGCCTGGCAGATGTTGATGAGTGGAACTCCACGCAACAAAGCAGTAGTTGCTGCCGTTGCTGTAGTGGAATGAGCTCGCAACCCCACTGGAGGATCCTTTTTGAGCTAAAACGTAACAAATCTTGATACAAAGGACAACCCGTCAAGAGATGATATGCTTTTGCACAGCCCAACCTTTCTTGGCACTCATATAGCCAACGAAGAGTTGTCTATCCACCCGGAGATCTTTTGTGCGGTCAAGGTAGAAAGATAGCACATGTTTCTGGTCCAGACAGTGGAGTATCTTCTTCTCCTTGAAAGGATGCGGAGGCGGGAAAAAGGTGGACAGAGTAATAGTCTGTCCGATGTGAAAAGGAGTGACAACTTTAGGCAGGAATTAAGGCCTCCTTCGAAGCACATCTTTGTCCGGATGGACCGAGAAGAAAGGGGGCTTAGAAGAAAACCTGAAGCTCACTCACTCTGCGAGCAGAAGTGATGGCAACAAGAAAGGCGGTCTTAAGAGTGAGAAGCCTGAGCAGACAGTTGTGAAGAGGCTTGAAGGGAGGACACATTTGGTAAGTCAAAACAAGGATCAAGTCCCACTGAGGCATTATGAAAGTAGATGGAAGAATGAGATGAATAATGCCCTTAAAGAAACTACTTACAATAGGGGACTTGAACAAAGAAGGTTGATCTGGTAGCCGAAGAAAAGCAGAAATGGCAGCCAGGTAGCCTTTAAGAGTGCCAAGAGCAGAGCCCTGCTGGGCCATAGAGAGAAGAAACAAAAGAACCGCAGAAAGGGGATCCACGACCTTTGCTGTGCACCATGCCACAAACTTGTTCTATCGACAGGAGTATGCCGTCTTAGTGGAGGGACGTCTGGCTGCCAAAATGACATTACAGACTTCAGGAGGAAGGTCAACAGCTGTCAACTGTCGCCGCCCGATCTCCATGCAAGGCGGTGGAACCTAGACAGGTTTGAGCAGAGGACCGTCCCCTGCTGCTGCGACAGACGACCCTCCCGAGGGGGCAGTCTGATCGGAGGATCGATGACCATGCTCAGGAGCTCGGGGTACCAAACTCTTGGTGCCCAGTCCGAAGCCACAAGAATGACTAGGGCCCTGTCGTGCTTGATCTTATTTAGCACTCGGGCAGAAGTGGTATAGGCGGAAAGGCGTACAGGAGGCCGCAACTCCACTCGCGACCAAAAGCTGCACAGAGCGACTGCCTCCTTGGAAACTCCAATGCGCAAAACTGATGACATTGTGCGCTCTCTTCGGTGGCAAATAGATCTAACTAAGGCTCTCCTCACTGCTGAAAGAGACCTTGCACCACCTATGAGTGTAGACGCTATTCGTGATCCACCAGGCCCCGACAGCTGAGTTCATCCGCCCTAGCGTTCAGAGAACCTGCCAGGTGCTGAACCACCAGGGTCATGCCCTGATGTTCCAGCCATATCCAAAGATGAAGGGCCTTTTGACAAAGGGTCCACTATCCCACCCTGCCCTTTTTGTTACAGTACCACATGGCGGTGGTGCTGTCTGTGAACACCTGCACTGCCCTCCCCTTGAGGAAGGAAAGGAATGCCTTCAGTGCCAAGCGAATCGCACAGAGCTCCACCAGGTTGATATGAAGCCTTGACTCAGCCGAAGACCAGACTCCTCTGATCTGCGCCTCTCCCAAGTGGCCGCCCCATCCCAGGAGTGATGCATCGGTCACCACCGGGCGTTATGGTTGGGGAAGGGAGAGGGATCTGCCTCTGACCCAACCTTGGTTTGTTAACCACCACTGCAGTTGTTGCACAGCTGGGTGGGCATTCTTGGTGTGGTGCTGCTGAATGTCCATAATCATGAGTGGTTGAACGGTGGGGCGTAGGAGCTTCAATTTCAAGAGTGCTTGGGCGGGACAACCGCACACAAAGAACAACGTATCTAATTTCAGTGATTTACAAACTATTGTTTTCCTGAATGACATGACGTATTTGTGGACTAGGCTCGTGGTTTTGGCAAAGCTGGACCCAGGCTCAGCTTTTTAGCATACATTCTATGGACCGCCCACCTGTAGTGGAAGGAATATGCAGTATTCTTGTATCTCCTCCTGGCTTTAACACAATAACACAATTTAGAATATGGTGTGATGAAATGTACTAGGTGGAAGCAACAGCAAGCTAGTTCTTGGAGCAAATGTGAAGAATAAAGTAGTAAAATAATGATCTAAAGTCACATAACTAATTCCATTAACGAATAAGGGGAATATCAGACCATTTGCCTATCTGGGGCCCGATAGAGGTGGGGGAGCCACAGGTTGAAAGGGTAACCCCAATAAATTCATGGTATATTAAGGATCCCTCCATAAGAGAAAAACTAGTGAAAGAAACTCATCTTTATTTCAGTGAAAACGAAAAATCGGTAGAATCCGCTCAGACGCTCTGGGAGGCCTATAAAACAGTGGTCAGGGGCCATGCCATCTCACTGATTGCAGGCACTAAGAAAGAAAAGCAGGCAGTAATGGCAAGTGTTGAAGCACAGATAAT
The DNA here is from genome assembly GCF_964261635.1 of Lissotriton helveticus. Taxonomy (NCBI): domain Eukaryota; kingdom Metazoa; phylum Chordata; class Amphibia; order Caudata; family Salamandridae; genus Lissotriton; species Lissotriton helveticus. The sequence goes on along the minus strand of NC_136067.1, from coordinate 1,917,901,568 downwards.
GTTACTGGAAAGTCAGTTAAGAGAAGCTAGTACAGAAGAAGTCAGACACTCCTTGAAATTAAAAACAAAATAATATGTGGCCCAAGCCACAGATGCTGCCAAAGCTCAACACAGGGCAACTCTTTGTAGAATTTACGAGGTGGGGGATAAGGCCGGAAAATTATTAGCGTGGCTGGACCGCAGAGAGCAAGCCAGTAGAGTAGTAGTGGAACTCTACGATGAATCTAACACCCTGTATACTGAACATACATATTTGGAAGTTACTATGCCCAAATTTAGAGTCCCCAATCGACTTATACGGTAGAAGAGGCAGACGTAATCCTGAAAGCCATTTCCCTACCCGTACTCTCAGATGATGACTGAAATGAATTAGAACAGGAGCTGATCGCTACAGAGATAGAAAAGGCAATACAAGACTTGCACTCGAGCAAGGCAGTGGGCCTGAATTGTTTACCCCTTTTCTTGTGCCACAAACATGCCAGTGTTAATGTCAGTATTTGTGTTTTCTCCATAAAACAGCAATTCTTAACCTTTTGAATTCTGGCGACCCCCCATTAAATGACTATTTGACACCAGGTACCACACCAGAGCAATTTCTAAAATTGAAACCTCAAAACAATACACACAAGTACAGAAACATATGAAATATTTTAATATGCCGCAAAAGATACACAAAAATCCAGTTTTAATTTAATCTGAAAACTGAGTTCATTCTGATCTCACCTCTTGCGAAAATTGCCATCACCCAAACCTGGCTCATTAACCTAACTGCGCTCAATGTCCAACCCACCATAGTGGAATCTGCGAAATCCTTGGGCATCACACTTGACGCCAAGCTCAACATGCAGCAGCACATTAGCAAAGCAACTAAAGGAGCTAATTTCCAAATCAACACTTTAAGGGAAACTTAAACCCTTCTTCCCAGCTAAGGACTTCCAAACTGCTGTACAAGCCCTAGTCATCCCTTGCATAGACTGTGGAATTGTGGCCCTCAGCGGACTCCCCCTTTCAACAACCGCACCCCTACGAGCCTCCTTGAACGCTGCCGCGAGACTCATCACTGGTTCAAGAAAACATTCGCATATATCCCCTGACTTAAAATCCCTGAACTGGCTGCCTTTTGAAGCCAGAATACAGCTGAAAATTGCCGTTATGACACACTCGGCCGTACACCACAAGTCACCCAACTACCTCACTCAAAAGCTGACTATATCAGGAGGCTCGAGATCCAATAGAAGTACAAAAAATCTCCTCCTGAAACCTCGTAGATTCCAGAAGGAAAAAACATACAAACGCTCCTTCTCAGGAATGGCACCCAGGATCTGGAATGCACTCCCTCCTGAAACCAGGCTTATCTCCTCCACTGCATGCTTTAAGAAAGAGGTAAAAGCCATCCTTATGGCGAAGTTCACCTGAACTCGACTGTGGCTGGATCAAAGACTTTCCACCGCTTTTGTATTATTGGCTACCTGACTGTTTATTGGTATTATATTTGTACATGTTTGCTATCCTATTATGCTACTCACTTACTACCGACTACTATATTGTACCCAATATATTGTACCCAATAGTTTGTTTAACCACCCTTTTGCTGCACCTACCCATGTCTATGTAACCTTTAAGAAAGAGGTAAAAGCCATCCATATGGCCAAGTTCACCTGAACTCTATTATTGCTGGTTCAAAGACGTTGCACCGGTCTTGTACTATTGGTTAACTGATTGTTTATTGTTATTATATCTGTACTTGATTGCTATCCTATTACGGTACTACCTACTATCGACTACTACATTGTACCCAATAGTTTGCTTAATCACCCTCCTGTTGTCCCTACCCCTTCTTTCTGTAAAGCGCTCCGATATCTGCAAGGATCTTGTTCGCGCTATATAAAACTTTGAATAAATAAATAAATAAAAATAAATAAACTCGCTCCCAGCAGACTTGCACCCTACCTTACAGCTATGTTTCAGGAGAGCAGAGTGGTGGGAGTTCTTCTGCTAGATCAGAGATTAGCAAACATTGTGGTCATTCACAAAAGTGGTAAACCAAAAAACAAAAGCTCCTCATACAGACCGATATCATTGCTCAATTTGGAAGCAAAAATCCTAGCTAAAATACTGGTCACCCGATTGCTACCAGTCATTACCAAACTGGTACATCCGGACCAGTCTGGCTTTATGCCTGTGAGAAACACTGCTCTTAATTTGCGACAGCTCTATGTAGTGCTGGCTCGAGTCGATACAATACGAGAAGACGCGGTGGTGGTAACCTTGGAAGGCGCCATGGCGTTCGACATGATTGAATGCCCATATATGTTTTCAGTCCTAAAGAAATTGGGATTTGGCCCAAGTTGTTTGAGCTGGATACATCTACTGTACAAAAACCCAATGGCTCAGGTGGTGGTAAATAATCGCAGATCCCCATTGTTTACCCTCGGGAGAGGAACTAGGCTGGGGTGCCCCCTTTCTCCGCTGATTTTTGCCCTTATTTTGACGCCCATAGCAATGTGGATATGGAAGGATTTGATTATCAGAGGGCTAAGGTGGGCGGAGGAATGGAAGGACCGCATATCGATATACTGCTATATCTGGCATCACCCAGTGCCTCCCTGAATCGAGAAATGCACATTTTTATAACATTTGGGAAGTGCTCTCGCTAGAGCATAAATTGGTCCAAATCAGTGATTTATGTTTTGTGTGGCAAAACACCTACACTGCCACAGGGTATCAATATCACTGAAGAAAAAACAAGTTTTAAGCAACTGGGGATTCAAGTGTCGAAAGATCTCACCCTCTTCTATGAGCAAAATCTCCTGCCCCCTCTACAATGACTAAGATCGGATGTTAAACACTGGGAAACGCTTCCGTTGTCCCTGCTGGGGCATGCAGCATTGTTTAAGATGATCACCTTGCCGAGTTTCTTATATGTACTACAAAACTCGCCTTGTCATGTCGGAGCAGATTATTTCAGATCCATAGAGAGCTCCCAAAGGAAACTTCTGTGGGAAGATAGGCCACCCAAGATATCCATTTCAAAACTCACTCATGGGTGGTACAATGGAGGGAATGCACTCCCCGACATGAAGAGATATTACTGGGTGCCTCAACTAGCAGCAATTAACTAGTGCATCTATAGGCCCCCGGGAGATCCCGGATATCTAATGGACGGATGGCTGCTCTCAGGAGGGGATTTCACGAGGGTGTTATATACCAAACCCACTAAATTGAAACTTACTGGCCCTACACTACATGCAATACATATATGGCGGGTGGCATCGAAAAGCTTGGCTTGGGAGGGGAAGATAACCTGCGACACTCCTCTTTGGGACGCTGAGGTTTTTGGCACTCTCAGGAAAATCAAAGGATTTGATCGTTGGGATATGATCAGCATCTCTAGGGTTGTAGATCTTTGGAAGGCGGGAGAAGTGGTCACCTTTTCCCAATTGCAGAGGGAGTATGACCTGGCCAGCACCGAATATTTCAGGTATATGAAGATTAAACATGCACTGCGGACGACAATAGTTGGGGGAGGGACACCACCCGAATCCTCCCCACTCGAAGATAGAATCTTAGATGTGTATATGCCAGAGAAAGCCATTACTATAACTTATAAGAAACTAATTAATAATATGTCTGATCCCCTCCTAGGGCTTTGATTCAAGTGGGAATATGATGTAGCGGGGCTGGAGGACGACGAATAGCTTGAGGCACTCAGTCCCCCAAAGAGGTAGCTATCTCATCTAGGTTGAGACTGATACAATTGAAAGTACTTCACAGAATCTATTTAGCGGGCTCTGCAATAGTGAAAATGGGCTACAGAATGGAGCCAGGATGCACGAGTAAATGTTGACAAGAGGGGACCTTTATTCATACACTCTGGGAATGTACATAAATACAGGGCTATTGGTCCGAGATTACGGCACGTATGGCAGAAGTGATGGGTTGTGAGGTTGACTATAATATTAAATTGTGCCTTCTGAATATATGGGGACCCACCGATCAAAGCACCAAAGGTAAACTATGAGTGACTCTTGGTATGACAATTGCAAGGCGAAACATAGCAAGACTGTGGAGGGTGCAGGATCCACCATCCATCACGGAGTGGGAGAACGACCTGGACTGGTGCATGTTGACAGAGAGAACGGTGTACGAGTCTAGAGAGTGCCCGAGTAAATTGACGCACATTTAGAAGTGGAATAACTATAGGGGAGACCTATGTGAACCCCTGAGGCAGAGACATGGGGATGACCCATTGTAGTCCAACAAGTCGCCCTGCTGTATGTATTAATTGGGAGATGTAATCAGGCACTGTATCTATTGTTAAAGTTAACAAGAGGTGCTCACTTGATTGCTATTGTAAGTAAAATGTCTGAGGTGTGTAACCTGTTATCAATAAAAATAAAAAAAAATCCATGAACGAATAAAGTATAGAAAAAAGATGTAGATAATAAAGATTTTAAACTGAGTATATTATTGTGCCTGAGGAATGAATCATTCCTCTGTAAATGTATGCAATAAATGTAGCTTTGTGATGAAGGCTTGGTGATAAAGCAGCAATAGGGAACAAAGTCATTGATCACCGTTGTAATAGGCTCCTTCAAAGAGAAATCCTCAGTGTTACTTGGAGCGTCTAGAAACATAGGTAAGTAACTGGTATCATTTTTAAGCAGGGTAAAGTCGTCCTGTTTATCGGAAGGGTGCTGAAGAATATATCAGTGCAAGAAACCTCTAACGGTTTGCTTCAAATAATTTTGATAAATATGGATTAGCAGCATTACTATCTTGTATGAGTATGGATTTAGGAATTTAAAGACTTCACAATCGTTTAACAGGACAGAGCCAAGTTTCCAGGAATACTTGGGGACATCTTTTCATATGCCCAACTAGACAGCAAGTAAAATTGAGCACAAGGATAACCTATTGCATTTCTGCAATACGCCTTCCCCTAAACCTGATCAATTTTGGGACTATTCCGTGCACATTCCCATAGCAAAAACCAGTGGTTTATTTCTGCCCTTGGCAGGAAGACATTTTCAGCTTTTCAGAATACCAACAACCTGCAAGTGTGGGTGTTCCCAAACTTTCTAGGCCAACCCTCCCTGGAATAAACACTCCCAACCACTGTGACACACTACAGCCCATGTTGTACACTTAGCACTCTTAAAACGCAAGTGTAAGTTGGAATATTCTGTGTATCTTTGGTGATAGCTTAGATGCAGCACTTGCATGTGGGATAATGGCCTTTTACCTGAATGGGGGTAGACAGTGGAACAAAGACTAAACGTAACCACCACAAATGTATTCTAGCCGATAGCAAGAACTTAGCTCCATCAAGGTCTTAAAAGAAAATGCATGTCAGCTAGTAGATGCCTAACAACAAAGGGAAAAACTGAGAAGAGTAACTGAGCCTATATACAATTCAGTCACTAGCATATCTAGTCCTCCATCATTTACCTAATGAAAATATATATAGAACATTCATGTTGATATGCTGTGTGAGTTCATGCTTTTGACCTGCGGGACGGAGGTGATCTGGGAATTTACACTACGCTGGTGGGTCTTTAAAGAGGTGGAGAACAAACATGACACAATTACTTCATGCAGGTGGGACTTCAAACAGGTGGAGAACAAACAACATGAAAGGAGAAAACAACTCTGTATCTAACTTCCCTAGGAGCAGAAACAAATTCCACATGCCTTTTTTTGAAGGCATCAGGGACAACCTGAGGATGGAATGATGCCCTAATCCTGACCTTGCAATGACAGCGGGCATGATGGGAAGACCCATAAAGAAGCCAGTGCCTAGCATTGGCTGAAAGGACACAGGGGTTGTTATGCATGACCGGCATACCACCCTTGAACCGCTGCATGAGCACAGTTGAACATAACACCCTCAAGATGGGCTTTTGTATAATGCCGGGCCCATGCATTTGAATGCTTCCCTGAAGATGGGACAAGCGAGGGCATCATACCAGTCCAGAAAAGAATATCAAATTCAAAATGGATTCGAAGCGCATGACTAGTGTCTAGATTTCAAGCTGCTGGTAAAACCACTCTTGTTTACTGTTAGATACAGTTGAAACCTCTCAACAGAAAATTATACTTCAATGAAGTGAGAAGTCTTTTTTTAACACCTACACAAACCTCCTAACCCTGGCCCATGTTGTTTTTTCTGTCCTGCATTGAATGACTCCTACATAAGACAGTCATACCCTGCCCTTTGATTCCGAAGGCACAGACATTTGAGCAGCACAGGTTCATATCAGCAGTCGCCTCTAGAATAAAAAAGACTGCATTTCTCTGCAGTTAAATTAGAATTCCACAGAGGGCTGTGTACGATCTTACTAGGAAGGATAGAACAATCATATGATAAAGACAGGCAAGCTCCTTCATTGGCTGGCCACTAAGGAACAATCCCCCATGCTCATATCTCTCCTGAAGGACCTAGGGGCTCATACAGTGACAACAGCGCAGGATATCTCTGAAACGTTCGCAAATTACTATGGTGATTTATATGCTCATCACTCCCCTCCTCAAATCGAGCAAATACACTCTGTACTCTCAGATCATCCCTGGAGGCACCTATCTCTGAGGATCAGAGGCCTCAATTCTGGGAAAACTCCGGGCCTCAATAGGTTCCCAGTTAAATTTGATAAGAAATTTGCCTTGCTGGTGGCCCCTACTTGTTGTCAGTCATTGGGGAAGCCCTTCAAATGTGACGAATACCTAGCAATATTGGTAAAATCAAGTAGTGGCTCTTCCCAAACCAGAGAGACTGTCCAAAACCAGTTCCTCCTCTGTACAACACTGAGCTCAAAGTAAGGGCAAAGGTCATCACGAGTCGGCTTGTGCCTGTCATCCACACCTTGGTCCATATAAGGACCAAAACAGTTTCATGCCAGGCCGGGGCAATAGGCGCTGTATCAGATTCCTACAACCGGCACTGGACTGCTGTTAGACTGCAGAAGGACTTCTAGCACTACTTTTCCCCTCCTTTGAAAAATCTTTTGATTCACTAAACTGGGTTTTCCTATTCTGAGACCTGCGGAAAATGAACTTTGGGCCTGCTAAATGTTTCATGTTAAACTTTTATACACAGCCCCCTGGGCCAGAGTGTGAGCAAATGGCTTTCTGTCCAAACTCTTATCAAATGAAAGGGGGATTAGGCAGGAGTGCTCCCAGTCTCTAATGTTGCACTGGTGTTAGAACCCCTGGCTGAATGGATATGGGGAAAAGCATTGGTAAAGAGCTTCAGATAGGGTGACAGTGTGGTGGATAATATCTAGCTGTACGCCAATGATGCTTCCTCTTTTTGAGAGACTCACCAGCTACAGCGACAGACTAATGTAAATACTCCACATATGTGGCTCCGCCTCGGTCCTCAAGGTAAACTGGGCTAAGTCCCTTTTAGTTCCGGTGAGGAGGACAATAGTGGCAGGGTTTCACATTTACACCTGTGCAAAGGCACTTTCCGATATTTGGGAATAAACATTCCCATATCTACACATGAATACTGGGGAACTAAATATGGGCCCTCTGCTGCGCAAAACTGACCACGACCTGAAAAGATAGTTGTCACTCCCGCTCTCCTTCTTTGGCAGGATTACACTTTATAAAAGGATGATATTCCCCCCATTATTATATGTTGTCCTGTAAATGATCCATCAGAGGTCCAAGCGGGGGCTTTCAAGAGGCTCAAAGCATCCTACAGGACATTTATAGTGCCTGGAAAACATCTGAGGGTGCCCCAAGCGAAATTAGTCACTGATACTTATTATGATGGTCGATGGGAATGACTGACATTCAATTCTACTACTGGACCACACATATGACCATTATTAATGACTGGCTGTTTGATAACAGACAGACATGACCCTTCATATTAGCTAGAACTGTCCACCTTTGGGGAAAGAGCTGCTACACTCTTGATTTAAAACACCACAATCACAAATGTGCTTCCAGACACCACCAAAGGGACACTATGGGTCTGACAGTGTGCTTAAACACACAGGATGGTTTGTGAAACCCACTCAAGCAACACCATTATGGGAGAGCTGTTGGCTGACAAGCATTGGCATGGTCCATCAGTTAATGGGATGGGATTGCATAGGCATATCCTATCCAGGTTCCTTCCTTCACATGAATTGGTCATGTCCAGTGATACAAAGCTTTGGACCAGGGTGGAAGGGACACTGACAGCTGTAATGGGATTGCCATTGGGGCTTACCCTTAAGAGGACTCTACTGGGCTTGCTAGATAAGGAGGGTGGCGTGCACTGTGGCAGAATGTTGGATGGAATGGCTTTCATCCTCGCTAAGTAGGACACAGCCTGCAAATGGGACTCAGCCACCCCACCATCCCTGAGTGAATGGAAAACTGGAAAAATCCTTTTCCCATTATGGAGCAGTAGGTGTGCAGGGGCAAAGGCTGCCATTCCAAGCATAACAGAAAATGGAGACCAGAACCTAGTTGGACAATCCTTGTCATAAGGGCCAAGTCATTTAACATCGCTTAATACACATATGCGTTCCCTGTCACACTCATTCAGACTATATGCTTTAAGCAACATACAGGCCGCCAGGGGAGGGAATAGGCAATAGCCTGATAAGCTAAGTCTCTTCTATTTTTTCTAATTTGTCTTTTTTGGCCTTTCCTGATGATCAGCAAATTTTGTTTGTATATTGGCTGTTGGCACTGCATCGCAAACATCACATTCATGTATGAAAATGAATAATATTTTGTAAAAACAATAATCAAGACTTCAATATAATTCAAAAAGCAGAATGACTCCCCCACATTTATTACACATTCTTGTTTTGTGCAACAGTAGGTGCTGTGATATTCTGTGTGCAGCAAAAGCAATAGCAGTGTCCCACATGCATCAGGCCAACAGAAGCCACAACACAAAGCCCACAAGCAGAGAACAAGGAACAAACAGCCAAACAAACGAACACAGTCTCTTACACGTCTGCCTTTGTTAACAGGCGTTGAAGTTGGGGAACGCTTCAAAAAAGACAAAAAGGGAAGAAAGCAATTACACAAAATACAGACAACACCTCAACAGTGTCACTGAAAGCACAATAGGGTCGAAGGGGCAGGAAATCATTGTACAACAAACATTTTAATATTTCATATCCTTATAAAGGCTAATCATGGCTGCAGTGTATGCGTTAAAAACAGAAACTCAGTTAATATGGTTCCTAATAAAAAGTGGTGCTGAAACAGGCACTGTTTTAGTTGTGCACCCTTTTAACACTAGTGCATCGGTCTAAATAATTTTGTCAATGGAGTGATAATGTGACGTTTGGCCTAGCAATACTTTGTATGCCCAGCAATAAAAATGTACAATTTTATGACAGGTGCCACCTACGACTAATTCTTATTGCTAATATACCCAGTGCTTGTTTCCTGCACAATGTTATCTCATTGACAATTCATGTGTAAAAGTATAGTGTGATTGAGTAGGGATGGTGGGTTTACCACTTTAGATACTTAAAAATTACGTCAGGGGTTGACCATTCCTAGACTAAAATGCAGAAAGTCTTTCTGCTACTAAATCCTCATAAAACGAAGTACTTCTCATATCCAACTCCCTAATAGAAAATTTGACTCCGTTTCTGAACTCCTCTATTCCATATCCTCAGCTAAATCCCTAGTGTTCCCAGCTCATCCTCTCCCTCACCAAGGACCCGCACACCGCTAAAACCAACCTCCATGAGGGAATGACGGCCGTCGCCGAATGGATGAGGAACAGCCGACTGAAGCTGTACTCGGACAAGACGGAGATCCTCATCCTCGGGTCCACCCCTCAGCCTGGGACGACTCCTGGAGGCCGACCAGGCTAGGAACAGCACCGACGCCCACCGACCATGCACGCAACCTCAGATTCATCCTCGACCCCTCCCTCTCCATGTCGAAGCAGGTCAACGCCGTCTCCTCCTGCTACAACACCCTCCGCATGCTTCGCAGGATCTACAAGTGGATCCCCATCGAAACAAGACAGACGGTGACACAGGCCCTCATCAGAAGTAGACTGGACTACGGCAACGCACTCTATGCAGGAATCCCGGCCAAACATCTCCGATGACTGCAACGCATCCAAAACTCCTCCACCCGACTGATCCTCAATGTCTCTCGCCGCAGCCACATCACCCCCCCACTTGAGAAACCTACACTGGCTCCCCATCGACAAGAGGTTCACCTTCAAGCTGCTCACCCACGCACACAAAGCACTCCACAACACCGGTCCAGCCTACCTCAACAGCAGACTCAGCTTCTACACCCCCACCCGCCAGCTCCGCCCCGCAAGCCTCGCCCTTGCCACCGTCCCCCGCATCAAACGTATGACCATCGGCGGAAGATCGTTCTCCTACCTCGCCATCAAGACCTGGTACACCCTCCCCACCCACCTACGGCAGACCCAAGACCTGCTCACCTTCAGGAGGCTCCTCAAGACCTGGCTCTTCGACCAGTAGCGGCACCCCCCCCCCCCGCCCCCAGCGCCTTGAGACCCTCGCGGGTAAGTAGCGCGCTCTACAAGTATAATGATTGATTGATTGATAGTGTTCACTCTAGAGTCCGCTCTTATACTCATCTCACACATCAACAAAGTTGCAAAACAGCTAATTTTTATATTTGCACCCTAAAGAAAATCCGCCAGCTATTTCCTTGGAACATTTAAGAATAGAAGTTCAGTTGCTGGACATATCCAGACTGGAGATGCCTACCACGGTGGAGCATCTCTATGTTCCACTAAAAATCTCAAGTCCATCCTTTATTCAGTCGCAAGAGCAATTAACTTAGCGAGACAATATGACCACACTACCCCATTATTCAAAGACCTGCTTTGGCTCTCCTACTGCAGTAGGAACCATTTTAAAGCATGTTAAATAATCAACAATATCACCCAGTATTCGTCCCACCTTATCTAGATAATCGTTTGACAATCTCTTATTTCATTAGAGGACCGAGAAGCAATCCTTCTCTAGGGCGGCCACCTCAGCATGGAACTCTCTGCACTTGACCTATTAAAGTTAACCTCACTCACCACCTTCAGGAAGCATCTCAAGACCCATCTTTTAAGGCAATTCTTTTGCTAACTTTTGTGACTGAAATCACCCTATGGTTCCTCCTGAAATCTCCCTATCTTTTCTACTGCGCTAGACAACTTTAATCTCACCAATAAATCCTTCCTAATGTTTGCAATACCGCAGGACACTGGTGCAATGATTCCTAAGGTAGCTGAGAATTAGTCGGCTCTGCTGGTACTAGGGAAGTTAACAGACAGGAACATAAATTGTACGATGCATAGAGAGCATATGGGGTTAATTTATCAGTCCAATTTAGTTTCTTTTTATGGCTACACTGGTTTTAAACATAAAAGACAATTGAGGCTATCATCCTATGTAATGCCTTTATATTGGTGCCTTTGAAATTCAAGTTATGATCAATACTTTTGCATCAACAAATAGACCCATCTCCAGGAAAACAGAGGTAGTTCAGACAGACATGGAACTAAAAGTACAACAATACACAAAGCATAACACACTGTACACACATGTAGTGTCAATTCAAAATATCAGATTTAGTTCACATTTATTTTTATCAAGAAAAATCTATCTTTTACTTGAGCATACAGAGGATAATTATGGTGCCACCGACGGTGCTTTTGGAGTACTACTCAGGAAAACCCAGTGGGAGATCTCCACCTCCTAAGCAAACATAGTTTTAACAGTACAGCTGTTGTTGTTACTCAGGTTTCACAATGTATTTGGTGGGGAATTCTTTGCTTTGATGGTCTTTGACAGTCTTCCTCATCTTACCCACGTCTGAGAATTTACTAAACCCTGAGGCCTTTTCAAGCAATGGATAGAGCTAATAAGGGATGATGAATTTGGTAATAGGTTTCTTTTGGGTCTTCTATTGAATCAGTTGACACAAGTGAAGTGAGGAACTGCATGCCTCTCATTAAATAGTGCAACATCTCAAAACTGGTAGCATAAACAGCTCACAAAGGAAGCCCTAAAGTACAGAGGCGATGAAACAAGATTTCTCACAATAAAACAAAGCTGTACAGGTAGCTAAGCACTTCAAACTTGAAATATTTATCTATGTGTATGGTCTTTCAATTAAATGATACCTGGAATTTAAAGGCTGCTTCCGGCATGAGATGCATCAGAGCTTGAACTGCTCTTCAGGGCCTAGCACAAAAGAGTTGTTTTCAGCTACCCATCGCTAGCTAATGTGTAGGACGTCAGAATATTCTGAAGCATGGAAAAGTGGAGAATCATTCCTGTAATACCAATATTTACATGGGGAGCAATAGCTTCATCTGTATGAAAACATATTTAATGCTTTTATTTTGGAGTGGAATTAATGGAGAAAACAAATATTTGCTTTCTAGCCATTATTAACATCTGAAATTAATCTGTGCTGTCCTAAACAACGCAAAAGGTACTGAAAGTTACTTAATACTGAGAAATGATTACTTTCAAAATAAACATTGTTGAAGTGGTACTTCTTAAATAGAGGGAAGAGGCAATAGGAGAGGCAAACCCTCAGATTTTCGTAGCACAAGTGACAGTTAGTATGTAATAGCAATAAGATAAGCATCTCCAGGGGTGGGTCGCATGTGAATCTATGAAAGATACCAATACTGGATAACTGAAGTTACAGGTAAGTAACTGGTTTTCCTATCCAGTATTGGGGTATCTTTCATAGATTCACATGCTTAGAATCAGAATAGTTAGCAGTAAAAAATCCTTAGTTGGATAGTGGATGGTGGGTATCATAAGAAAAACAATAGACACCTCGAAATACCAATACAGCAATGCAATACAACATTTTAACCCTAATAAGCGAAAGCATTATATACATATGCATAAAAATAAACATATATATATATATATATACACATATGGAAAACGCTACTTACCAGTATGCACCTGTTATTGGCATGTAGGGCTGCAGAACCACACACTATTGCATAGATCACCATCTGGTGGTGGGCCCTGATGATTACACTTTGTTGTTGTCTTGGAAAAGTCTTTGTTGGATGACTCCTCCTGTAGATCGTAGTGTGCATGGGCATCGACTCCATCTTCAGATTGTTTTCGCCATTGGGCAAATGATGGAGTTGTACGAGTACAGATAAGGATGTCCATGTGTTTTGTATCTAATTAAGATATTACTGGAACAGATATAGATAGCTGGGGAGGCGGGTGGGCGTGTGTGGTTCTGCAGCCCTACATGCCAAGAACAGATGCATACTGGTAAGTAGCATTTTCCGTATGAGGCATATGGGCTGCAGACCACACACTATTGCATCGATTGCACAGCAGTTTTCTCCCTTAGCGGCGACCACCAGTATCTGTTGCCATAGTTTGAAATAATGTTTTGAGTACAGCCTGGCCCACACTAGTTTGTTGTTTTGACTGAACATCTACACAGTAGTGTTTTGTAAAAGTGCGGTGCAGACCATGCAGCTGCTTTACAGATATCATCTAATGGTATATTTCCTAGGAATGCCATAGATGCCCCTAATTTACCGGTAGAATGAGCCCTAGGGGGAATGGATAGAGTGCGTTTTGCTTTTTGGTAACAGATTTGAATGCACTTAACAATCCACCTTGCAATGCCTGATTTTGAAATAGGATTGCCTTTGTGTGGAGGAGAAAAGGACACAAACAGTTGTTTTGTTTTACGAAACTGTTTTGTCCTATCAATGTAGTAGAGGAGCGCTCTTTTCACATCTAAGGTGTGTAGAGCGGTTTCCGCAACGGTTTGTGGTTGGGAAAAGAATACCGGCAACTCAATAGATTGGTTGAGGTGGAACGGTGAAATGACTTTTGGCAGGAATTTCGGATTTGTTTTAAGAACCACTTTGCTGTGATGGAGTTGTATAAATGGTTCTTGAATTGTTAATGCTTGGATCTCACTTACTCTTCTGAGTGAGGTAATTGCAACTAAAAAAGCAACTTTCCATGTAAGGAACTGTAACTCACACTTACGTAATAGTTCAAATGGAGGACCCATAAGTCTAGTGAGAACAATATTTAAATTCCATATCGGAGAGGGTGGTGTTCTGGGAGGAATTATTCTTTTGAGTCCTTCCATAAATACTTTGATGGCAGGTACTCTAAACAATGACAAATATTGTCTGTTTTGAAGATAGGCTGCTATAGCAGCAAGATGTAACCTGATTGAGGAGTACGCTAAATTACATCTTTGTAGATGGGGCAGGTAGCATATGATGTTTTGTATGGAAACATCTAATGGGTTAATGTTGTTATTTGTGCAATACACAACAAACCTTTTCCACTTCGCTGCATATCATGCTCTGGTGGTGGGGCGTCTCGCTTCCTTTATGATATTCATGCAATCAGGCGGAAGATAGAGGTTTCCAAATTCTAAGACCTCAAGAGCCAAATCGCTAGATTGAGCTGTGTTGGGTCTGGATGCTTGATCTCTCCTCGGTTCTGTGTCAGTAGATGTGGAGAGAGTTTTAATTTGTGATGTGGTACTACTAAGAGCTCTAGTAGTGTGGTGTACCATGGTTGTCTTGCCCACGTTGGTGCTATGAGAATCAATGCGAGGGAATGTTGCTGTAGCTTGCGTACCACTAACGGAATTAGTGGGAGAGGTGGAAAAGCGTACGCAAATTTGTTTGACCAACTCATCCATACCGCATTGCCTTTGGACAATAGGTGTGGGTATCTGGCGGCGAAGCTTGGGCTTTCGGAGTTGTGTGGTGTGGCGAACAGATCTATCTCTGTTTGGCCCCACTTGTGAATGAACGATTGAAGAACTTGAGGATGATGTCCCACTCGTGTATCTGTTGTCTTTGACGACTTAACAGATCTGCAACTTGATTGTGAACACCTGGTAGATGTTATGCTAACAGTAAGAATTTTTAAGGAATGGCCCACCTCCATATGGTCTGCGCCAGCCGGGAGAGCTGTAAGGAGTGTGTTCCTTTTTGTTTTTGGATGTAATACATGGCTGTCATATTGTCTGTACGGACTGGTACAGCCTTGCTTGATAGGTAATGTTGAAACGATTTTAGAGATAGAAAAATAGCTAACAACTCCAGATGATTTATGTGGAGTAACTTTTGTTGCGGCGTCCATGTACCCTGAACTGTTGTTTTTTTCTAAATGCGCTCCCCATCCTGTGAGAGATTCGTCTGTGGTTAGCACCACTTGTGGAACAGGTTCTATGAACGGCCGGCCCTTGGAAAGGTTTTTGGTGTTCCACCACAGCAGAGGGCGATATGTCCGGTCGTCTACCACCACCAGATCGGTTATTTGTTGCTGAGCCTGATTCCACTGACTTGTCAAGCACTCTTGTATGGGGCACATTTGTAGTCTTGCGTATGGTACAATGAAAATGCAAGATGCCATCATTCCTATTAATTGCATGAACACTCGAGCTGGTACTGAATGTTGTAGCTGGAATTTTTTTTATAAGAGCTTGCTTACTTTGTATCCTTGTTGGGTTGGGATATGCAATTGCTTTGGAGATATCTATTGTGGCACCTAGATACTGTTGAGACAGGGATGGATGGAGGTGTGACTACTTTTGATTTACTGTGAATCCTAGCTTGTGCAAAAGGCAGATGGTCTGATGTGTGTGCTGTACACATTGGTGGTATGATTTGAATTTTATTAACCAGTCGTCTAGGTATGGGAAGACATGAATGCTGTCCCTTCTCAAGTGTGCTGCTACTACTGCTAGACACTTTGTGAACACTCGAGGTGCTGTAGTTACTCCGAAAGGGAGTACTTTGAAATATTAGTGTTGACCTTCTAGTACAAATCGCAGGTACTTTCTGTGAGATTGATGGATAGGAATTTGGAAGTAGGCGTCCTTGAGATATAATGTGGCAAGGAAGTCGCCTTGTTTAACAACGGCAGAACCTGTTGTAGTGTGACCATATGGAGTGGTCGGATTATATGTACAGGTTTAGGGGCCTTATATCTAGTATAGGTCTGAGGGACCCGTCCTTTTTGGGTATGAGAAAGTTTAGGGAGTAAACTCCTGTGTTTTGATGGTGTTTTGGGACTGGGTCTATTACATTCTTTTGCAGTAGAGATGCAACCTCTTGTCTTAGGAGAATAAGATGTTCCTGTGACATAGTACGTTGTCTGGGTGGTATTGTTGGAGGAGTGAAAGTGAGCTCCAGGCAATAACCTGACTGAATTATTTGTCTTACCCACCTGTCTGTGGTGATGGAGTTCCAGATAGGTAGGAACTGTTGTAATCTCCCCCTGACAGGAGTGGAATGGTCTGGGGGGATGGAAGGGAAGTCACTGTTTGGGAGTAGAGGCATTGCGGTTGTTGTTGCCTTTGCCTCTGCCCTTATTGTTGTTACCTCTATATCCTCCTCTGTAATACCCTCTACTGGGCGAGGTTTGGGTGGGCGCTTTATAAGAAGAGGAGGTGTTGTCAGTTTGAAAACCCTTAGAGGCGCCTCTATTTGAGGAGCGGCGAAAGGACGCTCTATGGGTCTGAGTTTGTAAAGCTCCCATGGATTTTGCCGTATCTGTATAATTTTTCATTTTCTCTAGTGCACTATCAACTGTTGGATCAAAGAGATGTTGCTGCTCAAAGGGTTGATTTAAGATACTGGCTTGTACTTCTGGCTTGAACCCAGAGATGCGTAGCCACGCATGTCTACGCAACAGTACTCCCGTATTTATTGCTCTAGTGCACAGCGGATTGAGGTATTTGTAATAACCTTGCCTTCCTGTATTAAGTCAGAAGCCCTGGTCTTGTATTGCTCTGGCAAATATTGCATGAGTGATTCTAACTCATCACAATGAGCTCGATCAAATCTCGCTAACAAAGCTTGAGTGTAAGCAATCCTCCAGACATTGGCTGCTTGTGAGATGGTGCGTTTCCCTGAAGCATCTAAAAGCTTGTACTCTTTATAAGGGGGTGGAGCATCCCCTGTTGTCTGCGAGTTAGCTCTTTCCTCGCATTTGATACCACTAATGAGTCCAGTGGCAGCTGACCTTTGATGTATGCTGGGTCAGTTGGGGCCGCTTTATACTTTTTTTCCAGTCTCGGGTTAACTACCCTGGCTCTGACGGGGTCTTTGAATACCTCTGGTGCATTTCTCACCACTCCACTAAGTATTGGTAGTGTGGTCGTGGTTTTATGTGACAACAGTAGTGTATCCATGAGGAAGTCCTCTTCCACTGGATGTGTGTGTAAGTCTACTCCATGAAAAGTGGCTGCTCTATGAATGAGCTGTGTAAAGCCAATAGTGTTATCTGGGGGAGATGGTCTAGAAGGGTATGCGTCATCTTGTGGCAGATCTGGTGCATTTGGCGCCCTATAATCCTCCCAGGGATCATCTGATGGCCCAGGAATATTCTCTGGGTCATTTGTGTCATCTGTGTGATGCTCACTTTCTACCCCCTGTGAATAATTGTCTTCATCATCATCATCCTGTGGTATAAGGCTATGTGTGCTGGATGGTGAGTGTACAGGAGAAGTATCTGTTAGTATCTCTATCACTGATGAAGGAATTCTTTTGGGAGAAGTTTGAGCATGCTTTTTGAGAGGAACTGGAGGTGGTTTGGGATAGTCCATTTTCCTCTTTTCAGGCACTGTAATGACAAGTCCAGTCTTTGGATTAATACGAAGAAGAGTCTTTTGCTTTAGGTCTGGGTGGAAAAGCTCTTCTGCTGAAAAATCCTTTTTCAGTGCTGATTTATCCTGTTTGGGACCGAAATGCTTAGGTTTTACAGTGTCTATTGTCTTTGGAGCGGATTTTGGCTTTGGTTCCGAAGACTTGGTATCATGTTTCTTTCTCGGATCTGCGCTTTTTGGATCCGGAATTTTTGTTCCCGAAATGCGTTTGTAATCATGGACCTCCGGAGCCGAAGTGTGTATCGGTGCCGAAGCAGGCTTCGGGTCGACTTTTTTAGGACCCGGAGTGGTCTTCGGTTCGGTAGACTTGGGAACGTCTTTCAGTGCTGAGCTTGTTTTTGGCTCGACCAGTTTCGGTACCAATGGCTGCTTCGGTGCCGAGATTAATTTTGGTTTGAGGACCTTTTGCTTGTCGGGACCGACAGACTGTCTCGAGCCCAAGTCGACTGGAGGCTTTTTTGTATTCTTCGTTGCCGAGCCTGAAGGCGGGGAGTCGGAAGGTTTTGGTCGGTGTGCACCTGGACCCAGAGGTGGAACCGAAGCCTGTCCTTGTATGGGGGTGAACAGGGTCGACGCTTGTACTCACGACCTGTTGACCAGCTGGAAGAAGATAGTCGTCTTCCGATTGATCCTTGGCTCTGGAAGCTGAATCCTCTGCTTCGGAAACAATGTAGTCCTGCTGCTGTTCTTTGGACTCTACCTCGATCGGAGCCTCGTCTATGATGAGCTCTGGTCTCGATGAAGATGACTGCGCCATGACTCTTTGAGCTCGATGGTCCCTGATGGTCTTCTTGGACCGGAACGATGCGCAGGCCTCACAGTCTTGACTCTCATGCTCTGGAGACAAGCACAGATTTCAAACCTAATGAAGATCAGTGTGAGGGAATTTGTGTCTACACTGAGGGGACTTCTTGAAGGGTGTTCTTTCCATGAGCCAAAGGCCCAATGGCGCAGTTGGGCCCGACGAACGCTGGAATCGAGAAGCGCAAGCCTTTCTTCGACGCAGGTAACCTGAACTACTGTCGAAGACGATACCGATGGTATGATGAAGGACTGGAAGTCGAAAAGTGATTGGTAACGGGACCAAACGATATACACATCCGAGCCCGATGGCGGAAAAAAACCAATCTGAAGATGGAGTCGATGCCCATGCGCACTACAGGAGGAGTCATCCAACAGACAAAGACTCTTCCGAGACAACAACAGAGTGTAATCATCCGGGCCCACCACCAGATGGTGATCTATGCAATAATGTGTGGTCTGCAGCCCATATGCCTCGAACATATATATATATATATATATATATATATATATATATATATATATATATATATGTATATATATATATTTTTTTATATATATATATGTATATGTGTGTGTGTGTGTGTGTGTGTGTGTGTGAGAAGCACCGTATGACGGTATGAATGCCGAAAGAAATAATACACCATGTATATGTTAACATATAATCACCTCCTTCCAGAGGCTTACCTTATTTAAAAAGGTTTCGCAACACTGCTTGACCCACAGCTGATTCAGCTTCTGTCGCCAGATCAAGACAGTAATGCTGTGTAAAAGTGTGCTAATTTTTCCATATTGCAGCCCAGCAAATCTTCTCCAAAGGTACTCCGGCAAAAAGAGCAGTAGATGAGGATACTGCCCTTCAGGAGTGAGCCTTGGGTTTCATAGATAAAGGATGTCTAGCTGTAGTATGGCAGAATTGGATAGTAGATGCAATCCACCTTGCCATAGTGGATTTCGTATCAGCTGTTCCTGGCTTTTGACCACCATAAGAAATAAACAATTGATCCGATTTTCTGATGGACACAGTACATGAAATATAGAATTTCAGACACCTTTCAACATCCAAGGTAGGCAAAGTCTTTTCAGCAGAGGAAGACGGATTGGGAAAGAAAGAACGCAGTATAACATGTACATTAAGATGGAATGTAGGGGGAACCTTCGGAATAAAGGTTGGATTAGTTCTGAGGAGAACATAATCCTTGGTGAATTTCAATTAAGGTTGTTTGATAGTGAAAGCCTGAATTTCACTGACTCTCAGAGCAGAGGTGAGTGCCACTAAAAGTGCTGTTTTTCAGGAGAGGTACTTGAGGTCAGCTTTGTGAACAGGCTCAAATGGATGCTTCATGAGCTCTTGTAACACCAGATTAAGCCTCCATTCTGGAGGAGGCGTTCTGATGGGTGGAAAAGTTCTGAAAAGCCCCTTTAGAAATTGCTTGATCAAGCGATTAGAGCAAAGGGATGCAGCTCCTGCAGAATGTCTGTAGGTCGAGATGGCCGCTAAATGTAGCTTAACAGATGAAAACATAAGACCAGACTTAGATAATGAAAGAAGATAAGGCAGAACTTTATCTGGAGACCATCGTAAAGGTTGTATACCCTTGTCACTGCACCAAGAACAGAATTGTTTCCATTTCAAAGCATAAGTCTTTAGAGTAGAAGGAGCTCTTGCCCTTGCAAGAATATCTCTACAATCCTGGGGTAGATCTATCTCCTTGAATTATGTGAATCCAGAAACCATGCATGAAGATGCAATTGGACTGGACGAGGATGAAGAATATGGCCCTTGCTCATTGACAACAGGGTCGGAACTGTAGGAAGGCGGTATGGTCTGCGTTTGGACAGTAGGAGAAGCTCTGTGAACCAATGCTGTTGCGGCCATCGCGGAGCAATGAGAATCATTCAGCATGGTTCCATTTTGAGCTTGCGCAGAAGTCTTGGGAGCAACGGAAAGGGGGGGAATGCGTAAGCAAAGATCTCTGTCCATCTTATCATGAAGGCGTTCCCCCACGAGCCCTTCTCTGGTTCCCAACTGGCAAAGAAGGGGCACTTCCGATTCTTTTTGGAGGCAAAGAGATCTAGATTTGGTCTGCCCCACATACGAAATATGTGTTCCACCACTGATTGATCCAACTCCCATTTGTGACAGGACTTCGAAGTCCTGCTCAGAGTGTCTGCCAGAGTGTTGTGAATTTCCGGCAAATGTTCCACCTTTATCGTGATGGTGTGAGAAAGCAGCAATTCCAAATGCGTTGAGCTTCTTGAGACAGAATGTGTGAACGAGTACCTCCTTGCTTGTTTTTAGTCATGCATGTAAGTGGTGTTGTCGGTTCTGATGAGAACAGTTGACCCTTGAAGCCTTGGGAGAAAAGACTGCAACGCCAGGGAAATGGCGCGAAGCTCTAAGAAATTGATATCCATTTTTGCCATTGCAGCGGACCACTTTCCTCTTATGCAAAGATCTTGAAGGTGTGCTCCCGACCCTTTTTGGGAGGCATCTGTAGTCAGGATAAACTCTGGCACAGAAGGAAGAAAAGTAAGCCCAATTGAGACATTCTTGGAGCGCTGTCACCAAAGCAGCGCTTCCCGCATAAGGAATATGCTACTTACCAGTATGCATCTGTTCTTGGCATAGAGGGCTGCAGAGGGGTACATTTATGAATAGATCGCCATCTGGTGTTGGGCTCGGATGATTGCACTTTGTTTTTCTCTTGGAGAAGTCTTTGTCGTCATAGATGACTCCTCCTCTTGGTGTTAGTGCGCATGGGCATCGGCTCCATCCTTAGATTGTTTTGCCATAGTAGGGTTAGATGGAGTAGTGTAGTATAGTACATAAAGATATGCCCATGTAAGTGTATCTAAATAAGATAATGTTGGGACAGACACAGGTTTCCGGGGAGGCTGGGAGGGCATGTACCACTCTGCAGCCCTCTATGCCAAGAACAGATGCATACTGGTAAGTAGCATATTCCGTTCGAGGCATATGGGCTGCAGATGGTACATTTATGAATAGATTGTAAAGCAGTTACCTCCCTAGCGGTGGTCACCAGTGTCTGTCGCAACTGTTTGAAATAAAGTCTTTAATACAGCTTGGCCCACTCTGGCTTGTTGTGCAGCCTGTACATCAACACAGTAGTGTTTTGTGAATGTATGTGGTGTAGACCAAGTTGCTGCTCTACATATGTCATCTAGGGGAATGTTCCCTAAGAATGCCATAGATGCTCCTAGTTTTCGTGTAGAATGAGCTCTAGGAGGAACAGTTAATGTTCTCTTTGCTTTGATGTAACATATTTGTATACATCTTACAATCCATCTAGCGATGCCTGCTTTAGAGATAGGATTGCCCTTATGTGTTGTGGAAAATGCTACAAATAGTTGTTTGGTTTTCCTGAAGTTTTGTGTTCTTTCTATGTAGTACAAAATGGCTCTTTTGACATCTAGTGTATGTAGAGCCCTTTCTGCCACCGTTTGTGGCTTTGGAAAGAAGACTGGTAATTCCACTGGCTGATTGATGTGGAATGCTGAGATTACCTTAGGCAAGAACTTTGGGTTTGTTCTAAGAACCACTTTATTCTGGTGTAATTGTAGGAATGGTTCTTGTATTGTCAATGCCTGTAATTCACTTACTCTCCTGAGTGAGGTAATGGCTATAAGGAAAGCCACCTTCCATGTAAGGAATTGTATTTCGCACCTATGCATAGGTTCGAAGGGTGGCCCCATTAGTCTGGTGAGTACTACGTTGAGGTTCCAGACTGGTGAAGGTGGTAATCTTGGTGGAATGACTCTTTTAAGGCCTTCCATGAATGCCTTTATAGCTGGTACTCTGAACAGTGATATGTGTTGCCTGTTTTGTAGGTACGCTGCTATAGCTGCTAGATGTACTCTAATAGATGTGTACGCTAGATTACATTGCTGTAAGTGTAATAAGTAGCAAATAATCTCCTTTGTTGATACGTCCAGAGGGTTGATATTGTTATTAGTACAGTGTATAGCAAACCTCTTCCACTTAGCTGCATAGCATGCTCTAGTGGTGGGACGTCTCGCTTGTTTAATTATCTCCATGCAATTTGGAGGTAGATCTAAGTACCCAAATTCTAGGATTTCAGGAGCCAGATCGCTAAGTTCAATTGAGTTGGATCTGGGTGCATTATTTCTCCATGGTTCTGTGTAAGGTGCATGGGTAGAATTCGTAATTTTTGGTGTGGCACTTGTGAGAGTTGCAGTAGCGTGGTGTACCACGGCTGTCTTGCCCACGTGGGTGCCACTAGTATCATGGTCATTGAGTGTTGTTGCAGCTTCCTGACCACTAATGGAATTAGTGGGAGAGGGGGAAAAGCGTATGCAAATTTGTTTGACCAATTTATCCATAACGCATTGCCCTGCGACAGGTGATGTGGGTACCTGGACGCGAAGTTTTGGCATTTTGCGTTCTGATGAGTGGCAAAGAGGTCTATCTCTGGTTGTCCCCATCTTTGGAAGAATGGCTGCAGTATTTGTTGGTGCAGTTCCCATTCGTGTATTTGTTCCGACTGTCTGCTTAAGATGTCTGCTATCTGGTTTTGGACTCCTGGTAGGTGTTCGGCTAACAGATAGATGTTTTGAGGAATGGCCCATCTCCAAATTTCCTGTGCTAGTCTGGATAGTTGGAGAGAGTGCGTCCCCCCCTGTTTTTGAATATAATACATTGCTGTCATGTTGTCTGTTCTGATCAGGACTGCTTTGTTGGTAACATGTATCTGGAAGGCTTTCAATGCTAGAAACACTGCTAGTAGTTCTAGATGGTTGATGTGCAGTGTTCTTTCCTGCACACTCCACCTTCCTTGTACTGTGTATTTGTCCATATGTGCTCCCCATCCGGTGAGCGATGCGTCTGCTGTTATTGTCACCTGTGGAATTGGTTCTAGGAACGACCGCCCCTTGGCAATGTTTGTTATGTTCCACCACTTCAGAGAGCGGTGTGTGCGGTCGTCTACCAACACCAGATCTGTAATCTGCCCTTGAGCCTGATTCCACTGTGTCGCTAAGCATTCTTGTAGCGGACGCATTTGTAGTTTGGCATATGGTATTAGCAGTATGCAGGATGACATCATGCCTAATAGCTGCATGAACACTCTTGCTGTTAGTGAGTGTTGCGGCTGAAATCTTTGAATGATTGTAAGCATTGTTTGGATCCTGACTGCGTTGGGGTACACTTTGGCTTTTTCTGTGTCTATAGTAGCCCCCAGGTACTGTTGAACCTTGTTTGGTTGTAGGTGTGACTTTGTGTAGTTCACCGTGAACCCTAGCTGGTGTAGTAGCTGAATTGTCTTTTGTGTGTTTTGAAGACATTCCTCTTGTGACCTGGCCTTTATTAGCCAGTCGTCCAAGTATGGGAAAAGACATGAATTTGTTGTCTTCTTAGGTGAGCTGCTACCACTGCCAGGCATTTTGTGAACACTCTTGGTGCCGTTGTGACACCAAATGGAAGGACCTTGAACTGATAATGTTGTCCTTCTACCACAAACCTGAGGTATTTCCTGTGGGCTTTGTGAATAGGGATATGAAAGTAAGCGTCTTTTAGATCCAGTGTAGAAAGAAAGTCCCCTTTCTTCAGTAAAGGAAGTACTTGTTGGAGCGTGACCATGTGGAAATGTTCCGAATTTATGTATGCGTTGAGAGGTCTTAGGTCCAGTATTGGCCTTAGAGACCCGTCCTTTTTGGGAATTAGGAAGTATAGGGAGTATACTCCTGTTCCTTGTTGGTGCTGTGGAACCTTCTCTATGGCATGCTTTTCTAGCAGTGATAGTACTTCTTGTTTTAACAGTGTCAGGTGATCTTGCTTCATTGGACGCTGTTTGGGGGGGATGTTTGGTGGGGTAGCTGTGAGTTCTAGGCAATAACCATGTTGGATAATTTGTCTTACCCACCTGTCTGATGTGATGTTTTCCCAGACAGGTAGGAACTGTGATAGGCGTCCCCCGACCGGTGTTATATGGTCTGGGGGAAGCTTTATGAAGTCACTGTTTTGGGGTTGGAGAGTTGCGGTTGTTGTTGTTTCCGCGACCTCTACCCTTGTTGTTGTTACCCCTGTAGCTACCTCTCGAATTACCTCTGGGTGATGTAGGTGTAAAAGAGGTTTGCTGCTGGTTTGTACCTGTATTTTTGGATCCTCCTCTATAGGTGGATCTACGAAAGGAACCTCTTTGTGTCGGCTGTTGCAATGCTCCCATTGATTTAGCCGTTTCGGTATCCTTCTTCATCTTTTCTAGGGCCTCATCTGTCCCTGTGCCGAAAAGTATTTTCCCATCAAAGGGTTGGTTCAGTAACGATGTTTGTACCTCTTGTTTGAACCCTGATACTCTGAGCCATGCATGTCTCCTTAACATGATGCTTGTGTTTGTAGACCTTGCCGCAGTTTCTGCCGCGTCTAGGGCGCACTTTATTGAAGTGTTAGTAATTAACTTCCCTTCTTGTATGAGTTGATCTGCCCTCTTTTGATGTTCTTTAGGGAGATGTGTGATGAGTTTTTCTAATTCATCATAATGCGCTCTGTCATACCTTGCAAGTAGCGCTTGCGTATTAGCTATGCGCCAACTGTTTGCCGCTTGAGATGCTACTCTCTTGCCAGAGGCATCTATTAGTTTGGACTCTTTGTCAGGAGGTGGAGCTTCTCCTGTAGATAAAGAGTTTGCTCTCTTGCGAGCGTTTGTGACCACTAGTGAGTCTAGAGGAATTTGCCCTTTAATGTATATTGGGTCTTTTGGAGCTGCCCTATATTTTTTATCGATTCTTGGGTTCAATACCCTAGCCCTCACTGGGTCCTTGAAGATCTCTGATGTATGACTGAGAAGACCCTTAAGCATTGGTAGTGTTCCTGATGTTCTTTGTGCAGTAGGTAGTGTTTCTAATAAGAAGTCCTGTATTTGAGGTTCTGTATGTAGGTCTACCTTATGATATGTTGCTGCTCTAGTAATGAGTTGTGCAAACCCAGTATTGTCATCAGGAGGTGAGGGTTTTGAGGGATGTGATTCAGGGTCGGTATCATTATCTGACCCTACATTATACTCTTCCCATGGGTCTGCCTCCTCTGGGATTGTGTCCTCGTCATCCCCAGGATGTTCCCCTTCCCCTGTGTCACTCTCTACATCTGTTGTAGGTGTAGATGGTCGTGTGGGAGGAATATTTGGCCTATTGTGAGGAAGAGGAGAAGATGGTGTGTGAGGTTTGGGAGAAGAGGGAGGAGTTGTATTCGTCCCCATTGTTCTCTTCTTCGGATGAGTCTTGTCGTCCGAATGTTCATTCTTCCTCTTTTTAGGTAGTTCTGTGACTACCTTGCCAGTCTTTGGGTCAATAAACAAAGTCTTTTGTTTAGGATCAGTCCCGTGTTCCTGTGTCGGTACCGTAGTTTTCGGTTCCGAAAGGTGTTTTTTCTTTTGAATGTCCATTTGTATTTTCGGTGCCGAGATTTTGTTCGGATCCGATTTCTTCGGTATCGAAGATGTCCCCGGTGTCGAGGGTGTTTTCGGCGCCGAAGCATGCTTCGGTGTCGACATGGACTGCTTCGACTTCGAGCTTTCCTTGACTTGGTGCTTCGGTGTCGATGTGGTCCGTTTATCGGAACCGGAACCACTATGATGGGAGACCGAGTGTTTCGGTTTCTGTTTCGTTGCCGGGCTCGAAGGCGGGGCGTTGGAAACTTTTTTCGGTTGTCTGACCGGGCTCGACCGGAACCACTATGATGGGAGACCGAGTGTTTCGGTTTCTGTTTCGTTGCCGGGCTCGAAGGCGGGGCGTTGGAAACTTTTTTCGGTTGTCTGACCGGGCTCGAGGGCGGGGTCGACACCGTGCGGGGTCTGTTCTTTGGTAAAGGGACGTCGTCACTCACGGTTTGTTGGACGTCGATTTCCTCGACGTCGGACTCGTCCGCTTCTGACCCCGCCTCGTCGGCCTCTTCTTCCTCCTCTTCTGGGTGCTGGTCCTCGAACAGCTCCGGGATTGCTTATGACTGCATTCTCGATACCTCGTGTCTTCGGGCTCGACGGTTTCTAATCGTCGACTTTGAAGAGAACGCTGCACAGGCCTCACAGTCCCTGGATTCGTGTTCAGGGGACAAGCAGAGGTTGCACACCTCGTGTAGGTCCTTGTGTGGGAACTTAGCACCACACGTTGGACATTTTTTGAATGGAGTCCTTTCCATGGACCCCGGGCTGGACTACGTCGAGTTTCTCGTAGTCGTCGTCCTTCGAACCGCGTCGGTATGGAGTAAAGTCGCGTTCGATAACGATACCGTTGATTTGGAAAGGATTACGCGCCGGTTATAACCTTCTTTGTTGAAGTCGGTCCGGAGCGCTTCGATCCTCATCCGAACCCGAAGGCGGAAAAAAACAATCTAAGGATGGAGCCGATGCCCATGCGCACTAACACCAAGAGGAGGAGTCATCTATGACGACAAAGACTTCTCCAAGAGAAAAACAAAGTGCAATCATCCGAGCCCAACACCAGATGGCGATCTATTCATAAATGTACCATCTGCAGCCCATATGCCTCGAACTTGGAGTTATTTTCACTAGGTCGTCGAACGACCCTGAGATCCACAGCCATTAACTGTCTAGTTCCTCCTGGATCATTCTCATTCTTAGACGGGTGTGAGGTACCAACAGTATTGCTGAGGATAGTATTCCCAGGAATGATTTGATGATTCTCACAGAAGCGAACCGTCTTCTTTGGAGGTCTGATGCCAGAGAAAACAGACGTGATTGCCTTTCTTCTGACAAGAATGCCTTGTTCTGGATAGTATCCAACACTGCCCCTAGAAATTGATTCCTTTGAGAAGGACAAAGAACTGATTTTTGAATGTTGAGGGACAGTCCCAGGGATTGAAATAGTTGAAGGCATGTGGACGTTGCTCGAGAAGCCTGCCGAAAAGTAGGAGCCTTTATTAGCCAGTCGTCCAGATAAGGAACAAGTTGTATGCCTTGAAGTTCCTGAGACGAGCAAGATGTGGAGGATGTTTCTTTAAAGGCGGGTGAGGAGGAGGGATACTGACAAATTCCAGGGTTTGCCCAAATTTGAGAATATCCTAGACCCGCTTGCCTGTGGTTAATCTTTTCCAATTGTTGAGATGTCGGGATACATTCGGAATCCTGTAAACAAGGTGTGGCAGAGCTGCTGCAGGTGCTAAAAAGTCGTCACTGTTTTCTAGCAGAACCTCTGCCATGAGGCTGTTGTCTTCTAGTCTGCTGTCTATAAGCGGCAGCTGGAGGGTTTCTTTAGGACTGCTGCTGTTGCTGCTGTTGATAGTTATATCTTCCTTGATTGCCTTGGTACTGGTATCTTTGATAGCCACCACAAAAGGAATACGATCCTCTGCCCCTAGATCCCCAAAAAGGAGTCTTCCGATATTGTAAGGTGCCAAGGGCTCTGGCAGTGTCAGTATCTGTTTTGATGTCTTGCAGAGCCTCATCTATATGTTTTCCGAATACCATATCACCATTGAATGGCATGTCCAAAACCTTTGTTTGGACCTCAGGGCGAAAGGTGGTGATTTCAACCAACCCTGACATCTGAGGACTGCTGCTCCAGCCAGTTGACGAAAACCCAAAGAGGCTAGTCCATAGAAATATCAATTATTTCGGAAATGGAGCAATGTCCGACCACAGTTGGCGGTCACATCTCCCTAGAATCGCCAGGGAGTTTGTAGCACATACTGAAGCACCCGCCATGGTGGTGAAACGCTTACCAATATTATCATCCCATCCTTATCCGGCGGTGCTGTAACAGGAATGGATGGATTCAGAGACTTACGTTGAGCAGCCTGTGAAATAACGGAATCTGGTCTAGGATGTCTGGACAAGCAAGCAGGAGCTTTGTACTTTTTATCGATCCTAGGAAGAATCGCAGGCACTGAAAATGGATTTTTCATTATTTTAGTTCCTTCTTCCCAGATATGATCTATGATAGGGATAGAACATACGGACTTCCTACTCTGGTCTTTAAAATCGTAAAGGAAACAATCTGTCTGCTTCACAGATACCAAAGGATGAAACCGGGTTGCAGCCCTCTCCATCATTGCATGAAAACCTCCAATATCTTCAGGAGGGGAATCTACTGCCTGAGGAACTGGTGAAGATGGCGTAGGAATCAAGTATTCATCCCATTCATCCACAGTCGTGGGCGAATTTGGTAATTCCCCATCCTCTGCAACAGTATAGTCATCATCATCCTGGACTACATGTTGCGCAGGTAAAACATCCTGAGGCTCATTGATAGGGGCAGAAGGACCTGCGATCTGCAAAACAGGAGGCGTAGTAGGTTGTGTTGGAACTGGTGCTGCTGGTGGAAAACGTGCATGATAATCCCTTAACATAGCAGTCAGGTCTTGCATTAAGGCAATAGGCATTTTTACCATAGGTTCCTGCTGAAATGACATCTCTTGAGGACCTCACAGAGACTCACAAGGCTCATAGTACTCTTCCCCATCTTCATCATCCTGATATTTAATACGAAGTTGAGAAAGGTTGCGTGTTGGGCTAAAAAGTCAATCATCATCTGACTCCTCCAGATAGTGACTAGGAGGCAAGGGTGAAATATGTGAAACGTCCTGATAATAATTTCTTGAAGATGGGAACGTCGTCGATAATTTTGATGTCAGAACAGGTGTAATCTGTAAAGATGCAGGTCTTTTAGCTTCAGCGTTGACGAGATGTACATCGACGGAGAGTCAGTACCAGTCGAGATAGCCATAACAGAAGCCACCATCGATGTTATCATCGATGTCGCCGACGGAAAAACCCTCGTCGACGATGTTGTCGTCGAAGCCGCAGCTGCGACGTCAAAGGCAGGTGCCCAGCCGACGACGAGGTAGGCGTCGACGAGAAATAAGTAGTCGTCGTCGTTGGTAACGTCGACTGAAACGAAGCAGGCAATTATATCATCGTCGACGGCGGCACCGTCGACAGAGCGATCGTCGATGACGGGATGATCTTCGTCCACGAAGAGGATGCACTCACCGTCTGAGGAGCTTCCGTCGTCGACTGTGCTTTTTTCAATGTCGACGGGATCCTGATATACTCAGCATGAGTTTTCTACTGTTTTTAGGCAGTTTTCATCTCTGAAGAGAATGAAAGCTTCTCTTTTCTAGAGGAAGAGTGACCAGTCTCAGAGAGGTGCTTCTTCAAGGTCTTACTCTGTCGCTCAGGGGGATCATCAGATCTATTCCTCTGCTTGGATAGAGGGGTGGACACCTGAGGACTAACACTGCCATCATCTCCTGAAACAACATCAGATGTAGCCTTCAATTTCTCCAACCAAACCAGCAATCTTCCTTCTCTGTCTTTCAAAGTCTTGGCAGGGAAGGTTCTACAAATCCTGCAGTCTTTAACCTTGTGAGCTGGGTAAATACAGTAAATACATTCCTTGTGATGATCTTCAAAATGTAGTCTCCTCTTCCCACATGAAGAACAAGGCAAAAACAAGCTTTTCTTAAAAGAATCAGACATAGCTACTCACAAAGTTCAACCAAAGGTGAAGAAAACTGAGCAGAGCTCAGAGAGACTCCCTGTCACACGACGTGCGGTCGAAAATATGAGGGTTAGCCTCTCTGTGGAGGGTTCTAAGAGGGTGCTGCAGCCTGATTGGCTGTGTTCCAAATTTGGTTCTTTTTACAAAAGCACTAAGATAGGCTAATGTAGTGACTTTACTGTCCATAGTAGCCTATAGTGTAATGTTTTTTATGACTATTATGTGTATATTTTATTGTACAGCGAGACTCTGACCTCGTTGGCGGGGATGATTCTAAGCATGTGAATCTATGAAAGATACCCCAATACTGGATAAATGGCATATCTCTATAAATCAGTGATGCACTATAGGGTCACCAATATTGCATTCATGTGTTACAGGTGCCGGATTGTCAGGTATAATATAGAAGGAGCTTTAACAACATCAGGTTTAAGAGCTGTAAGGAGAAAATAGTAATATACACATATTATTCAATTCCAGCATGCTTCCTGGCAGTTCGAGTCCCAGTAATGATGTTCGTGGGAGAGATTCTGCCTAGTGTCCGGATTGTAGTTCAGCTTTGTCAGCCTCAAACATGTGCCACAAGCTACCACACAAACGTGTGCGCCCACATTAAAAAATAACATACCTGGACAATATAAATCA
Source organism: Lissotriton helveticus (assembly GCF_964261635.1). Taxonomy (NCBI): domain Eukaryota; kingdom Metazoa; phylum Chordata; class Amphibia; order Caudata; family Salamandridae; genus Lissotriton; species Lissotriton helveticus. The sequence goes on along the minus strand of NC_136067.1, from coordinate 1,917,870,971 downwards.
TCTCCGTTATTAATGAATTTTAACATGTCAATTCCATCAAATAATTTGCTCTAAAGAAGCAAGCAATTTTGCAAAATGTGTTGGCTGGCTGGCCGGTCTTTATGTTATTTAACAGGAGGGATATGGATGCTCAATTTGAATTAGATGCAATCTTTAACATTTGGTATCCAAGAGTGCCTTGCTTACTTGTCTTTTTTGAGAATGCATTGATTCTACTTTTGAGGTGAGAGGTACATGGCGAAAAGAACCTAAATTAAACCCACCATCACTGGGTACAAATGAGGTGCAGATGCAGTACATTTTGAATGCATCATTTAAGATTAACAGTCATCTTCCAATAAATTCATTTCACCTGGGCGCTACTACAGAGGCATCATTTTCTTGGAAAACAAAGCCATCTAAGGAGCACCAAAATGACTTAAGAGCACTGGAAGCAACAATAACATTTAAGGATGTGATGAAGCTTTCTTTCTGTAATGCAAAACCTTTACGTTTTAAGTTCTTCATATTTATACAGATCAGTGAACTCTGATATTTGATCTTCAGATACTTAGTCTACTGAACCAGATCATTTTTTAGAAATAAAAGAAAATATGCATGGCCTTTCCACCTTTATAGAAACAAAGAGGCTACACTGTTTAGTTCTCATGGGCAACGGTATTTACAGTGCTGCTTGAGTCACAACATAAAAGTTATTTCTCAATACAGTGTTACGTAAAAACGTTTTTACAATGCTCACTGGAATCTACAGCACTGCATACCGCAATCAGATGCTTACTGGGTAAGTAACATTTTCAGTTCGAGGCATGTGGGGCTGTAGATACACAAGCTGTGCATGGCCTGTAAAGCAGTCCTTCCAAAAAAGGGGTGGCTAGCCTGTGGAAGTTGCAGTGGTTTAAAAAAGTGTATGTAGAACTGCCTGGCCAACATTGCCTTGTTGGCGGGCTAGCACAGCTACACAATAATGCTTTTTAAAAGTTTGTGGTGTGGACCATGTAGCTGATTTACAGATGTCAAATACAGGAATGTTCCCCAGGAAGGCTATAGAGGCCCCTTTTTTCTGACTGGAGTGGGCTCTAGGAGGAATGGTCAATGCCCTTTAGCTATAGCATAGCAGGTCTGGATGCATTTAACAATCTATCTTGTAATGCATGATTTAGACAGGGCTTTCTCTTTGTGGGGTTTGGAGAAAGCAACAAAAAGCTGTTGTGTTTTACTAAAGGGTTTAGTTCCGTCAACATAGCACATGATGGCTTGTTCAACATCTAAGATCTTGAGAACCTGCTATGTAACTGAGCAAGGTAGAGGGGAAAAAAGAAAGATCAATGGATTGATTGAGGTGGACCTGTTAGAGATATTTGGAATTGGGGCGTAGGACAACCCTATCTCTGTATATCTGAAAGAAATGTACTTCCAAGGTCAGTGCCTGAAGCTCACTGAAACACCTGAGAATAGGGAAGGTGACCAGAAATGCTGCCTTCCAAGAGACAAAGTGGGGGAGCGCGTGGAGGGGGCAGGAGTGGAGGGGTTCAAATGGAGGACCCGTTAGTCTTGTTGATACAATGTTAAACCTTCATGACAGAGCTGGTGGGAACCGAGGAGGAATGACTACTTTGAGAACCTCCATTAAGGCTTTAATGACAGGAAGACGGAAACATGTTGCCTGTTCTAAAGGTAGGCGGCTATAGCAGCCAGGTGTAGTCGTATAGATGAGAAAGCTAAACCACAAGTTTGCAAGTAAGGCAGGGAGCAGACAATCTCTTGTACTTTGACTGCTGAGAGGGGTTTCAATATGTTTAGGACGAAAATAGTCGTCAGCGTAACAGGCGCATGTAGTAGGCCTGCTCTTTTAAGAATGTTCATGCATTCAGGTGGAAGATTAAGGTACCCAAAGTCTAGAGCTTCAGGAGCAAGATCACAAGATTGAAAGACCTGGAGTCAAAGATACCTGATTTCTACATGGTTCTGCATGAGAAGGCCCAGCCTGTTGGGTAGTCTCTCGTGAGGAACCACTGAGAGTTCAAGGAGGGGGGGCAAACCATGGTTGGCGTGCCATAGGTGGGAGCCACCAGGATGAGGGTGGGAGATGTCTGTCTAAGCCTCCAAACCACAAACAGAAGTAGTGTGAGTGGAGGAAAAGCATAAGCAAATATCCCTGGCCAACTCATCCATAGTGCATTGCCCCTGGTCTGTGGGAACCTCGAGGTGAAGTTTGTTCATTGGTGTTTTCTGCTGTTGCGTAGAGGTCTATCTCTGGTAGTCGCCAATGCTGTAAGTACTGGAAGAAGACTTGAGGGTGGAGCTTCCACTCATGCACTTGTTGCCGCATTCTGCTGATGTCGGCAAAATTGTTGTCCACACTCAGCAAATATTCCGCTAACAGACTGTGTCAGAGGGCCCCCCTACAGATGCTCTGGGCTTAATGAGAAAGCTAAGGGGATCTGTGCCCTTGCCCTTGCTTCTGAAGACAATACATGGCAGTCATGTTGTCTATTTTGCTGAGGACTACCTTGCCAATCAGGTGGGGAAGAAAAGCGTTTAACACAAGGTGAACAGCTAGTAGTCCCAGGCAACTGATGTGGAGACCCTGGTGACTGGATACCCACTGGCCTGGGACAGTCAGGTCCTGTTAGTGTGCGCCCAATCCTGTAAGGGAGGTGTCCTTTGTGATGGTCGAGGAAAGGCTGCTCCTGCAACAGGTTGTTCCACCACTACAGAAATCGACAAGTTTGACGGCTGAGCAACGCTATATCGTTTCAATGAGCCTCAGCTGGATACCACTGGTGCGCAAAGCACTTATGTAATGGATGCATGTGTACCCTGGCATGGGGTACTATGGCAATACAGGAGACCATCATGCCGAGGAGGTGCATGACTGTCCTTACTGTGACTAGTTGGTCTGGTTGAAAAAGAGGAATGAATGTCTGAAAAGGCTGTATCGTGGCAGCATTTGGGTAAGGGGTTAGAAGTGGTATTTTGAGGCGTTGATAGTAAGACCTAGTTCGCAAAGTAGTCTGATGGTAATCTGGGTGTTTGTGTTACATTTCTGATGGGTGGCATTCTTGATGAGCCAGTTGTCAAGATGGGGGAAGATATGGATGCCCTATCTGCGCAGGTGAGCGCCCACCACTGCGAGGCACTTGGGGAACACCCTGGGTGCAGAGGTGACTCTGGAAGGTAGCACCTTGAATTGGCAATGCCGTTCACCGACTACAAAGCTGAGGTGCCCGTGATGTGCCTGTTGGATTGGAATGTGGAAATGGGCATCCTTGAGGTTGAGTGAGGCCACTAAGTCACCTTGTTTTAGTGGTGGGTTCGCATCATCAAGAGTAACCATGTGAATGTGCTCTGAGAGAATGTATTCATTTAGGGGCTATAGATCCGAAACTGGTCAGAAGGACCCATCCTTTCTGTAGATCAAAAAGTACAGCAAGTATACGACTGTGCCATGTTGATGATGAGGGATGGGTTCTATGGCTCCTTTGTGAAGGAGCGCTTGGGACTCTTGCGAGTAGCCTTTGGTGTTGCGGGGAGAGTTTGTTTTGTCAAAGTGGCTAATTAGGAGGTGTGTAAGTGAGCTCCAGATAATAACAATGTTGGAGTTGGCGTTCCGCCAATTGGGGAAGAACCTTTAGAGACGGCCCCCGACAGGTGTTACATGAGTGGGGGAAGGAGAGGTAACTCAGGGTTTTGTGGTGGTACCAGCTCCTTTGGGACAGACACTCTTACCTCTGGAGTTGTTACCTTTGTAGAAACCTCTGCAGTAACCTATAGAAGAGGCCTGCTGTGCCTGCAAACGACGGTAGGTTGTGGAGGTTTCTGGTGAGGTTGGTATAGAGCCTCCACAAGTGCTACACAAGGAGCTGCGATTAATAGGTGTTTAAAGGATGCTGGTTACTTTCGCTGTCTCCATATTAAATTTTTATTTTTTCCACTATCTGGTCAACTTGCGGCCCGAATTGACGCTAACCATTGAACTGCAAGTTGAGTAAATTTTGCTGGAACTCCCGCTTAAAGCAAGAGATATGGAGCCAGGCCCGCAGCAGTGTCCACAGAATCTAGACCACAGCGTATGGTGGTACGACAGATCTACTTCCCCTCCGCAATGATCTCGTAGCCCAGTTTTCTATGCTCCTCTGGGAGCTCCTCCATCTCATCCCAGTGGGGAACGGTCCTACCTGGAGAGGAGGCAATACACCAGTGATTGGCCAACTGTTCAGCTACCCTTTTTCCCACTTCATTGATGCATTTACTTTCCTTGTCTATTGGAGAAGCATCACCAGTAGTTTCAGAGTTAGCCCTCTTACGGGCAACTACCAGAGAGTCAAACGGGAGTTGCCCCAGTATGCACAATGGATCAGTATGGGAGGTCTTCTACTTCTTTTTCACCCTGAGCGTGATGACCTTAGTGTGGAAGGGGTCCTGAAAAATATCGGGGGTGTGACTGAGCATGCCCCTGAGCATGAGGAGGTACTGGGTGGAGTGGTGAGTAGAGGAAAAGGATTTCAAAAGAAAGTCTTCCTCCAAAGATCCAAAATATGGAGATCTACCTTATGAAAGGAGGCATCCCTACCAATCAGCTAGTGGTATGAGTTGGAATCATCGTGTTGGGGGCAGGGTGGGGGGAGGGGGGAGAGTCAGACGTTCAGGGTACAAATCTAGGTCAGTGTTCCCTGGTGGGTCAGCATCATAGGAATCCCAAGAATCCCCCTTTGGAGGTATATCGAAAGTATTCCCTCCCCCCTACCCTCCAGTGTCTGAGTGAGGAGACCCCTGAGGTGTGTAAGGACGAGGTTCGCAGGGGAGGTGAGTGGGTAAGGTGAGCACTGTGGAGAGCGACAAGGTGGAGAAAAGGGCAAAGGGCGCGTAGCCGTATCTGCCTTTTTTCACTGCTTGGGAGTAGGTAGCAAGTCCAAACCTTCCTCGAAGGATAGCTGACGCTTTGAGGGTTGTGTGCAGACCTCAGAGAGTGGGCTAGGATGCGACTTGTATGGGAAAGAATGACAAGATGTTTTTGTCTGGTGTTGATGTATTCGTGCAACTTATGGAGGATCGGTTCGACAGCACGCGACCCGAGGCCGGTTGTTGATGTCAGCACCGAGGTTCTTGGTTCCAAGGCCAATTTTTATACTAAAGGTGTCAGCCTCGATGGGCGTGTTGGCGCCAATTTAGATGCACTCGGCGTCAACTGTGGTGGCCTCAGCGGTTTCTTCGTCACCGAGCTAAAGGTGGGCATTCTGTCCGAAGGTGGTGGTCGGTGCAGACTATGGCCGAAAGCAGTGATGGCCCAGCAATCAGTCTCTGAGGCTCCAGAGCAGCAGGACGATCTTTATGCTGGGTCAGCTAAATGTTCGAGTGGTGGCAGAGGGGAGGAAAGCCTGTACTCACAGCAGGCTGCGCCAAAGGCAAGTCTTTAAACTCCATATTGGAACTGGAGCTGTCCGAGGTGGAGAAGGCCAACTTATCTGCTGTGGAAGGTTGAGGGCAATGTTCCCCCTCGAGGTCCTCAGGCCAAAGAGGTCCGGTGTGTAATCTCCTCTCCTACATAACATCTCGAGATGCTGAGCCTGATGGTCACAGATGGTCTTCTTAGAGCGGAACGAGCAACAGGCCTTGTGGGCAATCTCGCTGTGATCGGGAGACAGACACAATTATAGACCTGATGGAGGTTGGTTCGAGGGTATTTTGCGTGGCAGGAGGAAGAGTAATGAAATGGCATCTGTTCCATCACCTTTGAGGCATGGTGACAGAAGATGGAAGGAGGCCGCGAAGGCCCACTTGGGCTGACTTCGACCCAAAAGTCATCCAGCAAAGCTTGAGCTGTCGACTCAAGATGAAGAGAAAAGGTAGATCGTATTTGGCAACAATACTGATGGAGGGGAGGCACTGTGGAGGCCAAACAGAGCACTGCAGTACTGTCAAACCGGTGTACAAGAGTACACGTCTAAACCAGACGGTGGAAAGAAAACAATCTAACAATGTAGTCGATGACTATGTGCATTACCAGCAAGAGAAGGAGTCACAGACTGTGACTTTTCTTCCAGCGTAAGAGCATGACCCCTTTACCCTGAGCCAGCATAAAGGTAAATAGAGGTATCTAAAAAGACTAAATGAAGCATAATGAAAAACACTCTCAATGGAAAGGCAAATGTGAATGTTAAAATCATATCATTCTTGCTTTTGTCACACAAGCACCTGCTGAGTGGCCGTGACATGCATAGGGAGAACACTGTGCATATTTGGAGTTTCTGTAATCTGTTAGGGAGGGTTCTCACAAGTCCTTAAAGATGATGTTTTAAAAAAGAAAGAGAGAGAATACTAAGAATACTAAGCAGGAAGCACCCAAATTCATGTGTTGTAACACTCCAACCACTGCATTCGACCCCTTAGAATCCTTCGCTGACACTCAAGCCAGAGACTTATATTTTTACTCTTCTTCAAAAACAGATTGCATTTTCTGCCCAGTACTGTGGTTGTAAGGTTTGTCCTGCTGCCACTACCCCTTTCTCCTTCCCAGAGCATGATGCCACCAAATCTCTTAAATGAAAGCGATGAGGAAAAGGGGCATAAACCACGCCTCCCGAATCGGATGGGAGACCACGTCTGCACAGCTAAGTTGAAATCAGGCACTAAGAGTCTATGTACTGTGAGGTTTTCACTTATGTTATGTTATGCACAATCATAGTTGGTGCATATTTATCTTATGAAACTAACAACCATTGACAAAAAGCAACAGCCGTGGCTTGTTATTGGTGTAATGTTGCTCGGTGTATTATATATCTGAATGCAATGACAGAAAAAGTAAAACAACAGTCAGGGGCGCACTATTCTGAGCACAGAATGTTAGCTTAAGTGTTTTTAGGCCACATCCTCAATTACATTGGCCACGACCCTTTGAGAGACCCCCGCCCCTCTCAGTTTTTTCATTCTATTTAAAGCCCTGGGTGAAGTCAATAGGTCTCTCCTATGGGACTTGTTGGCTCTGCCTATGCTTTTCAGTGAGTCTTCAAAAAAAAAAACAGGTGCGAAGACTCAGACACATCCTATCGAGGTGCAAACATATCATCATGAAAGCATTCACTGACAAAAGGATGCAAAGTTTTTTATATATTTAACAAGAAGGTCGGCAGAAATTTGCTGCTGTGCCCTCCAAAAGAGGTTTGTGTTTTTAAATATTTTTAATTAAATTAACAAGGACTTGCAGAAGTGCAGAGGAGCGGGTTGGAAGGGGCAACGAGGATGTAGGGTGGATGGGAGGTCTGTTTAAATCAGGTGGGGGAGAAGAGGGGGAAAATAACTCTTAATCAGAAATCAAATCACCAAACGCATTCAACAAAGGAACCTCCGCTCTAGAGTGGCACCTCGCCTGTAATTCCCAAGATACAAGAAAAAAAAACACGGGAGGCACATCCTTCTCTGTTCAAGCAGCCGAACTATGGCACTCTTTACCCCCAACATAGGATCCATGGACAACCACTGTATCTTCAGAAAAATACTCAAGAATTGGCTCTTCCCCACATAACCATCATACGCAAGCAGAAATATACAGCATATCCCTCTGTATATAAACATTTATTTGTATTATAGATACATGTGCATTGTTTTGTATAAAAATGTAGAATATTTGTTTTCATAAAAATAAAATAAATTAATTACAATACTTGAAAACCAGAGTTTATCTAATGTATCTTTAATCTACATATACTTACTTCCTTTATGCATCTAAATACATTCCGTGTACTTCGATATATATATATTTATTTCGTTTCTCCTACCCGGACTCATCTCAAACCTCTATCTACTACTCTTTCCAATACACTACCCTATTTCTCACCCTATACCTCTATCAATATCTTTAATCTACATATAATTACTTCCTTTATGCATCTATATACTTTCCATTTATTTATGGATCTTAATATTTATTACTTTATTCTAATTCAGCATATCCAATGCACTAGCCTCTTCTCACCCTATAACTCTCTCAATATATCTTCAACCTCAACACTGTGACTCATCTCAAATCTCTTTCTACTTCTCTTTTCAATGCACTATCCTATTTCTCACCCTATACCTCTATAAATATATCCTCTACACCCACTCTCTCATTCATCCCAAATCCCTTACCAATACTATGATCCCCAAAGAACAAGTTACTTACCTTCGGTAACGCTTTTTCTGGTAGATACAGTATCTGCCTGTGGATTCCTCACCTTGTGAATATCCCCCTGCGTCAGCAACGTTCGGAAAACTCTTTTGTAGCACGCCGGCGTGGACGACGTCACAGGAGCACGGCATCGCGCGCGACTCCGGCTGACGTCACCGACTCCTTATTAGGCCTACGTCGGCGTGATGACATCAGTTCCCCCTTTTTTCCGTGCCTTCGTGGCACCCGGACGGACCAATGACAGTAGATATACATATATACAGTGTACATCGTACAAACAATTCAAAACTGCACACACAGTGCGTAGCAAAGGTATGAAAATCTCAATATATATACAAATATAAATATAAATATGCATAAAAATACATAAACTCAGGTATAGCAGAGTGGACAACGGGAAGGCGGGTGGGTCAGTGAGGAATCCACAGGCAGATACTGTATCTACCAGAAAAAGCGTTACCGAAGGTAAGTTACTTGTTCTTCTGATAGATACATCTGCCAGTGGATTCCTTACCTTGTGAATAGAGTCCCACAGCAGTCCCCACTTCTGGAGGATGGTGTCACTCTTAAAACCAGAAAATCCTGGAGGACAGAAAGCTCAAAGTGGCCGTCCCTCCTCACCTCGGTATCCAAGCAGTAATGCTTAGCGAAAGAGTGGAAGGAGGACCAAGTCGCGGCTCTGCAAATATCCTCAACAGATAAGCAGAAGTAGCAGACTTTGCTCTAGTAGAGTGAGCTCTTATACCCTCAGGAGGGTCCTTACCCGCCAGGGAGTAGCAGATCTTGATGCATAATATTATCCATCTTGAAAGAGTGCGCTTGTGCACATATCTTCCTTTCCTGCAGCCAGCAAATCCAACAAACAGCTGGTCATCCAACCTGAACTCCCTTGTCCTGTCCAGGTAGAAGCTCACCGCCCTCTAAGGGTCCAAGCGATGAAGCCTCTCCTCCTCCTTGAAAGGGTGAGGGGGAGGATAAAAGGTAGGGAGGGTAACGGACTGTCCTAAATGGAATGGAGTAACCACTTTAGGCAGAAAAGCAGCCCTGGTCCTAAGAACCATTCTTTCAGCATGAATGGTCAAGAATGGGGGCTTTGAGCTAAGAGCTTGAAGCTCACTTACCCTCCTTGCCGAGGTAATTGCCACCAGAAAGACAAAAGTCTCAAGGAACATGAGTGTAAGGATTCAAAAGGCGAACCCGTCAAGAACAAGGTTCAAGTCCCATTGAGGAACAATAAAAGGTGTAGGAGGAAATTTATTGGTAAGGCCCTTAATGAAACGTAAGACAATAGGAGATTTAAATAAAGAGGGCTGGTCTGGCAAACAAAGGAAAGCCAATAAGGCCGGCAAATAACCTTTGATAGTTGCCACTGCAAAACCCTGCTGGGCCAAGGAAAGTGTAAATTGTAGTATATTGGACAAACGAGCCCTTAAAGGGTCAACAAACTTCTCCCCGCACCAAGCAACACATTTCGACCATATATAAGAATAAATGGACTTGGTGGAGTCACGCCTGGCTGACAAGATGACATCCATCACATCGTGCGGGAGAGAAAAGGAACTCAGGTTGCCCCGTTCAATCTCCAGGCATGAAGGTGTAAGGTGTGGGGGTGTAGAACCTTCCCCTCCATCTGGGAGAGGAGATCTGCCCTGTGAGGGAGATGGAGCGGCAGGCACGAGGAGAGGTGGAGAAGATCTGTATACCACACCCTTCTGGGCCAATTCGGGGCGATCAATATAACTTGGGCCCGGTCTTGGCGAATCTTCCTCAGAACCCGAGGAATCAAGGGTATGGGAGGAAACGCGTAAAGGAGTTGCGAGTCGCAACTCAACTGAAACGCGCACCCCAGTGCTCCTTGCATCGGAAACTGAAGACTGCAGAATGATGGGCAGTGAGCATTCTCATGAGTGGCAAACAGGTCCACCTGAGGAGTTCCCCATGTCCGGAAGACGTGACAAACCACCTCTGGGTGTAGCCTCCACTCGTGGTCGGCCGAGAACTGCCGACAGATTGTCTGCACGAACGTTCAGAACCCCGGCCAGATGATTTGCCATCAGACAAATCTGATGGTCCTGAACCCAGGACCAGACACTGCGACCCTACTCCTCCCTGCTTGTTGACATACCACATCGCGGTGGTGTTGTCCGTCAGGACTTGAACCGACCGACCACGAAGGGAAGGGAGGAAGGCCTTGAGTGCCAAACGTATGGCCCGCAATTCCAGAAGGTTGATGTGAAACAACCTTTCCTCTGGAGACCAAAGACCCTTGACCTCCAGATCCCCCAGATGAGCACCCCACCCTAGAGTGGAAGCATCCGTGATCACTGTGGCCACCGATTGAGGCAGTTGAAAAGGCTTTCCTTGAGACAGATTGCCTTCCACGCCCCACCAAGACAGATCCGCCACAGTTTCTCTGGAGATCCTCACTGACTCCCTGAGATGTCCGTTGTGCTGATACCACTGCCTGCGGAGGCACCACTGGAGTGCCCTCATGTGCCAGCGTGCATGGTTGACCAACAGAATGCAAGAAGCCATAAGACCGAGCAGACGAAGGACCTTCAGGACTGGAACGACCGCTCCATTGTGAAATAAAGGTATCATTTCCTGTATGTCGTGAATCCCTTGAGGAGGAGGGAATGCACGACACACAGTTGTGGCCAGTACCGCACCTATGAACAGGTTGCACTGGGAGGGCACCAGGTGAGACTTGGGTACATTTATCGAAAAACCTAACCTGTGCAACAACTGAGTTGTCTCTTGCAGATGATGGAGCACCTTCTCCGGTGGCTCTGCTTTGATCAGCCAGTCGTCCAGATAGGGGAACACTGGAATCCCCGACCTTCTGAGATGCGCTGCCACCACAGCCATCACCTTGGTGGAGACTCGATGCGCAGTAGTAAGTCCAAACAGAAGGACCGCAAACTGGTAGTGTTGCGAACCCACCGTAAAACAGAGATACTTTCTGAGCGACTTCAGGATCGGAATGTGAAAATACGCATCCTGCAAGTCGATCGACACCATCCAGTCTTCTTCCATCAGCGCCTGAAGAACCTGTGCAAGAGTGAGCATCTTGAACCTCTCCTGTTTGAGATAGAGGTTCAAAACCCTGAGGTCCAGGATTGGACGAAGTCTGCCATCCTTCTTGGGGATCAGGAAATACCGGGTGTAGCATCCCTGACCCCTTTCCTGCTCCGGAACCACCTCTATTGCACCCTTTCTGAAAAGAGCCAGGACTTCTTCCTGCAAGAGAAGCAGGTGGTCCTCTGAACAATAACCTTGACACGGAGGGTAATTTGGGGGAAATTCCCGAAAGGGAAGAGCATACCCATTCTCTACGAGATTGAGAACCTAAAGATCTGATGTAACCGATTCCCAATCTCGCAGAAAATAAGTAAGCCGACCCCCTACAGGACCCATATGATCCAGAATGGTGGATCTAGGGCTGCTTTGCTGATGTAGGCGGGGGTGGGTATTAGAGGAGGAAGTTGAGAAGGAGGAGGCTTAACGTTCACGGGCACGACCCCTTGGTCCACCTCTATAGGACTTGTACAAAGGAGTCTGCTGTTGCTGCTGCTGTTGGTTCTGCTTATAGGAACGAAAAGTAGACCTTCCAAAGCCCCTGAATTTCCTGGTGGAAGAGCCTCTAATCTGTAAGCCCAAGAACCTTGCAGTCGCCCTGCTATCTTTGAACCTTTCTAAGGCAGCGTCAGCCTTCTTCCCAAAAAGGCCAGTACCATCAAAAGGCAAATCCAACAGAGCAGCCTGAACATCAGTCGAAAATTCGGACGACTTTAACCAAGCGGCTCTTCTAGTGGCGATTGAAGATCCCCTTATTCTAGCCACAGAGTCCGCCGTGTCCATGCCACTCTGAATCACCTGGCGAGCCGCAGCCTGCGTGCCAGACACTACCTCATTGAAGTTCTTCCTATCCTCCTCCGGAAGCTTAGATGATAACTGCTTAACCGTGTCCATCAAAGCATGTACATATCTGCCCAGCAGAAAAGTAGCATTTGTGGATTTCAGGGCCATGCTACTTGACGAGAATACCTTCTTAGCATTCTGATCCAACCTTTTTGAGTCCTTATCCCCTGGAACCTCGGGAAAAGCACCTGCCGACCTCTTTGAACAAGCCGCCTGAACCACCAGACTTTCCGGCGAAGGATGAGAAGTCAAGAACTCAGGGTCACCAGGCGCCACCCTATAGCGTCTCGCCACTGTTCTAGACACCACAGGAGCAGTCAGAGGCTTTTTCCAGACTTCCAATATCGGTTCAGTAAGAGCCTCAGTGAACGGGAGAGTCGGCTCAACAACAGAAGGTGAATGTAGAACCTCAGTAAGGATGTTAGATTTAAACTCTACAGAAGGCAAAGTCAAGTTCAGCAGTTCTGCAGCCTTCTTAATAACAACATGGTATGGAGCCACATCTTTAGAGGGTGCATCAGAAACTGCAGGCAACCCCCATTCAGGCGAAAATTCCAAACTACTTGCACTATGCAGCTCCTAAAAATAATCTTCCTGATCCTGAAGTTCACCTTCCTCCACTTCAGGATCCTCATATTCCTTCTCTTCCATGAGACGCTGAGCTCTACGCCTCGACCACTCCAACCGAACCGAAGTCGTCGGATCCGGCAGCGACTCCGACGGAGTCGAGGCCGGCGTCGAGTGAGGAGCTGGAACAGCCAGAGGACGGGAAGCTGGAACCAGCGTCAAATCTCGATTCCAATCCCAAGGTCGCTCCGGAGCCGGCGAAGCCGTGTGCGGAGTCGATGACCTCGGCGGCGCCGAACGAAGCCAAGGTGGACATGGCGTCGGCAAGAACGGCAGAAAAGATGACGGAGCGTAAGCTTGAGGGACACCCAAGTTGTACGACAATGGACCCATGGGACCAGCCGGTGCACCTGTGGGGTACATTGCTTTCGCATAAACGCCATACATAGCATTAAGGAAATGCGAGGGGTCCTGACCAGGACCAGGAAACGGAGGGTACAAACCCACTGGCTGCTCCAAAGGAGGCTGCACTGGAATCGTTTCTTCTTGACCCTCCTGTTCCTCTGGATGATGCACCGGAGTCGCCGAAGCCTGAGGTTCTTCAACGTCTTCTTCCTCATTTGCAGAAGACTGACACGGATCCAGAGATGGATCCGGACCCGGATCCGGAGATGGCCCTCGGGACAGTAAAGACGAGGCTTCACCTACAGGCTCACAAGATGGTGTGGGAGACAAAAAGACCTTACGATGCTTTTGAGAAGAAGACCTCTTCTTCGAAACCGACTCCCTGCCGGAATAGTGCCTCGAGCTATGCTTCTTCCTCTTATGTTTTTTCTTCGAGGAACCCGAAGCATGTCCCGAAGCCGACTCCGATCGGGACCTCGACGCCGACCTCGATCTCGACCTCGTCTTTGACCTCGACTTCGACTGTCTTGATCTTGACCTCGAAGACCTCTTGGCATCCTTTCCTTTTACCTTGGCCAGAAAGAGTTTAGCTTCTCGTTCACGCAGAGCCTTCGTGTTCATTTTAGAACAGGATCGACAGCCTCCGACATCGTGGTCTGAGCCCAGACAACACAAGCAATCACAATGAGGATCGGTTATGGACATCATCCACCCTGTCTTCTTCGACGACATCTTCGGCGGAAGACAGCAACTCAAAAAAGATACAGAAACACACAAATAGCAACAAAGTTACTATCCGAAACACAAGAGATCCCAAGAAACCGTTAGCGTCGACGACGTGGAAAAAAGGGAACTGATGTCATCACGCCGACGTAGGCCTAATAAGGAGTCGGTGACGTCAGCCGGAGTCGCGTGCGATGCCGTGCTCCTGTGACGTCGTCCACGCCGGCGTGCTACAAAAGAGTTTTCCGAATGTTACTGACGCAGGGGGATATTCACAAGGTGAGGAATCCACTGGCAGATGTATCTATCAGAAATAACACTTTCTAGACTCCCCTACTCTACTACTCTACCACTCCTTGCATCTTTTACTATATTGATCCCAAAAACAATCTTTTCGAGACTTCTCCCTCTGACTCTTCCACTACTTATCCCTTTTTACTCATCCCAAGCCTCCTCCTACTGCTATGACCTCCAAAACAAACAAAAAAAAGTCTAAGGGCCCGATGTAGGTAAATCTTTTTTTACCACTTCTTAAATACCGATTCATACCGAATCGGTATTTAAGAAGTGGTAAAAAAGAGGAGGGCAGATGTAGGTAATTAATTACCGAATCGGAAGGAATCGGTATTTACCGATTCGGTAAATACCGAATCGGTAATGCCCATTGATTCCTATGGGCATTGAAGCCCATAGGAATCAATGGGCATTACCGATTCGGTATTTACCAAATCTGTAAATACCGAATTTTGCAAGGGTGCAGGGGGTGTCACTTTGACACCCTCTGGCACCCTATTTACAGGCATGTGTGCCATGTGGCACACAGACATGCCCTAAGGGCATGTCTGTCTGTCACATGGCATAGGTGTGCATGCACACCTGGATTCGGTATTTCACCACACAATTGGATTGGGTGGTAAAATACCGAATTCTGAAGGCCTGTAGCACTGTGAACAGTGCTACCTACATCTGGGATTTACCGAATCGGTAAAATTACAGATTCGGTATTTTACAGAATCGGTAATTTTACCGAATCAGTGTAATAATGGCCCCTACATCTCAATGACCCATTTACCGGTCGGTAACGGCCGAATTCGGCCGTTACCGACCGGTAATGGTCACCTACATTGGGCCCTAAATCCCTTACTCTTCTATCCCTCCACTATCCTGTGCAATCAAAATAACAGACTAACATGTCCACTTCTCAAATTTCATATTTCACCACTAATCCTTTATGGCTTCCAGAGTAGTGTGCTACTCACCGAAGAAGCACTTCCACACCTCATAATTGGTAACAAGCGCTATATAAATGCAAACCTTTTTCCCTCCGCTATCCTTCTCAATCCAAATAACTGACTAATATCTACCACTCAAATTATTTTCATATTTCACTATACTAATTCAACACTAATCCTTTATGGCTCCCGAAGTAGCGTGCTACTCGCCAAAAAAGTGCTTCAACGCCTCGTCAGGGGTAGTAGGTGCTATATAAATGCAATTACAATACAATCAAGATAGACTATAATCTATATTCAACTTGTAATTTGAAGTGTTTGGCTATATTTGGTTCAGTGACCATTTGCTCGTTCTAAATTGCCACTGTGGAAAAATGTTTAATAACTTTAATGTTTCTCTGTTACAAGAACCATCCAACAACAAGCACCCATGACTAGGGCAACTTGAGAAAATATTTTCAAATTGCATGATGTAATGCAGAAACTAAAAAAAAGGAACATTACATATATTTTGTACTTTGTGGGAACTGGCATGATGGAGCATTAATGTTCAAAAGTCGACTGAGTGGTGACAGGTAAAAGAACACAAATATTTTAACCATCTACGAAATTTAAGACAGGTGTAGAAAAAAAAACACTGCAGTTGTTAATATAAGACAAAAGCCCCTCTTCCCTAAAATCACGTGGTTTCTTCAGACAAACAGATGTTCTTCAAACCGATAGGCTTTCAGGGAACAGCGGTTTGGTTTGAGAGCCATGAAACTTACGTCACAAGAGAAACCGATCATGGAAGAAGAGGATGAAGACAGGGAATCCTGATTTTATGAGCAAAGCAATAGGTGAAAAAGAAGATAAAAGGAAAGAAATGAACCTTTCACTGCAATACAAACATTCACTGTGTTTTAGAAAAAAAGCAAATAAAATACTGAAAAGATAATAAGCATAAAACCTAATGTATGAGCCTTTATAACATTGTTGGGCCTCTATCATTTAAAATAAATGGGAAAACTTATATAAAACAAAGAATAAAATGACAAATGAATTCAAAGCTACAACAGGAATGGGAAGCAGCATGACTGTGTATGTTGCTGGAATGAAGTGTTAAATAGAGTTTTTTGTTAATAGTAACTTACAAAGGAGTGTGGCATCCCTGAAAATTTCCGATCCTACAAATGAGACTTCCTCATTAATCATTTTGAGTGTAGATTGATGCACTAGCCTTTGGAAGATACGTTTTTTCATAGCACGAATGAAACTCGTGATCAACAACGAATTGACACAATGCTACACACAGAACTCCACTGTGAATTTAAAGAAATTCGTGTAAAATGTTAACACTTACTTCAAACTGATCCAAAGTGGAGGTAGGTGCATTCAGGAACGCCAAGAAAGAATTCTGGGAGTCTTGGTGCTTCACTCCTAAGGAAAGAACGGCAGATGATTAATCAACATGTATAAAGATTAACTCTCATTAGTTTTCTATCGCAGACATCTGGAGCACCAATGCATCAGCAACAGTGATACATGCATGAGATTATGAAATGGTTGGTAAGTGGACTAGCAGCAGATATATACAGAGGTAGCCATAGACGTTTGTTAGCCAAATTCTTCAGGATATTGTTCTGACCGGTGACGCAATGCTCTGAATACTAAAGGCAGCTGAGATAACATTAGCCGTAGTATATTTGTAAATCACAGTTCTGAACGTGATCTCAAAATTAAATCATGATTTGCACCTTCTGAAATAGCTCAAAGATAAAAAGATTTCAAAGGTACAAAGCTGTAAAAAAAAAAAAAGTTGACATTCCTGATTTACCGTGCTCATACACAAACTGTTCACATTCTCTGTGAGAAATATTATCTGTCGATATTTAAATGGATGGTGGTAGCAAAAAAGTGTAAGGAAAGGCCAAATAATACACAAGCAATGCCCTCAACTACAAAACCCTACACCAAGACTGTATTGCTATAGCCGGAGGTGGTCTCGCTATAATCTTTCGTACCTCTCTGACCGTCATCCAAATGTCTCACACATCGGTCACTGGGCCTGTCTTTTCTTATCAATGCTTCTCCATCAATATTTTTGCTGGTACCCTGGGTTATCGTCTTTATAGTTCAAGTTCTCATTTCTGGATTAACCAGAATTCTGTAACTGCACCCGTGGTACTGCTTTTCCACACAGTTACAGTCCTTGTAGATCTTATCCTGTGCCTTGAGAAGCTTAGTAGACCTAAATCTGCATCCTTGACTGATGCAATGGGCATAACCAGCTGGTAGCCTGTTAAACGTGCACCAGAAGACAGACTACATTTAGGTACATCACTATGGAATTCCGTTCATTCTCTTCTGGTTATGTCCAGTACTACTCTAGGGCTAACTGCCACCCGATTTTAGTCAGGCCTTGGCCTAAAATCCCCTCATCTAGTTTTAACCAAAGTGCTGACTGCCCAGACCTACACCATGGCTCTAAGAGTTGTTAATTCCATTGATGACTATTATAGCGTCTCTTGATGGTATCACCCCTACTAAGATGAAGCTACCACTTAGGCAGACCGTACCATTCCTTGGTTTTCAGACAGGCTTGTCGACATTAAACATCAAAGTAAAGAGCTAGAAATATTATGGAAACTAAGCAATTTTTAACATGATTAAATTATCAATGGAGCTGCCAATAAGTAGTACAGGTCCATTACTAGATCAGCTCATACTCTTTATTATTCTACCAAAAGAAAGTAAGCCAGAAATGTGGCCAGGGCGTTTTCAAAATTGTCAAAGATCTGTCAAGGCCAGAGTCTTCCTTTATAAATACAGTTATTTCACAGGACGTCTGTGACTCTCTTTCTCTTTTCTAGAAAACAAATTACAGCCATGTTCCTGCACTCAACCCCTTTTGCAGCATCAAAAATGTATTGCTTCAGAACTTAAAGGTGTTTCTCTAACCTCCATTCTTTACCTGTTAATAAGCTCCTAGCTTTGCCAGTCCGGCCACATCTGGTTCACTACGAGACCCATGTCCTACCTCTGTCTTCAATATGGCACTGGATAACCTTAGGTCCTTTTATCATTGAAGCATATAACACTCCTCTTCAAACGGACAAGTTTCTATCCAATAGGAATCACGTCCTTGTAGTGTAACTGTATAAGAAGCCATCTACTGATGCTCAGACTATGAGCAATTTTACCCCAACCTCTCTAGGTTGGTTTCCAAAATTTTGGAAAAGGAAATACTAAGCTAACCTGTTCAGGATCGAGTTCCAGACTGGATCGTGTTCAATCAGGAATTCACCCCTCTAAAGTCCAGAGACTCTCCATTCTGCAGCATCTGAACAGCTTTGGATCATCCTTGTTTGTGGGAACAGAGTGACCTCTCATTTGGTTAGATCTAAGAACAACCTTTGATAAGTCCTTAAACGAGATTCAGTACATTAATTGACAGTATCAGAGATCTAGCATATGTAAATGTAAATGTAGTGTATGGTATCTCGGCGCTTGTACGAATACCGCTGTGGAACCCTTCCTGGCTTTTCCCTGAGAAGTGCCCACTCCTGGGCACACCCAAGGTGAAGCCAGGCATCCTAGCGTTGTGGGGGCCGTTGTGGAGATTAAGCAAGCTATTGCCCAGAGTTGCAGAGTGGGACCCATGATTAGAATAGGCACCGAGGCGAGAATTATCAGGTCCGAGGAAGTTGAGCCGAAGACCCGCCGAGGCGGGAATTGAACCCTGGTCCCGGGCTAGACCTCTGCATCAGGTTCTGCCGCTCTAACCATTGAGCCACACTTCTCCACCATATCAGAGATTTAACACTTGAGTATTTTTTTTTGTGGCCCCCTCAGTCTGGGATTCAGAATGGCGGACTACTCAGCCAGGATCTCCTCCTTCCCATTCAGTCTCTGTTCATAGTCTTGGAATAAGTTTTGATAATGAATTATTCCTTTTAGGTCAGATCAATATAGTTCTATGTGTTTTTCAAACCCATGGTAAGGTGATTCTCCTTCTGCTGTCTGTTTATCATGAAACTGTGATACGAGCCATTATGATATCAAGATTTGATTATTGTAACTCTCTTTAGCTTGGACTTCCTGCTCATTTTTTCCATCACCTTCGGTTGGTGCAGAATGCTGCTGCTCGCTTTATTTTGGATCTTCCTCGTCGTTCTTTAAAGGACACTTAGAATTCCTACACTTGTTTACTGTGCTCTATATTCAAATCTCTATGTTTGTCTCATAAAGCTATTAATGACTAAGGACCTGCAAAACACCAATCACTTTTCTCCTCCTATGTCCCTTCAAGATGCTTGAGCTCAGCATCTGCAAACCTTTCCATGCTTGAGGTTGAGAAGGCCACACTGGGTAAGGTTCTTTCTCAATCGTTGTGGCTAAACACTGGAATTACCTCCTTCTCGAGAAATGTGGTATCTCCAACCAGCTTCAGTTTAGAAAAAAATCCTGTATTTTTTGAGAAAATTAGTTTGATTTCTGCTTCAGCACCAGGATACTCTTTTCAAGGTATCAGTGTGCTTTTCAAATATGCTTCAAGTTAAAATCAGGTGGTGATATTGTTGGTGAGATCATGACTGAGGGCCTGAGTTTGGTGGACAGGTTACACTGTCACAAATGGGAGGATATCCCGTCTGCCTTATTGCTAGTGCTATAGAGTATAATTCACTTGTAATAAGACAGACATGTCTGTGATGGGGTAGCAAGTACTTCAAACTCTAAATCAGGTGCCAAGTCGACAAATAGAATGTAAACAAAAAAGGATCATTGTAAATCGGGATACGTAAAAAGGTAATGAGCTCTTTTAGAATTCAAACTTGTGCTGCACTTTTTTCAAAAGACAAGAATTAGTGAGTAGAAAAACTTATTTCATTAAACATATGAGACAACGTTGGGCAACGCAGGGCCATGATGACTGCATATCCTCAATTGAGAGACAAGCTCTGAAACAGACAGAGCCCGAAAAGCACAGATGGGTCAGGCAGAAATAACTATTGCTAAAAAGAAAGCCTGATAAATCAAAATTTTAATGTAAAACTTTTTTACATTGTGAAGCATCGATAGCACAAAATTGGCCTCAACTTAGTGCCAAGAGGACCAAAAAAAAACATCTTGGTCCTGTTCACCTGATGTGACCCAGCTACCAACATTTGTTATAGAATGAGGTAGCACAATATCGTCTAGATGCAGGTTATATAAATCCGGGGCAGAAGTCGGGGGTACGCGCAGGTACATGGCGTCCACCCACTATTTTCACAGTGTGGACGCTGTCCCCCCTACCAAGAAGTTGGGCCCCACAGACATATGCTGAACTTGTCCCGGTGTAATTTTGAGATGCGGTACATGTTTAGTAGTCTGCTATCCATTCCCAGCAGCAACGTGCTGGCAGCGAGGGAGGTTTTTTTCACCTCCAGCTGGGCCGAAGTTAAGGGACCATCAGGCCTCCTTCTGCTTGAATATCCTGACTGGACGTGGCATGGAATCTCACACTTAAATATGAATGCCATTGAGGGGAAACAAATGCACACAGCTTATCTCTTCACAGGTACTTGAGAGGCATGCTTTTGTTCAGTCCCTGTATGTGAGATGCATGCACTGTAAGAATGTCAGATGTGTTGGTCTTTCCCACTATTTACACAAATAACAATTTCAATAGCACTACTTTATTTCTTTTATAGCGCTGCACAACCCAATGCAGTGTCAGAGATTTTTACGTAACTTACACGTTATACATTGACAATAAATCATGTACATGTGTGAATCAATGTACAAGATGAGTTACATGAGAAAGGGTTACAAGGTGTAGGAGTCGTATGTCCTTCACAGCTCGCTCTGCTATATTACAAGGATTCTAATGTATGAACTGCAGTTAACAAAGGATATCTGTTAAAAGCAGTAACCCACTTATCTATCTACATAAAATAAGAATCTGTCATCTGCATGCTACATGAAGTGCTTTTCAGGAGACACAATAACATTCTATACTAGTATCATTCAAATCAGGGACTTCACAAAATACAGATCTCTTCAACAAATGCGTTAATCTCCAGAGTTATCTCACCATCATTATTATTCCCCGAGATTTATTGGGCACCTCTTTAGCAGGTACTTTTACCCCCACCACATATATTAAGATGCCTACTTTGCAGCCAATTAAGCAGAAAAGATCTACTGCCATGCTTCTCCTTGTGGCCAATTTCTATGTGGCAGGGTTTAAAAAAATTAATTAATTAGTTGAGGCCTAGATTTTGTGTCGGGATTGCGCCAATTTTTGACACAACCCAGATGCCAAGTCTCATTTATTAAATCTCATAATGCACTTAAATGTAGTCATCATACACCTGATAAACATATGTGTGAGGTCTTAGTATATGATTCACGGTGTTGCTTATTGAATATTTGCGAACCCAATGACCTTTCACACTCTGCGCAGGATTGGATGACGTTAGGTATAATGTATGCAAAAAGAAACATAGCTACATTTTGGGGGTCTTCGGTGGCACCGGCAGTCAAGGAGTGGTGCTCTGACTTGGACTTTGCAATGCTGGCTGAGCGAACAGTGTATTTGAATCGAAAATGTCCACGAAAATGGGTTAGATTCTGGGGTGCATGGAATGAATACAGGGGGTATTTGTGTGACCCTCCGACGCTAGACAGTGAAGGTGACGGAGTAGGGGGGGAGGGGTAGCTGGGGGGTAAGAAGGGGTTACATACCTGGCACAAATTACTACTTCCTATCATATGTATGTATCTTGATCCTACATTTGCTACTCTCTATGTGTGCACAATGTAAAAATATTTTTCTTTATGAGCCTGTGTTTGATTGAATAACAATAAAAATTGTTTAAAAAAAAAGCCATTCACCCGGATCAAACTTTTTGCCTTTTCAGATTAATTATCATATCTGACGGACAAAAATATCTCATGAGACTTAATTCTTTGTAGCTCCAGGTTATAAGATTTATAAGGTTCAAAATCTTATTTCTCCAAAACATTTGCTATGTATGGAGGCAGTATAAATGCATGAAATTCTATGTCTGGATTGGAGGCGAGGATTATGCTTTACTCTCTTTGGTTTATTTTACAAGAGACATTTCACAGTATCCACTCAAAACTACCTTTCCCATGTACCTAAGGGAAAGAGAAACAACGTGATAATGTCCAATTAGCATACGCCCATTGTAATCCTTCCCCTGTGTTCACGACCCCTCCTTCTTCGCTATGCCGCAGACACAGTTAAGTGCCTCCTCAGTGTTTCCTGCATGTTTATATATTTTTTTTTTGTTTGTTTTTTGTCCTCATATATGCCACCAGAATATATGTACTCTAGATGGGCCTCACTGTTGCCTCTTATACTGTTGTTTTTTTTTCCGAGTCCGCCATGGAAACAGTATCATAGCAGACAGGGATGCCCCAGAGGTGGGCTGCTTTCCTTATCCTACTCCTCCAGGCCTATTTTAGGCACCCTAGGCCTGGTGGAGGACAGGACCGACACAACCTCTGGCATAATCACGGGACCGCTCACCTATTTATCCAGACCATCAATTTAGACCAGACATTCTCAGTGTTCACACTACGGCCAGCCAGATCCATTTTGCATACTTCCATTATATACTTCAGGTATACTGCAAATCTAGGAGGAGACGCTGACTTCCACTCCATACAAATTTGTCTCCTTGCAATAGCTATTATGTAAAAGATGAACTGAGTATCCAAACTATTGATATTATAGTCTTTCAATAGACCAAAAAAGACGAGTCTGCGAGAACAAATAATGGTTATTGAAAGTACATCACCCAAAAAATCCATTATCGCTTTCCAATAGTCTTGAATAACTGGACATTCCAAAAAGATATGGATATCATCAGCTGCGTTATGATTACAACGGGGACAATAATAGTTGTTTCGTGTAATCCTATGCAATTTGGCCGGTGTCCAATAAACTCTATAAGCCGTAAACAAGTGGTTGCGTCTTAAATTGGCTGGTTTAATTAGCCTCTGTGAGAGAGAAAAGGAATCTAACCATCCTTTACTGACCTCTTCAGGGGGCTCAGATATACAGTTTCCCCATAACTTTATTATCTCCAAATGCATTTTACTCTCCTCTTCCTTAATCATCAAATTGTACCAAAATGAAAGCTCTTTTACCCATTTCCCCCCTCTGCCAATTGCATCGAGAATATCTGTATCTTTCTCCCTTTGCATATTTTGACTGGACCACCAGGCAGATAGTTGATAGTATTTGAACCTTGTCACCTGTCCATCTGTGAGTTGTACTAAGGAGTTCCAACTTACTAGGCCCGAATCTGCCCAGAGATCCCCCCATTTTTTTAACCCAGCTGTTTTCAAGGGTTGTGACAGTTGGTCCTGGAGGCATTGAGGAGTGCCAGGAGAGTCCCATATTGGGGAGTGTGTATGGTAATAAGGATAATCAAATGTCTTCCTAATGAACCCCCAATTTTTTAGTGCAGTCTGTAAGATTTTAAGGCGAATTTTTAAAAAAAAATTCTGGTCTCCAAACTTAAATATAAAGTAGTCATGGTCGTGAGGTGAATCAGTTAATAGAGCTTGAAACAAGCGGCCCTGTGATGATGCATCTAACTTATTTGCAAGGAGCCTAAAGTTTTTAAAGTGAAATGCATGACAGTATAACAAAAGATCAGGGAGGGCGAGCCCTCCTATTTTTAAACCCCTCCTCAATTTCTTCCATGCAATTCTTGTTGACTTACAGGCCCATATAAAAGATCCAATTTTACCCTGTAGAATATTAATGTCTTTCAGTGAAAATGATAAGGGGATGCAGTTAAATAGAAAAGTCAATTTTGGAAGGATTGTCATTTTAATGAGGTTGACCCGGCCGTATATATTTAATGGCAAATTCCCCCATCTTATTAAGGTTTTATTAATATCTTTAACCACCTTTTGCCAACTGAGTGATGTAATATCTTTTATTGATTGAGTTAGGTAAATTCCCAGGTACCTCATATTTTGTTTTGCGCCCGATATGTGTATGTTATTATTCCATCCCATAATCTCCGTTTTCTCCTTATTTATCTGGTAACCAGACAGTTTCCCAAATTCTTCCGATAAAAGAAATAGCCTTGGAATGGCTACCGAGTGATCCGAGGTATATAAAAGAAGGTCATCTGCGTACAACGCCACCTTCAGTGGCAGATTTCCAAGCTGAAATGGTTGAATAATATTGTCCTCTCTAATCCCACAAACAAAAGGCTCCATATAAACGTCAAACAAAAGGGGAGACAAAGGACAACCCTGCCTAGTACCTCGAGATATATCGAACCACTCAGATAGAGTTCCGTTGACTAAGACCTTTGCCTTTGGATTGTGGTATAAGGATCTAACCGCCTCTATGAAGATTTGAGGGAACCCAAAAGCTGCCATTGTGGCCCATAGATACTTCCAATTTACCTGATCGAAGGCCTTAGCCGCATCTATGGCAACCAGGGCCAGTGGGAGATTTTTAGCGTTAGCGTAGTCTATGGCCCCTATTGCTTGAAATGTTAATTCGTTTAACTGTCTCCCTGGGATAAAGCCTCTCTGGTCAGGGTGAATTATGGATTTTATGACCTTCGATAGTCTAGTGGCTAGAATACCAGAGTAAATCTTCATATCTGTATTCAGCAATGAGATGGGTCTATAAGACTCTATTCTTTTTAAGTCTTTATTTGGTTTTGGTATGAGCGTTATAATGGCTTCTCCCCATGAGGGAGGTGTAGAATAGCCATGAATCAATAAAAGATTGAAGAGTTCCCTTAATGGAGCTATTAATTGGTCTTTGTTGTCCGAATAGATCTCCACTGGCAACCCATCTGACCCTGCAGCTTTCCCTCTTTTCATTTTCTTCAGTTGACCTAAAATTTCCCCTTCTGTTATCTCACTTTCCAGATATACTTTATCCGTTTCAGACATTTGCGGCAGATGTTTTGTTACCAGCCAGGATTCTAAATCCTCCCCCTTAGGATCTTTGTCTTCCGTGTAAAGACTCCTCATAAAGGACCTTGCTTCTTCTCTTATCTCTGCATCTGTTTCTATCAGATCTCCTGCCTGTCTTTGTAATAGGACTTTGATGTTATTTCTCGTCCTCTCTTCTCTAGCTTTCCAGGCGAGGAGGGCTCCACACTTTTCTCCATACTCAAAGTTTTTTAATCTACTAGACTCCCATTTTTCTTTGAGAGTTCTCTCATCCAAAACTTTTAACTGAAGCTGTAAGTCAAAAAGTTCCTTCTCTAGCAAATGTACTCTACTGGAGTTCGTTAAGATAGCATTTTGTAGTTCAAGATCCTTTCTTGTTATTGCTGCCAAGTCTTCCCTTCTTTTTATTTTTATACTCTTTCTCTTATAGTACATTAGAGAGCTTAAAACACCCCTCAAGTAAGCCTTGTAAGTTTCCCATACTACCTGGGAGGAGGAGGATCCTAAGTTTGTTATAAAGAATTCTAGTGTTTTATCTTTAACTTCTACTTTTATCTGATTATCTAATAAAAGTGATCTCTCCAGTGTCCACCTTGGTTTTAATGGAGTTATATTTAGTTTGATTACCAATTCCAGAACAGCGTGGTCCGATAATCCTGTAGGCGTGAAGGAAAGGTAGTTGATTTCCTTGAGAAGGTGTTGATCAACTAAAAAGTGATCTATTCTAGAATAGTTCTTGTATTTTTTGCTATAAAAAGTAAAGCCTGGTTGAGATCTATACTTTTTCCTCCAGACATCTACTAGAGTAAAGTCTTTCATTAAGGCATCTAAAATGGCAAGTGATTTTGAGGTGAGCATGGTATTTAGCCCTAGAGGTTCTATCTAATTTTTGGTCGAAGACCAGATTAAAATCACCACCTAAAATTAGAGGGCCAGTTGTCGTGAATAATGCTAATTCGAGTTTGGACAGCGGAACTGGATTGTCCTCATTTGGGCCATAGTATACTGCAATTGTATAGGGGATGGTTTGAATATATACTTCTGCGATTAGCCATCTTCCCGATTGATCTGTCTCAAAACTTCTCAAACGTATCCCTCTGTTCGCTCGAATTATGATGGAAACTCCCCTTGTGACGCCTAATTGCCTGGAGCTAATTATGTCTTGAACCCACCTAGACTTCTTAAAGAGAGAATCGCATAGTGCTGCCTCCAAATGTGTTTCTTGTAACATTATAATTTGAGCGTCTGAATTTCTTAAAAATTCACAAATTCTATTCTGTTTTATTTTTTCCCCTATACCATTAATGTTCCATGACAGGACCTTAAGCTTATACGGATTAATCATGAGTCTGATATACGCTCGTACCCATCCATACCTTTATGCATCAAACATTTATTTATATATGAGGATTTTTTTTTTCCCTGACTCCCCCCCCCGTTGAACCCCTCCCCCCTGAGGAACCCCCCCAACATACCTGGCGATGACTTCGCCTTTCGGAGCAGCCAAGTGGTGCCCATGACCGGTTTACTGTATTCTAGCGAGACAAATTAAATCACAAATAAATCATCATGTCCCCCTGTTTTGTCATACAGCCTGCTTATACAATGGTTTACTTTCTCAAATTCCCCTCTACCGTTCCCCTTTTTTTTTTTTTTTTTTACTGTATCATTTTATTATTTACTTCCTTGAAGTAATCAGCTTAACTGCCCAGTTCTATTCCTCCTGCTCACTCTTTATTCGATCTAAGAAATTATCAACCTCTTCTGGCTGTGTGAAGCTATATGTCTTGTTCTTCCACATGATCCTGAGCATGGCTGGGAATCTCATCTGGACATGTGCTCCCAGTGACCTTAGATCCGGCATTCTAGTGCCCAGCTCCCATTGTCTTTGTGCGGTTCTTGCGCCAATGTCGGACCTGATGAGGTAAGGACTGGACTTATAACGTAAATCTGTTTTCGAAAGGGATCTCCCTAGAAGGAGCTCCTTGACATTGTATGTCTGGAAGTTTACAAGTATTTTCCTAGGTGTTTTCCTGTTCGTACGCCTCTTGTAAGGGCATGTTTATAGTCAAATGTGATCATTTTGGGTATTGTGGCATGTAATTTGTTTTTTCCTCTTGCAATAGGTACAGAGGGCGCCAAAGAATCGCATTTCAGCATTCTTTACGCAGCGCCGATATTTACTCGTTTTGCGGGCATATGCGGGTGCGAGGAGAGCCTTAACACACTAAAAGGCGCTGTTACTCCATTTTGGACCACAGAATCCATGAAAAAACACTGCATATGCAGAGCAAAATTCCGTTGTGAGGCTGATGGTTGCCTCATGAGCCTTTAAGCCCCTTTACTCACTATCTCAGCCCACAGCGCCTGGAAGGTTTACGCCCCAACTGGGTTCTGTATTGTAAAGTCTGTTTTTCTAACTGTGTGGATGCCCAATTAGGGTCTGTATCCTCCTAAGCCCCACAGCTACTATAAGTGACACCCTGCGGGTCTGTGTTCTAAATTGTAGGTTCTGTCCCTGCCTACACACAGTAGCCGTTCTGCCCTATTAAAACAAAGGGTGTTTTGTCCCAGGAATTACCCTTTGGAGGGCAAGTGCTTCCAGATGCTGTTTACAATGCCCAGAATACAGCTGAGCTAGTGGGTGTCTAATAAATATCTGAACCCCTGCGCTAATAATGCATCACTCTGGGTATTAGGAGGACGAAGAGGGGAAACTCTCCCTCCTTCCCCTTTGATGATGGCTTTTGTGACATAGTGGGCACGTCCATTCATCAGGCGGTGGCCTCATACATAGTGCCTATTGACCAGAAGTTCATGATGATAGCATTTCGCCATTCTTTTGCCTCAACTCTGATGGACCCTCTCCCCCTGCGCAAGATCCAGTGCCACGGGTTACTATGCCCGCTAAACCCTCCCAAAAAGTTGGGGAAATGCATATGCAAGTCCAGGGAGTGGACTTGGATGCGGTTGATCACCTAAAACAGCTATTCATCGCACAACCCTCACTCTCTGACTTCTGAGAATCACGAGACATGACCCCTCCGGGAGCCTTCCAGGGGTTGCCTCCCCACAACCTGAAAGGCATTTTCGCCTCTCCTTGATGGAGATGAATCCGAAGAGAGCATTCTCATGGGGATTCAAATGGTGAACCAGGTCTCTCTCTGCCGGGGCCTCCGTCCCAAGACCCCGATGCATCCTTCCCTAAAGCTCAATCCACGGACCAGTCCGATATGC
The DNA here is from genome assembly GCF_964261635.1 of Lissotriton helveticus. Lineage (NCBI taxonomy): Eukaryota > Metazoa > Chordata > Amphibia > Caudata > Salamandridae > Lissotriton > Lissotriton helveticus. Next base: position 1,917,842,789 of record NC_136067.1, on the reverse strand, counting down.
TGGACCCCGACAAACAGATGCATCCTCGTTCCTTGGAACGGGCTCCAGCTCCATAATGGCAACCTAAGTCGAAGGACAACTGAGAAAGTCCCTAGAGAAATAAACTTGCACCCCTCTGGGGGCGGAATGCCCACAACCCTTCTTAGAGGGCAAGGTAGCACTAACACCGGATATAGATGCAAGGATGGCTACCTGTTCAGGAAAATATATCAGTGCCAGGTCCTATTACTAAGATCCTTGACATCACAGAGGAAGCAAAGCAGTCAGGGTCCCATATTTACCTACCCCAACACTCTCTCAGAATGGCAACAACGGGCAATAATATTCTTGGGAACTGTCAATTGTGCCCTATCTTCCGAACGCCAGAGATCCCTCCTCATAAGGGGAGATCCCAAACTGGGCATCCTTGCCTCCTTTGAGCACAAGGAGTACTCTTACGAGACCCCTTTGTGGAGGAACTGGGCAAATCTGTAGCAACTTTTACATCCCTGGAGAAGGCCCAGGTTTCAATTAAAATAATTGTCCACCCTCAGGTTTTCTCCCGGCTGGTCAAGATAGTGTGTGCTCGGCTGACCGCATGGCAACCACCCAACCATCCAGGGATCAAGGCTCTCAGTGTGGTCAGTGACAAGAGCAGTCCAAATATGGCAATTTCTATCCATCCAGAGTACCCAGCCACAGGGACGACAGAAGCGGACCCAGTGGAAACTTCCACTCCAGTGGTTCCTTTAAGCCTCTTTGTTTTGCACAGCCACATAACATGTATTTTTGTACCATGATATTATTTTAAAAATACACTGTACATGTTATGATTCAGTTGTTTTAAGGGTTCAGTCTGAACATCTCGTACAAGGTTAAACAACATAGTGCCCTGTTTGTCTGTGCTCGGTAAAGCAACTTCTCTTAACGTTTAGACACAACAAAGAGGCACACTTATCAAATAAACCAAGACTTGCCATTTGGAAAACAGAGAGATTTCTAGAAGAGGGAAAAGGTCTTGGAACGGGCACACTAGCTGTGGGCAACTTGAGATGCAGACCGCCTAACTACAAATGCCAGGTATGGTTCCGGTGCTAATCCTAGAGATCACGGATATATCCCTGTGCTTACGTAGGGAGGGTGGGCTTAGATAGATGTATCACTTACCATAGTAAGGCTTTTCATTGTAGACAGTTTGCTCGTAATGCTAATTGCTTTGCTCAGTTGTGTATGCTTTCTAATCGCAGCACAATTGCTACATAATATAGCACAATAGTTTCAATAAATATTGTAAACTTTTCTCGTGTCAATTATGGACATGCATGAGTGAGAAACGAAAGGTGACAATCTGTTTCCACTGTTCCCTGGAGGACTACAGAGTTGTGTTCTAGTTGCCGATTCAACAGTTCCTCTGGAAAGGTTAAGAGAGCAGGTAAGACACAGTAAGCAAGTCGGATTTAGGGGTCATAGGTACTGATGTGTTATGGTGACCCAGTCCCTAAATTCTGATGTCCTGAGATCTCAGGCACAGTTCTGTTTCCAAACAGAATCCCTACAACATGGCGCTACCAATGATGGTGTAGTATTTATTTACCAGGTCTCCTGAGTAGTACTTGTGTGTGTCAATAATAGCCCTTACACCTACCACCAGAGAAGTCCGTGGTGTTGGGGATTAATCCCCCACAGTATTAGTACTTGTGTGTGTGTCAATAATAGCCCTTACACCTACCACCAGAGACATCCGTGGTGTTGGGGTTTAATCCCCCACAGTATTTTAAGAAGCACCTAATTCTGTTGGTTGTTCGAGCTTGAACCTTAAAACGTTGAACCCATTTTTGTGTTTGCACTTTGTTTCCATTGCTGTTCTGATCATGGTGCAGCCACAGCCTGTCCCTATTACAGACAACCGCACACCTACGGTTCAGGCGCATATAACTTTCCATGGCCTTACCAATGCAAGTGGCGACTATTTTCATGGTCGAAGCTCACTATGACTATTGTTTTAAAGTCCCTTTATTCTTGGGTTAATTTTCTAGATGTGTAAGCGCAAACCAAAACATTTCATAACTACACAATTGTTGAACCACCACAGGCACACAGAGTATATATGTGCTCATATACATAGCTTACAGAGTATATATGTGCTCATATAACTAGCACTATCACATTGGGAACATCAGACTTGGTTGAGATGCGCCCTTCCACACATATTTGCACCAGTACGTACAGGTCCCCTTAGTAATGAAGTGGCCACCAGGCAAGCATCAGCTGGTTATACATCATTCCCTAATTTAGTGAATATCAATGCTCAAGAGCTAAAACAACTATACGATGGCCTAGTTAGACTATATAGATACTTAACTCAGTATGTTTCACACACCTTACTGCCTGTTCCAGCAAGGGCTGGCCTGCCAGGGCAAGACCATTTGCCTGCAGTGCCAACTAGAAGTCCTGTGATTGTTCAGTCAGTCATGGGCAAAATCTCCACCAATCGGGAGGAAATTCCAATTTGGATCCCCCCAACCCCCAAATAAACAATCAAATCAATGCTGTTTTTCCCCTTACGGGACCACAAGACAAGCACAGGCTATTGGCTATATGCTTTCCCCATGGAATGGTTCCCATGGATAGGTGACTAACACTTGGGGCACAGTCTTTGCTGTAGTCTATACTATAAGTCATGTACCGTCTATGTCAGTTTTGCCGGAGGCATTAAAACAGACACAGAAAAAACATGGACTGCTGAAGCCATGGATTTGGGTATGAAACATATGGGAAATGTCTTGTAGGGTTTAGTGTAAGCAATGATTCTGTCTAATATTAAAGGACAAGCAGCTTTCTTTGGCTATATGCCAGCGGCTCACACAGGTCGCGCAAGCCGACCGAGAACGTGAGCTACCTTTAATTATAGCCGATATCGCTACTAAATTAATACGCAATAATTTGGGAACAGACCTACTAAACCACCACTCAAACCAGGTTCCAACTAGGAAGTCAAGCAGAACCCAGAGTTTGTAAAAAAAAAAAAAAACACCATCTCTCCCAATTCACAGCCACTAAAGTCAAACTGACGTGGTGTGCCGCAGGGATCCTCCCTGTCTCCCCACCTATTCAACTTATACCTTTTTGATTAATTTAATCCTTAGGTGAAAGAAAGGTAGGCACTTTTAACCATGCAGACGATCTCCAATTGATCATTACCATCGATAAGTCTGCCGCTTTCATCGCTAACTTTCAGACAACCATGCGACACATAAGTAATTGGACGAACAGCTATCACCTAAAATTGAACTCCGATAAAACAGAACTGATCTTAGTCGGGGGCTCTTCAAATCCCTGGAACTCAAGTTTTGGCCAGTTGAGTTGGGAAAGCCACCCTCACCCTCAACTAAAAGTCTGGGTGTCAATATTGACAATGATCTATCTATGAAATCCTAGATTGGGACGGCGGTTTTTCAGCTCCGGAAGATTAGCAGATTTCTCACTTCCGAAGCCCTTATTCAAGTCGTGTTAGCCTTGGCCATTTCCCACATTGACTTCGCTAACTTACTTTACTTCGGCCTCCCGGTTTATTTAATAAGAAGACTGCAATTGGTGCAAAACCAGGCTGCTAGATGTATTTATCGTCAGCCGAGATTTCACCATATTACCCCCTTAATAAAGAAGCTCCACTGGCTCCCTGTAGCAGAACGCTGTGAATTCAAGATGGGATGTCTCATCTTTAAATCTCTCCACGGCACATGCCCGGAATTTGTAGCCACCCAGGTTCAAAGATATGTTCCTACCCGGGAACTTAGCTCTTCCCATCTTAACCTCTTGACTACCCCTTCTTTTAAACACAAGCGGCTAGGCGGATCACGATTTGCCGTCCTGACCCATCAATTTTGGAACTCTCTTCCGGTGAACTTCAGATCCACAACAATCTACCCTCAATTCAGGAAACTCTTAAAAACTTGGCTCTTCCAGCAGGCCTATGAATGAATTAGCTAGCGGGCAGGATTCTGTTGACCCCTAGCGCCCAAAAAACGTTGGGTGTATGTGCGCTTTACAAGCACTTTTAACATAACATAACATGGGCCAAATCTAAACAAAAAAGTAAACCATGAGGAGATTCTTTGCAACCAGACACCTCTGAGAGGCGCTATAATTTGCATGATCGCACACAAATAAAAGCACCAAATAGGGAACAGATTGTTTATGCTTCTTCTCTTCATTCATTCCAGAACTCAATTGACAAGCAGCAAGAGAGAGGAGGACATTCTGATTGCAGACAGGAAGAGTACGTGAAACCGAAAAGGGACTCACATCGCTCGTCTGACATGAAGATAAAGATGGATTAACATCCTGAGTTTAAAACACAATTTCAAAAGAAGAAAGTTTTGGCTCTGACCGCAAACTATGCCACAAACACTGAGAACTCTCCTTCTGAACAGGAGTTAGGCAATTACTTTTCTTGACAGTGTGGCAGAAGTCACTATAGTGCACCGGAATCTCCAGGAATTTCTGGCAGCAAGAGCAACTGATGACTTTGTTAAAGTTGAAACCCCAGATAGGCGTGTAGCCCATCCAGACAGATTATATAATTTGGATATACAATTTGAAGGTGACATACAATGCACTATTCAAGAAATATTCTGGGAGAATTTAACTCTGCCCTACAACATCCTTTTAACAGAGGACGATTGGACCTCGCAGTTTGTCCAAACATCCCCACAAGGTGAGGATGTAATATTTCCTTACTTTTCTGCGCTTGTCCCTGATGAAATCAAACAAGCTTAGGAAGCAGAATGGGCTCTTGTACAAGCCTCGGCTTTATACCGCAATCATGTCAGCTGGGATAAGGATTCTACTTATCACATCATGCCCATAAGGTCCAGCCCTCAAGTGCAACCACAATACTCCATACACGGGATGCTAAAGCACCTGTTAGAGAAATACTCTGCCAAATGGAGTACCAGGGAGTAATTGACCCTCTGTCTCTCAAATGAATAAACCACTTTTTCTTGTTTGGAAACCGGATCATTGATATTGCATAGTCTAAGACTAGCCATTTAAACAGTCATACATGCACATTTGCAATGAAAAATGCACTCAGTTGGCACTTATTAACAATATAGCCCGTAAAAAAACATAACAAGGTTGGATATTTCTTATTTATTTTCTGACAAAATCTATTGCCTGAAAGCAGGGACTGGACAGCCTTCTCGGCACTCGGATTTCTACATCGTTTTTCTTGTTTGACTATGGGATATAAGAACAGTCCTGGACTGTTTGCCACTCGTAAAGTGTCAATTCTACATGATATTGATCCTGATGCATTGTCCTATGTAGATGATACTTGGCGGACAATGAACTTAACATAAACTTAGCCAGAGTGGATCGTGTAACACTAGGATTCACTTAGGCAAAAGTTCAACATTAATACATCTAATATATCATTTCTATGGGTCCTTTTCTTGGGATATGAACTTACTCATTAGGGGAAGACTCTTGCCCTCACTTTTTGGAGAAGGGTGCACACCTGCAACCTTAAAATACTTTAAATAATCTACAACCCTGGTTAGGATTCCATCATTTTGACAGAACCTACATACCAGATTACGCACAATGCATTAAATCTCTCTAAGAATTATTAAACCCTGATTTTCCAATTCATAATGGGCATTAGAACACACAAATATCCTCAGATTTCTACAATATGATTTACTTGCAACACTTCACTTACATACATGTGTAATAGCACCAACTTTTTATCTGTGTCATTGTACTTACCTATATCACGTTTAACAAAGGTGAAACAGTGGTGATTGCATACAAGTGGCATTTATTTTCCAGTGCGGAAATGCGTTTTGCATCCATTGAAAAAATACCGAGTGCAGATGGGTAATCTTAAAGAACGGCCACTTGCTCAAGGGAAACACATCATTGTCAATCCTCACATGCCAGCCTTAGAGTCTGTCACAAAAGCCAGCGTTCCCAGAGCTAAAGCCCTCCATCTTGATGTAGACTTCATCTTTGACCCATCTTTATATACATAATAACTTCTACAATATCAGCATATTTATTCCTTGCCCAGCACTGTTTTACCTCTAGAACAATAGAAAAGTATTATAAATACTGATGGCCAATCTTCCGCTGTGTGCGCCACTGTTCTTAGTGTGATGTTGGACAAGAAATTCCAACCACAAAAACCCCATTAGGGGACTTTACTGTGCAGTTGGCTGAACTGAAAGCTTTGCCTCTTGCACTAGAACACACGGAATCTGAATTTCCCACACTTATAATGGGTGATTTGTATTACTGTGACCATTTACATTACTGACGCCAAAATGGATTCAAAGATTCTAAAGGCAACAAAATAAAGCATAAATTGCTTTGGGTTAGTGTGGCGTAACTTCAAGATAGGTTGCCATGGACTCCCGTATCCATACGTTGAGTCATCAGCGCGTGGGAACATACGTTGTACGGAATTCTTTGGCTGATGAAGTGACTAAATCTGCAGTTGTAACTGCAACAGTTGTTGTGATTACTCATTCTAATACTAGAATAGATGATGACATATTGGCAGCTGGTAATGCTGACAAACATGCACCCCTTTATCTAAGTTTTTTTTTTACCTAAATACATAGATTATTTAAGTGATCAAAATATTACTTTTGTAACAATGCCAGGGATTGGTGATCATTTGATTGCCAAGCAGGATCGCAGACTAGCTTTAATAATAGCTGCATATGAAGGTGTTACTTCTGCATACACAGGTGTGGCTCCCACAATTTTGTTGCTACCGCAGCGTTATTGGTTGCATGGCTTATGGCAACAGGCCAAGAAATATGCTCTCTATTATGACATTTGTCAACAAATTAAAGGTTCCACCGTGGCTTGGACCCGCAGACACACTTGTTAATTTCTAACAATCCTTTCGGGTGCATTTATTTGGACCACTGTGGTCCTCTTATCTCGGATACTCCATTTAAACTTATTCTAGTTGCAGTTAATTTTTACTCAAGGTTCCTCTGGGTTTGGCAACAGTGCTAAGCTAACGCTTGTACTGTAATTCAAGCAATGCAAGTCTTTGTTGGGACATATGCATCCAGTACATTCCACTCTGACCAGGGTCCGGCTTTCTCCTCGAAAGTGTATCTGGATACTAAGGCATCCCTGGCTGTAGAGGTGTATTATTCTTTCCATATCAGCCTGAGGGCAATTCTGTTGTGGAGAGAATGAACCATGACTTAAAGCAGTCCTTAATGGCTAGAGTATAAGGCACAGAGCGTAGTTAGATCCATTAAAACAAGCACAGAACAATCTCCCTAAAAGTTCTCTGGGCGGCCAAACACCATACGAGGTCCATTTTGGCATCAAAATGTAAGTTTCAGATCTTGACGGTCCAGAAATTGTGGCAGAGGCCACACCCTTTGATGTAGATGATCGTTGTGCTGTCTTATAGGATTTACAAAACGTCAGTGGCAACCAACCCAATGAACAGTTGAAGATGTCTGCCTCTGCTGGAATTAAGGAGAAAACATAACTTTCCAGCTGGATTCCACAAGTTGGGGACCTCATCCATGAGAAGGTTGAGGTAAAGGAGGAGTTTGGATCATCATACTGTGCACTCATACCAGTCCTTAGCATTCAAGGCACAAGAACTGTAATTTTCCCACCCCTTCCTGGTTCGAAAGACAATCATTTTGTCTCCATTGATCAGATCAAGTTATATCATGTGGCTGATTCTGAGCAGAAGGCCATTAGGAGACTGTCCTTGGTAGTTTATTATCTTCTCTCACTATCATACAGGAATTTTCTTTGCAGATTGTTAGCACCATCATAGCTGTTTCTCCCCAGATGGGGGGAGGGGGTGGAGGATGCACTACACTTATCCACTATCACTGCCAGCAACACAAGTGAAATGAGTGCTGTACTTACCACTGCGTCTTCTGCAGCTGATGTGGTTACAGACTCTACCTGCGTCACTGGCTTTTCAACAAACTGCTTCTGGTTATTATGTGGGAACAGATGATTTCCTATCCGACTCTTTTGACACTTGCTCCATTTTAGACACTCCACCTACATGGGCTTGTGCTTTATTTTCATGACTGAAACGTACTTATCTTGTCCCATATTGGATATATGTTTGTATAACACTTTCCTTGATTTTTCTATCTCTATGGATTAGATTTGTGACACCTTGCTCACCAATGGCCAGTACATCCCAGAACACTCTGCCAAATAATTGGTCGACGAGGTGTTAACACTTCATTCACCTTCACATAAGCTAAAAAGAGACTTGTCCCTCGTGAAAATTTCTGTTGTGCCAGTAACTGATGGAATTGTTTGGGATAAAGTACCTTATGATATATTCAGTTCTACAGAAATTCTACACAAACCCAACATGTTTAGGGTTGCTAGAGGTGATGTAATTGTACTTGGGTCACTATTCGGATGATTGTGATCTCAGAGCTGGAATACAATACTGTTTTTGAATAAGAGGCTCTATATTTAAAATCCGCTCATTAGGGTGAAATGTTCTGTTACCATCATTATGGACATCACTATTTACATTGAGTTAGTGTTCGATGCACACTTGTTAAGTATATACAATGGGAACATTATCCAACTCCCCTGGAAGGGTGCTCAAAACATAGGGATAATTTCACATATTCTTCAGGATATGACAAATTAGACCCAAACTATTTCTATGTTAAACTTGTCCCCAACATCACCAAAGAAATATATACTTACATAAACTAAGCTCATATATACAGATTAGTTTGTCATCGAATTAGCTGTAAAAGGCTATGACTATTGGAAGGAAACCATTGACATGAAATCAATGTGGGGTTCCAAATCTTGGCAGGTTCATGGTACGGACAACTTGTTCTGAACCTGCTTAACCTCTTTAGTGCGGGCGGAATTCCGCCCGTACGCTGGGATTTACTCATTCCCATGTTTCATGACGAGCTGGGCTCGTCATGAGCGTGCGAGGAGGCTACCTCATGACGAGCCCAGCTCGTCATGAGCGTGGAAGGGGTTAATTCCCACATAAATGATTTTTCTGAATTATACAGTTCATTAGACTATGGGTTTAGGACAGACTAAAATTAAAGATACCAATGCACCAAACATTCCTTCCATTGCACAATTTGACAATTGGCAACATTTGACAAATTACACTGAAGAACAACTCAATAGTATGTTGCAGAATTGTACATTTTATTCCACACTTTCAGATTCTAGCAGGTGGTAATTGTGGCCAGTAGACACAAACGTTTGCCGTGGCCCTTTTTTTAAATTCCACACCGGGGTTTAAGGCTAGCAGACCTGACCCTCATTATTCACAATCTCAACAGTCAGGCATAGACACAACCTATTCAGTGGGAAAGTTATGTCAACATTGGTTGGAACATTCCACACTGTCTGAAGTAAAACAACATCTCTCCCTCCTGTCGGAAGACATGGATGTATCAGATTTGTTATTGGATGGTCTCTGTGTTCCAAAAGATTCATTTATGCCTGATATAATGAAATTTGGCAATTACCACAAATGGTAGCTGCCGCACTTTTAAGACAAACTGATCAAAATAATTTGGATAAAGTGCTGGCTGTTGTTGATAATAGTATTAATGCATTGTATTTTCGGTTTTACAATCTGAATAACATTGTGTCATATGTTAAAGATATCAAGCAGAGTGACATGTCTTCATTGTATCAAAGGCAAAGTCAACTTAGATCTATTATGCGGTTTAGCTGGACACTTCAAACCTTTAAGAATGGTTGAGTGTCATGGCGTTACCTTAATTCAACCCTGCTTTTTTTGCCTTTCAACCGGACATGTAAATGACTGCTGGTTAAAAAAGATGCCAAACACACAACGTTACATCTCGAGAAGTTAGAACAGCTCCCTTTCACAATAGTAGAAACGTCCTATGCTGTATGGCTAATACACAGCCTAATATCTTTCCCGATTTCAACATTTCAGTTCACAGCTTACATGAAACATGTCCCTGTCGGTACATATGAACCTCTAGGACGCAGCTTCATTCATGGGTTATGGTCACTCCTGTTTTCTTATTGTTGTGAGCGAGGCAACAAAGAAGTCTTCCTTTCTCTAAAAAAATGTGAGTCTTCTGTCGGACATTGCCTCGTTTGTAAACACATCACCATACAGGTAATGCTTTGGTGGAAATTTAGCCTGCTTTCTAACAGAAATACCAGACCCTTCTATCCTCCTCTTCATAACACTAATTTCAAATGGAGCTATTTAATGCTAAGTGACCAGGATTGTTGAGGCATGAAGGGCGGGATTCCATATATTTTATCGGTCTCAAAGATAGTGACCTGCTGTAATAATGTTGTTTTTCCTCCCCCTTTAGGGGGTTTTGACAGCTCTTTGTGGCATTCCATTCCAACTTTGAAGGCAGATGTTAACAAGGTAAGCAGACTCAAAGCACTATTGTTTCAAAAGGATGTATCATTAAAATCTGCTTGTGAAACTTTTGAAATACAAGTGACAGTGAAATGCAGTCCTCGTTAAACACTAACCTCCCAGTACATTTCGGCGAGAAAGCCCACCAAATTTTTAATGCGTCCAATACTGCCGGAACCACATACTTTTTTAAAGTCATTAGAACTGGCTTAGTCAGGGGGTGTAGTAAGTTTCCTTTAAGACCTACTTTGGTTCTACCTTATTTTAGCCTAGCTGCAGGTTTTAGGACGCTGTGCTTTGCACAGCTGTACAACACATTTATTTTTGTGCTATGATATTATTTTAGAAATGTATTGTGCATGTTAAATATTATTCAGTTCTTCTTAGGAATCAATCTGAACATCCCGTGCAAAGTCGAACAACATAGTGCCCCTTTTTTCTGTTCCCGGTAAAGCAACATCTCCTAACGTTTAGAAACAACACAGAGGCACAGCTGCTATTTTCCAACACTGCACTTGTTATCATATAAACTGAGACTTGCCCTTTGAAAAACAGAGAGGAGATTCCTAGCAGAGGGGAAAGGTCTTGGAACAGGCACACCAGGCTTATGCAACCTGAGATGTAGACCATCAAACTAAAAAATGCCAGGTATGGTGTTCGGTGCTAATCCCAGAGATCACTGATATACCCTGTCATCCTGTAGTGAGGGGTAAGCTTAGACAGACAGATAATTTACCATGGTAGGGCTTTTCATTATATACAGTTTGCTCATAATGCCAACTACTTTGCTCAGGAGTATGTTTTCTAATCAGATGCTTCACAATAGAGCACAACAGTTTCAAGAAATATTGTAAACTTTTCTTCTGTCTTTCTTTTGTTTATTATGGACATGCATGAGTGAGAAACAAAAGGAGACAACCTGTTTTAACGGTTCCCTTGAGGACTAGAAAGTTGTATTTTAGGTTGCCAATTCACCTGTTACTCTGGAAAGGTTGGGAGGGCAGGTAAGGTACTGCGAGCTAGTCAGATTTGGACCTATATGTACTTATGTGGTACGGTGACTCAGTCCCTACATTCTGATATCTTGTGATACCAGGCCCAGTTCTGTTTCCCATCAGAATCCCTGCAACATTCTCCCTAATTACCAAGAGTGGGAGGGCACTTGGCTCAGTTCGCAGACATTTGGAAACGCCTCACATCAAATGCATGGGTCCTTTAAACCATTATGGGTTTCCATATCCAATTCTAAGGAATGTCAGTACCGTACAGCTTCATTGTCTTCTCGGGTTATCGGAGCTAGATCCTGCCCTGATATCCCATGAGGTGGAGGAACTGTTATCCAAAGGCGTGATTACCCGCATCTCACTTCATCCCAGGGGATTCGTGAGGAACCTGCTTCCTAGTGGACAAGAGGGATAGAGGACAGCACCCAGTTATCAATCTGCAAGAATTGAACGAGTTGTTGATCTATAGCTACTTCAAAATGGAAGGAATTCACCTTTTGAGGGACATTCTCCGCCTTTCAGAATGGATGGGCAGATTGGATCTAAAATACTGCATCTCACAGTCCCAATCTTTCCCCCACACAGGTGATTCCTTCAGTTCATCTGAGCAGAATGAATTTACGAGTTTGCTTCCCTGCCCTTCAGCCTTTCATCCGCTGCTTGGTGCTTCACCAAGGTTTTGAAGCCAGCCATAGAACATCTGCAATCCCAAGGGATTTGGCTTATCATCTATCTGGACAACAGCTTCGTTATGGATCAGTGCCGGGAGAAACTCCAGTCACATCTTCAGACAACAGTGCACCAGCTGGAACGCCTAGGGTTTGTCATTAATCAATCAATCAATCAGGGATTTGTAAGCAAAACTACTCACCCATGAGGGTCTCAAGGCGCTGGGGGGCGTGAGGGGGGTCAGCAGTTCCGTTCAGTTGAACAGCCATGTCTTGAGGGCCTTTCTGAAGGTGTTCGGTGGGGGGGTGCATCTGATGTCCATCTGGAGATCTTTCCAGGTCTTGGACGCGATGTAGGAGAAAGCTCTTCCCCCTGTCCTGGCTCTGCGGGCGCCAGGGATTTCGGCGAGGTTGGTGGATCGGAGGTTTCTTTTGGGTGCGTGGAATGTGATTTTATCCTTGAGATATTGGGGTCTGGTGTTCTGGAGGCATTTGTAGGCGTGAGTATCTTGAAAGTGACTCTTTTCCCGATGGGGAGCCAGTGGAGGTTCCGTATGTGTTGGCTGATGTGTTCCTGTCAAGGGATGCCGAAGAAGAGTCTGGCTATGGTGTTTTGTAACATCTGGAGCTTGCGGAGTAGAGCCTTGCCGAAGCCGGCATAGAGGGCTTTTCCGTAGTCCAGTCTGCTGGCTATTAATACGTGTGTGAATGTCTTCCGTGCCCCAGGGGGATCCATTTGAAGGTCTTACAAAGAATGTGTAGGGTGTTGAAGCAGCCGGAGACAGCGTTGACCTGTCGGCTCATGGAGGGGGAGGAGTCGAGAATGATGCCTAAGTTTCTGGCGTGGTCCGTAGGTGTTGGAGAGGTGCCAAGGGCAGTGGGCCACCAGGTGTTGTTCCATGCTGACGGAGTGGTTCGGAGGACGAGGACTTCTGTTTTATCCGAGTTGTTATCAACGCAAAGAGGTTGTTGCTGACCCTCTCTCAAATGACTACTTTTCTAGGATTTGTCCTAGATTCCCTCTCAGCCTTATGACAGAGAATTTGGCAAAAATCAGATAAGAGCCCAGCAGGACACTCCAGTAGGACTGGACCTCCATGAGACAAATAGCACGTCTGGTGGGCCTCCTCTCCTCATCGGTTCAGGCCATCTTTCCAGACCCCATACACTACAGTGCCCTTCAATGCATGAACGCTCAACATCTCAGATGGGGTGCAACACATTTGGAGATGGTTCCGCTGACGGAAGAGGTCCAGGAGGAAATTAGATGGTAGCTCACACACATGTAAGCATGGAACGGGAGAGAGATCATCGGTTCGCGCCCGGATATCATTATCGAGTCAGGTACCAGCAAAGATGGCTGGTGTGTTTACTGCGGTGAGTTATCTACGGGAGGAAAGTGGTCCTCTCAAGAATGACAGTTACACATTGGCTATCTTGAACATTTGGCGAGATCATTCACAGTATGCCGTTGGACCAGAGAGAAGACACAATGCGGAGTTCTGCTGAAGAGGGACTATGTGTCTGCTGTCTGTTATATCAATCATCTAGGCGGCACACGCTCGAGACCCATAGCAGAATTGGCCAAGAGTTTTTGCCACTTTTGCCTAGCCCAGTGCATCTCATTATGCATGGAATATCTCCCCAGCAAAGCAAATGTCAAAGCAAATGTCATGGCGGACTGGAATTCCAGGTATCTCCAAGACTCGAGCCTATGGAAGCTCATCCTCTGATTTTCAAAACCATCAATGGGAAATGGGGTGGGGGTTCCTTTGTCAGTGGACCTGGTTGCTCATGGCTGGATCACCAGTTGAAGAGATCTTCGGCTAGAGACCCGACACCTTGGCGAGTGCGACAGATGCATTTCTCCTACCAAGATTGGAGCCAGGAGAGGGGCTATGCGTTTCCCCCAGTCTCAATGATAACACGCCTGGCTGCACAGGTGGCGGATCTTGTGGTGATGGCAACAAACTGGAGATTGCAAGTCTGGTATCCAGTTCTTCTGGAAATTTCTTGGGCTTATCCAATCCTTCTCTGGCTAGTCCCAGATTTTCTTTTAGATTCCCAGGGGAACACTCATCCTCTGGTAGCAAAAGGCCACTTATCTCTTATGGTGTGGCATAATACTGGTAGCGATGGAAAATCCCAGGATTTTTGCAAGAAGCTCAGGACCTCTTATCAATGGCATGGGCAATCAGCACTACTAGAAGCTATCTCTTAGCATGGGCAAAATGGTTGGGTTGGTATCTCCAAAGGGACTTTGGTCCCATGTGATCAGGAGTAGTTTCAGTTCTGAATTTCTTGGCATCCCTGGCATCCAAAGGTATGGCTTACAGATCTGTGAAAACTTTTCATCCAGCTATATTAGCTGGACATCCCCCTATTGATGGCTGCCATGTTGGAGAACATCCCTTAGTCTGTAAACCTATGGTGGGCATCTGCCTTTCCCTTCCAACAGAACCAAGGTATTCATCTCTCTGGGATGTAAATGTTGTTCTCAACCTTTTCCTTTCTTGGAGGTGTGATAAATATCTTACCAGGAAGGAACTTCTGGGAAAACTGGCTAGGCTGTTGTGCCTTATCTCATGTAGGAGAGTCTCCGACGTTACAGCACTGGACATTACAGGTAGAGAATTTACTGCAGAAGGGGTTACTTTTCATGTGTTTAGACGCACAAACTATAACTCACGGTTAATCTCTTACCCGACGTTTGAAGACCACCCAAAATTGTGTGTTGTGTATCACGGTATATAAGGCCATGGCAGAGTTTAGGTCTCCTGGTGAACGACAACGTCTCTTTTTCTTACAAAAGCCGTTCCATGCAGTCTCCTCCACTACCATCGCTAGATGGGTTCAATGGGTGAAGCAAGAGGCTGGAATTTATATTTTAAAGTTTGGTACTCATTCTGCTCTGAGAATCAAAGCGTCGAAAGCAGTGTCCCTCGGGGCAAGACTGGAGGCCATTTTTTTAACTCTACAGATTAGTCCTCAGATTCCATCTTCAAACAGTTTTACTTTAAACCAATGTAGATATGGCCTCTCACGTGGTAAGGAAGCTTTGAACAAGCATAATCCTCACCTATAGTCCTGACATAGAATGAAACTTATTCCCAGCTATCGTAACGGAAAAGTTTCAATTCTATTAAGGACACAGAGGTGAGGATTATCCCACCCAGGAGTTACTCGACGCTCACCTAATATGGCGGCGTAAGTAAACACTTTCACAAACAACATATGGCAGTAAGTAGCACAATTCTTTTTTTACAGAAGAGGTTGTCAGTTGTTTCTGACATGCTAACATGAACATTAATGATGTCATGGTATATTGCTGATTCATCTTCTGTATACGTATGTAGGTGATTTATCAGAGATCAGTTTAATTTCTGGATATTTTGATTTATCTCAAGGAAAAAATTCAGGGAAGCAGGAAAGACTTTGTAGGAAGATTCTTCCTTGCTAGCACAAAAAAAGAAGGGGTGTGAACACAGTGGAAGGACTATGTGGGGATCTACATTATGTGATTGGACATTATTACACTGTTCCTCTTTCCCTATGGCTCCTGGAAAAGGTAGTTTTGAGTGGATACTATGAAATGGCTGTTGTAAAATAAAGCGGAGAGCGGAGTATAATCCTCGTATCTGTGCCCTTAATAGAATTGAAACTTTCTGTTACAATAGCTAGCAACATTTTCATCCTCGGTTTAAGAAACAAACCCACCCCATCTGCACTTTTTTAACATAACGTCGCTTCTCCGCACCTCAAACCAGGTATACAGTGCTTTGCATAATGACTTTGATTTACTATTCTTAAGTGAGATATCAAATGTAATTCACATATGTTTCACCATTTGACTTGTTTTCTGCATTTGGATTGTGTTCAACGGAGTCCTATGTAAATGGGCTCTAAATAAATAATAGGCTGTCCTGGCATAATGCGTTTCACATAAGAGGCAGCATTTTTAAAGTTTTTCTACCCTCAGGACTCCTTCTCCAATAATATTATTGTTTGTGAGCTCATGGAAACTTCTCCCAGCAGGCCTCAACTCCAGGGTGATTTAAATATTGTAAGGGCCTGGCACAACTCTACTAGAGACCTGTGAGTGGAATGATTAAAACTGTGCTGCCTCACAATGTTTGAGCGATATATCCAAGGTAATATATCTATTCCATTTGTGATGATCCCAAAAAACAAAATTAAAAACATTTTAGTCTTGGTTTAAACGAGTCCGATCAAAATGACTGATTAATTTAACCTATGTTTAATAGCAAATCGATTTATTTGATATGATGGGTGTGACCCATTTCCTGAATTTAGAACATTCTGCCCATATGCACTAAACCAACTCTACTACTATAGCCTTATACTAACTAATGTACATCTGCAGCTATCACCGTAGGATATTCCAGAGCCTTTTGGGTTTCAGTGCCTTGTTGGATGAGCTGGTACGTCTAACTCAACTGGAGCTAAGTATTTTTCTCTATTTTGGTCGATGCTAATGTTCAGCCAGATCATTACCAAGGTCTGGACTTTATAATCAATTTGTCACTGCACATTAGTATATCAAATTATTGTGTACATGCACGTTTTCTAATTGCACACAATTGCACACACTGTCTAGAGTTCTACATGTCAATAGCTGCCACTGCAGACAATAGTGATTGACTGGATGTCGGTTGCAAGAGCATGCTAAGCAAACACTTAGTATGTGAGAATAATCAAATAAAAGTACATGCCCAGCAATGCCACTAGCATCATACAACTGCCAAGGTGTCAAGCAAGCTCATGTGCGTTTGTCCTTAAATGCATAATGGAGATGGGCGGAGGCTCCAGTACCAATGAGGCTTATTCCGACTAAGCCAAGAAAAGCAGGTTTTTTAATGAAGAATGTACACATGATATGCAGCTCTTAAATAGCACACACTGTTTACTCCCCCTTGTTCGCGAATACATAAGCCCTTCAATGGAATAATCCAACGGCATGACTTCACAATCCCATTCCGAATAAGGACAGCTTTTTCTAAAGCAATTTTCCGACAGAATCAGCCGGGTTATTTTGTAAAATAGAGAGTGAAACACTTTCAGTACTTTCAAAAGCAAACCATAGAGATGATATCCCTAAAGCTGTATGGCCCACTGCAAATCAATGTATATGCATAGAGTTCTTGTGAAAAGCTTTGCATACATCATGTATAGTTTAAGGTACTCACTCAGCAGTATGCACTTTTTCAAAGTATGGCTGGTCACAGTAGAACACTGTATTTCTGAGCAAAAGAATGGACCGGGATAAAAATGTTGTACTTGCTTAACCCACAACAATTTTTCAGTGTTTTTGGTCTTACATATGACCATTAGGCTATTTTATTGCAAAGAAGACTGCAAAAATCCATCAGAAAAATGTGGTTAGCATTAGACCAAATAAAGGCTAATCCACGGTAGAGGAACATCGTAGAGAACGTAAGCTTGTATAACACACTATAACATTTCTAACTTCTTTCAGTAAATATTAAAATTCTTTTTGGGTCATCTTGCTTTATTCCCAGACATGACCCATAGTGAACAACCAACATTTATTGAAAAAACATAGATGGAGAGAACTCATGAAAACCAAACTTATATCATGAAAACCCATCTTTAAAATACAACTCACCTAATTGATGGCATATGAGCAGTCCACTGACTTAGTGACTTTACTATACATGATGCAACACCTCTTCACAAAAACAGTGAAGCTGCGAATGTCTAGGCAATTGGCTAAACATCCCCATTACAAATCGGATAAAAATAAAACATTCTCTATGCATTGTTTCACAATGAACAGTCCTATATGTCTTCAGGGATCCACATCTGTGTAGACATTACCTTCAGTAAACCAAGTTCTGGTTTTTCTCCCTACCCACTGGGAGAGCCAACCCTCTGAGATACACTCAGCGATAGACAGCAGTCAGCGTAGCAGGGCAAGAGAAAAAGAAAATGAAGTGCTTGAGGTAGGGTGGTCACCTTTCAGGGGAAAAACAAAAAAACAGAACTGACTTCTTACAGACCTACAAACCTAAATTAGGAATGATTAGAGTGTGATCCTGGCTGCTAGGGTGGTAGAATACCAGGGATCGTAGATTAATGTCTTTAGTATATATGATTATACACACTTTTGGTCTGTAATAATTTACATCATAACGTTGTGCAACACAGCCTTTGCTATTGCTTAAAAAAGTGTTATTTCTACCATAATTTATCCTTAATGACTTTCCTAAAGATGACCAGCATGTGTCTATTTGAAGGCTTATGAGAGATCTGTAAATCTACAGGACCAAGAAAAAACAACCTAAATAGACCAGGTGACAAGTGTGATTACTGAGAACAATTCTATTCTCATTCAAATTAGACAGTAATTGTATGAAGTAAGATACCTAATGCTAAGATGGAGAGAGCCATCAGTAGGAAGAAAAAATACTTGGCCAGTAAACATAGTTTTCTCCTAAGTCTCTCTGTTTTGGCAGGAATCCAAGCACAGATTTACAAAAGGTTTTACTGTTCATACTCATGCTTTCCATAATGCTATCTCCAAATATGCCACCAAAAATACCTAAGCAGGACCGGTGATTAAGAATTACAAATATAAATTCAGGAATATCTTAAAAACAATCTGAGCTCCCGGAAGGAAGACATGGATTGGTGTATGCTTACAGAGAAACAGGCCTATAAAGGAAGGGAGTGCCCCAAAAAATGGGAATAGTTCTGGGGACCATGACAGCAGTACAGGAATATTAAAGTAAGCCAATAAGAACAGGGGTAAGTCGTACTATTTGGGCTGGACACGGACGGGAGAAGAAAATTGGAGGGAAGAGGGGATATGAGAAGCCAGCTTTAAGGTTAGGAGATTCCAAATCTTGTCAAATGTCAAGATGAACACGACACAGTATGGACTTGTTGCAAACTTAAATGAAAACATTTTTTTTTTTAAACAAAAAATTGGAGCTAACACCATAAGACACTATTCAGAGCACACACTGATTTTCTTGATTTAAGATGGATAGTCATAGGAAGGAATTGCTTTTCAGGTTTACTTTGAATATTAAACTTCTTTTATATAGCTTGGAACTGATTAACATAATAATATTTTATATTTATAATAATTCACAAGTACTCATTAACTAATTTTGTTTACTATTCCATTTTACCCACATCTCTTTGCACATGACGTGTACCCATTCACGTATATGAACCTTATCTGCTAAAAATGTGCCTTTTAACTCATGACAGTCAAACAGAGTGTTAACATAGACATTATATTTTTTCAACCTTCAATTCATGAATAGATATGAATCATAAGTCACTAAGATAACACGTAAATAAGTCATACAAACAAATATCATAGAGAACGTAAAATCTAAACTTCTCAACAATGCTATAAGGGGAAAAAAAGAAAAGAAAAGAAAAATACCATGAGGGTGGAGGGAGGGGGGTAGGGGTTGGATTTAGAGAGGGGAACTAGATTCCCTGTTGTGATTAGTGTTGTTCCCATGTCATTCAGGATACTGATTCTATTGTTAACAAAATTGTACTGCTACTACACATAAGAGTAACTTGGCTCACGAGTAGTGAGTCCATGCAAAGCCAGAGGATACGACGTCAATAGCGCTGGATGTATATTATGCCATAGTTTCTGAAAATTCACTTGTATGTCCTTGTTCTGGATACAATGGAAGCAGTAATTAAATAAAAACAAGTGACATTTTTTTAAAAATAAAAAGTACATTCTGAAACAATATAAATATCAGATTAATAAATGTAATTTGTGTAAGGAAAGTTAGACAGTGCTGAAGGGGAGATCAGGGGCATTTCATAAAGGAAAATGCTACTTACCAGTATGCATCTGTTCTTGGCATGCAGAGCTGCAGAGTTGCACACTGTGCATAGATCGCCACCTAGTGTTGGGCCCGGATGTTTGCAGTTTGTTGTTGTCCTGAAAAGTTGTTTGGAAGTCACGAGATAGGTGACTCCTCCTTAGGACCACATTGCGCATGGGCATCGGCTCCATCCCCAGATTGTTTTTCGCCATTAGGGAAATGATGGAGCTTTGCAAGAAAAGGAAGGTTGCTCATGTAATTTGTATCTAATGAACAAGTTACTTACCTTCGGTAATGCTTTTTCTGGTAGATACAGTATCTGCCTGTGGATTCCTCACCTTGTGAATATCCCCTGCGTCAGCAACATTCGGAAATTCTTTTTGTAGCTTCGCGCCGACGTGGACTCTGACGTCACAGAGGCACGACATCGCTCGCGACTCCGCTGACGTCACCGACGCCTACAATAGGCCCACGCCGGCGTGATGACATCAGTTCCGCCCTTTTTTCCGTGCCATCGAGGCACACGGACGGACCAATGACAGTAGACATATACACAGTATAAACAATACCAATATCAAGGTAACACACACAGTGTGAAGTAAATGCAGTAAAACATTTTACAACAAAGCAAATATAAAACAGAAACACTGATATAGAAGAGTGGACAACGGGGAGGCGGGTGGGTCAGTGAGGAATCCACAGGCAGATACTGTATCTACCAGAAAAAGCGTTACCGAAGGTAAGTAACTTGTTCTTCTGATAGATACATCTGCCGTGTGGATTCCTCACCTTGTGAATAGAGTCCCACAGCAGTCCCCACTCCCGGAGGAGGGTGTCCACTCTGCTATACCAGGAAATCTTGGAGGACAGAGCGCGCGAAATGGCCATCCCTCCTCACCTCGGTATCCAAGCAGTAATGCTTCGCAAAAGTGTGGAGGGAGGCCCAAGTCGCGGCTCTGCAAATGTCCTCAACCGGAACACCTCTAGACAAAGCAGATGTTGCAGACTTTGCTCTAGTAGAATGTGCTCTAATACCCTCAGGAGGGTCCTTACCCACCAGAGAGTAGCAAATCTTGATACACAGGATTATCCACCTGGAAAGTGTGCGCTTGTGCACCGCTCTGCCCTTCTTGCAGCCAGCAAAACCCATGAAGAGCTGATCGTCAATATGATAGTCTTTAGTCCTATCAAGATAGAAACTAACAGCCCTCTTTGGGTGCAAGCGATGAAGCCGCTCCTCCTCCTTGGAAGGGTGAGGGGGAGGATAAAAGGTAGGAAGGGTAATGGATTGTCCTAGATGGAAGGGAGTTACCACCTTAGGCAGAAAAGCAGCCCTGGTCCTAAGAACCATTCTTTCAGCATGAATGGCCAGGAATGGGGGCTTGGAACTAAGAGCTTGAAGCTCACTTACCCTCCTTGCTGAGGTAATTGCTACCAAGAAGACCGTTTTAAAAGAAAGAAGCCTCATAGGACACTTGTGCAAGGGTTCGAAGGGAGAACCCATCAAATAGGTCAACACAAGATTCAAATCCCAATGAGGAACAATGAAAGGAGTAGGAGGGAACCTATTTGTGAGGCCCTTCAAAAATCTCAAAACCACCGGAGATTTGAAAAGAGATGGCTGATCAGGCAAACAGAGAAATGCCGACAGCGCTGAAAGATAGCCCTTCACTGTGGCAACAGCAAGCCCTTGTTGCGCCAGAGAGAGAGCAAACTGGAGAACATCAGACAAATGGGCTCTCAAAGGGTCAATAGATTTCTCCCCACACCATGTAACAAATTTCGACCACCTATAAGAATAAATGGACTTAGTGGAGTCACGCCTGGCTGACAATATGACATCCACCACGTCAGGCGGGAGAGAAAAAGAACTCAGGTTGCCCCGTTCAATCTCCAGGCATGAAGGTGTAAGGTCTGGAGGTGGCGGTGTAGAACCTGCCCCCCCATCTGGAAGAGGAGATCTGCCCTATGAGGGAGACGGAGCGGCGGGTGAGAGGAGAGGTGGAGAAGGTCTGAGTACCACACCCTTCTTGGCCAATCCGGAGCGATCAATATAACTTGGGCCCGGTCTTGGCGAATTTTCCTCAGAACCCGAGGAATCAAAGGTATGGGAGGAAACGCATAAAGGAGTTGCGAACTCCAACTCAACTGAAACGCGTCCCCCAAGGCTCCTTGCATCGGATACTGGAGAATGCAGAATGACAGGCAGTGAGCATTCTCGCGAGTGGCGAACAGGTCCACCCGAGGAGTTCCCCACATCTGAAAGATGTCGAGAACCACCTCCGGGTGAAGCCTCCACTCGTGGTCAGCAGAGAACTGTCGACTGAGACTGTCTGCACGAACGTTCTGAACTCCGGCTAGATGATTTGCCATCAGACAAATCTGATGGTCCTGAACCCAGGACCAGAGACGCAGAGCCTCTTTGCAGAGACACTGCGACCCTACTCCTCCCTGTTTGTTGATGTACCACATCGCGGTCGTGTTGTCCGTCAGGACCTGAACCGACTGACCGCGAAGGGAAGGGAGGAAGGCCTTGAGCGCCAAACGTATTGCCCGTAATTCCAAAAGGTTGATGTGAAACAACCTTTCCTCTGGAGACCAAAGACCCTTGACCTCCAGGTCCCCCAGATGAGCACCCCACCCTAGAGTGGATGCATCCGCAATCACTGTGGCAACCGATGGAGGAAGTTGAAAAGGCTTTCCCTGCGACAGATTGCCTTCCACGCTCCACCAAGTCAGATCCGCTGCAGTTTCTCTGGAGATCCTCATAGACTCCCTGAGATCTCCGTTGTGCTGATACCACTGCCTGCGGAGGCACCACTGGAGTGCCCTCATATGCCAGCGTGCATGGTTGACCAATAGAATGCAAGAAGCCATCAGACCGAGCAGGCGAAGAACCTTCAGGACTGGAACGACCGCTCCATTGCAGAACAAAGGAATCATTTCCTGAATGTCGTGAATCCTTTGAGGTGGGGGGAATGCACGACAAACAGTAGTGTCCAGTACAGCACCTATGAACAGGTTGCGCTGGGAGGGCACCAGGTGAGATTTGGGTACATTTATCGAAAAACCCAACCTGTGCAACAACTGAGTTGTCTCTTGCAGATGATGGAGCACCTTCTCCGGCGACTCCGCTTTGATCAGCCAGTCGTCCAGATACGGGAACACATGTATCCCCGACCTCCTGAGATGTGCTGCCACCACCGCCATCACCTTGGTGAAGACTCGAGGCGCAGTAGTAAGACCAAACGGAAGGACCGCAAACTGGTAATGTTGCGACCCCACCGTAAAACGGAGATACTTTCTGTGCGACTTCAAGATGGGAATATGAAAATACGCATCCTGCAAGTCGATCGACACCATCCAATCTTCTTCCAGCAGCGCTTGAAGAACCTGTGCAAGAGTGAGCATCTTGAACTTTTCCTGTTTCAAGTAAAGGTTCAAGATCCTGGGATCCAGAATTGGCCGAAGCCTGCCATCTTTTTTGGGGATCAGGAAATACCGGGAGTAGCATCCCTGACCCCTCTCCTGCTCTGGAACCACCTCTATCGCACCTTTCCGAAACAAAGCCAGGACTTCTTCTTGTAGGAGAAGCAGATGATCCTCTGAACAATAACCCTGGCAAGGAGGGTAATTTGGGGGAAATTCCCGAAAGGGAAGAGCATACCCATTCTCCACAAGATTGAGAACCCAAAGATCTGATGTAATCAATTCCCAATCTTGTAGACAATGGGTAAGCCGGCCCCCCACTGGGCCCACATGATCCAGAATGGCGGATCTAGGGCTGCTTTGCTGCTGTGGTTGGGGTCTGGGATGATGAAGAGGAGGAAGAGGAGGAAGCATTACGGCCCGAGCTCGGGCCCTTTGTTTGCCTCTATAAGCTCTGTATAAAGTGTTTTGCTGCTGTTGTGGCTGCTGTTGGGCTGACTTATAGTTCCGAAAAGAAGATCTGCCAAATCCTCTTGAGCGTCTTACAAAAGTGCCTCTGCTCTGAAGACCCAACGACTTTGCTGTTGCTGTGCTATCTTTAAAGCGTTCCAAAGCAGTGTCTGCCTTTTTCCCAAATAATCCAGAGCCGTCAAAAGGAAGGTCCATCAATGCAGCCTGGACATTAGTAGAAAACTCACTAGATTTAAGCCATGCGGCTCTCCTTGTCGCAACTGAAGAGCCCATGATTCTCGCCACAGAATCAGCCGTGTCTAATCCACTTTGGATAACCTGTTTTGCTGCAGCTTGAGTATCAGAAAGTACTTCTTGAAAGTCTTTCCTATCTTCTTCAGGTATTTTGGGTACTAATTGTTTCACAGTGTCCATAAGAGCATGGATATAACGCCCCATCAAGCAGGTTGCATTTGTGGATTTTAAAGCCATACTGGCAGATGAAAAGACCTTCTTAGCAGCCTGGTCTTGCTTCCTGGACTCTTTTTCCGCTGGAACCTGCGGAAACGCACCCGTAGATCTTTTGGAACAGGCAGCCTGCACCACTAAACTCTCCGGCAGAGGATGAGAAGTTAAGAATTCCGGGTCCTCAGGAGCTGCCCTATACCTCCTAGCCACAGCTCTTGAAACAGCAGGAGCTGATACAGGATTTTTCCAAATCTCTAAAATAGGTTCCTTCAAGGCATCATTAAAAGGCAGTAAAGGTTCAGTCACTGAAGAAGGAGAGTGAAGAACCTCTGTAAGCAGATTAGATTTAAATTCTGCAGATGGTAAAGTAATGTTCAATAAACTTGCAGCTTTCTTTATCACTACATGATAAGGAGTCGCATCCTTTGAAGGTTCATTTGAAAATGAAACAAAGTCCCATTCAGGTGACAGTTCAAGGCCACTAGCTACAGATAGGTCCTCAAAAAGATCCTCAGAATCTTGTAGCTCACCTTCCTCCAGATTTTCTCCTCTAAATCTTTCCTCTTCCATCAATCTTTGGGCTTCGCGCCTAGATCTTAGTTTAACATTCAAAGCCGTCGGATTCGTAACCGACTCCGACGGAGCCGCAGCCGGCGTCGAACTCGACGTCGGACGAGGAAGAGGTTCACGACGTCGTTCAGGGTTCGGCATCATAGATGATGGAATTGGAGTCGATGGAATTGGAGTCGATGGAATCGGAGTCATCGATCTCGGCGTCGACGGCTTCGGAGTCGAAGGCCTCGCCGGAGTCGGATAATGCCAATGCGGCGCCGGAGCCGGCATGAAAGGCATAAAGGGCGCAGGTGCATAGGAATGAGGAACACCCAAACCATATGCCATCGGACCCATGGGACCAGCAGGAGCCCCAGAGGGATACATAGCCCTTGAATAGATTCCGAACATCGCATTCAGGAAGTGCGAAGGGTCCTGACATGGAGCCGGGAAGGCTGGGTATGAACCCCCAGGTTGCTCTTGAGGTCTTGGAGTCGAAGCGACGTCGACCTCTTCTTCAGGTTGGTGCACCGGAGTCGTATGACCTTCGGGTATCTGAGCTCCACCCTCACCAACCTCCTCCTCACCTTCATCCTCCCGACCTGAAGGATGGGACTGGTTCGGAGATGGAACACTCTTCTGCTTTGGCGAACTCGGCGAGTTCGCATGTGACGCTTCAACCTCGACATCGTGATCTTCCGAAGCCGACGAAACTGCTTTCTCGACCAGTCTTACTTGCGACTTCGGTTTGGAACCCGACTCTTTCCTCGATCGATGTCAGGATTCATGTGTTCTCTTTTTATGCTTCTTTCTAGAAGATCTTGAAGCATGGGCCGAGGACGAATCCGACCGTGACCTTGATCGAGACCTTGACTTCGATCGTCGAGTTCGCGATCTTGATTTCTTCTTTTCTTTTCCTTCCTTAAATTTGGCAACCAGAAGTTTCGCTTCTCTCTCCCGGAGGGCCTTTGGTGTCATCTTCTTGCAGGATTGGCAGTCCTCAAGGGCGTGGTCGGAGCTGAGACACCACAAACAGCATTCGTGCGGATCTGTGATAGACATTATTCTGTTACATTCTCCGCAAGCTTTAAATCCGGTCTTCTTCGAAGTCATGATGAAAACGAGAAGACAAAGATACTAGAAATTTTATACAGTAACAATGTTACAGTAAAGGCTACAGACGATCCCAGAAAAACCGTTAGCGTCGACGACGCGGAAAAAAGGGAACAGATGTCATCACGCCGGCGTGGGCCTATTGTAGACGTCGGTGACGTCAGCGGAGTCGCGAGCGATGTCGTGCCTCTGTGACGTCCGAGTCCACGTCGGCGCGAAGCTACAAAAAGAATTTCCGAATGTTGCTGACGCAGGGGATATTCACAAGGTGAGGAATCCACACGGCAGATGTATCTATCAGAATAAGATAATACTGGAACAGACAAGGGTAGCCGGGGAGGCGGGTGGGCGTGTGCAACTCTGCAGCTCTACATGCCAAGAACAGATGCATACTGGTAAGTAGCATTTTCCGTTCGAGGCATATGAGCTGCAGATTGCACACTGTGCATAGATTGTATAGCAGTACCCACTCTTAGCGGCGACCACCCCTATCTGTTGCAGTAGTTTGGAATAATGTTTTGAGAACAGCCTGGCCCACATTAGCTTGTTGTTTTGTTTGCACATCTACACAATAGTGGTTTGTGAATGTGTGCGGTGTAGCCCAGCTAGCTGCTCTGCAGATGTCATCTAGGGGAATGTTCCCTAAAAATGCCATTGAAGCCCCTATTTTTCTTGTAGAGTGGGCTTTAGGAGGAACAGATAACGTACGTTTAGCTTTGTGGTAACAAATCTGTATGCATTTGACAATCCATCTAGCTATCCCAGATTTTGAAATGGGATTACCTTTGTGTGGTGGTGAGAAAGACACAAAAAGTTGTTTTGTCTTACGAAAAGGTTGAGTTCTGTCTATGTAGTATAGCAATGCTCTTTTGACATCTAATGTGTGAAGAGCTCTTTCTGCTACTGACTGTGGTTGCGAGAAGAAAACGGGCAGTTCCACAGATTGGTTGAGATGGAATGGAGAAATGACTTTGGGCAGGAATTTTGGATTAGTACGTAGAACTACCTTATTTTGATGCATTTGCAAGAAGGGTTCTTGGATGGTTAGTGCTTGTAGTTCACTAACTCTTTGCAGAGAAGTAATAGCTAATAGGAAAGCAACTTTCCATGTTAAAAATAGTAATTCGCATCTGTGTAAAGGTTCAAAGGGAGGTCCCATTAACCATGTGAGAACGTTTAAATTCCACACAGGCAAAGGTGGTACTCTGGGAGGGATTATTCTTTTAAGGCCTTCCATAAAGGCTTTAATGGCAGGCACTCTGAACAGAGATAGATGTTGTCTGTTTTGCAGCAAGATGTAGTCTAATAGACGTATAGGCTAAGTTACATCTTTGGAGATGCAGTAAGTATCCTATGATGTGTTGAATAGACACATTTAGGGGATCAATATTGTTGTTGTGACAATATATCACAAATCAGTTCCACTTGGCCGAGTAACATGCCCTAGTGGTTGGACGTCTAGCTTCTTTAATGACATTCATGCAGTCTGGAGAAAGGTTCAGATATCCAAATTCTAGGACTTCAAGAGCCAGATCGCAAGGTTGAGCTGAGCTGAGCTGGGTCCGGGTGTCTGATCTCTCCACGGTTCTGTGTTAAGAGGTGTGGAGACAGGTGCAGTTTTTGGTTCGGTACGACAGACAGTTGTAGCAGTGTGGTGTACCACGGATGTCTGGCCTACGTTGGAGCAACTAGGATGAGGGTCAGAGAATGCTGCTGTAGTTTGCATACTACTAGTGGCATGAGTGGTAGAGGTGGAAAAGCGTACGCAAATCTGTTTAATCAATTCATCCATATCGCATTGCCTTTTGACAGTGAGTGTGGATATCTGGCACCGAAGCTTGGGCATTTTGCGTTTTCGTGGGTGGCAAATAAGTCTATTTGAAGTTGTCCCCTCATCTGAAAGAATGGTTGAAGAACTTGCATATGAAGTTCCCACTCTTGGGTCTGTTGCGTTTGATGACTTAACAGAACCGCTATAGTATTTTGTACTCCCGGAACATGCTTGGCTAGGAGAAATATGTTTTGAGGTACAGCCCACCTCCATATGTCCTGTGCTAGTTGAGAGAGTTGCAGGGAGTGTGTGCCTCCCTGCTTCTGTATGTAGTACATTGCTGTCATGTTGTCTGTGCGGACTAACACAGCTTTGTTTGCTACTTGCTTCTGGAAAGCTTTTAGTGCTAGGAATATGGCTAGTAACTCCAGATGATTGATGTGGAGTCATTTTTGTTGCGGTGTCCACCTGCCTTGCATGGTGTGTTGCAGTAGGTGGGCTCCCGAGCCGAAGAGCGATGCGTCAGCAGTCAAGATTATCTGAGGAACTGGCTCTTGGAACGGTCGTCCCTTGGAAAGGTTTTTGGTGTTCCACCACTGCAGAGAGCGAGGAGTCCGACCGTCTACCAACACTAGGTCTGTTAAGTGACCTTGAACCTGGTTCCATTGACGTGATAAGCATTCTTGGAGAGGACGCATTTGAAGTCTTGCATGGGGTACTATGAAGATGCAAGAGGCCATCATCCCTATTAGTTGCATGAACACTCTTGCTGGGAGGGAGTGTTGCGGCTAAAACTTTGTTAGAAGAGTTTGCATGCTGGCTATCCTTGCTGGAGTGGGATAAGCTAGCGCTGGTGAGGTGTTTATTGTGGCACCGAGGTACTGTTGTACTTTGGATGGCTGTAGATGAGACTTGGTGAGGTTTATTGTGGACCCCAAGTTGTGGAGCAGTTGGATGGTGGTATGAGTGTGTTCCACGCATTGATTGTATGAGCTGGCTTTTATGAGCCAGTCGTCGAGGTACGGGAAGACATGGATGTGTTGTCTTCGTAAATGCGCTGCTGCTACTGCTAAGCACTTGGTGAATACTCTTGGTGCTGTTGTAACTCCGAATGGGAGTACATTGAATTGATAGTGCTGCCCGTCTATTACAAATCTGAGATACTTCTGTGAGCCTTATGAATAGGAATGTGGAAGTATGCGTCCTTGAGATCTAGAGTAGCCGGGAAGTCGTTTTGCAGCAGGAGCGGAAGGACTTGTTGGAGTGTGACCATGTGAAAATGGTCTGACCGTATGTATATATTTAGCGGTATGAGGTCTAAAATAGGCCTTAGAGAGCCGTCCTTCTTTGGAATCAGGAAATATAGAGAGTAAACCCGCTTGTTTTGTTGGTGCAGAGGAACTGGTTCTATTGCACTTTTTACTAGCAGGGATATTACTTCTTGCTTTAACAGTGATAGATGTTCTTGTGACATCGGACGCTGTTTGGGTGGTATGTTTGGGGGGGTAGATGTTAGTTCTAGACAGTAACCTGACTGAATAATTTGTCGCACCCACCTGTCTGATGTGATGTTGATCCATGTTGGCAGGAATTGTTGAAGTCTTCCCCCCACAGGAGTGGAATGATGGGGGGGGGGGGGGGGGGGGGGGGGAAGGGGAGGAAAGTCATTGGGTAGGGGTAGAGGCAGAACGCGAGTTGTTGTTTTTGCCTCTGCCGTTGTTGTTGTTACCCCTGTAACCCCCTCTCTGGTAGCCCTTAGGGAATGTGGATTGACCAGGGGTTTTGTAGGAAGTGGTGGGACTTTCTGAGGAGCAGCCTCTTGTGTTGCCTCTGTATGATGAGCGACAAAAGGAACGTCTGGGAGCTTGCTGCTGCAAGGCTCCCATAGATGTTGTTGTATCGGTGTCTTTTTTCATTTTCTCTAGAAAGACACGTCAATATTTGGGCCAAATAAATGTGTCTCATCAAATGGCTGATTAAGGATGGAGTTTTGTACCTCAGGTTTAAAACCTGAAATACGTAGCCAGGCATGTCTATGTAGTAGGGTGCTGGTATTGATTGCCCTTGAGGCGGTATCTGCAGCGTCTAGGGAACAACGGATAGAAGTATTAGTGATATTTTTACCTTCCTGTACAAGTTCATTTGCCCTGTTTTTGTATTTGTCTGGTAGATGCTGCATTATGGACTCTAGTTCGTCGTAATGTGCCCTGTAGTATCTTGCCAGTAACGCTTGGGTGTGGGCAATGCGCCAGATGTTAGCTGCTTGTGCCGCTGTTCGCTTTCCGGAGGCGTCAAGGAGCTTAGATTCTTTGTCTGGTGGTGAGGCCTCACCTGATGTTTGGGAATTAGCACGTTTACGTGCATTAGACACTACTAGAGAATCTAATTGTGCTGGACCTTTAATATAAACTGGATCTGTAGGGGCAGCTTTATATTTTTTCTCAATGCAAGGATTCAGGACCCTAGCCCTGACAGGATCCTTAAAAACCTCTGTTGAGTGCTTGATGACACCCTTAAGCATTGGTAAAATGGCAGTAGACCTTTGTGTGTTATCAAAAGTGTCTAGTAGGAAATCTTCCTCCACTGCATCGGTGTGTAAGTTCACCTCATGATATTGTGCAGCTCTTTGGACTAGTAGGTTAAACCCTATAGTGTCCTCTGGTGGGGAAGGTCTGGAATGGTATACATCATCTTGTGGGGCGTAAGGCACATTAGGGGTATTGTAATCATCCCATGGATTAGGTGACTGAGGGGGACTATTGGTGCCTGCTGGGTCGTGTGCAACCCCACCTATATCGTCAGAATCTGTGTCTGCATCATCATCTGGATTAGTATATGCTGTAGATGAATGATGTGTTGGAGGAGGTGTAGGAGGAGGAACAATATGGGGAGGTGGTGGAGAAGGGACCCTTAATGGAGAGGTTGCAATGTCCTTCTTCTTTGGAGGGGGAAGAGGTGCTGGCGCCTCAAGTGGTCTCTTCTTGGAGCTGAGAGTCAATTGTCCGGTTTTACGATCCTTTACAAGAGTTTTCTGATTGGGATCCGGTGTAAAAAGTTCTTCTGAGTGGGGCAAATCCTTCGGCGTCAAAGTTTTCGGCTCCGTAGGTTTTTTCGGCAATGAGTCCGTAGCTGGTGTCGAGTCTTTTGGCTTAGGAGTGTGCCCTTTTGCAATGTCTTTTAACGGAACCTGTTTTTTCGGTTCTGGGTGTTTTTTTGGCTCCGACGCGTGTGAATGTGGCGTTTTGGGCTGTTTTTTACTCGCCTCCGAGTGCGGTTTCGGCATCGATAAGCCGCTACCAGTCTTCGGCGCCGTGTGCTTAGGTGTCGGAGCAACGTTTGGCATAGTAGAAGAAGATAGCTTCTTTTTCGGTGTCGGTATAGGTTTGGCACCAGCCTGAAGGCTTAGTGGGCTTCTTTGCCGGGCCAGAAGGAGGGGCGTGGGAAGCAGTGTCTCGGTGTGCACCCGGGACCTAAGGCACATCAGGGGTGTTGTAATCATCCCATGGATTAGGTGACTGAGGGGGACTATTGGTGCCTGCTGGGTCATGTGCACCCCCACCTATATTGTCAGAATCTGTGTCTGCATCATCATCTGGATTGGTAGATGGTGTAGGTGAATGATGTGGTGGAGAAGGTGTAGGAGGAGGAACAATATGGGGAGGTGATGGAGAAGGGACCCTTAATGGAGAGGTTGCAATGTCCTTCTTCTTTAGAGGGGGAGGAGGTGCTGGCGCCTCAAGTGGTCTCTTCTTGGAGCTGAGAGTCAATTGTCCGGTTTAGGATCCTTTACAAAGTTTTCTGATTGGGCTCCGGTGTAAAATCCTTTGGCGTCGAAGTTTTCAGCTCCGTAGGTCTTTTCGGCACCGAGTCCGTAGCTGGTGTCGATTCTTAGGAGTGTGCCCTTTTGCAATGTCTTTCACCGGAACCTGTTTTTTCAGTTCCGGGTGTTTTTTCGGCTCCGACGCGTGTGAGTCTGGCGCTTTGGGCGTTTTTTTACTCTGCTCCGAGTGCGGTTTCGACATCGATGAGCTGCTGCCAGTCTTTGGCGCCGTGTGCTTAGGTGTCGGAGCAATGGTCGGCGTAGTAGAGGTAGATGGCTTCTTTTTCGGTGTCGGTATGTTGTTGGCACCGGGAATAGGCTGGCTCGAGCCCGAGCCGCCTGTAGGCTTAGTGGGCTTCTTTGCCGGGCCCGAAGGCGGGGCGTGGGAAGCAGTGTCTCGGTGTGCACCCGGCTCCGAAGGTGAGGGTGTGCCCGAAGCCTTTTTCGAGGGTGTCGAGGAAGGATTGGGGTAGACGGTCTTACTTACCCGTTGAGCTGGAGTGATGTCCTCGACGTCGGAGTCTTCGGCATCTGAGGATCCGATACTCTCTTCAGCGTGCTGGTGTTCTGGCACGTCGACGCCCTCTTCGAAGATGTCGTCGGGGATCAAAGCTGACGAGCGAGCCATAGTTCTCCAAGCTCGTCGGTCCCGAATTGTCCCGAATTGTTTTCTTGGAGCGGAATGAGGCACACACCGAACAGTCTTTGGCCTCGTGCTCCGGTGAGAGGCAAAGGTTGCACACCTCATGCAGGTCGGTGTGGGGAAACTTCGACCCACATTGAGGACACTTCTTGAATGGCGTTCTTTCCATGAGCCAGAAAGCAAGGCCTAGGTAGGCCCGAAGGCCTTCGTCAACGACCGGAATGGAAGACTTCGAAGTGGTAGAGAATCGAGTCGATGTAGCGCGATCGAAAAAATACTGTCGAACTGGGTGAGGAAAACGGTTCCAAACTGGAGTGCAGGAAACACATCCGAGCCCGATAGCGGAAACAAACAATCTGGGGATGGAGCCGATGCCCAAGCGCAATGTGGTCCTGAGGAGGAGTCACCTATCTCGTGACTTCCAAAGAAATTTTCAGGACAACAACAAACTGCAAACATCCGGGCCCAACACTAGGTGGCGATCTATGCACAGCGTGCAATCTGCAGCTCATATGCCTCGAACCAACAATTCTTCCCTTTTGGAAGGTGAATAGAGGGAAATGTCATGTTATAAAATTGTAAATCATTTATTTTGGAGTGTCAAAAGCGATCTAATTACTGAGGGCTAACTGCATGAAAGAGATTCCAAATTGATGGTTATATTTTACAATCTAGTGGTCAAGATATCAAATTTCAGAAACATTCTAACCACAATATCAACCGCCATGATAAAAGTAAAGTAAGTATTAAGGGAAGTATATATTTACTACTCTTGATTTCACCCCACCTACCTTGAGGACATAGTGGTAGCAGACACTATAGATGCAATACAATTTGTAGGTTGACACTTCACTACAGTACAGAAACCCACCCATCAATTTCAATTCTACTGAATTCAAAATGAGTGCCCATGGTACAGTAATGATCACAATTTCATAAGCAACAAGAGTTTACTTAAAACTATTGTTTATCGACATATTTGTTCACCCACATGTTTCAAAAACATCTGTGGTATACTACTAGGATATATTTCCAGATGTTTAGCTGGGGAATATTGACAACTATGAAAGACATAATAACAGATCAATTTAGCATGAACTACAAAGTAATATTTATGCTAGTGTTCTTTTGTGACTGACAGAAGAGCATGGTTCAAAGTATTGCTTGTTTCATCTGTTTTACCATAAAATATAACAAAGTAATTTTAAAATCTGTTAATGACCTGCCATTCTCTGGATTACTGAGGTTTATAAAAACGGGAGTATATTTCCCATGCTCATAATATCATCAAAAGACATACATTCTATGCCACCCTAACAGATCAGGTATTGGAAATATTGGACAAAAATGATTAAGTCTTTCAATACCATTTTTATTCAAAATGTATTTGTGACAGCTCGGATATTTTATCAACTGATTATATGATAAATGATCTCAGTATCTCAGGTCAATGGCCATGAAATGGAGCAGAGGAATCCTTGCATTGAAAATCTGCTATATTTGAGCCATTATTCAGAAAATGCTCACTGTTAGTTGACGCTAATCCTCCTATACTGACTGGAAAAGATAAGGTGTTTCTAGAATTGCAAGATGTTTTTATGTCTTCCACCAAGACATGATTATAAGACAGTCAATTCAACTTTCGACTAAAACTCAGTTCGGCTAATTTGCGCTTGGTACTGAGCATGACAATAAAAAACAGGATACAAATGTGAGCCAAATCCTTTGAAATATCTTGATACTTTGGAAATGCAATTGAATGATAAATGGATTAAAGATAAATGTAATAAACAAAAAAGAAATTAAAATGAGAAGGGAGCTTGTAAGGTTGGGGCCAACAGCAGAGCTGTCCCAAAAGACTTGAGCAAAGTTTAAAAGCAGAAAAAGCCAGAGGTGTTATCTATACCACTGTCCTTCCAGAGACCTAACAGGGTCCTTGTCTGATTGCTTAGTGAATTTTTGAGAAGAGGGCACATTTTTCTATCCTATGGTATTTTTAGGTTTTGCCTAGCAAATGCGTACGAAGTACAAAGTACGCATACGCTAGGAAAACCTTATGTTTTTCTCTGTGGGGTCGGGTATCCGCCCCCTCCTCCCATTGGCTAGC
Organism: Lissotriton helveticus; assembly: GCF_964261635.1. NCBI lineage: Eukaryota > Metazoa > Chordata > Amphibia > Caudata > Salamandridae > Lissotriton > Lissotriton helveticus. The sequence goes on along the minus strand of NC_136067.1, from coordinate 1,917,808,515 downwards.
TCCATAAATGGAGGCTAGCCATTGGGAGAGGGCTCTGTCCGTTAATCTCGTACCAGATTCGGGGGCGTTCCCGATATTTTTTCCCTCTCCACCCACTTCTGTTCGTCATCACGGTGGTGGGTGGGTGTTATTTTCTTTTTTCGAGTGGGCCTGTTTTGTTCCTTTTCAAAGTGTCTGTTGTTGGAGTTGGCTGCAAGATTCGAGTTCCCACGAGGCGATCAGGTAAGGAGCATTTTGTTTATAAATGTGCGTGCGCCGTGATCCTCCCGCCCCCCCCCTGTCCGTGTCTTTCCCGCCCCCCACTCCGTGTCTTTCCCGCCCCCCCTCCCGCTTTCGTGTCTTTCCCGCCCCCCTCCCGCTTCCGTGTCTTTCCCGCCCCCCCCACACCCCCTCCCGCTTCCGTGTCTTTCCTTGTTCTTATGACCGGTCACTAGAGACGATACAACTTGATTGTAAGAAGGGACTTGGAGACAGTCTTATATACAGCCATTGCAGGCTTCCATGTGTTAGAAACATGGGCCGAGGGAGGCGAAGCCGGACCCGATAGGGGCCCGTTTTGAACGCAGCATAGAGGTGGTAGCCCTCACCCTTCCTCAGCAAGCCTGTGAAAAGGGGGCACATCGGATTGGTCGCCCTCTAGGCAGCCGCTGGCCTCACAATCGGGGTGAGGGGGCTGTGAGCAGCGGGGGGGTGGGGGAAGGAGTGTTAAAAAGAGGTGCAGGTTCCCAGTTGAGCACACAAACCCCGTGGTCGAAAATGTTCTCAATGGAGCGTGTGTGTGAACATATACTGAGGAGAAATATCGGCATACCTTCATCCTGAAGGGAAACCTCGTAAACCTGAGCGTCTCCTGCTGGTCCCCGCACATTCCGCGCCCAGACGTGGAGCGCTTCAAGAACAGGCGCTTGGAGGCGGTCTTACAGCACTACTGGGGGTGCAACATCCCCCACCGGCAACTCCACCCTTCGATGCGAGACCTGCGGGAGATGGGGGCCAACTCCCCGGCGTTGTGCGAAGACTCCCGCTACGGGAACTGCCTGTTCCCCTTCGGCTTCGAGGAGCTATTGTGGAACTACAAGCAGCAGCACTGCGGGGGGCAGGAGCCGGCCCTGAGGTCCTGGGCACCGAGGCCTACAAACTGGAGGTGGTGCACTGGGTGCTGATCCACAGCCCCTCCTGGGTGGGGTTTGAGTACCTGCCCCTGCTGGATTCCGTGTGGCCCCGCTCCTGGACAGGGGACCTGCTGTGGGCCCCCGAGTCCACCACAAACATTTACACCTGGTACTTCGACCCCTCCACGGGCCGCCTGGAGAAGTATCCGCTGGACTTGAAGTCACGGCAGACGTACGAGCCCTGCAGGTGGAACAACGTGGTCTTCGCCTTCTACCTGCCCGGGGGTCGCACCCTGAGCCTGGGAAGGGGCCCCCTCCTGAGAAACGTGGAGGCCTGTGAGACGGCAAGGAGTCTGTGGGTGGACAGCAGCCCCGTCCTGACACACCCCCCAGAGAAATATGTATCCAAAGAGGAGGAGGAATATATAATTTACCAAGAGAGAGTTAAAGACTCGCTAGCTTGGCTGTAATTTCTGTTTTCATTCACTTTTGCTACCTCTTGTATTTTGTTTGCTTTTGATACATGCACAATTGCCACCATTGGCTCATGTTACGTAACGTTTGTTCTTGTGTTTTGAGTGTCTACCTTTTATTATATTATATTTTATGCCAGTATTATACCTCTACTTGTACTTTAACTTTGTACGCTTTTGTAACATGCATGCACACATGTCACGTTTTCCTCTTGTAACGTACTGCTTGCTACCTCTTGAATTTTATTTGCTCTTGGTACATGCACAATTGTCACTATTGCCTCATGTAATGTAACGTTTGCTTTTGTAACGTGCTCACTTGTAATTTTCTCCTCATGTATCATTACTGCTATTGTGAAGCGCTCCGACACCTTCGGGTAAAGTCCGCGCTCTATAAAAGCGCATAAAATAAAAAGATGTAACCCTTTCCAACGCGTTTGGTTGCTGTTGAGCTCAGTTCTGCTTTGGTTGGGTAACCTTTCGCTTCCACTGTGCAGTCTTCCTGCCGGCTCCATGAACTGATGGTCGCTCTAGTCTCCGCGCCTGCCTTTGTTTGCCTTTGTTCAGTGACTCCGATCAAAGGAATGCTCGCTCCCGCCGGAATGCCTTGAACTCGTCGGCTGCAGGAAGCTGCGGCCTCCGCGGCGTTTGGTTTTCACTGCTGACTCTGGGCTGTCATCACACCTTCGGAATCCGTCTTGTGAATCCCACATTCTGCCTTGTGACCCTAGGTGTTTGCTTCCCCGCTCCTTGCAGCTCTGAAACTGGTGTGCTACTTTTTCCAAAGTACATTTTTTTTTTTTTTGAAAACCTTTATTGTGCACAAAAAGAAGAACAAATACGGGCCTACAACCATCGGGTCGGCCACGGGACTTTTAAGCACAGACGCGATCAATGCGGTTCCACTGCGGCAGTAGGCAAAATAGCAGCAAATAATAACAGTTACACTGAATGGAAGCATGCCGTCAAGGAAAAGGAGCATTGAAGGTTAAATTTCTAAGATTAAATTAAAATATAAATCAGTAAAGAATAGAGTCAAGAAGAACTGAGTCCGGACATTAGTTACATAACAGGAGCAGGCGGCATAAATAAGAACAACATTAGGAAAAACACCCCGTCAATATGGCAGTACCCTACAAAACAACAGAAGCTGCAGTCCACGTGTACGTACCACCCTCAGCGCCACCCACTCCCTATTAACCCATGTTGCATACCCAGAACTGAAAACCAGAACAGGAAAGCGCAGAAATTAGAGAAATAAGGCCCATAGAAACTAAAGAGGAAAACTAAATCTACCCCCCCACCCTACAACAATCCGGAGGCTACGGCCTACCCCCCCCCGGCAAAGTGCCTGTCGCCCAGTAAAGTACCCGAAATATAGAATAAGAAGAGAAGAGAAAGAAGAAAAGATAAGAAAATAAAGATGTTCACACTTGAAGTATCGGGAGGAAGAAAAGAACAAGCTATTCTACCCTTCCCAAAAGAGAAAAGAAAGGAAAAGAAACGGGGGAGGAGCCCCAACATTAACAAGACACCCGGTCCTCCAGCCATGTATAGTTCCCTGTACCGAATGAAACAGTAAAATCGAGAAGTACTCCACCAAAAGGAGAATCAAATCAGATACATTCGGGTCCCCGAGGCAATACTGGGACGATCACCCCGGCCATAAGGGCGTTAACAGGATACGCAGAGTCCCACCCCCTGTGCGAAAATACCAGGACAGACATCAGGAGCCGAACAAACGTGGGGAGCTACAACCACTACATACGCCAGAAAGGCTGCACAGTTCGAAATCATACCAACTAGTCAAACAAACGTGAACCCCCAGAGATCCCCGACACTAATCAGGCCGCTAGCGGCCACTACATCATGACGCCCAGCAAAAGCCCGCCCCATTCGGATCAGAGGGACAAGATGGCCGCCATAATGAGAACGCAGACAAAGGAGAGCAAGATGGACGCTACCCTAAATAAATAGTCCCCCTGCCACAACAAACTCCCATAACCAGCAGACAGGAACCCAAGAAAACGTGACGGAGCCGATAGCCCGCAATATATCAGGGTAGCCGGTAAATGGTGCCAACTGTGCCATTGACAAGGGTCACAATACCCCGAAGGACGCCATGATCGGGAAACAGAACTACTACTAGCAGTAGTAGAGGCAGATGGGGGAAAACAATATACACCATACTCATGATCCATGCAACCAATACGTACAACATTCCAGCCTCGGTCCCCACCAGGCAAAAAATAATACAACCAGGAAGTCGTCTAGCCCTGTCCCAATCTCAGGAGCCCCCCCGATCCCAGCCCACGATGAATGCCACCTCAATCACTACCTCCGACCCCGGTCCATCTCATCAAAGTAGCCCACCCGCAAGGCAGTCCTCAATAAAGGAGATTGTCATAGGAGGCTCGGGCCCATAGCACCAGAAGCACACAGTGAGACAGGATAACGTTATGCAACAAGCAATGGTTCAGAGAGCAGAGTCATAACAGCCGGAGCACCCCGTTAGTGACATAGGGAGTAAGGAAGGAAATCTAGCCCTGGAGTCTCATCAAGGAGCGAAGAGGAGGAGGGCCACATCACAGACACTCGGGCACCGCCAGCATCTCAGACATTCTCCGCCCCAGTAACACCAGCAATTAGTTCCATCAAAGAACCACCCATTGGGGAGAGTAAGCAAGCAGTATCCCTTGTGAAATGCAAAAGTCAGGTCCCTCAGAGCCCACACCCGCCAGAATAGCAATGCAACGGGGGGATCGTCTAGCCCTGGCCCGACCTGGGATTCATTCGATCACCCAACCAACTTGGCAGTCCGAAATAGTACGAGTCAATGAAGAAATATGTCCACTCCGAGGATGGGGGAGGTGCACAATCGCTGAGAGAACATCGCCTGTCCCCCGTAGTTAGTAGTCCCTCAGTAAAGCGCTCCTCCGAGGTATACAGGTACCAAAAGTCACGATACGGGGAAGACAAACTGTTCAAGGAAGGAGCAGGGGCTGGGGAACATGCCAATGGTGAAAAACACAGCGAAACCGGTACACGAGGCAGGCAGCCAGTCGGAGAACAAAGGGGAAACAATGTTGCATCAGCAGTCCTGACGGGCGGCAACAGTTCCTCAAGAGCCTCAGCAATAGTTCCCGCAATCGCTACAGTAGCACCAGGAGACAGTGAAGGGCTGGCAGACTGCAGCAAAGTCAATTCCAAACCCCGCCGGGGGTGGACTCCCTGCGCCCGGCTCACACCATGGACACAAGCATCAAGTGTCCCGATCAGCACATTGTAACCATTCCGCATCTCCGATTGCACAGCAGCCAGGATCATCATAACATCCCTGTAGGTCCATACCGGCTGTGAATCACGTAGGTCCGCAGTCCCAGAGGAAGAAGCAATTACGGCCCCCTGCGCGAAGATATACTCGCCCTCCCAAGAGGAAAGCACAGTGGTATCCCCACAGTGCCGGAGATCGGGCGCCGCCATCTTGCCCACAGTCCACGGGGTGCTGGGAGGGGGAGAAACGAGGGGTCGCGGGACCCGATCAGGAAGCAGTTGTTGACCCTGTAGCAAACCGTACCTCCTCCTATATGCCACGAAAGCAGAGAACAGCCGGTTGCGAGGGAGACGGACAGGACCGTGAGGAGCTCAACGACAGCAGGCACATCAACAGGGAAAGCCGACCAGCATCATGGCGGCCACAAACAAAGGAGATCGTGCAAGTCGTCCCACAATCGTCCCGGTGCAGCTCCGCGAGCTCTCAGCAGGGCCGCGTCAGCGGGTGTAAGCCAAGCAGCAGCCGGGAGAAAACACCCCCGTGTGATAGTCAGCCGCCGCTGCAAAGTAAGTGTCGCGGGGCAAGCGAGGTCCGGCAGGCGCCGAGGAGCGGACAGAGACCCAGGGTAGAGGCGATCCGATCAGAAACACAGGACTCCGGGCAGGCGGAGATATCCGAGGGACACCGTCAGGATCGGCGTCGTGTTCCGCACACCGCAGGATAAGGGGTCCGCAGGAGAAAGGGCAGGATGTAGGCGCGGGTCTCTAGAGCCGGCGGAGCCGAGCGACCACACGTCCGCTCAGGTCGCCATCTTGGCTCCTCCCCCCAAAGTACATTTTGACTTGGTGAGTTTAAATTCTGCTTGGGATGTGCTTATTTTTCCAGCGAATATACTACCTTTTCCCCCTCCTGCTAAAACCCTTCGTTATTCGCACTTCTTATTACCCGAGTGCTTCTTGGCATTCCCGTTCAGACTATGGCTGCTTTCGGATATTTATTTTGAGTGTCATGTTATTAAACACCCTCTCCGAACATCTTCATAGACATTGCGACTCCCAGTTTTTGGGTGTGGCTAGAGAAAGGTTCAGCTGCTTGCAGAGATTTGCCATGCTGGTAAAACTGAAAGAGTACAAGAAAGGATTTGTGGTGCCACGCTGTTGTTGGCCAGCCTCTTCTGTCAGGCAGGCGTTTTGTATTGGCCAGCAGTGGTATTCCTCTGAGGAGAGTGAAGTGCTCATCCATAGCATTGGAGGCCCCTTACATTTTCCGCCCACCACGCCTTTATAAGCCACCCTTATTGTTGCTGTGAAGATCGCTCCACGCCTGTATACTCTTTGCAGTTGCGGCACAAGCTGCGTGTGCCAGAAGCACAGGCAGTGCTGTGGTGAAGAAACAGCCATAGGGAATCCTTTGCAGAATGCTGATAGTTCCTGGGTCTTGCGGCAAACAAAGCTGAGTAGAGAGACCTAGACATCAGTGGAATACGTTTGCCGCACTCTGTAGCAGACACGCATATATTCCTGCACTCACTGGAATGCAAGTGCTTCATACAGTCTGCCAGCGGAGGAAGGTCACAAAACACCAGCCGCCACCATGGTGGGTGATCTGGCACAAAGAGCACTAGGGAAGAGTGATTATCTAAAGCTCTTGGCCACAGCCAGTGACCAGACTGGACATTTTGCACAAGTAAGGGCTTTTACTCGGAGCAGACCGAACGCTCCATCTTGTAAAGTGCGTGCCCTCCAACATAAGAGAAAACACATTTCTTCAGTCAGCAATCTTTCACTGCAAAACTAAAGACGTTCTTTGTGTATTGGAGTAGCGCATAGAACTCACACCTATCTGCCACTGCATTCACCAGTCTAGATCACAGTCAGGCACCACGTCACCCTTCACCTCATACACTCATAGAACTGGCAGTAGTAGTGCAGACACTCCTCATACACACATACAATAGGGATGACAAATGTGTTTGTTTCGTTGCACAAAAGGTACTTGTTCAGAGGAAACAGTGCAACTTCTCCCTATTTGGAACAGGAACAGCACTGCTGGCAGCAAAGTTGGCGTCCCTCTTATTTGCAGCAATATTGCTACTATGAAGAAGTTATTTTGATGCACACTTCAAACTGCAGATTCCTCACCTTTGTAATTTACCCCAGATGCCAGACTGCTTTGGGATAATTTTATCAGCAGTGTTTGTGATATCCACTATGTGGCATTGTGCAACTTTGCACTGCCCTGGAAATGATGGAGCGAGCACCATAAAAGTGCCACCCATTAATGCTGTGGTTGGATGGGTTGGTGGATTGCATACATTGTTGAGGGATTGGCTGTATATATGCATCTATCCATCCACCCATCCATGCATCTATCCATACACCCATCCATACACCCATCCATACACCCATCCATGCATGCACCCATCCATGCATCCACCAACTCATCCATGCAAGCATTACAACAAGAGCCCGCAGCTCTCCTTCGTCTCTCCTCGCCCCCCCTTCCCTGAGCCCGCAGCTCTCCTTCATCTCTCCTCGCCCCCCCTTCCCTGAGCCCGCAGCTCTCCTTCGTCTCTCCTCGCCCCCCTTCCCTGTGCCCTGCCCTGCTATTGTAAATGACAATGCCATTTATTTATGTTAAAAAAAACATAAATAAAAATAATGTCAAGAGCAATGCCAATAGCTCTAACTTTAACAAAGGCAAAACCATTGCATTGTAAATGCTTGTTACATTAGGCTCTTACAGTGTTGCATTTCTCTATGCTGGGATCAATAGAATAACGGCACACTTGTATTAAGAAGCCATTTGGTTACGCGGGCCTTTCTGACAGGAGATTTAAGTGCAGAAACACTCTCCATTTTTTCAAAATTCCATTACCATTAGTTTATACCGAACAGTAAGAACACACCCAGATACACAAGTTAATTTGTGAAATGGTGAACAGAACATTTTCGTCTTTGTAGAATTTACTTATGCTTTTAGCTTTAATCTTTTTATTGGTATTTTGCTTTGCACAAATACTTCCACCAATACCACACGCTGGTTGGACTCCACTTACTTGAAAGAGATAAGTATCAAGAACTTACAGAAAAATCTATTCATTCCCTCCCTCCTCCTATCCCAAAGCATGAAAGATACAAAAGTGTGTTGCACTCGCAGCAGTTCAGTATACCGGATTGGTTCAGTGTAGTCGCTGTAGATATATAGGTCATGACATGATTAGGGGAATAAAACTGCTTCAGGACATCTGTCTGGTGGGGAGGTGTTGTGTAAGGCAAAGCACCCTGCTAGAGAACCGGAGAGCTCTCTAAACTCATGGGATAGAAAGGAGATACTTGGGCCCCATGTTTTCTCAAATTCAAACTCTTTACACGCCAGGGTGATACCCAAGAGCTCAACAGACTGTGTAGCTTGGGGTTGACTTGGTTCCCCATAGAGCTGTAATTGCTTGTTTAGCGGCAGAAAAGGCCGCTAAACAAGCTCTGTCTTTCCCAGATCACAGGCAGAATGCTTCGTTATGGGAGGAGCCTGAGGAGTATGCAGGTAATTGAGGTATATCTGTATCAAAGATGCTTTTACAGTACGCATCAACTTATTTCTATGATGACACCTTTTTATGGTGACAACTTTGTAGGTGAAAGAACAGATAATTCAAACCAGAAGTGACACATATACCTATAAGTAGAAGCCTATTTGAAAGTAGTGAAACAATCTGCGGACATAGGAAAAAGGTGTTGACTAAATAAGGAGTAGTTTCTGTCCTGTAACTCCAGTTCTGTAGTAGGGGTATCTCTGTTATAGTCATAATCTAGTGAATAGTCCCGCCCATGTGCGTGGACCCCGGAGCAATCACAAATAATCTCTTACAGTGTCGAAAAATGCACAAATGCACAGACACTTAAGAGAGAATTTAAAGACAGATAATGCAGCCTAAAAAAGGCTACACTGTCCAGTACTTCAACTAGAAATTCCACCATAAAATCCACAAAAACAGCAAAGCCTGTACAGATTTCCCCTGCTTTAACAGCAAAAAACACTCTGGAATGATAGAGAGAAGGACCTGGACAGACAAGCCCCATAGGCTGCCATTATGTGGCTCAGAACAGGATACTGTGCCTTTAAGAGAACTTTCCAGAACTTCACAGTATCCCAGAAAGCCCTGCAGGTCCCAGTTACTTTCAGTTCTTTTTGAAGGCGTAACACGCCAGACCTGTAGCATTCCGTACATGAATATCTCTCTCCACCAGGGAGGAGGGCGGGCGCTTATGACTATAACAGAGATACCCCTACTACAGAACTGGAGTTGCAGGACAGAAACTACTCCTTCTGTAGTAGGGGATCTCTGTGTATAGTCATAATCTAGTGAATAGAATGGCAAGCCCATCCCCACACCAAGCGGCGGTGGAGAACAAAGAAATTACGCCACTATTGTGCGAACAGATTCCGCAGCGAAGCCTGCCCAACCTGAGCGTCTGCCCTGGCATCAGCGTCCAGGCAGTAATGCTTAGCAAAGGTATGGACCGACTTCCAAGTGGCCGCCTTGCAGATCTCTGCAATGGGAACATTACGAAGCAACGCTGTCGTGGCAGCTTTGCCCCTGGTGGAATGAGCCTTAGGTTTGCCCCCTAAGGTCTTATTAGCTTTGTAGTAACACAATTGTATGCAGGACACAATCCACCTTGAGATGGACTGCTTAGAGGTAGCAAGACCCGTCCTGACTGATCCAAAATTGATGAACAATTGGTCTGACCTACGAATATCTTTGGTTTTATCCAGATAAAATTTCAGCACCCTCCTAACATCCAGGGAATGCAAAGACCTTTCCGCTGGAGAGGAAGGATTCTGAAAAAACATAGGTAAAGTTATAGTCTGGTTGATATGAAAATCAGAAACAACCTTGGGAAGAAACTTAGGGTGAGTACGCATAACAACCTTAGCAGCATGAAATACAGTATAAGGTTCTTGGCAACACAACGCCTGAATTTCACTCACCCTGCGGGCCGATGTAATGGCCACGAGGAACGCCGCCTTCCAGGACAGGTGCTGCAACGAAGCCTTATGAATAGGTTCAAAAGGCTCCTTCATCAACCTGGACAGCACCACATTCAAGTCCCATGAAGGCGAAGGAAGCCTGACAGGAGGGAACACTTTCTTCAAGCCTTCCAAAAAGTCCTTGATCACAGGGATCTGGAAGAAGGAAGTCTGTGAAGGGCATTTCCTGTAGGCAGTCAAAGCAGCCAGATGAACCCTAATGGAATGGACATTAAGGCCAGACTGCGCCAGATGAAGGAGATATGGAAGGATGACATCCTCCTTGCATGTCGTAGGGTCATAGTTCTTGGACTTGCACCAGATGCAAAACCTCTTCCACTTGTAAGCATAAGAAGTCCTAGTGGAAGGTCGCTTAGCCTCCTTCAGTATGTCCATACAATCCTCTGGGAGATTAAGATGGCCATATTGCACTATTTCAGGAGCCATGCCGCCAAACTCAAAGACGAGAGGTTGGGGAGCACCATCCGTCCCCCGAACTTCGTGAGAAGGTCCGGCCTGCACGGCAGCTTCATGTGAGGAAGGAGAGACCGGTGAAGCAGGTCCGTGAACCACCACTGTCTGGGCCATTCCGGGGCAATCAGTATCATCCGCGCCCTGGACTGGGACAGCTTGATGAGAACCGTCGGAATCAGGGGAATGGGTGGAAAAGCGTACAGAAAGCTGTTCGACCAGTCGATCCATAACGCGTTCCCCAGCATCCCTGCCTGGTAGTACCTGGAGGCGAAGTCTCGGCATTTGCTGTTTTCGGCGGTGGCGAACAGATCTACGTCTGGAGTTCCCCACCTTGCGAAGACTTCTCCTAGCACTTTGTTGTTTATGACCCATTCGTGGTTTTCCTGAATCAGTCTGCTCAGCACGTCTGCCTGAACATTCTGCACACCTGGTAGATGAGTGGCCGTTATCGAGAGTCCTCGGGCCAGAAGCCAGTGCCAGATCGCCTGCGCCTCCTGCGACAGAGTGCGCGATCTCGAGCCCCCCTGCTTGTTGAGGTAATACATCGTGGTCGTATTGTCCGTCTGTACAAGCAGAGAGTTGGTCTGGAAGGACGGGTGAAAAGCCTTCAGCGCCAAGTGAACAGCTCTGAGTTCCAGGAAATTGATGTGGTACGTGGACTCCGTCGGGGACCACGTCCCTTGATTCTGTAGGTCTCCGGAGTGCGCTCCCCATCCCTGGAGAGAAGCATCCGTCACGATAGTCTGTGTGGGAATGTCCTTGTGGAAAGGAACCCCTTTGAGGAGATTTTCCGCTGAACACCACCACTTCAGAGACTGAAGAGCATGCAGAGACAGTCGTATTCTGTCGTCTAAAGATCCTCTCCTCTGGTCCCACTGATCCTCCAAGCCCTCCTGCAGCGGTCTCATGTGCAGCCGCGCATGTGGCGTCAGGAAGATACAAGAGGCCATCGATCCCAGTAGAGAAGACACCGTCCTCACTGTCGTAGACGGAGTGGTCATAAGAGCCTGAGCCTTCCGAAGGAGTGATAATCGTCGCTCCTCCGAAGTAGACACGCTTGCTGACAGCGTATTGATGGAGGCTCCCAGGTACTGGATGCACTGGACCGGAGTCGGAACAGACTTGGACATGTTGATGTGCAACCCCAGCTTGTTCAATAGAACACACGTCTTCCGGAAGTGTGCTTGAGCTTCCGAGAATGAGGAGGCCTTGATCAACCAATCGTCCAGGTACGGGTAGACAAACACCTTGTTCTTCCTCAGGTGTGCCGCTACCACTGCCATGCACTTCGAGAACGTCCTGGGCGCAGACTTCAGCCCGAACGGAAGTACCGTGTACTGATAGTGATTGGTGCCGACATGAAATCGCAGGAACTTCCTGTGTTTGTGTGCAATGGGCACATGGAAGTATGCATCCTGTAGGTCTATGGCGCAAAGCCAGTCCCCCTGTTGCAGCTGAGGATAAATCTGATGCGACAGCATGCGGAATTTTTCTCTGCGAATCCACTTGTTTGCCTGTCGCAAGTCCAGAATGGGCCTGAACTCGTTCTTGTCCTTCTTGCGGACTAGAAAGAACCGGGAGTACAGACCTCTTCCTCTTTGAGACTGAGGTACAACTTCTATCGCCCTTTTCCTTAACAGGATATCGGCCTCCGCCTGGAGCTCGCGCAGCTGATACTGCGAGCTGACCGGAGGAATCGATGGAGGAGGGCTGATGAACCGAAGACTGTATCCATTGCAAACAATATTCAGCACCCACTTGTCCTGAGTAATTTTTCTCCACTCTGCCAGAAAAAATTGAACGCTTCCCCCCACCGGAGCGGGTAACGGATGAAGGGGAAGTAACCGCTCAGGGTTGAGACCCGGCCGGGCCCTTGTTCGCGGTACAGGACTGCTGTCCACCTCTACCCCTCTGCCGTTTTTGGAAGGGTCTTCTGAACTGCTGCTGTTGCCCAGAAGACTGTCCTCTTCCTTTCCCCTGCGAGCCGAACCATCGTTGGAACTGGCGGTAAGGTTTCTTGTCTTTGGGCTTCTCCAAGCCCACAGCCGTCAGGGTTTCAGCCTCGGCCTTCATCCTGGCCATTTCGTCGTCTGCATGTTTCCCGAATAGAGTCTCTCCGGAGAACGGCAGATTGGCCACTCGCTGTTGCGCTTCAGGCTTGAGCGACGTAAGCCTAAGCCAAGCATGGCGGCGCCTGA